>NC_090265.1:1060784826-1061411076 GCF_040414725.1 Anabrus simplex
ACTGTCGGCCTGGCGTCATGTTAACCTTGTTTATGTTCCTCAGATTTATTGATGTGAATTTTTGATATTTATACACAAAACCTGTTTCTCGCGCTTCGTTTTCTGGTGCTAACCACATTACGAAGTTACAGTTGACTCATCTCCAAGAGCTTTACCTGGTTCTGGTCTTCTGTAGTTAACTACTGCGACCGATGTTGCCACGTGTGACGTACATTTCATCTTCCTTCCCCCTCAACCACCAATAATTTACTATTTTATTCCCTTTATTTCAGCTATTAATGGCCTGATAATAATAATAATAATAATAATAATAATAATAATAATAATAATAAACACTTTATTAATCATCATAATTAATAAAGATACAGCACACAAATTGTGCATTGTATAAACAAAGTTTGTCATATGTACTGTCACTTCTCACTATTAGAAAAGTTCACAATAGATAATCCCCGGTTTTTGCACGTGATTACGTGATATCGACTGCAATGTTCATTGCACAGCTTGCAAACACAGGTTTCGTCGGGGTCATGGAAGTACTCAGTGCTGCAAAGTTTATGGTGATACCCATGGACCGCCATCGAGTTAACGAAATGTCTCATGTCTTGATTGGTCTTTGTCCATGTTCTATTCATCATCGCCTCCGTTGAGTAGAAATCGAGCCAGATTTCTTCCATCTTCTTCACTCTGTCCTGCATTAATTTTTCCCAAGCATCTGTGGATGGAAACCCTCGCTTCATTCGGAGGTCCTCGATGAAGAAGGTTTCCTTTGCAAGCTCATATGCAAGCCTTGATTTTGTGTATTTTGATATTCCCAGTGTAGCTTTCAGGAAGCGCGACTTGACTGCTTCAATTGTCTTCAGCTCAGCCAGACCCAATTTATTCCATATAATGTCCAGTCCATATGTGGCAATTGGCGCAATTTTCGCATCGAATAGTTTCATAGCAGTTTCTAGTGAAAGCTTGGTAATTGTTTTAAAATCATATATAGCTTTGGTGGCCGCCGTTGCTCTAGACTTTATGTGAATCCTATAGGTTGTTGCTGTTGTTTGGATGGTCAGTCCTAGATACTTAAATGTATTGACAGTCTTGAGGACTGTAGATCCTAGGTATATCCTGTCACTTGCGGCCTCTCGGCCACCTTTCCGAAATGTCATTTTCACTGTTTTCTCTGTGTTAATTTTCATCTTGTTATCTTTTGCCCATCTGTATAGATTGTCTACAGCTTTTTGCGTATCATGTAGGGAACTTGATCCAATGACCATATCGTCTGCATATAAGTATATTTTCAAATCCTCTATTCCTTGCTGAGTAACCTTTACCACATCGTACGTCGCAATGTTAAACAGCAAAGGGCTTAGTGGGTCTCCTTGGAGTACTCCGTTGGTCTGCATGATCAATTTCGAAGTCGCGACTTGGTCATCAATTTGTATGTAATTTGTCGTCAGTATGTTACTTATCAGAGTCGTGAGATTGTCTTTCCCCATTATTGCTTCCAGCTTCGCGATTATTAGTGGCCTGCTTAACGTGTCGAAAGCTTTTGCATAATCAACAAATACTGCATGGAATTTGCCTCTTGGATGTCTGATGGCTTCTTCAATGTCATTGATGACGTTGTTAATGGCATGGAGGGTGCTCCTTCCTTTACGGAATCCAAACTGTTCCTCTGGGAGTTTGTGTTCTACTGCGTCTGCAACTCTTTTTGTGAGAATCTTTGTCATTATTTTCAGCATGCATTTTTCTATAGCTATTCCTCTATATGAGTTAGGGTCTGACTGGTCGCCTTTTCCCTTGTACAACATTTTCATAGTCGAAATTCTCCAAGATGTTGGGATGTTGCATACTTGTAGACAGAGGTTCATTAGGTTTGAAATCGCCGGTAATAGTGTTTCTGATGAGTCTCTTATGTGTTCGATGTATATGCCATTGGGTCCTATGGCCTTCTTATTTTTAAGTGACATAATAGCTTCGTACACCTCTTCCTGTGTGAACGGGTCAGTTACTTCTTGGTACGATCCTGTTATCGCAGCCTCAGTGTTGACGTCCTCATCAATATTTAGTATATTCCTAAAGTGATCTTCCCATGTATCCATTTCTATCATTCCACTGCTTTGCATTTTCCTAGGCTTTAATGCTACAAACGGGTCCTTGATGGCATCCTTCACGATTTTTATCGCTTCCTTTTCCATATGTTCATTTCGTTTTACCGACAGCAGTTTCTTGTATTCCTTCCTGATGACGATATATTGCCTTATTGTCTCAATGCTCTTGTTGTTCTTTGCCGCATGCATGGCCTTAATAGCGCTCTTTCTCTTCTTATAGCAATCTTTATCGAACCATATTCGCGATCTTCTCTTACGCTTATACACAAGTGCTGATTTGATTGTCTTCTCCAGGGATAATAATAATAATTGTTCCGGGGTTTATCGTGGATCGCAGAGGTGAAAGAAGGTGCCGGGATGAATGGGTCTAACTACAATGTCAAGAATAGAATTTAAAACTTAAACTGAAGGTTATATTTTCAACAATTTCCAACTACACAATTTTTACAGGTACAAGTAGTAAACATTAAACCAGATTGGGAAAAATCCAAGATTAGTGGTTTTAACAGATGATGGGCTTCAAGCCCTCACTTTACTTTTCCTGAGCTCCTAGTCAAATTTACAAAAGAGCACAAATTAATACATGGAGCACTTGCTCCCTCAATTACAATGTCCGGCCTCCCAGAGGCACTTTTACAATACTTGAAAAAGAGCTAACGTGTTCTCAGTTTTCCAAGCCTTCTCAAGGCAACATAGCATGAAAATCTAATACTCTCTGGCCCTACAAGGCACTATGTACAAATAGAAATCTTATTACACAGAGGTATCTAGTACCCAACCTACAGGGCCTTAGTGAAAAAGAACAGGTTAAATAAACGGCCCGAGTACAATTTGAATGGAGTCGAAGACTGAGCTCCAAAAATTTAAAACCTATAGGGCACTTGGCCGACGAAACAGGGGCTGTTCTCAAACTACTGAGGTTGCACGCATGGGAATAACTTTAAGACATTACAGAAACGAAAGGTTACAGAAACGTGGCACCTCAAACCAAGATGAAGGGGAGCTCGAGAGGGTACTTCACTCTCTATCCCCGATTTACAGTTAAAGTTTTTACGACGTTTTTACATTAGCCGAAAGAAGATTTACATTTTAGAAAAGTTGGTTACATAGTTAAAGTTTCGGACCTTTCCCTCGGGTTAAACTGCGGAGTTAGCAAGAAAGAAAGATGTTATGCGGCCATTACCTTGTCGATGTACTGCTGCCTGATGAAAGAGGCCTCCTGCTTTGACACACACACTTAGTAAGCTGACGATCAGTTGGCCAAGAAACGTGAAAATCCGCAGTTTATAAACCCTCGGGGAAAGTTCGAGACTTTTAAAGATTAAACTAGCCACACCCTTTCATTTTATTGGTTAATTTAAAAGTTACACTCAAATCGAAGAAGAAGAATAAGAAGCCTGTGATTGGTAGAAAATTAATTACAGAAATTATTGATTGGTTGAATGCAAAACTGGCGGAAAGAAAAGATAAATCTTGCCAACCCAAAAATAAATGAACATCAATTAGTAAAAACAACTTATGAATACAAAACTTCTTTAAATCAAAAGTTCTTTCACTTCACACCATGGTGCATGATCATAGTTTTTTGGTAGTGTCATCTATGGGAGAATGTCCAGACTTCTTGATGAACGGCAAACAAAACAAGTAGAAATTTACACAGTACAGGAAACTTCACAATAACAAAATTAGATCAGATTTCTGTGGTGACATCTTCTGAGTAAAGTTTTAAGTAGGTAAAGTTTAAATTTCATTGTTTCACCAGTCTTTTAGGCGCTAGATTAAAATGCGTGGCGTTGGGGTGTACCGCCCGGTACAACAACAACAACAACAACAACAATAATAATAATAATAATAATAATAATAATAATAATAATATTTGCTTTACGTCCCACTAACTACTTTTACTGTTTTCGTAGACGCGGAGATGCCGTAATTTAGTCCAGGCGGAGTTCTTTTTACGTGCCAGTAAATCTATCGTCACGAGTACCTTCAAATACCACCGGACTGAGCCAGGATCGAACCTGCTAAGTTGGGACCAAGAAATCAGTGCTTTAACCGTCTGAACAACTCATACTGGCAAATTTTATTTTGATACTGCTGCTTTTGCAGTGCTTATTAAACGTAAGTTATAATGCGCTATTTTACCATTACACATATGCTTTCTGTTTGGAAGCACGAAATAATAATGTTTTTTACGTCCCATTAACTACTTTGGCGGTTTCTGGGGACGCCGGGATAACGGAAATTTGTCTCGCAGGAGTTCTTTTACGTGCCAGTAAATCTACCGACACGAGGCTGACGTATGTGAGCACCTTCAAATATCATCGGACTGAACCAGGATCGAACCTGCGAAGTTGGGGTCAGTAGGCCAGCACATCAAGCGTCTAAGCCACTCAGCCCGGCAGGAAGCATGAAATGTAGGTACGTTTAATGTATTTAGTTTTATAACATGTCCATTATTCGTTTGAGAAAAACGTTCGATGTGCTTCGATAATTCAATTCCGGCATTACTCATTTGGACATCCTATCCCATGCGTTCTTTCGTTGACATAAAGAACTTTGTTTACGTAAACGTCAACACGATTTTGCCTTTTCTCCTACCTTTACGCAATGCAAAACAGGGATCGTACCTTATTTCACGTCGCAGAGCGCCTATCCCAATTAGAGCATGAGGCTGATGACGACAGATGACCTAATCTCCTAAAGGACGTAACAGAAAAAGAACCAGCATTAACGCCGACAATTTGGTACATTTCCAGGGCCCGAAACCAATTACTAGGGGTGTCTAAAATCTATAAGACGAAAACAAATTACTAACAACCAAAATACCAGTCTGGCGAGAATGTAACGTAACATGGCATACTCTACTAGCAGCTTACAGCTGTAAACGTAGTTCAGTTACTCTCAAACCTAAAATCAGTTTGCCAAGACTGTTGCGTAACATCTCGTGGCATAGTATCGGTAGCGTTCTGCTGATGCAGCAGTACATTTGCTCTTAAACATAGACAGAAATCAGTTTTGCAAGTTGGCGCGTAAATTGCCTGTTATCGAAGGAAAGCTATTCATTCACAAAGAACAAGGCGTATTACCTATCCTAAAAAAATCGTATCCCTTTATTCGCGAAAGTAACTTCCGAGAATTACTAAAAGTTTGATATATAGTGGTTCGTCACGTCGTTCGCTACTGCTACAAGAAATATCTGCACGTATACCCCTAACATTCTGTATATACGTCCACTGGGCAAGTACCTAGGGGATGGCAAATTTTGGCTAATACTATGTTTGTAATATCCACAGAACTACTTTGTATGTTTTTAATCGCTGTCTCTCTTTCTTAATCCGTTTACCCTCCAGGGTTGGTTTTTCCCTCGGACTCAGCGAGGGATCCCACCTCTACCCCATCAAGGGTATTGTCCTGGAGCGTGAGACGGATGATACAACTGGGGAGGAGGACCAATAACTCGCCAAGGCAGCCTCGCCTACTATGCTGAAAAGGGAGGGGCCTTGTGGGAGGATGGGATGATTGGAAGGGATAGACACAAGGAAGAGGGAAGAAGCGGCCGTGGCCTTAAGTTAGGTACCATCCTGGCATTTTCCTGGAGAAGTGGGAAATCACGGAAAACCACTTCGAGGATGGCTGAGGTGGAAATCGAACTCCCCTCTACTCGACCTCCCGAGGCTGAATGTACCCCATTCTAGCCCTCATACCACTTTTCAAATTTCATGGCAGAGTCGGGAATCGAATAGGGCCTCCGGGGGTGGCAACTAATAGCACGAACTGCTACTCCACGGGGGCGAATGTGTGCTTTTAATAGTAATTACAATTAGGAGTTTTTGCCTTACATTTTCGCCATTTATTCTTAGAATAACAGAACACCCGTTTGGTGCTACTTTTATAACAGTTAAGAAATATACATTTAATAGTTGTCATTCTCAACCCTTTTCAGTATGGCAGTTTTGTTTCTCGAGATATCACTACTGGCAATTGGTAAGCGGTGTCCTCTTTCTTGTTAACCATACTCTCGAAAGAGGTGGTCTTTTTGTCATCTACTATCAAACGAAAAACGAGGACTATGAAGATCCCATCGATGAGTACACTACCGTCAAAGTGAGACGAAACCGAACATGTTAGCTCAGTGCGTTGAGGCACGGCCGGTGTGGCTGCTGGCTCTGTACTCGAGAGACAGGTGAGTTCAAACCTCAATATGGTTTTCCATGGGTTTCCCACTTTAACTCCAGAAATATGCCGGGATGGTACCGTTTTGAGGGCGATGGCCGCTTCCTTCCTATTCCTAGCTCTTATAATTACACCTACAGCGTGTACCAAAGATCCATTACCCCCACCCCCAACTCTGCATTATGGGTTTTTCTTGTTTCGTGAGATATTACATCTGAAAAACAATGGCCATTGAGTCGAACTATGTTCTAGAAGAACGAATCATTAAAGAAACAAAGGCTTATGAACGACCGGACACTAGGAGAACAATGAGCAAAATCTAAAACGATTTGAACATTAGATTTAATCGAGTTGCACCACCGGAACCAACCATCTTACGATGAGAGTAGAAACAGTTGAAACTGGCTCTATTAAAGACAGACCCCGCTCTGGAAAACGAACTACAAGAGCAGAAACTTGTGCTGGAGTTGCTCTTACTCTATCAGATGAACGTTCGCCGAGAACGTCACTACGAAAGCGATCCCAGGAAGTAAAGATTCCACTAACGACATTAAAACGCCGTATGAAAAAATCCTGAAAGCTACACACCTTCGTTCGTTAACAAAAGTGATTATGGCTTGAAGACTTGGCGTGACGCCTGTGCGCAATTGCTGGAACTTTTTTACACAGTTCCCGTGCGTGGATAAATTAAGTACTTAGACGAATGCACCGTTTGCCTACGTGCAAAAGTTACGTCTATTTGGGGAGTTAGAAGAATCTGCATTTTAAAAAATTCTTTTACGAATGAGACCACTTGATTGATGATGTTACCAGACGAGTTGGTCGTGTGGTTAGGGGCGCGCAGCTTTGAGCTTGCATCCGGGAGATAGTGGGTTCGAACCCCACTGTCGGTAGCCCTGAAGATGGTTTTTTTGAGGTTTCCCATTTTCACACCAGGCAAATGCTCTGGCTGTACCTTAATGAAGGCCACGGCCGCTTCCTTCCCACTTCTAGGCCTTTCCTGTCCCATCGTCGCCATAAGACTTATCTGGGTCGGTGACACGTAAAGCAAATAACTAATAATAATAATAATAATAATAATAATAATAATAATAATAATAATAATAATAATAATAATAATAATAATAATAATAATAACTGTTGCATAAAATGCAACAAAGATAATATTTCACTACACTGCCATCTACTAAATTAGTCTGAAGCACATCATAAAATGCATATATCACATTTGAAGTACAAATAACAGGTGATAACATCTGCAAGAGCTTCCTCATCAGTCGCATCAGGTGACTTTTCGTAGTTACGTTTCCTTGGAGGTGGGGGCCCCATTTTCTTTGTTTGTAAATGTGAATTAAAATTAAGTAGGGTTGGAACGGTATTTGTCAGTAATCGCCGTTGGTCATTTGTTTCGTACTTGTATTATCTTCACAATGTACATAGCATATAAGCGACTGTATTGCGTGGGATACCATTTATTTCTTTTCGTCCTCACAACCCATTGTTGCTTTAATTCCTTGTTCTTTAAAGGAAATATGAAATATGATCTTGACAAATAATTACCATGGTATTAGTACTTTCGCTGTGTAAGCATTAAAAAGCGTTTAATTACAAACATAAATTACAAATAATGATCTCGGCTATCATTCAGTAATACTTAAAATACGATATATCCTTGGTGTTATTGCTCCGATTAGTACAACCGTACGCTGAGCATACGGCTGGCATTCATGAAGGAGATAAATCTTTTCACTTCTTAAAACTTACGAAATTAAATCGTCATGCACAATCTCTTTGTCACCTCAACGTATGTTCTCGCGCTAACTCGCTTTGTTTTGACGTTGCCTACGCTATAATAGAAGGCCTGGACAAGCCGACACATTTCTGGGCGAACGAAGTAGTTCAGGCAATGGCCGCTTGGATCGCGTTTATGTTATGTTGTTCTCATGTTCTGTCTATATCCTTATATTGAAGATTCATACAATAACGCGAAATAATACATTTTTTAATCATTGTGTCCGGTGTGAATGAGACATAAATATATAAAACAACTTAGAACACACTACACTTCACAGAGTTCTTTCATTTTGTACTTTTTTATCACAAAGGAGTAAAGAATAGGGAAATAGGCCTAATTAGAAGTACTGACCCGATTTTTCGCTATTTCTATAATTTCAACACTTTTCTCCTCAGAGGCTTGCTATTGAATTTGTTTAATAAATCATAGTCATTAGTCACTTTCTTTGCATTATTATCAAGAACAGGCCTTAAAATGTTGTAAGTATAACGTGAGGCGTCCATTTCCAAAGGATTCCTTGTCCAAGAAGTGAAATTGTTGGGAAAACGCAAAAAATGTTTTTCAGACATATTGCTTATTGTATGCTCATAATATTTTGCACACCCTTTACTATTGTTCATGGAAGCCATTTGAAGGGATCACAGTTTATAGTACCCAACGATTCTTCGTAAAATAAAAAATATAACTTGGACAAGGTGCCATTTGGAACTGCAAGGTGGACAAGGGCCATATTGGAACAGTATGAAATGGACAAGGGAGACTTTGTTTCTGTATGAATTAAAATTGTTTTAACGATAAGAATAACAATTATTCTTGATGTATTGTTAGCTAATTTATTCATAAAACTTGAAAATAGATTACATTGCTGTTTAGAAACCAACATATCCACAATTATTCAGCTGAATCAGCAATATCCTTGTCCTTCATCAGTCCTGGAGTGGAGTGGAGATCCTTGCGGTCCTTGTGTTGGCAATCTGGTAATTTCGGGAGGCAGTTTGAGGAGTAAAGAGTTCTTTTATGCACATTCTTCTTCCATAACATTGGATTTCATTCTTTTTTTTTTTTCTTGCCTTTCCTTTAGGACGGGGTGTCATTGTTCCATCTTGCCTAACCACATTTTCACTGCGTGTTGATTCTTGCATCATGTCTGCAATTTATATTGACTTACATTGTAAAACCAGAATTCTCGTTATGAACCCAATAAAGTACACTAAATAATGAATGAAGTATAAAACACATAAGCATATTGCAATTACTCACCTAATTCGAATCAATAATTCACATAAACATTACAGGCTTCCTATTCGTTGAAAATAGAATGTTTTGATTTTATTTATCTACGAAAGCAATGCTGCCAACTGGAAAACACGTATTATTCATTGAAATAAAGCAAAGAGTTTATAATGAAGTATGGTAATAGGATATCAAACACATGGACAAGGGTCACTTTGGAACTCAGTAGTGCAGCTTGCTTACCCTCGCAATGGGACAAGCAACCGTTTGTTACTGTATATTATTACCTATATCTGTCATATTGGATTTCTGGCATTGGACAAGAGTCACATTGGAACTGCATAGGATATTCAAATGAAATTTTCGAGGGTTTTGGGCCGTATTTGTTCTGTAAGACAATTATCAATCAGTAGATGATGCATAGACGAAGCCATTGATACTATAACATGAATTTTTCATATAGGTGGACAAGGAACCCTTTGGAAATGGATGCCTCACGTATGTGATGTGTGCTTGATCACAGTCGTGGCACTGAAACGTCTCCTTAAACTTTGGAGCGGTAAGGAATTTCACCTTTCGGACAAGTTTACATTTTCCGAGATATCCTAACGCCCGCGTTGTAAACATTAATACATTTTTAAGAAGAAGAATTTGCATCGGCACTTTGTCGGGGAGGCAGAATTCCCCTCACAATACGTACACCGTAATCTGATTCGAAAAAGTGCAAGCTACATATTCTGGAGTTATCATTAGGAGCCGGAAGAGATACTTTTCTGCTGCCCTGTCCAGAAATAGCAAGCTTGCATTTCTCCCGTAAACTCGGATCTTTAGGAAAAAGATGAAAATTAACATTTGTGTATATTTCTTCGCTGTGTCAGATGTGTAGTTAGGCACGCAACAATAAACCATCGTAATAATGTTAATAAAAATAATGTTATTGGCTTTACGTTCCACTAACTACTTTTTCGGTTTTCGGAGACGCCGAGGTGCCGGAATTTTGTCCCGCAGGAGTTCTTTTACGTGCCGGTAAATCTACCGACACGAGGCTGACGTATTTGAGAACCTTCAAATACCACCGGACTGAGCCAGGATCGAACCTGCCACGTTGGGGTCGGAAGGCCAGCGCCTCAACCGCCTGAGCCACTCAGCCCGGCAATAAACCATCTTAACCTACAGAATGGAAAGAGAAACTTGACGGTAATTGGCCCCAGGGGCTCTGAAATTTTGAGCATGGGTTGGCAACCACGGGGCCCTTAGCTGAGTCCTGGCATTTCTTCCACTTAATTTGCCAGACTCCTCATTTTCATCTATCCTATCCGACCTTCCTTGGTCAACTCTAGTTCTTTGCTGACCCCGACGCTATTAGGTTTCCGAGGGCTAGGGAATCTTTTATTTTCACGCCCTTCCTGGCCCTTGTCTTCCTTTGGCCGATACTTTCATTTTTCGAAGTGTCGGACCCCTTCCAGTTTTTCTCTCTGATTAGTGTTATATAGAGAATGGTTGCCTAGTTGTACTTCCTCTTAAAACAATAATCACCACCACCACCTTGACGGTAATTTGGAAGCACATAACTAAACAAATGTTAAATGCATCTCAGCAACCATCCATATATTGCAAATCGTGAGACCAAATAAATTAAAAAACGACAAAACTCTTCATATTTCATGTTAGATAAGGCCTTACCTTATAAAATAAAGTTTAATATATAATTTCTTCTCATATAACATGTTGCAGTAACACACGTCATCATAGAATTCACGCCAAACAACAGAACATAAACGCGAACCTAGCGGTGGAAAAGAGAAAAACTATTACCCCGCTTTTAATGCAAGAAAGTGGCTTTCTGTCCAGGCCTTCTAGTATCTAGTAGGCTTTGGTTTTGACAACCGCTAACATGGCTGTCCTTTCTCAACTTGCTTTCACAGGGAGCGCTTATGTCAGGCATACAACCCCTCTATGTTTTTCTAGCTCGTTGTAATAGAGTATAGCAGCCATCGTGCATAGTAGCCCTTGCCTAAGTCCCGAAAGTTAGGCTGATAAAACTAATGCGTCATAAGTTACAAGTTGTGAGCCCCTTAGACAGCTCTGTAGAGTTAGGTTTATTCCAGACTCAGCTATAGACTCCTTCGTGCCAGCAGATGTTGTAGTACTACAAAGCAGAGTTGTGTTCAAAGTCGCAGAGTCGAAGCCTGCTCGGGTCATGTCAATTGTAACCGCCTGGAATCTCCCTCTTCAGACTGTTATACTGACAGCTGTGTTCAAGGATGTTGCTTACATAGTATAACCAGGTACACCATCAGCAGATACCTGAAGCCTCGTGGCTATGAGTAGAAAATTGTTCTCGAGTCAGAAGAGTTAAATTCTACCACCCATCTAAACTCTCTATTCCCTATTCAGAGAAAGTTAACTATAATTAATGCCAGACTCAGATCGAGGTCCTCTAGCCGCTAAACCACGCTTGGAAGTGCACCTTGAATCAATCTCATTTACTACTACCATCATGGGAGAACACACATCCTAAATACTTGAAATTATCTACCTGTTCCAGTTTTGTATCACCAATCTGACATTCAATTCTGTTGAATTTCTTACCTACTGACATCAATTTAATCTTCGAAAGGCTAATTTTCATACCATGTTCATTGCACCTATTTTCAAGTTCCAGGCTTTCGGAACAGTCTGCCATTAAGAACAAGTCGTCAGCATAGGCCAGACTGCTTACTACATTTCCACCTAACTGAATAACTCCCTGCCACTTTATACCTTTCAGCAGATGATCCATGTAAACTACGAACAACAAAGGTGAAAGATTACAGCCTTGTCTAACCCCTGTAAGTACCCTGAACCAAGAACTCATTCTACCATCAATTCTCACTTCTGCAGCCCACTTGTCAACATAAATACGTTTAATTTATTTTAATAATCTACTTTAATCCCATAGTCCCCCAGTATAGTGAACATATTCCCCCTCGGTACCCTGTCATATGCTTTCTCTAGATCTACGAAACACAAAACATAACTGTCTATTCCTCTCGTAACATTTTTCAATTACCTGGCGCATACTGAAAATCCGATCCTGACGGCCCCTCTGTCGTCTGAAACGACACTGGTTTCTCAAACTTCCTCTCAACCATTGATCGCACCCATCCTTCCAATATGCTTGTATGCTTCCTTTTTATGCTCTCACTTCTCATTCCACCACGATGTTCGCTTTTTCCCATATTTACACACACTTGCCTAGTATACTAATCAATGAGATACCTCGATAGTTGTTGCAATCCTTCCTGTCCCCTTGCTTATAAATAGGTGCAATTACTGCTTTTGTCCAATCTGAAGGCACCTTACCAACACTCCATGCTCTATGAAGCAATTTCATCCCTGCCTTCCCACTATACTTAACCATTTCAGGTCTACTTTCATCTATCCCTGCTGCTTTATGACAATGGAATTTATTTACCATCATTTCCACTTCCTCAAACGTAATTTCACCAACATCATTTTCCTCTTCCCCATGAGCTCCGTTGTTCTTGACATCGCCTCGAAGATTTCCTTTTACGTTGAAAAGATTTCAAAATATTCCTTCCACCTGTCCAGTGATTCCCTGGGATCTATCATGAGTTCACATGAATTATCCAAAGCACTATTCATTTCCTTCCTCCCTCCCTTCCTAAGATGCTTTATTAGTGTCCAGAAAGGTTTCCCTGCTGCTTGACTTAGTCTTTCCAGGTTATTACCAAAATCTTCCCAAGACTTCTTTTTGGATTCATCAACTATTTGTTTCGCTCTCTTTCTTTCATCTACGTACAATTCCCTGCCTGCGTCAACCCTTGTTTGGAGCCATTTCTGATACGGCTTCTTTTTACATTTCCAACCTGCTCTCACTTCATCATTCCACCACGATGTTCGCTTTTTCCCATATTTACACACAGTTGTTCCTAGGCATTCCCTTGCTGTTTCTACTACAGAATTTCTGTATGCCGCCCATTCTCGTTCTGTATCCTGAACCAGCTTACCGTCCACTGTTCGGAACTTCTTACTAATCATATCCATGAGTTATATTCCTTACCCGAAATATCACCGGTATCTAATATTCCTGCTAATTGACAGGAATATTCATTTTAATGTATTGTATGAAAGGTTCCAAACTGTAAGATGTTACTAAGATCTGTATATATTAATCATAAGACATATTTCACAAATAAGATGACTCTCCCTGTGGGTCAGGACAAACTTTGTATAGGCCAGTCATGAGGTGGTTACTCACTGGAGAACCAACATTATGACTCGCACTGACCATTGTACCCCATGCGTATATTAGTCGTGAGGCTGTTATGACCGTATTGATCTTTGTACATTAAGATAGTATAAATGAAGGAAGGAATCACTACTCGAGGTTCATTCTCTTCACCACTGTTCTGTGCAGTACACGACGGTCACAAGCGTGACACGCTGCTGGTCTTATGCTATAAGCAGACCATGTAAGCAACTTTGTAACTAGCAACCAGACCTTGCTACTTGTAATAAAAAGTTATTCTACAAAAAGTCTTCAATCCTTTCTGAGTTAAGGAAAACGCAGACACGGTCTGAATTCGAGGGACCGTTAGCCGTAAAAAGCTAAAACTTAACTCATGTACTTCTTTTTTTTTTCCTATCGGCTTTACGTCGCACCGGCACAGATAGGTCTTATGGCGACGATGGGATAGGAAAGGCCTAGGAGTTGGAAGGAAGCGGCCGTGGCCTTAATTAAGGTACAGCCCCAGCATTTGCCTGGTGTGAAAATGGGAAACCACGGAAAACCATCTTCAGGGCTGCCGATAGTGGGATTCGAACCTACTATCTCCCGGATGCAAGCTCACAGCCGCGCGCCTCTACGCGCACGGCCAACTCGCCCGGTCATGTACTTCTCTCTAAGTTCCTCGTCCTGGAGATTTTTTACTCTTATTCGTTTGCAGACATATTTCACTTTCTCTATTCTCGGCCTAGAGATATTTAGTTCACTACAGATCAGATAGTGGTCTGTATCATCGAAAAATCCCCGGAAAACCCGTACATTCCTAACAGATTTCCTGAATTCTAATTCGGTTAAGATATAGGCTATTATTGATCTGACCGAGCTCGATAGCTGTAGTCAGCATCCAGTATTCGGGAGATAGTGGGTTCGAACCCCACTGTCAGCAGCCCTGAAGATGGTTTTCCGCTGTTTCCCATTTTCACACCAGGCAAATTCTGGGGCTGAACCTTAATTAAGGCCACGGCCGCTTCCTAACCACTCCTAGCCCTTTCCTGTCCCATCGTCGCCATAAGAGCTATCTGTGTCGGTGCGACGTAAACCAACTTGCAATAAAATTATTGGTCTGGTACCCTACCGACCCATGTGTAGCGGTGAACAGCCTTGTGCTTGAAGAAAGTATTCGTAACTGCTAAACCCATACTAGCACGGAAGTCCAGCAAACTTTTCCCATTCCTGTTAGCTTCCATATCTTCCCCGCATTTACCAGTCACCCTTTCGTATCCTTCAGTTCTATTTCCAACTCTCGCATTCAAATCGCCCATTAGCACTATCCTATCCTTGCTGTTGACCCTGACCACGATGTCAATGCTTCATAAAACTTGTCAACTTCATCCTCATCTGCACCCTCACATGATGAATACAATGAGACAATTCTCGTCCTAATTCCCCCAGTTGCCAAATCTACCCATATCATTTGCTCATTTACGTGCCTAACAGAAACTATGTCGCGTGCAATAGAATTCTTGTTGAACATCCCTACTCTCCACTCTGCCCTTCCCTTTTTAACACCCGTCAAGTACCACACTTTATAATCTCTTCCTCGTTATCTGCTAGCACATCCAGGTACATCCCCTTTGCTGAATCAGCCAGTTCTACTTTCTTTCTTCCATAAACCCCATTAATATTCACAGCTCTCCATCGAATTCCATTTCGTTCGCCAAGTTATTTTCAAGGAGTCCCTCGCCTGTCAAATGGGAATAGGTCTCCGTTACTCCCATAGGTCCGAGGCTTGCTTAAAATGTTCTGAGCTCGGTAAATTCATGAAGCAGGATGCTACCCTACTTACACATAATCCAAGTGAGGATCTCTCCTCTAGCTGGTTAGGGACCACAGGTGAATTGTATAGTCCTAGCCGCCTGAGCACAAGGAGAGCCACGACTCAGAATATGTCTGAGATGCCCACTCCTATTCCGTAGCAACTGGTATCCCGACTCTCAGGACCACTTGCTAGGTCACTCTGCCGTTGTCCATGGTTCACGAACTATGACGTGACTACAGTAACCCACGCCATGAACCATCAAATGTAAAAATGAAAATGTTTATCGAATTTGTGCCTAAGTGTAACAAAAAGTTGAGCAGTCACATTGCAGAAAATACGAGATTCTATTCGAAGAGGTTGGTAAGCTCTTTTATCCCTGCTTGCTGGCCGAGTATTGTCGATAGATCTGAAAAATGTAAGTGAAAGTAAAAGCAGGATTCCATTTTTGTACGTTAATATAGATAGTTTTGTTGAGGGACATTAATATCTTCATTTCCAACCGGTACAAATTATGCAGAAAAATAAAGATACCATAGACTGCCTGTAAATGCTGTTGGCAGTTGAACTCAAATACCCAGAGCTATGCAGTGTGTTTGGGCTCCTATCAACAGGCATAGATGCTGGAATATTTTCAGCAAAAACAATTTAATTGTAAGTGACAAATCACAAATGACAGAAAATTGCTGAAGTATGTTCTATGATTTCAATCAACAATCTTACCGGTACTGATTCATTAACTTGCATGACTTAAGTTATT
The DNA here is from genome assembly GCF_040414725.1 of Anabrus simplex. Taxonomy (NCBI): domain Eukaryota; kingdom Metazoa; phylum Arthropoda; class Insecta; order Orthoptera; family Tettigoniidae; genus Anabrus; species Anabrus simplex. Next base: position 1,060,800,940 of record NC_090265.1, read on the forward strand.
TTTTTTCTCCTCATAATTCTCGTTTTGCATCAGCATAAAATTTCGTTTCTCTTTCTGTGTTATGCTTTAGCCTGTATCGGTTGTTCTGTTTTTCTCTGCGTTACTTTAACCTGCTGCATATTCGTTTATAATAAATGCACGATTTACTTTATCCATGTTTATCTCACTTTTACAAATGCGTTTTTAATTTCACATTAATGTCAGTTCAAAATACATTTCGCTCGTATTAGAATTAACCGAAATGTTGTGTTTTTCTCCGAAATTCTATAAAATTCTAAATTGCAAATGTATAAACGCTAAGAAAGGCTGAATTTCTGATTTCAAAATGCTAGAAATCACCACCCCTAGGAATTACACGAAAATTCGGACTCTAATCACGAGAGATGTATTTAGACTGAGATGGGAGCATATTAACTATTCAGTGTACTGTGGAAACAGAATAACATATAGAGTCCATTGTAACAAACGAATTTGCATAAGGAAATATCAGGACTTTTTAATTACTTTAAATACCGTAAGGGGCAAAACAAACGACACTGAAATGTTATTTGCGTTGGTACAGTATGTATTCGAAATATGTACCATCACGTGCCACGCATTGTTCATAAGGTTTCTGAAGATTATTGAACATGTTGATGGGCAAAGGTTGCTCTAAGGACACAAAAATTACGTTATCTTATGGCACAATTCGCTGACACGGATTCAGAATTATTTGATAAGATAATCAGCTATGTGGGAAACGACATGGAAAGGAATGTGATTGTAGCGGAGGATCTGAATTTACCAAATGTCAATTGGGGAGGAAATGCGAACGACAGGAAGCATGACCAACAAATGGCAAATAAGCTAACATGGGAAGGACAGCTGATTCAGAAAGTGATGGAACCAACTAGAGGGAAAATGATCCTGGATGTGGAGCTGGTAAAACCAGATGAGCTCTTTAGAGAAACTGAAGTAATAAATGGCATTAGTGACCGTGAAACTGTTTTTGTCGTGGTTAAAAATAAATATGTTAGAAAGGAAGGTCTTAAAAGTAGGACTATTAGGCAGTACCATATGGCTGATAAAGCAGGCATGAGGCGGTTTTTAAAAAGTAACTATGATCGGTGCAAAACTGGATAAAGCCATGTTTGAATGGTTTCAATAGAAACGAGCATGCACGTATCTGGCATAAGGCACATGCTTCTGTTGTTCCCCAAAATTCCTGCAACTCTCACACCACACAGAATATTATCCTCCACCACAGTAATACGTAGTTTTCTACACATGGCAGATAGCACCCACCCTTTTCCAAGGGTTTGTCTTTTAAGGCCCCAAGATGCCCATTTTTTTTCAACTCGATTTTTAAAAATTAGATACTGATATGAATGTCATTTAGCTCCATTCAGATTGCTTCGTCAATATTTATTTTACCCCCTTTGCCGATTATCCGCTGTTTTTGATTATCTGTGACAATCCAAATAATCCAATCTCTTCTATACTCACAACACGCTGAAAATCACCACAGAAACGTACAATAGTGATTATATCCCTCCACATAAGGTTGGTGTCAGGAAGGGCATTCGGACATAAAACAGGGCAAAGTTCCGATGCCGAAAATAGTTCGCACCCGCGAACCCATCAGAATATGGAAAAGGCGGTGGAAGAAAATATGTGGTACTAACTTCAGCATTTGTCATTTGCTCGAACTATATTTGATTCGTTTAAAGCCAAAGTGGTGTGCGTCCACTTTTAAAATAATCTGAGTGAAGGACGATAATGTATTCTGTGTACGGAAAATCATTCGCAGGAAAGGAGGTGTATGTCCTAGCTCTTCTAATAGCCACATAGATAGGAGCACTAGTTTAATTAAGCAGTCAATGCACTCATGTATTGGTTGACAGGTAATGTGGTGTAACTGGGAGTTGCACCACTATTCTAGTAACTGTTTCTGTTTTCTTCACAGAAACGATGAAGCGCTAGTTAATATTCGTTGTGATTGTAGGGTATTCCAAGTAATGTAATTTCTGAATATTAAAAAATTAGTAAAGTAATACACAGTATTAGCATTTCATGTCTTCAGGATTCAGCGATGAATCAGAATCAGAGCTGTCTGGTAAGTATTATGTTTTTTAAAGGTACAGGCACAGTATTTTAAACACAAGATGTAATGTAAATGCTGTGTATTACTCCACTTAGAATAATAGTTAAACTGCTATTATGAACCACTTTTAGCTTATTTTCGGCTCTCAACACTTCCCTATAAATTTCTTTCTCCTGTTATAACACAAAAGTTTATTATTGTAATATCCATTTTCAATGCTTAGACTAGGATAAAATTAATACAAAAAATGCAATTTGCTCTGTATGTTTGGTATTCAGCTCGAAGGCTGGTTTGATCCTCTGTAGCTCCGCCAACAGCTGTCATAAATAGCCTAGGCGTCATTGATAGACGTACTAGGGAAATGAGGAGTGAGGTAATTTCCCGTTGCTTTCCTCACCGAGCCAGCAGTTGCTATTACATATCAGTATGCCAAGCCCACTGAAATGCATGCACAAACCGACCCTATGAGCGATATTTTCACACTATTCATAACAGGGACTGGTTGCATACGGAATGGCATTACTAGCATCACTCATACCTCAGTCACTTTCATATTGTCAAAGCCAAGGATGAGACTGAGACCCGTCAATGAAAGTAACAAATTTGATATAGCCCATACCAGAGGATATAGTGCACTGTAAACACTACATCTCGCCAGCAAAGGCATAATTTGCTCTAAGCTAGCTAAAGATATCGGACCACTGGATACTGATGACACTAGTGATATTGAGTAACCTAATGTTTTGTGACAGATACAAGTGAGATGTTAAATAAACTTTCTACAAACATTTATTCATAATGTCGGAATGATCTATAGTGTTGTAAAATAAAATAACATTAAACTTACAGTTGTTTCAGTATTCCTGTTTAACTATACCCTTAAACTTTCTAAAACCGAAGTGGTGAAAGTTACTTTAGGACCTTAGAATCTGTAGTTAAAACAAACAATTTTCAACACATCCAGTGAAAAAAGTTTGTTGGATTGTAGAATTTTCTGTAACAACTGTATTAAAAGCCTTTATATCTCAGATCAAGGATAATATGACACCACTTTGGTTTTAACCGGCTCACTTATAAACATGTAAATATAGGATCAGAAAACAAATTCTTTAGTAGCTTTTACATTGCGGTTAATTCGTGTAAGGTTGATATCTCAACAAGGGTAAATGTGGGACAATGGGACACGGAGTTAATGAACACCCGTTATTTAATTGGTTTTCAGAAAATAAGCAGAGTTTCAGAAGGAAGACGATAACTCACAACAATTCTCTTGTTCTCTTCTCTTCTCTTCTAAACTACAGGATAGAACTTGAATATATTTGAACACTCTTGGTCTTACCTGGAACAGACTTTGTTGTATTAATCCAGAAATATTCTAATGGTTCTTTCTCTTCACAGGTTGGATCACTTAGCGCCTGTTTCTTCGCCCAGAGAGGCCATGACGTGGAGCTGTTCGAGTACAGAGACGGTGAGCAATCAGCGTATTAAAATAATATAATACCATGTATAAGTGTTTGTGTTTTTGATGTAAGAAAATGTTAGTTGAAACTATGTCATTCTGGTGCCTGTTGTATATAAGATACTAGGAGTCAAATATAAGACAGTCTAATATACGAGAATACTGAAAATCTGGGTTTTCAATATATTTTCCTGGTGCTTGAGAAATGGGTACGTTATTGATTTTTCATGCAACCCGTACGTCAGCATCTTTTAAAAATTCATTCGGATATTTGTATCTTGGTTGCAGCCTGTGTAAGGTATTGTAGTTCCTCCGACGAAGGTGGGTGGCACCTGCCACCCCAACACACGAATTGAGCGACTGGCCAGGAACTCTCTCCTCCAGCAAACATTCGAACTGAGCGTGTTATGTGCCTTGAAAAGGGTTGGTTCGTTCAAGCCTACAAATTGAAAGCTAATTTGCATAAGACACAATAATAAAATTAATCTGTCAATTTCACCATTTTCAAGTTACGTTTGTTTACAGTGCCGTAACGTCTTGCTTACTTTTGGTTTTCTTGTCTGCCTTTGAAAAATCTCCGTTTGAAACGCTATTTATTTTTAAGTAGGTGTCCGTTTGACTTCTTTTGAGGTTCTTCAAAAACACAAAAATGTTGGGATGCGAGAAGTCACATGGTGCATTGAAGAGCGTGTGGTGGAAACTTCCATAAGCGTTGGTAGTTAGAGGGATCACGGTTTCACGGTGAACGAAGAGGTCTCTGGCATAGCTACCGGCGGGAGTAACAGGCGTATTGACATGATAGCCTTTCAACCAGCTAGCAAGCAAGGACTAATCTTAGATCCCACAATACGCTTCGAGTCGCACGTTGGCCAGGTCGAAGAGGTGGACGCCGAAAAGAAGTCGATTTACCAGCCAACCGTAAACTACTATAAAGATAAATATCATCTAGACAATATTTCCGTCCATGGACTCAGGATCGGAGCTCGAGGCACAATGCCTACATTTCTTGTACAGCTATGGGATTCTCTCGGTCTCAACCGGACACGACTTCACGACATCGCTATCGCAGCAATACGAGGTCCAGTAACAATACTCCGCAATCATCTATATAACATTTGAAGAACCATACATCATGCCATATCCCAAATTCACTTGCAAATTTATTCCTGAGCCTCGTGGTGATTATTTCTATCTGGCACACTAGCAAACTCACCAGTAACTTAGAAAGCAAAATACTGTGTGGTCGACATAGGCTACTTTGTCCTTGTGGCAGCCTCCCCATGAGGGAAGTTGTATTAATAATAAAAATAATGATTTTGCATCCAGATGGAAAGGGGTAATGGGGCTTCCTCCTCTTCATCTACGTAATACTCCGTAAGGTAGTCTACGAATTTCTTGAACTGTTGAACACTCAGGAGGTGAGAACAGGCTTCACCAACGTTTTCAGAGTCATTATAAAATAATGGTGACAGTTTCATTGCTCTGATTTTTGTTCTTTATACTCTATTGACAGGCCACCTACAAAAAAGTGTTTTTATTACGATGTAGCTAGCTAGTAAATGAAACAAGCAAGGAGCGGATTCCCTTGTTCTTTATAAAATATAAAAATTGTATTTACCAGGTCTGGGAAAGATGAAATCGGCAACTAAACATTTCCATGCCTGGAAAGGCCTGTTGGATCGCTCGCTCAAAATCTACTACAACTGTTCTTGGTTAGAAACTCATTTCCTTCCTGTGATACACTACTTTAACCAGCTGAAGCATATCAACATAAGATTCCTTCTTGTCTTGCAGGAGACAAAAGACCAGTGATACGCTCCTTTTCAATATCCATGGATGGTAAATAATTGTAGGAAATGTTTCCGTGCACGTTCAAAAGTACAACTCATTAAAACGACATTCTGCAAAAATATGTCACATTTGAATTGCAAGAAAATATCGTTATACTCTTGAGAAAATAGCCACCTTAAAATTGCAATGGGCTGGACGTATTGCTCGAAGGGAAGATGACAGATGGACGAAGCTAGTATTAGAATGGAGTCCGAGATCATCAGAGGTCTAAAGGAAGACCGTTAGACAAATGGGACAAAAACATCAAGAGAATAGCTGGTGCTACCTGGCAGAGAACTGCTCAAGACCGTTCCATCTGGAGAGTTCTGCTAAAGACTTACCTGAGTTCACGACTTAAAGAGGCCACATCATGTAATGATACAATGGTACAATCATCATGATGATCGCTATGTTGGCTATGTTGATTAACAAGATCTCCGTCTTTTGTTGCTGCCACTGTAATTGTATAAAGTGCTTCACGGACCTCTTGTACTGATTTCGGAAGCTTAAGAAAACGCATGCCGAATTACAAAGTTATTTTTTTAAGCGCGTTAACAATTTGAGGTGGTTGTTCAATTTTCCTGTGAATTAGTTTTGATGGTCTCTCGTGTATGTCTCCTTCGGCTTTTCGTTTTATGGCGCTGAAGGTTGATTACCGATAAAGAAACTCGTCAATAAACTGTGCATGGTTATAGACGCCTACAGCTCAAGAAAATGTTGCCATATCTCCTGTAGTATAATGCCTAGCATAGCATTTTATTTTTAGTATACCTTTAAGACCGTCCTTCGGTATTTTTCATAACACGATAAGACTTATCTTGAAAGTTTTTAAGCGAGAATTTGTTTACCTCTTTCACTGAACATAGTCCGGATAACACCACTCGCTTCCATTATAATAAACTAGCTGTAATTTTATTTAACCCACACTGACACACAGTGGCATATTCTATATGCAACAGTTGTCTAACTACAACTTAGGCCTATGTATTCGTGCGGCGACAAGTTATATATGCATGTGTCATGAAGGCATAACAGGTCGTGAGATAACAAAATTACATCATGTCTCCTTAAGAAATTATTCTCTCATGACAACTAAACTACAGCTTGCAATTTAGTGTGACAAGTGTGCGGGGAAAACAAGAAGAGAATGGTCTCGATCACTCTAATATTTCTTAAAGTGAAAGGTTACTATGAATCCATAGACTCAAAACGTCTAGTCTATGGTCATTCTACAAGCCGTGAGACAGACATTTCGAGATTATTGAGAAAAGAAAACTTATCTGCAAGGGTATGGTATCGGAAGGTATTACGATGAGGATGGTACGACTGCAAAAGCTATTTCAGGCTGTTACATTAGAAAGATGTGATGATTTTGATTTTTGTAATGTGAGAACAACATTACTTTATGAATGCAACTCCATTACAGATAAGCACTATATCTTGGATCCAGGTTTCACTGGCAGATTTGCCAAAAATTTAAAACCAAACAATCCTTTAGGGACAATGAAGAAGAAGATAAAGAACCTTTTCATAAGCCATCATCTACTTCGGCTTTCGGCATTCGAGAAAAACCACAGTTTTGTTAATGACAAGTACACAAATTGTGCATTTGTAATTATTCATTATTAATTGATAAGTTGGTTGATAAGACTATTTCCAATATTGTTTCGAAACTAAAATAACTCGGATTCAACTACGCGAATAAATAATTCTTCGGATCCTAAATCTGCTTTTTCCTTACCGGTATCCTGAATAATTTACTTTTTGGCACTTACATCTCTTTCCAAATCAACTTCTCAACTTCCGTGACAGAAACTACAGCTGTTGCACATGACCAGTAGTTTGGTTGCATTGTATTCGCTTAATGGGAGTGATTGATGGATTTAGGATATGTCTTTATTTATGTATATTAACAAAGAATAATAGTAATAATGTGTATGTATGTATGTATGTATGTATGTATGTATGTATGTATGTATGTATGTATGTATGTATGTATATTCATTGCACCGGGACTAAGGTACCGGTACCGTACTATGGTAATACGGTATTGACGATTTGGCCGACGGAATTCTCCCTTGTAAACATTTTTTATTATCACTTGTTTTATCTTATGAATTTCTTGGCTCAGTTTGAATTGTGATATTGATTGTTATTTTAAAGGGCAAAATAACGAGATTACGACTTATGATGAACATGCGCTAAATTAAAAAGTACCTAGGTGTTCCTTTGAAAGACATGAGAGTAACTAAAGTAAACACTCCTCAGTGAATATTTTTTGTAATATACATATGCTTATTTCAGTTTTAATGATAGAGTTAGAAAACGGAATTAATGACTGTTTCGCCAAATTTGAGGACTCTACTTACGTTTTCAAAAAGGTCCGAAGTATATGACTGCTATGATTATATAATAATCGTTTCGTAACATTTATCATTGAAGATACTCGTGTAGGTGAATTATCCTGTATTGTGCTGGGATTTTACAACAATTTTACAGGAGTCAGTAACATTTATCGACGTTCAGTTTAAATCCTACAGTATGTGGTGAAGAAAGAACTCTCACTTAATATTTTTAATGGATGTTAAAGGAATCACATTGGGTTGAACTAAGCATAAAGGTGAACATAGTTGCATATATTGACTTTCAGGTATGATGTGAAAAAGTGTTCGGTACTTTCTATAGCTAATCATAATTACAAATGAGATACGAGATCCAAAATCAAATCACAGACTTAACTAAAACACTCCTTAGCTGCGATGGCTTCAGTTATATTTATTATTTGCATTAGTACATGCGATAAGTGTCCTAGACATTATTGCGTAAATTCAAGGCTAACTTCATGCTTTATAAAATAAATAATGATAGGGCCTACATTTTATTTGTAATAATTAATTTTAGACAAGTAACGATTTTAAATAAGAGAAAGGACATACACATTTACAAGTACATACATCTAAGACGCATGGTTTAGATGAATAATTGACCCATCCGTTGGAAATACATAATATTAGAATATTATCGTGATCGATTGTGCCCGCTGTTTCCCGTTTAGCCACTTGAGCTGCGACAACAAAACTTCCTTCCTTCCTTTCTTTCTTCCTGTAAAAACTATGATTTAAAGATGTGCCGTGACTTCTGTTCGTAATTATAGAAATTTACTGAAGTTCAGTGTTGAATGCTACATGCGTGCGCCAGTGCAGGTGATTTAATCTTCAGTCACAAGTTCTGCAAAGGCATGCAGATAAATAATGGATCGGTAGCCATATATTACTTGGATTAATATTACAGATATCCACCAGTTACAGCAGTTCGTTAAAAGAAAGTTTCGCAGTCATAATTTCAAACATACCATTTTTCTCCCAAAACTTTTCTTATTCGGCATCATCTTCATCATTAATGTCTATGTTTCCTGGATTAAAATTGAAAACTTCGAACAAAATATCTAACTCTTCGTGTTTTAATGGTCTCTGTACATACATGGTGAGATGATAATTTGTTGAATATGTTCATTAAAAATGATTTGGTATTGCAGATTTTAAAATAAAGATCGCATTGGTTTCTGTTGCTTAGAAATGCATCATTAAGAGCATTATTGTGCAGGGATTTTGAGATCTTTGGAGTTCCATACTCATTGATCTGAAAATGCTTGAGTCGTTTAATATCCGAAACTGACACTAACAAATTGTAAGCCAGGTGTGCTCAAGGAGCGGCACTCAATTTGTTGTCAACTTTACTAATGTAATGTCAAATGCAGAGGAGTAAACCATGTATTTACAGCTACAAAGCAACCGGGTTCAAATCCTGAACCAGTGAATTTGTAAACCCTATATGGCGAGAGCTCGTCTCAAAAAATTCTATATACTGACAGGTAATGCAATTGTGCCTAACAAAAGTTGCTTCGTTTCGCAAACGCGAAAATTAATAATTGTTCGGTATAATTTGCTCTTTTCTCCCCATTTGGCGTTACATTTACGTAGTTGACGATGAACTGGCTTAACAGGTACTCTGTTCCTAGCATCGCTGGCGGCACTTGACTATCAGTCGGGGGGATCTGAAGATCAGCTCATTGAATGTGTATATTCTGTTATAGTCTAAAGTGCACTAACGCAGTTCAATTGCCAGCCCCGTGCCTGCCTCTCATCCAGAGATCTCGGGTTGAATTTCCGAATCGTCCAAGCATTTTAATCCTAGACTGGGAACAGTGTTCACTCAGCCTGGTGAGACCAACTGATAAACTGTTTGATATGAAAGGCAGCGAAGCTGATCATGAAATTCAAGCAAAGGAGCTTATAATGTTATCACGTTGACCACGTGGAATTACAATATCTGTCGACTATCAGGCTGGACAGCAGCCGTCTTGGTACGCCAGGGCCCATAATGGGCTGCACGTGTCTTGAAGTTATTTTATACCTTTCAGTTTCCCACAGTGGTCTTGTGAGACATGCTAATGTGACCACAGTGCCCAATTAACTATTTCCAACTTTTCCGTCCGACTTCCATTTGACAGTCTTTTTTTTTTCTGACCCGACCGTATTAGATTCACCTAGGGAGTTTTTCATCTTCACGCCCTTCGTGACCCTTGTATTACAGTACTTTGGCCGATAGCTTCATTTTTACGAAGTGTCAGACCCCTTCCATTTTCTTCCATATGATTAGTGTCAATAGAGGAGATTGTACTTCATCTTAAAACAATAATAACCACCATCTCCCTTTGGCACCTCGTGTTCTCTTCTAATGTCGTTGATTCTAGGTTTGCGATGCCAAGGGAATCTTTCATTTTTCCATTACCCTCTCTTCCTTAAGTTGATATCTTAATTCTAATAAATAACAATGTTTTTTATTTTTACGTTCCCCTAACAACTTTTACGGTTTTCGGAGACGCCAAGGTGCCGGAATTTAGTCCTCAGGAGTTCTTTTACGTGCCGGTAAATCTACCAACACGAGGCTGACGTATTTGAGCACCTTCAAATACCACCGGATTGAGCCAGGATCGAACCTGCCAAGTTGGTGTCAGAAGGCCAGCGCCTCAACCGTCTGAGCCACTCAACTCGGCATACCACGGTTACTAGACTAAACGTTAGGGGTCACGCGCAGGCTGGCTTTGGCTGATGACGTCATCTGGTCTCCACTGCCGGGCTTGCAGTGAACGCGACCCATTGTAATTGTGCGTTTCTGTTAATGATTTGCTTGCTTTTATTTAACCACTTGCTTAATATTTTTCAATTTTGTCAAATATAATTGCCAGTTGTTATGTGTAGATAATTATGTTGTAATTTATTTGAGTATTTTTCAGAACATTACATGTAATATAATAACACTGTGTTTAACGAACTATTCCAGTAGCTTTCTCATTACTAAACTATCTTTCGCCTCGCAAATAAAATATTTACGGTTCGGTTTTCGTATTTTCTATCCATCTAATGATTTTAGAACGATTTTATACATAGAGTTATTTCTAAAACTAGTTACTAAAATTAAAGAGACATGACCAATCGCACAGGATGCTTTTTACCGTTGTTTTGGCGGATTGTTGGTGTTAAATAGTATTGTAAACACCTAATAATATATTTATGTATAAGTAATTATTTATAAATGTGTATTGGACGGTGGAATGTTAGTAAACAGCCCCTGAAGAAACGTGTCAACTCTTCCACCATATCAGGGGTCATTCTTTTTTGGGGGGAGGGGGGAAGAGGCGTCCACAGGCTTAGGCCATATAGACCTGTGGTACGGAACCCTCACAGTCAGAAAATGCGATCAAAAGTTCAATATTTAAAAACACCTAATAAATACACCTAATTATTATTACGGTGGTAAAACTGTGTACATATTTACATTGTATATAGGTACCACACTAAAATATTTACCGTACATCTGGATGTTATTTGGTTGTTTTACATTACTTTAAAATCAGTCTATCCAACAACTTTCTTAATTTTTTTCACACTTTTCCTTTTTTCATTAGGTGTTCGTTTACACCTCTTGTAAGAATTCATGTGCGTAAGTTTGTTTATGCTTTATATGATATAGACCGTAAGGTTTACCGCCTTAGCAATGTCCTCAGATGACCAGCCTGAGCATCTGCCTTTTACTAAAGCTTGCTGTTGACTTTTAGTAGAAAAAGTACCCTCAAAAACTTGAACATTATTTTTTAATTTTATTATCTCGGTATTAGCTTTACTAAGACGGTCCTGGAGATCCTTATTTTGCTGTTTTAGGTCACAATTTTATAGTCTAATGAACTCCAATTCTGCAGTCACTTCAGCAATTTTCTCATTCCAGAAACACTGATGTTTACTTTTGTCATTTAATTCCTTCCTCAAGATTGAATTATTAATATTTTCTGCTTCAATTGGCGCCTGCGACTGTAAAATTTGCCGTATCTCCTTACGATGATTTCGCTTTTGTGCCCTTATTTCACGATCTTTACAGGACTGACTCGCTAAATCATTACTATTCAATGGCAAATTTAAATGTGGTACTGCGTCAGGCCTTAAATCACGTCTAATTGGAAGGTTTAACAATTCACCCTTCAAGTCCCTTATGTAGTCCGAGTTGTCGAAGTGTACAGAGCACACAGCCCGGTTCCATGGCTAAATGGTTAGCGTGCTGGCCTTTGGTCACAGGGGTCCCGGGTTCGATTCCCGGGAGGGTCGGAAATTTTAACCATCATAGGTTAATTTCGCAGGCACTGGGGCTGGGTGTATGTGTCGTATTCATCATCATTTCATCCTCATCACAACGCGCAGGTCACCTACGGGTGTCAAATCAAAAGACCTGCACTTGGCGTGCCGAACATGTCCTCGGACACTCCGGGCACTAAAAGCCATACGCCGTTTCATCTCATTACAGAGCACACACGAGCATTCTCAATAGTAAACGAGTCAGCCCGTTTACAGGCATTAATCCACTTTAATTTAATGTCACTGTTCTTTGGAAAACGATGAAATTTAATGTCTAAATCCTTCTGGTGTCTATCGTGATTAGAGCAACTGGCGACAGCATAACACACCATGGCACAGCACAGCACAGAAAAATTAAACTCTTACACTGTTGACAAGGTAAACACCATCACTAGACTAAGGCGCTCTGCTTCGTTTAGCGAACAAGGGGACCGTGTGACGTCAGGAGGCGTGGCTTGCTACTGCGGACCCTACTGATGACCCCTACCATCTAGTCTAGTAATCGTGCGGCATACCTTCATTCTTCGAGGGGTTGAACATTTCCTTACTTGATTGGTAGTTAAAGAGGCTGGTAATCCCTTATTTTGTCACCGTAAACAACACCCTAACCACCACGTTCACCATTACCACCATCTATTATTCAATAGAATGTGAAACAAGATGTAACTCCGTTGTAAAACTATAGTATTTGTAGACGTCAGCACGCTAACCATTTATTCATGGAGCCGGACCGCATCAGTAGAAATGGCTTGTAAATAAAAGCAGAACTGATCTAATGAAGAAAGATATCGTTCAATTTCATTAAAATTAAGTTACTACTGTGTGAGTTGGCTACGCGGCATGGGTCGTGTATCTGTAAACTTTCTTTCAAACTCCACTGTTGACATTTCTAAAGTTGGTTTTCCATGTTTTTCCATTTGCACATCAGGTAAATTCAAGGACTGTACCTTGCTGAAGTCCGCGGCCTTTTTCCTCCCAGCCCCATCTCTTTCCGATTGTTGGAGTTCATAGTACCTCAGACATCCTCTTAGCAGAGTCGTGTAACTCACCTAAAGTGTCAATAACAGAAGAAAATAATCGAATGCATACAATTTTTGATATCGGGAAGAAGAGGTGAAAATATAGGGCATCTGAAGTGGTTTGTTTTCGGGGGGAAATGTCCGTTGCTAAAGAATCTTGTAATATTTTTTGTATCACGAGCTATAAAGTCAGTTTTACTTTTTCACTGTCATCATCATCACTGATGGTCTGCCTATCGGCAGGTCTTCGCATGAATTCTCCACGCTGTTCTCTCTTCAGCCATTCTCTTTGTCTTCCAATAGCTTCTATTCACCTTTACACTGTCCACTAACGGTTACCTCTTCCTTCCTCTCTTCAGTTTCCCTTGCATCTTCCCTTCCAATGCTTCGGTTATTAAACAAGCAGTGGCCTAACCAATTTTTCTTCCGTCTTTGAATGCATTCCAGTATCGTTCACCTTCCACCCACTCTTTTTAATACTTCCTCATTCCTTACTTTTCCTGTCAGCTGATTTTCTCCATCTTCCGCCAGATCCACATTTCAAATGCTTCTAGTCTTCTTTCTTCATCTTTTCTCAACTTCCAAGCCTCAGCCACATAAAGCACCACACTCCATACAAAGCACATCAGTAACCTCTCTTTGAGGTCCTTATTTAGAGGCCCTCTCAACAGTGTCCTTTGTTACATAAATACTTCCTTGGCCATTGCAATCCTAGTCTCCACTTCGCCCAAGCAATAAAGGTCACTTCTGATTATGCTTCCCAAATATTTGAATTTAGACACTTGTTCGATCTCCTCCCCCGAAAGTATTTTTTTAGCTGTTCTTTCACTGTTTTTTTTTTTTTTTGGAAAACAGATAAGAAAGTGTCATTGGATTCATCACATGGCTATATAAGTGCGGGCTGTGAACTATTAAAATAATACACAGCAAAAATCTAAAAGTACAACATCATAGCGGAATATCCACCTCTGCTTGCTGGTCGCACCTGAAGCAGCTTCTTACAAAATGAGTTTCGTGACTGTGGTTATAGCCAAGAGATTTCCAGTTTTACGTGAAGTATGAACCGCAGGAACGTCACTTTTAATTTCAGCCTCCACCCTCACTCTATGGATTGAAGTGGTAGAATACATCCACGGTATCGCCTCCCTGTCGCGAGAGGTGGTCAATATAAATAACCCACAGGGGCTCTCAACTTGGGAGCGTGTTTGTCTAGTTGAGTCCGGAGTTTCTTCCACTTATGTCAGGCACCTCGCTTTCATCTTTTCCGATCTGACCTCCCTTGATCAAGTCTTGTTCCCTACCGACCCCGACAGAGGTTTCCAAGGCGTAAGGAGTTTTTCGTTTTCACGTCCTTTGTGACTCTTCCCTTTCTTTTTCCGACACCTTCTTTGCTAGAATTGTCGAACCCCTTTCAGTTTTTCTTATGATTAATGTGTTTTTTTTCTTTCTAGCGGTTAACGGCACACTAGCAAAGTTTTTGTTTTCGGAGATGGTGAGACGGAAAAGAGCTCGGAAAGACAAAGCAGCGACAGTGATCTTTTAAAACGGCTCAACTCCGGCATTTGCCTCTTGGGAAACAACAGAAAACCTCTGAGGACAGAGAAGCTTTTATTTTTCTTATTCGGCCATGGAAGTGACAACCTCGACGATAATTGCACTTAATCCGGGACAGCGATCCACTATGTCGGTCTTCCTGAGTATGTTATTCCTCTTGTCTTTGTAACTACAAGGTAAGTCTTAATTACGAAGCCGGGCTGAGTGGCTCAGACGGTTGAGGCGCTGGCCTTCTGACCCCAGTTTGGCAGGTTTGATCCTCGCTCAGTTCGATGGCATTTGAAGGTGCTCAAATACGTCAGCCTCATGTCGGTAGGTTTACCGGCACTTTAAAGAACACCTGCGGGACAAATTTCCGGCATCTCAGCGTTTCCGAAAACCGTAAAAAGAGTAGTTAATGGTACATAAAGCCATTATTATTATTATTATTATTATTATTATTATTATTATTATTATTATTATTATTATTTTCTCTTTCTTAATCTGCTTACCCTCCAGGGTTGGTTTTTCTCTCGGACTCAGCGAGGGATCCCACCTCTACCACCTCAAGGGCAGTGTTCCGGAGCATGAGACATTGAGTCTGGGGTACAACTGGGGAGGATGACAGTACCTCGCCCGGGCGTCCTCACCTGCTATGCTGAACAGGGGCCTTGCGGGGGGATGGGAAGATTGGAAGGGATAGGCAAAGAAGAGGGAAGGAAGTGGCCGTGGCCTTAAGTTAGGTACCATCCCGGCATTTGCCTCGAGGAGAAGTGGGAAACCACGGAAACCCACTTCCAGGATGGCTGAGGTGGGAATCGAACCCACCTCTACTCAGTTGACCTCCCGAGGCTGAGTGGACCCCGTTCCAGCCCTCGTATCACTCTTCAAATTTTGTGGCAGAGCCGGGAATCGAACATTGCTTCTAAGCAACCCTTGTCTAATAATAAGGAACAACAATCATCTTCGTGAAGGTCTTTCGTGCAAGATAATTGCTTTTTTTTTCTTCTTTACGTCGCACCGACACAGATAGGTCTTATGGCGACGATGGGATATGAAAGGCGTAGGAGTGGGAAAGAAGCGGCCGTGGCCTTAATTAAGGTACAGCCCCAGCATTTGCCTGGTGTGAAAATGAGAAACCACGGAAAACCATATTCAGGGCTGCCGACAGTGGAGTTCGAACCCAATCTCTCCCGGATGCAAGCTCACAGATGCGCGCTCCTAACCGCACGGGTAACTCGCCCGGTGGCCGTTTTCTAGAAGCATGGGAGTAGTAATAAGCATTTTTAACAGAACATGCGTGTTGGGTGTGTTGCCTAGTTGAACGAAACATCAGACGAGACCTATAACTGCTCTTTGCGTTCACAAAATAACAGCGACCAGGCCAAACTTTCGCAGTGTTGTCAACCTTCAGCTATGTAACGTAGCAGTGTTCGGAACGTTTTATATTAGAACTGTGTATGCTTGTTGCTGAACATCAGAAAAATAACAAGGGAGATAATCCTTCATAAGATAACTTATCAATGCGAGGGTAAATCAAAAATAAATTTCCTAATGTTTGAAGGCGAACAGGTAAATTCAAGTCAAGATAAAGAACACTGCTTTAACTTTTCGATGTAATAACCAAAGTTATCACCATGCGGGTGAGGATGGTAGAATATATGCACGATATCCGCTGCCTATCGTAAAAATCAACTAAAAGCGGACCCCAGGGGCTCTTGGAAGCGTGGGTTGATGACCATGGTTCTCCTAGGTGTGTCCAGCATTACCTTCACCTACTTGTGCCAGGCTCTTCACTTTCATATTTTCTGTCGGATCTCCCTTGATTAACTCGGATTCTCTTCCGGCCCTGATGGTATTCTATTTCCAAGGCAGAGGGAGTCTTTCATTTTCACTGCCTTCTTGATCTTTCCCTTTCTTTTGCTGATTCCTTCATTCTGGAACTCTTCATATTTTCCTTTGAATAGTTTTTAGAGCGAATAGTTGTCTAATTCCACTTCCTCTTAAAACTATAATTACCACTTTTTGTTTTATACCGTATTAGCTTTTATCGACAAATTGAAAAGTAAGGGAAACATCAGTGCTGGTCGTGTGAAATTTTAAGACCGTCTGCATACGGGGCAACACGAAAGCAGTTCCAAAGGGATCTACTCGACTAGTGTGATTAGAGCAATCCGGTCGACCTGCAGTGAAGCGCGATCTGAGCAACTTGTTCTCATATCGCCTGTTTATACGGAGGCGTTTAAGCAAACTTCGTGGGTACTGTGGGAAAACTCCGTGTTTTATATTTCACTCTCAAGGAGTATTGCCGACAAGACGTGACAGATAAAACATGGTATCAGGTGGCAGCAGAAGTCAGTTTGTCAGGTATGTAGTGGTTTATTATTATTATTATTATTATTATTATTATTATTATTATTATTATTATTATTATTATTATTATTATTATTATTATTATTATTATTTACATATTGCATATTAGAACTAATTAAATGTGATATTACAAATATTTTTATTGGTACTACCGTGTTATTTTTGGGAATAAATATTACATTATAATAATTTCATTGGAATTAACAATCATTAATTGCCCAGGGGTCAAAATTTAAAAATATGTAAATTTCATTTGGAAACGAAAATTGGGCGTGTTTTAAATTAATTATTGAAATCGGAGATTAAAAATAATAGAAATGAATACAAACACGAAATTTGTAATTATGAAAATTCGTTTAATTATTTAAAAGTAAAAAATAAATCCTCTAATATCACAATAAAATATTTATATTAAAGTAATTTGTTCTAATTTCTACCGTGATAACATTTCTTTCAATGAAATAAATCAATTTTTAATTGAATTCCCTGAAAATGATTTTCAAATGTATTAAAAACCATCAATTTAAAATAATAGTAAGGAAATTTAATTCAGTCAGAATACTGAAATAATTTGTTTAACAAACTAATATGCTTAACCTGAGCCTCCATGGCTCAGGCTTCGGCCTCTCACTGCTCGCTTCCGTGGTTCAAATCCCGGTCACTCCATGTGAGATTTGTGCTGGACAAAGTGGAGGCGGGACAGGGATTTTTCTCCGGGTAGTAAGGTTTTCCCTGTCATCTTTCATTCCAGCAACACTCTCCAATATAATTTCATCTCATCTATCAACCATTAATCATTGTCCCAGAGGAGTGTGACAGGTTTCGGTTGCCGGCATGATTCCTATCCTCGCCGCTAGATGGAGGCTTCATTCATTCCATTCCTGACCCGGTCGAATGACTGGAAACAGGCTGTGGATTTTCAATATGCTTAACCTATTTTGCGAATGATGGTTTGCACAAGTCATAATCGTAATAGTACGAAGCAATAGGTACGATTAGAATAAAAGCAAAGTACCTATATAAAATAAATGAACTTGAACTGAAGCAAAGCAGTATAATCCGAAACGTGTTCGTTTTTATCGATATTATGTCCACTGACAAGGAAGGAATGCTTGTGGCTTCCAAATAGTTTCTAAGTGGTTTCTCACCGCATAGGCCGTTGATCGATACTTCACTCTGCCTACAGTAGGTGGTGCGGTATGAACTAGGCCAAGGGCTGCAATAATTGTTTTCTTGTTGTAGTGGTTGTAATGTGTATTGAACTCCCTCTCTTTTCCGTACAAAGTTGTGTAGTAGACCTATGCATACAGCTTTCCCTATGTCATTAATTTTACTGATATTTCTGCGACTTATGAATATATTTAGCACTTTTTTTTTTTTGCTAGGGGGCTTTACGTCGCACCGAACAGATAGGTCTTTTGGCAACGATGGGATAGGAAAGGCCTAGGAGATGGAAGGAAGCGGCCGTGGCCTTAATTAAGGTACAGCCCCAGCATTTGCCTGGTGTTAAAATGGGAAACCACGGAAAACCATTTTCAGGGCTGACGATAGTGGGATTCGAACCTACTATCTCCCGGATGCAAGCTCACAGCCACGCGCCTCTACGCGCACGGCCAACTCGCCCGGTGTATTTAGCACTTGAAATTCTTCCGACATTATTCAAAATACGCATTCGATAGTTTTAATTCCGTAGCTTAATCTGTAGTTGAATATTCTTTTGGCATTATCGACAACCCGTTTTGGAAAGGGTCTCAGTAAATATCGCGATGATGGAATGCCTCGTCTGCTACCAAACAATAAGGAAGAAGACTACCACTGTCATCCAAACGGAGCTTTGAGTGTGGTGGAATATAAAGTTGTGATTGGGATTACCAGTTTTTCATGGCTGAGGAGCGAAAAATTCGTCTATCACTCTTTTTTTTTTTTTCAAAATATCAAGTTTACAAGTGAGGAATTATAATTAGTATATCCAGTATTTAGAATATTTTCTTACATGTTTCCCATCAGTAGTACTAAGGCAGTTTGGAAGATTCCATATTGATTCGAAGCATTTAACAATATCGCTTCATTGCTCCTTCTGGTACAGGCATGTATTCTTCATTCAGTTCATTTCACAATATTTCGGTAGTCTCATGAACGATATTCCCGATAGTAGTCTTAGTCTCGCCTCTGGAAAAAATACAATGCGAGTGATACAAATATGCAGCCCGTCGCCAAATACCTGAAAGGAAACAATATTCAAAAGGTACATTTTTCACAAGAAATTACCTTAATTTCACGTAATTAATAATTTGTTATATTTGTTTTTTGTTACAGTGTGTGGATGTAAAGGAAGATGGAAGAACTAAGAAGGCTGAAACCCCACTAAGCGGTTTCCGGTTCCAAAGCAAAGAAGACGTATTGCTTACACAAAGCCATAGAGTTTATTTTGCCATTCACGAAGAATATTCACCCTACTACGGGTAATTTATCCCAAAATCCTTTAGGAGCCGAGGTAACTGACCCCGAGGATTCGGGCTCTCCGCTCCTTCTTTCAACACCTGCTAATTCCGAATTATTGGACTGGGATCCACTGTTCATTCCGTCTCCATCACCACTATCACTGTGACTTCTGTTGGCATCTATTTTTTGCTCAAGATTCCTTGCCACTAGCCCATGAACAGTCCGATAATACTTTGCCTGAGTCGAGGCAACTACCACAGTTCAACCCTGATCTGATTTCCCGAAAACAACCGACAGGCAAGAAATACAATCCTATATCCGAAAGTGACGTTGACAGAGCAGTCAGAGAGTACTACTCTGCGAAAAAGAATACTCTGCGTTCCAAAGAAGGAAGTAAGCAATTCTACATTTTCTGAAGTCTTCTCACCCGACCTCCTGACACTGAATGTACTCAGGATGGTTTTCAGTGGTTTTCCATTCTCCTGCACTAAGGTGAATGCTGGGATAGTTCCTAGTGTAGGCCACGGCCGCCAACACCCTCACTTTCGTGTATCTCCTTCACCGTAACAAATCTCCCGGCCTGAGAGACGGCGTTACAGTCTAAGAGGAATGGAAACGTTTTAGTAGTAGTAGATACGCCTGTTTATCCGTAATTAGTGTATGGTATCTTAGTGTTATTTCAGAAAGAGAAAAACCCAGTGTGCTAATAGTTGTTACCAAATTGTTACTTCCTGAATGTTCCTTGGAAGTCAAGGAGATTGATGTGGCACACAGAAAGTACTACCCCAAGCGTAGAAAAGCTTCCGCATGGCTTTAACGTATATTGATATTCCACAGCCTGTTTCCAGTTCCAACCATGTCAGGAATGGAAAGAATGAAACTCCCATGCAGCCGCGAGGATATTCACCTTATATACATTAATATTAATTTACTTGGCTTTTGGACATGAAACATAAGATGATAGATGACAAAATAATTAACACTATTCCTTAGAAACTTGCTTATGCACTAAAAGTATTTAGACTGTGTGGATGTTGTCATTTCACTGGTAAGGACACGACAATATCCTTGGCGCCGCGCCCTTCCTAAAGCTTGGCGGTGCCTCTGGGAACCACTGATATACGGTACACATACTGTCAAGTCGATGACTGCCACTAGGAGTAGTTATCTTCTTTTCACAAATTTGGTAAACTATAGTAGTGTTGTGTTCCAGATATCCGTACTACTCCCCACGTTCGTGGTCGCACAATCAATTTGACCCTGTCGGCTCGAGGACGGGCTGCTCTCAGACAAGTACGGCTGGAACAGTGTGTGGTACGACAGCATGGACTGCCACTAGAAGGCCGTATGGTGCACAGCAGAAATGGCTCACTGAAATCTAGCCTCTATGATGTCAGGGATAAACAAGTAAGTTTCCATTGTGTGTAGAGCTTCCCTTTATCTGTGACATACACCTTCCTTCTGCCCAGTTAAGTCTCATCGCCTTCTCAAATTACATGTAGTAGTAAGGATATCAGTGGCGTAGCCAGGATCGACTGATTGGGTAGGGGGGGGGGGTGTTATAGTAACAAAATGATTATAGAAAATGAAGGTGCTTTTGTGTGTGTGGTGTGCGCATATATGATTGTCTGTATAAGAACATTGATACAAGTGAATTATGTTGATATTCAGATTGCAGCACACTACAAAATCTTACATTAAATTACAGAACAAGAACAATATGATCAAGGTCAACAGTTTTACAGTGAATGGTATGTTCAGATTACAATCTAAAATCCAACTTCCGAGGCTTCTTAGAAATTAGACTTAAGAGATCTGTTGGTTTTACAATTATGTCTCTGTGAATGTTCGAAAGAGCCAACACTTTGAGTCGACCTTCACTTGTTTATTGTCAGTTTCTGTTTACTTCCTTTAGTAAAACTTCCATGGGGGTGGATGTTTAACCCTCAGTAATCCCCCCTTGGCTACGCCCTTGAGCCTTACGAATGTTGAAAATGCTTATATAATAATAATATGCATTTCATTTTATTTACATAAGCATGAAAAATCAGCACATCTACTTGACACAGACCATTAAGCATCAAATACACAAAATTCTTTCACTGTTTTACAGATACATCCTAAGGGATAAAATTGAACATTTTAGAAACTCTAGAAATGCATAGGCATCAATTAATAGATCCTTAACACATACTCAATGATAGAATTGAAAAACTAAGCTTCAGCAGCAACTGAATATTTTTGAGACGATACACGCCTATAGTTGACTCAACATAGATGTAAAAAATTCATAATGCACATAGCCCCTGGTCTTCAATAAAATAGTAGAATATTTTTAGTAGGGATGAGTCCTCGATACTTTCGATACCTCCATACTCACGATACTTGCATCGTACCGACATCGAACGATACTTCAGAAAATTCGCTCGATAATTTTTCGATACTTCGGTGGTAATTCTGCAATTTTTATTTCATTTTAAAATGACAAAATATTATTGTCGCAAGTAGAACATTTGATAGTGTTCTCAATGACCACGTAAATAGTAGAGACGAAGACGGAGATACGGTCGGGAAGACCCTGCCTTCAATTCCTGCTTATTCAGTGCAAACCCAAACATCTAATTACCTCACTGCAAGTCAACAAAGAACCTGACTAATTACATGTTGAGTTGGATTTTCTAGGAAGTGCTTCTTTGTGATTTTCTAACAGTAGAGAAATTACCTTCGATGTGTTCTTGGAAAGAAGAAACTCCTCCTAACAGATCAACTTACAATTAGAGATTTCCGGTGAAGGTATATCACTTGATTATATTATCGAATCATAAAGCGATCTATTTTGGTATGTTCTGAATTGTCATGTTTTGAGTGCCAGCGCTGTTAGTTGAGGGGGAGCATCATCTGCAGGAGCTCTGCTGCAGCTGCTAGAAATGTCCCCGCGGCAGCGATTGGTCCTCATTAGGCTTCGATCACATTGGAGGCACGCTTGTGCAAGTAAATAAGTATCTCCTATTTATTACTTAACCCGTGAGAGGGCGCGTAGAATGTTTCGCTCACGGAGTTTTCCTCCGTGATCATGTTAAAGACAAATAGAGCTCCACTTACGTAATATTTGTGTCATAACTGATGTTTATTTGTAGTTGGAACATTACAGTATTATAAATAAATACTCAGAGGCGTCATACATCTGCGTTAAACTAATTGTTTCGTACCTCTTAAATCTAGAATTATTAAACTTTATTCTAACGGTAAGCGATTTTTTATAAAGCTATGTTATATTTTACAGAAGTAGTAAGACGTAATGTCCGCCTCTTTGGTGTAGTGGTTAGCTTGATTGCCACCCGCGGAGGCTTATCCAAAATACGTCCTACTGTGCGGGTTGCCCACTTCACAGGCGCACGTTTCACTTTCAGTCCACCGAGCTCAATAGCTGCAGTGCGGCCAGTAGTGTTCTGGTATGGGGGATAAAATGTGTAAAAGAGCGTGTTGCGGTTCAGAATACGCCAAATCCTGTGGAACATGTCATCCACTACCTTCAGCCAATCCTTGATTCTTTGGAAGTTAACTACTGATAGTGGGTTCGAACCCCACTGTAAGCAGTCCTGAAGTTGGTTTTCCATAGCTTCCCATTTTCACACCAGAAAAATGCTGGGACTGTGCCTTAACTAAGGCCACGGCCGCTTCCTTCCAACTCCTAGGTCTTTCCTATCCCATCATCGCCATAAGACCTATCTGTGTCAGTGCGACGTAAAGCCACTAGAAAAAAAGTTGAAATAATTATTTATATTAGAAAAACTGGCTTGTTTAAAGCGTTTGTTCATTTTAGTTCATCCCGGAGTACTGTTGGGAGATCAGAAGAATGCACATGTCCGGTGAGGCACGGGGCGAAGGGGTTTTCACCAGCAGAGCCAGTGACGCAATGGTTACCATAGCAACTCCGCTACTATGCAGGCGATTTTATATTATCTTCTACTGGCAGCTCTTCGCTCTTGCCAGTTGTAATCCACCAAACTGGAAAGTATGAGTCAATGTCTTCGTGTAGCAGATACGAGAAGATCTGCCGATCTGTCCTTCTGGGCAGAACAGGAAGTTCGTGCTTGCAGGCCACATGCCTCATTCTTGCATTCTTCTCATCTCTACACAGTACACAAGGACAGAAAGAGAAATGATAGATATTATTCACAAATTAAGGGTAGGACAGGCAGCAAAGAGTGTTTTACTCACACTGGTATTGATGGGACATTGACAGCCAAAACAACCATAACGAAAATATGATTATTATTTTAAATTTCTGCTCTAATAAAGAAGAAATACAAATACTCGAAAAGAACACGGCAGACTTTTGAACAATAATAGAAAACCGGAACTGTAAAATGAAAAGGCAAGGTAGGCCTATCACAAAAATATTTTCAGTTTAATCTATACCGAATATGCAACCCTTGAACACGGATGTCTGGGAAGAAATTGCAAAGTAAAAGAACAATTTTCCTTTTAACACATAGAGAACAAAGTAGACTTGAATGCGATGAAAAATGACAGGATTAAGGGGTAACAAATACAGTATAATATTATTTTAACCGTGTACTCCAGACGATCAATGTTGGAAGAGAGGATCCCTGTGTGTATTAGACAATGAATACCGGAATGAAGCGGCACCTCAGGGGTGAAAGAGATGAATGGAAATGTAAAGGTGAATGTAAGATGTACCTACAGGAGGCAATCCGTCACTCTTCTTTCTATGGCGACCGTTCACTGCATCGAGTGGGGATTGCAAGAATTAATTCACTGTGAATAATACCGAAATACCTTCCCAACAATGTGGAAGCGTGATAATTCAACGTCTGTCATAATCGGATCCTAGTGTTCTGGTATGGGGATAAAATGTGTAAAAGAGCGTGTTGCGGTTGAGAATACGCCAAATCCTGTGGATCATCTCATCCACTACCTTCAGCCAATCTTTGATTCTTTGGAAGTTAACTACTGATCGCTATCTCACATGTACCTCAATAGCCTTTAGCCAATCCTTTAAGGATAATACCTCATTGACGTGTTCTTACCTGATCACATCCGGAAAACTCCATATTTGATATAGGCTTCCGTGATGCATACACTTATCATAGGGGTATTCCATCGTTTGGGATAATATGGCAAACCTCCGAAATCATTGCGAGCACTTATTGACTATTTAAACACACACACACATGAGCAGGTAATGGCGATTATTTTCATTTTAACGCGATTTACACGATATTACTATATGGACAGATGATTATAGAAGTAGAGAAGTAAAATCACAGAATATACAATAGAATCTGATAACGGAAGTCGTTTAGACATCACTAGGTAGTGTCGTCAGCACGAAAAATTACGGGATGAAAAACATAAAACATACAGGAACTCAAACAAGAAATATAATGAAGTAGTCTACGAGGGAAAAAAATACGTATGTGTTGTATCAGTTAAAATGGAAATGGCTGTGATGGTTGTAAAGAACAATAGCAAGAACCAATATACTCTAATGTGCATGCATGATTGCAAAGAAATTGGAAAGATTGGAAGGTATAGACAAAGTAGAGGGAAATTTGGAAATTTATTGAACATCTCCGTTGGTAAGTTATTCGAATCCCTAACTCCCCTTCCTATAAAACATATTTGGCCCAGTTTGTCCCATACACTGGAACCATACTCTAGTTGGGGTCTTACCAGAGACTTATATGCACTCTCCTTTACAGTACATCCTTACTACAACCCCTAAATATCCTCATAACCATGTGCAGGGTTCTGTACCCTTTATTTACAATCCCATTTATGTGATTACCCCAATGAAGATCTTTCCTTATATTGACACTTA
Source organism: Anabrus simplex (assembly GCF_040414725.1). Lineage (NCBI taxonomy): Eukaryota > Metazoa > Arthropoda > Insecta > Orthoptera > Tettigoniidae > Anabrus > Anabrus simplex. The sequence goes on from NC_090265.1 coordinate 1,060,826,213, forward strand.
GGTACATACAAAGATCCCTAAAAGGAACTTTCACCCCATCAATGCTGTAAATAAAATTGACAGGACTTTTCCTATTTGTGAAACTCACAACCTGACTTTTTACCCCGTTTATCATCATACCATTGCCTACTGTCCATCTCACAACATTATGTAGCTCATTTTGCAGTTTCTTACTATCTTGTAACTTATTTATTACTCTATACAGAATAACATTATCTTCAAAAAGCCTTATCTCTGATCCCACTTCTTTACTCATATCATTTATATATAGGTATAAGAAAACATAAAGGTCCAATAATACTGCCTTGAGAAATTCCCCTCTTAATTATTACAGGATCACTTAAAGCTCTAATTTTCTGAGATCTATTTTCTAGAAACACCTAGTTGTATTTCTCCTTAAAACAATAATTACCACTATAAACTTTCTTGCACTTTCCACATTATGGCAACAATTCAGTGAAGGCCTTCTTCAGAGATAAAGTTCTTACGCATTTATGATCCAGTGAAGTTTGTTCACAAATATTAGAATTTATAATTCAATAATTCTCTTCAAAACTGTTTCTGATTCACTAAAATTCTGGTTCTTTTCAACTTTTTTCTTCTCTCTTTCAGCCTCATAATTTTATAAAATCTTTATTAGTCTTAAAAAAATGTTTTGTATGGTTCTTGTCATTACAGTGTATTTACTCTGTCGGCCGAAGGTATCTCAATGAATTACTTCTAACAGGTAAGTTTAGTACATATAACATATTTCTTAAACTGATGTTTGTCTTTCCAGTTAGACAATAAAGACTTGTATTTCCTACAATCAGAGCATGACAAATGAATAAATTTGCAAACACATATTCTCTCACAGCTGTCAATTGCAAGTTATTCCTTGTTAAATCACAGCAATAGAATCAAGCTTTTGGATTATTAGGCCATGTGCATGGGCAGCATTTGCTCAGAATGCGCCATTTGAGCTCATCGGTTGGAAAGCTGTGAAAGCCTTAATTATTGGCCTTGTTCATTGTTGATCACTAGCATCACTTAACATGACACATGATCAAGAACTGTTGGGAGATTATGGTTTTCATAATATACAAGGAAGTAGGGCTTGGCAATCCTCTCACTTGAGACTCTCGAGACTGATATCACGAATCTTCAGATTTTCGAGAAGTTCTTGAGACTGATTCTGCCATGCTACAGTCTGTATGTCATCCTAGTAAATATGATTGTTGGCATCGCCCAAAGCTTGGTAGTTGGGATATCATTGGTGGTTTTTTGCCTAAAATAACATCCTCCTATGGAAACACAATCATAATATGTAAGCCAATAAATGCTGTGAAAAACATGCTGCCTGAGTTCTGAATTGTTATTCAACGATAAATAACCATGTACAATGTTTATAAATACTAACTAAATATTACAAAGTGCATAATATACAGTATGTTGCATAAAGCAAAACGTCTAAACCAAACAATTTCTATACCCTCTATTCACATAAATGTTTCAGTAAAAAGAAGCCAACAAATATTGGAGGTCAGCTTTTTTAACCCATTACAATGCTAATATTGTTATATACTTTTCAAAATGCATTGTTTATACCCTATATCATCACGATTATCTCATTTTGTGGCATCAATGAACCCAAAAACCACATACCATGTCATACCACCAAACATGGCCTCCAGTCATGATATTGTAGTACAACATCTACAGTATATAGCCCAAGAATTTTATGGCATAAATCACTGATTTATTCGGTAACCTTGAAAAAGTGCATTACCGCTGTATATGATACTACAGTCCATATCCTTTTTACCACATCAGTAATAGATGCACACTAGAACTGAGCAACCACCTAGTTGGTTGTATTTGCAGAATGGAGAAAGCCCATGGTTTACTACTTGCAAACTCAGCACAAACAACATTCTGCTGCACCTGGCTGTAGGCTTATTACACATTGCTCGCTACACCATTTGAGAAAAATGCTTTTGACAGCTCTTGAAAGCTAATATGAGCAACAGGTCATTGCATTAGTCTTCAGAAATCTCAAGATCCCATCGCAGACTGCCCATCATAACAAGGAATTTTCCATACATGGGAGTAGTTAATGTTTTACGATGATAGCCTTTCAGACTGGCAGCAAGCAAGGTATCACTTTTGTTCCCACATGCACAACTGGAAGAAGCAGATTTTGAGAAGAGACTGATTTACCAGCTGATCATGTTCTACCATTAAAAAAATGCTATATTTATAACATCTCTTTCTATGGTACCATAGTTAGTGCTCTTGGTATATTATCAAAATTTTAGTACAGTTTTGGATAGGTATAGGTCTCTGTTGGACATAAAACTGCAACATCAACATCATTATCACAGCGTGGAGTTTATAACTCTGTAGCCACTTGTACTGGTGAGAAACTCTTACCTGCACCTTGTTCCTTTTATTTGTTCTTACATCATGCAGCTTATACACTTCACAATTATAGGTTTGAAGTCTCCACCTTATCAACACTATTGCAATATCAAGTATATGTATTTACATTTCAAAATATATTACATTACTGGTACTGTGATTGTACAAACCTATAATTGTGAACTGTAATAATCATCAATACGGACATTAAACTAATAACTTATGATCATGCAGCTTATCAAGATTTAAGCTGAACCTATTAGACAGTTTTCATCATAGTAGAGTTAGGCTGGCAACAGGAGCTTTCCGTACTAGCCCCATTCCCAGCCTACTCGTTGAATCGGGAGTTTGACCTTTACAAATACGTAGGCAGCAGATACTCCTCACATACGCTGCCAAAATTCGTGAAATGCAAATACAGTGGAACCTCGATTATCCGTTCCCGGAAAGTACGTTTTCCCGGAAAATGCGTTCAAATTACGTGGTCCCGAGGGCATCGTAATTAAATCACGTTGTAAAAGTCCCGCATTATCCGTTCCTCGAAGAAACGATTTCCCGGATCAACCGTCCAGAAATTCCAGTCCCATCAACGCTAAATCCTCGATCAATCGTTTTTTAATAAACTGTATCTCATGAAAGGACGGCTATGGCATATTTATGGATCTTGGCGTTCGGCGATCGGCGGTGAACTTGCATAAGGGACCATCTTATCATCGCATTCGGGTGGTATTGTTTAGAGAATCTCGGAAAATCATAGGGCAGAGAGTGGCCACAGCAATTGCTAGAAGACACGGCGCATTTCTACAGCTCTGCGTGAAGACGGAACGAGTTTCGTCAAATGTTCGCACTTATAAAACGTCCATATTATGTCCAGGGTTAGATGTTTTCTTATTTACATTTTTTCGATCGTACTGCCGAAGGGGTTTTCGGCACTTTGCTCAGGGCACTGCAGACCTAAGTGGGCTTTCAGGCAGGAATCGAAACTGCTCCTTAACACAAATTCAGTATTTTTTATATTATCGTACATGATTATGTTAGCGAGACGAAAACAGATGTTGCACCTTACATTAAAAAAAAAAAAAAGAAAGCCATGGGAGGTCTTGGGATTGCCTATTACTGTTACTAATGTAAGACTGGGAATTTTACGTTTTCGTGTTAAAATACCAAAAATCGCAGTCGTTTTACTTGCGCACGTTACATTTTAAATGATTGGTATAATTTCAAACTCGTACTGACATGTGCAGCGAGCGCACTTTCCAGATGACCTCAAGGTCACGAATAACCGTAATTTCTGAAGTTTTGATATTTCTTTTATCTTTCCAATTTGATTGGATTTGTGACGCGCAGAATTGAATATAATGTATTCGAGAACTTTTAAGAATCGACACTTACATTCGAAACCATGTTTTCGAGTTCAACATAACCTTTAAAAGTCGATGTAGGCCTAATTTGCGCGGTACGAGATTTCCAGAAACTGACTACGAACAGTATACCGGAGACCAAATTACAATGAAAGATTAAGAAATGAACGGATTTCGCAATCATTTTGGGTGCTTTTGAATCTAATATGCTTTATTTTATTAGATGAGAGAATTAAAAGCTACTTGTGGTCGATTGTCGTTCGGCTTGGCGTTGTTGGATTTTTCGAAGAGTTTGGCTAGCGTAATCAAAGTTGCTGAACTGAAAGAAGTTTTCACGGGAAACTGACGAAGATTCCCCTGTAAAACTGAATATAAAGTATCGAGATTTTGAACTCGCGTACCGGTAATTAATGCGGTTCGCGGTCTAAGATGCCCGGCTCTCATCCAGAGGGCCCGGGTTCGATTGCGACCAGGTCAGGCAATTTTACCTGGATATAAGTCTGGTTCCAGGTCCACTTAGCCTACGTGATTACCTTTAATTGTGGAGCTACCGTATCTAATGGTGAGATGGCGACCCCGATCTACAGAGCCAGGAATATCGGCCGAGAGGATTCGTCGCACTGACCATGCGCCCCTCGTAATCTGCAGGCCTTCGGGCTGAGCAGCGGTCGCTTGGCAGGCAAAGTCTCACTGGGGCTGTAGTTTGGTTTGGTTTAGGAGTTTTTGTAAGATTATAATTATACATATTTCATTTTTGTGATGTTTAGCCAAATTGATAGTTTTCATTCATTCCCGGATCTTCCGTTTTCCCGTGTTGTACGTTTTATTTTCACAGTCCCTCGAAAAACGGAGAATCGAGGTTTCACTGTAAATCCAAACTATCAATGTATCTTTAATACCCAATACAACCAGAGGTATCCAAACCAGCTGAATGCCAGACGGCTGGTTGGGATTCAAATTGATAGCTTGTCTAGGAATCAAAGAATTATTTAGCCATTTAATTGATACCTTTATTTGCCTATGACAACTTTATAAAATCATTAGTAGTACATTTTTTTACTGCTTCAGACTCATCATCAGCTACATTCATGTATGCTTAGGTATAAAAAGTTGAAAGTATGCACAATATGTGTTCTCGTACTAGCCTTGATTTCTTCTCATGGGAAACATGACTTTGTCTATTGGGGAAGGATGAATGAGGTGGTAGGGAGAGGAGGAATGCTTAAAAATGAATGAAAACTTGTCCTTAACTAAAATATTGTTAAAAATTTTCTTGCAATTAAGATAAAAAACACGTATTTTAAGTCTCTTTTCTTATTCTTTTTATGAGGATACATATACCTCAAAAACTGAAGATGTTACAGTCATGATAATTGGTATTTGGAATCTCCTTTAAAAATAAAGAAACACGTATTTCTTGTTTTCGGAAAGTGCACTTAAGGGGCTGAAAAGAATTGATAAAGCTGGTGAATTTTCAAAATGAGTACCGGTATATCTACAGTATATGTGAAAAACTTAACATGTTACAGACAAGAAACTTGGTACCGGTATTTGAAAAGTCCTTTAAAAATACAGGAACATGAACTTTCTTGTTTTTGGAAAAGGCACTTAATGGGGGTGAAAAGAAGTGAAGTAAAGAGTTGAATTATTTTATATCTCAAAAAAGTGAAGTTGTTACAGATGTGAAAATAGGTACTTGGAATCTCCTTTAAAAATAAAGAAACATGTATTTATTTTTTTGACTTGAGAGAAGACTGTTTCTCACATGTACAGTTTTATGTCGCATGGTCGTCTTAGCCCCAAAGGGTTATACCACAAACGTGGTTTAAAAAAAGTTTTTGGGGTAAATAAAACTCAATTTTTTGGTGAGTTTTTATACTTTAGGGATTTTCAGATAATGTCTTAGTATAATGCCGAGGAACAATTACTTTTATTAAATTACAAAATCCACGCGAGCAAAGCCACGAATAACTGCTAGTTGTCAATAAGGCTATAAACTCTGTAAGTCATGTATTTTGGTTTCTGCTTATGGTATTATTGTGCATAAGTCATACAAATAATGTTGTGGGCTGACAATCCAGGAGCAGTTGTCTAGCCATGATGAATACTCTGACAACGTTGATCATTACTATTAGATCTTAGTGTGATGAGTGGGAGGGAGTGGGAGGATCATCATACTGCATGTCTGAAACATATTCAGTAGATGGGTGGTTTCAGAGGAGTCTGAATCTAGAAAGTTCGTGTTGAAGTCTCCCATCATTACAAAATTTAAAATTTTCATACAAAGGTAACAGTGTACAGTAATAAGATCAGTCTCTCATTGAAACAGCCAATTTTTGGTGGTCTCTACACAACACCTACCAAGCAATTGACTGTGGAGACCTGTGCCTCTTTGAGCATGTATTCAGGTTTTTACTCATGCTGTTGAGGCAACTGCCAGATAAAAAAGTAAACTTGTGTCCTCATCCCGAGGTGGTGCAGCTCTTTTCAGGCACACCCCCGTTGGAGGTGAGCTGCATGTACCATTTCAACCACATACCAGCCCTCCTGCCATTCTTAAATTTCTGGCAGTACCGGGAATCGAACCCAGGCCCCCGAGGACGGCAGCTAATAACACTAACCGTTACGCTACGGAGGCGGACAACTGCCAGATAATTTGAGGCTTCAAGTGGGAGGAGACAAAAACACGGGCCTCTCTACCCACTTTCCCAAGCCTATCACTACTCAAAAGTCAGCAACCAGGTTATTTCAGGTTCTTAGCATGATGTTTGACTTTCAAAACACCTTCACTGCGTAGGATAATATCAAAGGACAGTGGAACGAAAATAACTTTAGCTCATCCATGAAAGTTTGAGAAACTAAATTCTATAAAGATTAAAGTCTAAAGACTGCTTTTATGCCTATTTATTGCTCACTGGAGAGTGTCTGTGGTAGCTTCAGGGTGTTGGGTGTGGATCAATGAACTGGTAGGTAGTTGGTTTGATGGGAGGGATCAAGAAGGGGAAGTGTGACAAGTAGAAGTATTGCTTTGACCAGTGGGACTGTGGCTGCACCACACATCTCCTGTGTCTCCAGGGTAGGTGCGAGAAGTGGATGGAGGTCAATGATCCACAGCCCAACCCAGGAGCTCTCTGGATAAGGGTGACAGAAGAAGGAGAAGAAGTCAGAGAAATTTAATAATAAGTATATCGTGCAACAACAAGTCAGGTTATGGAAACACAAAAATAGTAGGAGAAGCTTATTCTATGTAATAATACTGTTACACCTATATAGACATAGGAAGGCCCTGAATTAAACTATACACCTCAACAAAAGTTTGGAATATTGCTGTAAATGTATTGCAGGTTAACACATTAAATGAACAAACTCTTATTTGTACTCTCAGGAGTAAGATCAAGTCCTCTCTGTATATTTAACATTTCAAATGAACTACTCTGTATAAAAACAAAATTTGGCTTTATGTGATGTATCCTTTTCTTTAACTGGTATTTCAAACTTTGTTGAGGAGAGTAGAACCAGTTAAGAAAGTGAAATACTGATATTGGATAAAATAGGTGTGTTTTATGTTAAACGTTTATAAATTTTGGTCAGTGTCTAGTATGATTGTTTATTTTAATGTTTCAGCAACAGAAAAATTTCCTAATGTGAAAATTTACTTCAGGCACAAATTGGTGTCAGCAAAATTGGAGGAAGGTTGCATGACATTCCAGACGTAAGTACAATGACAGTATGCTAAGTGGTATGTGTTGTATGTGATCTATGTCATCTTTTAAAGCTAAAATGGCTTTAAAGTATGTAAAACAATAAATCCAGTAAAATCCTGAGGTGCTAACCATGAACAAGTCATTTCTAGACAGACTTAATATAGCAATGGGATGAGTAAAGTGGAACAACTTTCCATTTTTGGGGAAATACCTAACTCAATATTAACTCAATGTTGATAACTTCACTCAAATTATATTCACTTTACATTAGTTTTGTCTCTACTTTAATTTTAATTCAAATAAAAATACACACAACTCTTAATTTATAGAAAAACTGATTTATGATTGGTTGATCCCAGGGATGCAGAAATTTTCTCTGAATTGAGGAGCCAGCCCAAATGTTTAGGCACCAGCATGAACCCCACCAATCTGATACCTATGAATAATTGAGTTGCGCTACATATCATTGACCTCGGTATATATTGTTAGGAGTTGTGAAGAATTGTGTCATATTAGCCTGGTTTGATTTGTCATCACACTCGGGTTTCTTGTTGCATCTCTTGTTCAAAGGCTAACACAATATTAAACACCTCCAAAGACACACAATTTATGATTTACAGGCTAAAGCCCTGCTGTATTAAAAGTTGAATAATAACAAACGACACATGTACAACCACTAACGTGTAAACACAGAATCACAGATTCATTGTGCTTTTGACTATATGTGACTATGATGTAATTCGTTTTCAATTCTTCCACCAAGGGCTCTGCTGCTGTAACAAATAAGGGCCAACTGCATTATGCATGTGGACTATCCACTATAGGTAGCGCTAAATCTCTCATTCTTGGATTTACATCAATGGCCATGTGCAGAGAAAAATGTGTATATTATCTTTGGTCTCGCAGTTATTTAATTTTGAAAAAATCGTGTGGTTTTAAGCTTTTTTAAAAAAATTTTTAAAGTTTTCATTCCCCGCCCGAAAGGCGGGGCGGGCCCCCTAGAGAGTTACGCTCTCTCTCGGGCCGGGAGAAGTGAAGAGAATAGGTCGGTGTGGTAGACGAGTAATATGGGTAATGGGGCGACGATGTGAAGAATAGGGGAGTTGTGAGACAGGATGCGTAGAAAATGAGTGGGGTTATACAAGAGTGCCAGGGTGTAGTTGATTGGAGAGGCGTGTGGCGGTGATCTGGTTTAGCAAAGTGGTGAAAAGTCTGAGGGCAGCTTGCAATTGCAGTGGGAAGAAGGAACAAATTGAGAGAGGAGGTGGGTGAACAGAATATCCATATTGTGGAGAAGGGACTGGCCGGATGTGACGTCGTGTGGGTCTAGGAGATGTTCGAGGAGGGGATTGGGAAGGTTCAACTTTATGGCGATGGCTGAAGATGTAGACTCCGTTGAGAAGAAGATGACGGGCGTCTGCTTCTGTAGGTAGTTGTAGCCAGACCAAGAATGTAGGGCCAGTGGGATTCCTGATTCAAAAAGCTCTGTGTGCCGGAATGTGTGCAGCGTGGAGTTCTCGCAGTATGGTTGAGACAGAGATGGAAGGGTCGACACCTCGGATGACGCAGCTATACATTTCTGGAGAAGACTGAGGTGGCGTTGGTGGCGATGGTAGTCGTGTGTCGGTGATCTGAACTGGTGGTGTGGCTGGTGCATCTTGAAATGGCTGACGTTGCAGATAAGGAGGGCGGTCCGGAGACAGAAGTAAAATGGAGGACATGATAGGAGATGGATGAGAAGACATTGTCGTGGTGAGAGGAGCAGAAAGATGGATGCGAATAGAGGTTGTGGGTGTACTGAGGGTGGTAGTGATCATTGTGGGATGAAGTAAAGATCGTAGATGGGGAGGCCAACTGCTAGTGTGGAGTCAGCCTATGTGCTCTTTTGGGATCGGCGGGAGCTGCAATTAAAGATGGAGAGCCACCCGGCTGAGCAAAAATAGAAGGATTTGCGTAGATTGGAGATGCCCAATAACAGTGATATCGATGAAAGATGAAGCTTTTTTAGTGACGTCACATATGTCATGGGGCTTTTGTTGCATATTGGTAGGTAGTAGAAGAAAGAAAATATGAGAAAATGGAAAACAGGCTTTTGGGGATGGTGGGCGAAACTTAGGCGCCAGTAGCCAAAGCACAGTTGCTGCGGTGACCTGGCGTCTGGGATTTCTACACCCCTGGTTGATCCAGTATGACTTGTGTTAAGAAATTAAACTTAAAGTGCATGTCAATGGTTAGTAAAGTTTTACAAAAAACTTTTCTTAATTTTACTCAGTTATAAATGTAATCATGTAACAGGCCTGACCATCCTGAGGGTGTGATACATACTGCTGACCTAGTGATAGGTGCTGATGGTGCCTACTCCAGTCTGCGACGTCAGTTCCTCAAGAAACCCATGTTCAACTATAGTCAGACATACATTGAACATGGATATTTGGAACTATGTATCCCTCCCACTGCAGATGGTCAAGTGAGTATAGAGCCTCTCCTATTATTTATTTCATGTAACAGTGTGTATATGTATCCACTCATCTGAACAAAAATACAGAATTACACTATTTGAATAGTCCTGGAAACTGTTAAGTTGAAGCAATTAAAAGTCTTAAATGGGCCTTAGGAATATGAATAATTAAAAAATTGAATTAAAATAAAGGAATTTCTCATTAGGATTATCAAACACTTATCTAGTTTTTTTTCTTTCAAAGTATTTGCTAAAATGGAAATCTTTGTACGACATTCTCCAAAAGAGTTTAGGAAAAAGTTTAGTAATATTTGTATGCACGGTAACATTTTAAAGAATAAACATTAATCTTCATTGTGCATGCAATCATAAAATATGTCAGCTCAAGCATGTATTTATTTCAGAAGTGGGATCTGCAATAAATTGTCAATGAGTTCTTATAGTGCCTAATTTCAAAATGATTATCGAGGTTTTGTGATTTTTTTAGGATCGGAAGTCCACCTACTCAGCATTCAAATTGTGAATGTTCCCTATTTGAATATCATAGCTATATTGATAGAGTTATACCTAGCTTCTTAACGTAATTATAGACACATACCCACTACTTGGAGGTTATACAAACATGATGAAAACATTACCATATCAACAGATGTTGCAATTCATCACTGGAAGAAGATTTTAACTTATTTATCTTTTTTAATTGTGATTGTGATTGTGTATTCATGTAGTTTTACCTTGAGATTACATTTCCAAAGACAATTTATTCATACAACCAAGGGCATAAGTATTAATAACCATATTTTAACCATAACACATAAGTGCCAATGAACACTATTTGTCAGCAAATTTTACATACATTTCAGTGGAATATTGGTGTTTATGTGATATATAACATTGTATATGTTTTTCTAACTGGTAATTAAGGCTGAAGATGACCCTGTTTATAGGGTCAAAACTAGTCCCTTATATCTAATAAAGATATTTGGTACGGTATTTAATCAAATGGTATTGAATAGGTGGGCCTCCCTTTCTCTATTTGTCACTGTTCATTGTTAATACAGAACAAAATGATGTTTATTACATATGACACTTGTAGGCACTCGAGCATGAGTTAACACGCCTAGCTGAAGTGGCACCGGGTCATGGGCAGCATCCTTTGTGACTGCAAGACTCCACTGTGTCTCAAATAGAGGATCTACTGCACAGTTGTTTACCCAGTGATATTGTATGGGGTGAAATATTTGCCAGCGACAGAGACACTAGCAGATCCTACACGTAACAAAGATATGCAAGCTTAGATGGATGCTGAGAGTCATATGACTAGACCATATTAAGAACTAAGAGGTAAGGAACACTCTTAGAGTTTTCCCAATTCCCAACAAAATGAGAGAGGAGAAAACTGAGGTGGTATGGTCATGCGGCCAGAGCTGACGCAGAATTGATCATGAAACAAGCATTTACAATCAGCCCAGAGGGACAATGGCCTTAAGGCTGATCCGAAAGGCCATGAATGGACTGTCTGGGGGAGCACATAAGAGCGACAAGTGTTCATCCTGTGGATGCTGGAGCCTGGGTAAAATGGAGGGAGAAATGCAAGAAGGCAGACCCCACATAAGATGGGAAGATGAAGAAGAGAAATTGACTACCTCTACCAGATCCAGTGATTGGCACTCTACCACTCTTCTAGCAAAGTACCGTGTTGGCTGAGAAAGTATCAACTAACATCGAGGAAGAGGAATGCGCCAGCTGGGGAGGCTTGTATTGCACCTCTGAGGGGATGATAAATGAATTCATGGAGCATCACTAGAATAAAAGGGACATGGTGAAATCAGAGATCCCAATGAAAGCTTGTCCAACCTCCGCTTTATCCAGCACAAACTTTACATGCAGTCACCAGGTTTGAACCCAGGACTAGCGTTAAAGACCAATGTCTAACTATTTTGAAAATAAATAGTGAAATATGAAAAATCTAATACCACCTCATAATTATATGAAGTAACACCTTACTTAGGCGATACATAGTAGGCCTATTTTGATCATCTTCAGAACTATTAAGTGGAATTGCTACTGTTAGTGAATCTCAAAATTTAAAATAATAATATATTCAAAGGTAAAAATTTCCTGCAATTTTTTTTTTTGATTTTTTCAAAATGTTTAAACAATTTTTGACTGCACCCTTAAAACTTTTGCGTTTAGAGAAAACAGACATATTTGAATTTTAATCTATATTCTACACTAAATCTTGAGCCATATTAGCAATTTAGTGTTTTGAGCAAAGAATCATAATTGAAACAAATAATAAATGTAGGCAAGCTTACAGTTTTATGTGATTTTAAATCGTGTGTCATAAGATATGGGACCAATAGTTTTATGTGGAATCCAAAGAGACATGATTGCCGGTTCAAAAATCTCACATGGTCCTGTTTTCGGTGAAGGTGGGTTTGAGGCTGACTGTTGATATCCCTAAAATGGTTTTCTGATCTCTGCAGTTTGGAAGGAAATCATGAATTGTGCCTGTATTATGGATGCGTACATTAATAAATATTGTGTAACTCGTGGCAAACACACACTCCAGTCGTGAAGGAAGAACTCAAGGCTGGGATAATAAATCAGGTCACAGTTCTAAAATGTCATTAGAGAGGTCTGTTCAGTATCATAATCTTTAGAAATCCCTTCTACAGCAATATTATTACATCCAAGAGATGATTAGGCAATGAGCTAAAGCTTAGCATGAAGCTATTAGATTTTAGGTCATTCTTGCTCAGACGTAAGCTGCGTTCTTTATGATGCAACTCTTGGATGACACATTGGTATTGGGAGAACATAGTTGAAAAAATTCACATCAGAGGGCAGTCTCATCCAGAATATGCTGCTGAAAAGGAAGTAAACTACTGCAGGCAGGCAACTGAGAAAAAAAATGTAATTTGAATCGGCGGATATATCCGCGTTCCCCACCGAGCAAGCGTCTTGTAGCCGCGGATCTCGCCGCATCGCCCACCGAACGGGTTAATAATACTGCCCTGTGGGACCCCCTCTTAATTATAGGATCAGATAATGCTTCACCTACTCTCATTTTCTGAGTTCTGTTTTGAAGAAATTTAACCACTCAATCAACCACTCTTTTGTCTAGTCCACTAACCCTCATTTTTGTTGGTAGTTTTCTATGATCTACCCTATCAAAAGCCTTGGATAGGTCAATAGTATATTTGACCTCTTGAATCTAAAATATCTGTTGTATCTTACTGGAATCCTACAAGTTGAGCCTCACTTGAGTAATCTTTCTGAAACCCGAATAGCCTTTTTATCAAACCAGTTAGTAATTTTGCATACACGTATAAAATAATCAGAAAATACTTTTCCAGAGCTTATATGCAACACATGTGAAGCTGACTGGCCTGTAATTATCTGCTTTATGTTTATCACCTATTTTCTTGTACACTGGAGCTACTATAGCAAGTCTCCATTCATTTGGTATAGCTCCTTCGTGCAAACAATGCCGTCAAATGGGGTGAGATTAGGATGATGGGGTGAAATTGGTACAATAACGTCCTTCTAGACACACTGCCAGCTGGACAGAACGTGACAGCAATTAAATGGCGTCAGACCTAGCTAATCACTAATGAGACCTTTCAATTAATCAAAACTGCCTCAGATAACCACAGACCGTCACATGTAACTTCCATAGAAAATTGCTATCGTTATCATGCTTGAAAATACATAGGATGAAGTCCACCAATCCTTATCTGTAGAGCAATATTGGCAGTGTATATTTCAATAGGTGAGTTGACATTTATTTACCACACCTCTAAGGATGAAATTCAATTAACACTGTTTTGTTCTGATGACAATTTCCCACTATTATCACAATTACTTTGTGTTTAGTCAGTTTGATGGGGTGATATTGGTACTATAACCTATACCATAACCTGTTCACTTTTCTCTTGTTTTAGATTAAAAAGTACAGAAATGCACACCTGAGTTGGATTTAAAATCTACGTGCGTGAATCCTGCTACATCCACCCAATTTCCCGAAGTGATTGTTGGTGATATCATTATGGTTACTTATGACAACCACCGATACCCTGGTATCGTAGAGGATATTGACAATGAGAAAGTGAAAGTCAACACCATGATGAATAATAGAAAATATTGGAAATGACCTGAATTTAAAGATGTAATTTGGTACAAAAAATCAGATGTGATTAGTAAAATTCCAAAGCCAAAAAGAGTTGGGCAGAGAGACATGTGCTTGATAGACTTGAAACAGTGAATCGTGAACCTATTAGAATAGTTTTTGGACGCTTTTGAATTCTTTTTACATTCTATTTTCTTGTTCTGTGCTTTAAAACATTTTCTTCCTTGTCATTCTTTTAGTAGGAAGTAGAGTTGGGTCGATTCGTGAATGAATCGTTCATTTGAACGACTCAAAATAATCGTGTGAATCGATACATGGTATGAATGATTAGTCATTCAAATGAATCATGGAATTTGGAGTTGCACAAGTAAGAATGAATCGTCGTTCAAATGATTTGTTGTGAATCGTTGAATTTGGAGTCGTCTGTGCTTGTAGCCAACACCGCATGAAGTTGGCAGTGACCAATACCGATCTGTACCGAAATTTACGAGTGAGAAATGAGGGTAGCGGTGAGGACATGAAACATGAGCTAGCTCTTGACATACAGAGTTGCTAGACAGGTATTCTTTCTACTAGAGTTGGGTCGATTCATGAATGAATCGTTCATTTGAACGACTCAAAATAAAGAATCGTGTGAATTGTCGTTCAAATGATTTGTTGTGAATTGCTGAATTTGGAGTCGTTTGTGGTTGTAGCCAACACTGCACAAAGTTGGCAGCGACCATTACCGATCTGTACCAAAGTTTGCGAGTGAGCAATGAGGGTAGTGGTGAGGACATGAAACATGAGCTAGCTGTTGACATACAGAGTTACTAGATAGGTACTTTCTCTACTAGAGTTGGGTTGATTCGAGAACGAATCGTTCATTTGAACAACTCAAAATAAAGAATCGTGTGAATTGATTCATGGTATGAATGATTAGTCGTTCAAACGATTTGTTGTGAATCATTGAATTTAGAGTCACCTGTGGTTGTAGCCAACACCGCACGAAGTTGGCACCGACCTTTACCGATCCATACCTAAGTTTGCGAGTGAGAGATGGCCAATTTGGTCTGACTTTTTACCCACATCAGAACAGGTTTGTCATTGTAAATTATGTCAGGCTGGTTAAGGTATAATGATATAAGCAAGGGATCATGATCTGCAAAACCCCCACCAACAAGTCTAAGTTTATACAAATCTCTTGAAAAATTTACAATAATATTATCCAAGCATGCATTATTACGTGTAGGTAGCTTGTTTGTGCAAGTTAAATTTAGAGTTCTTAGTAAATTCAGAAAATTTCTAGAAATTTGCCCATCTCTATGTTAAAATCTCCACAAACAGCAACTTTGGCCTTAAACTTCAAAATGTTTTCCATTACTAATTCAAAATTCTTAAGAAATACATAAGCATCAGCATTTGGAGATGATTGATCAACCAGCTTCACCCTCTAATTCTACACAATGTTGACTTAAATCAATTTTTACAAATTTAAAAAACTCCCTAACTAAAATCCCAGCTCCCCCATTTTTCTTTTTACTCCTACAAAACATATCTGCAACAGTATATCCACGGGGCACAAAATATTCTACTTGATTTTCAGAAATCCAATGCTCCGATACACAAATTACATCAACTTTCTATGTTTGGCAAAAGTGTTCTAATTCTAACAACTTATTTCTGCTGCATTGGATATTCACTTGCAATAAATTGAGAGATTTACACTTGCTATCCTTCTTTTGGATACCCTTTACCTCTCGGCAACTACTTTTTGTATTACTCGTTATTGGTGGAGATTTCTGACCTGATGTTTCATGTACTGGTATTTTATGAATAGGAGAACAACATAGGCCTACCTGAGTTTGGTTACTTACTAAACTATCTTCAATAATGGTTTGATTTGGTCATGACAATAAATGAATTTCAATTAGAGATTCAGTATACTTTAATGTTGCTGATGATAGTTTGTATGTACACAGAGTAGTAACTAGTGAAGAAACCTTTCACGCATCTATGAGTCTTCGGAATTGTTCTCCGTCCGGCTTGAACGAGTCGTGAAAGAATTGGAAAAGAATCGGGAACGAATCATGAATGATTCGTAAGAATTGATTCATAATGTATGAATGAATCGTTAGAACCGATTCTTGAAAAGGAATCATATTGCCCAACTCTAGTGCGAAGGCAAATCACATGTCCATTAGAATGTCATCTTATTTATTGTTTTTGTATGTTTAAAACTATTTAAACATGTTTTTATATCGAAATTTCCTTGTTTCAGACTGTCTCCAAATTTTCCCACGGGGGTTACATTAGGACATTTGACAGCAGCATAGTCATCTCCATGGAAAACTGAGCTATTGGGGTGAGATTGGAACAACAAAAGTTTCAAGAGGAACCCACCTGAATGACTAAAATTTAAAGTTCCATAGATGAAATGAAAGTTTGAGTATACCCCTTCATTTTGACATACTACATGAAGATATACAGTTACTTTTTTGTGAATTAGGATACAAAAACCTCAAAACCTGTACCAATCTAACTAACTCCATATTACTGATAATCAAATAAATATTTCAGATACAGCACTATATCCCAACCCATTGCCTTTAGTATATTCCCAGAAATCTTATCAATCCCAGCTGCTTTTCTAATTTTCAACTTTGGATTTCTTGGTAAATATCCTTATTATCTGTTCCAGGACATTTTCCGCTGGCACTTTTTCCCTAAAATATTTTCTCCCTAGTTCACTTTTCCCTAGCAAAATTCTGTATTTCTTTCCCTTGCAAAATAATTATAAATATTATTTAACAACCATCACATTCATTTTCATGAAAACAGTGCAAATATTTTCTAGTGGAATGTCAAATTAACCTCAGATTATAACCTCATCTCTGGTGGAAAAAAGCTCATTTACGATGGGAACTCGTATGACAGAAGAGATTCCAGATGCAAGAAGGAGTAATGGACTTGTAATAAGAAGAAGCCAGAATGCATGACAACTTCCATTTCCACAGGCTCTGGAAATACAATAAATGTATTAAAAGGAAGAATTAATGCTCCCAATCAGGAGCAAGTTCAGGCAGAACTTACCTATAATCACTTAAAGAGAGGAACCAAGGAACATCTTACCATGACTCCATCATATTTGATTCAAACAAAACTGCCAAAAGTTGCATCTGGTGTTACATGTCATTTACCAGAAAAGGAAAACTTAAAAAAGAACTCTTAGACTGATAGATACATAGGAGGTATACAGTATATTATGTGAATCGAAAGCATTGAGTGATGTAAGGGAAGTACCTGCATGACTGATATAGAAAAACATTAAACAGAGATAACTTCTTGTTACATGACTCCTATGAAGAGGAAGATTTAGAACCTGTCGAGGAACACGTCTTGGTGTTTGGAACAAGAAAAATCATAGTATATTGATGGCATCTACAAGACCACCTCTAACAAATTTATACAGATTCCATGTTACTCCTTGCCTTCATACCAGTTGAAAATGTTTTAGACACATATAAAAAATTGCTCGTGGAACTACCTAAAGTACTTTGTGAAATTGGTGAAATTACAGCATATTTCAAGACAATGTACATCTCAGGTAGACCAGGAAGATCATGTCATGTCTCACCCAGATTCCCTCCACAATATTGGAAGTGTTATTATGAGATAATTTGTTGTGAACATCACACCAATAACTTTCCTGAAGGATACTGTAGATAACAGGTTCCAACCAATTGTTGGAAGACATCACCCTTCCATGTAGCTCTCGCAGAAATTAAAAAAGAACAGAGTGACACAGAAACAGCGCTAATTTAACTATTCCTAAGACAAACAACAAGAGGAAAATTGAAAAGGAAATAGCTATAGGTGCAGCAAAGAATACGTTGTTGTGGATTGCACCAAATTTTATAACATCATCATTTCACACTGTGAAACATAATATCTATGCTGTATGTGAAAATTTTGTGTATTTGGTAATAAATTTCAATGAAAATAATGCTTCTAATTGTCATTGGAAGGAGGGGCAACAGGAAAAAAGGTATTGGTGGAATTTCATTTATAGAAAAGAAAGAGTCTGGGTGGAAAAATTATTTTGGGAGTATGTGCCTAGGTCAAAGTTCCTAGGGAAAAATGAAACTGACATTTTTGCTAAATTCAATTTCATACTAAGCTCCTTCAGTCTCTCCTTACTTCCTTAACTATAATTTTATTTATTTCTAACCTGCACTTCCTTCGTACTCTCTCTCTCTCCATTTCTGTTATAATATAATTGATCCTTCCTATTTCTTACCATCTTTAAAAGTACATACCTATTTTCACACTCCTCAATAATTGCTGTAAACCCATCCCATACACTGTTTACATTTTTATTTACCATTTTCCACTGATCATGATTAGTTTCTAAAACTTCCCCATACTTCTCTTATCAGCCATATGGTACTGCCTAATAGTCCTACTTTTACAAACTTCCTTTCTATTGCACATATTTTAAACTATGACAAAAACAGCTTCATGATCACTTATACCATCTACCACTTCAATTTCTCTCTATAGCTCATTTGGTTTTATCAGCTGCAAGGTAAAACTACCTACACACTGGTCTGTTAGCAGACCAACTTTGCTGTAAGGGAGTGAAAGCTGGGTGGATTCAGGGTATCTTATTCATAAGTTAGAAGTAACAGATGTGTAAACAGAGAGAATGATTGCTGGTACAAATAGGTGGGAACAATGACAGGAGGGTACTCAGAATGAGGAAATAAAGGCTAAGTTAGGCATGAACTCAATGGATGAAACTGTACACACAAACCATCTTTGGTTATGGGGTCATATGAGGCAAATGGAAGGAGGATAGCTTACCTAGGAGAATAATATACTCGGTCATGAGGCTAAGTAGAGGGAGACCAAGATGATGATGGTTAGACCTGGTATCTAATGATTTAAATATCAGAGGTATGAAACCACCGGGCTGAGTGGCTCAGATGGTTGAGGTGCTGGCCTTCTGACCCCAACTTGGCAGGTTCGATCCTGGCTTAGTCCGGTGGTATTTGAAGGTACTCAAATACGTCAGCCTCGTGTCGGTAGATTTACTGGCACATAAAAGAACTCCTGCAGAACTAAATTCTGGCACCAAAAACCGTAAAAGAGTAGTTAGTGAGACGTAAAGCAAATAACATTCTTATTATTAGGTATGAAACTAAATGGGGCCACAGAGCTAGTTACAAATAGAGAATTGTGGAGTCGTTCAGTAAATTCACAGAAATTTTACAGAGAGAATGCTAAAAGGCATAGGCCTAACAGTCCATAATGAAGATGTGTTTGTGTTCCTTTTACATTTTCTTTACATTATCTTACCCAGAATTCTTCTCTTAAAAGCTGGATTAGAAATATGTGAAGATTATGTCAGGAAATACAGTGTTAAAGAAGAATAACAAAGATGAGATGAGACAAATAAATCGTGAGTGAAGTGATACTGATGTGAAGGTATCAATTTAGCAAAATGTTATCAGCAGAAAGATGTCACTTGCTACACCAAGGATTTGCTCACTAGAAGGAAAATGTATCAGATTAGAGAAGACGGTTACCTAGTTATACTTCCTCTTAAAACAAAAAATCAATACCACCATCACTGTACCAGATCACAGAGGTTTCACACATCACTACCTCATGCTGCTGATCTTGAAGCCCTTAGGTCATAAACAATGTCTTATTTTTATTAGCCAAATACTTTTATCTATTCTTCTTAAAGTTGACAACAAAAATGAAAATGCTCTCAAACCATGTCTACAGTTTGCGCTGGATGCCCGTTACCTCCACATCTGGCCGAGAGGCAGCTTTATGATGATAGCCATGCCCAATCAAGATCGCACTTGGACTGTCACTCTCTTCATGCCACTGAACGAGTTCCAGCTCCTGAGGAAGTCGGAACAGCTCTTAAACTTCTTTCAGTTCCACTTCCCAGATGCCATTCCACTCATCGGCAAGGAACGTCTAGTTGTCGACTTTTTCTCTACTTCACCTTCACCACTTGTTTCAGTCAAGGTAGTTCCTGTTTTACTCTTTAGCTGGTACAGGATAGGATTGAAGAGTAATGTTGCATTGTTAGTACTGCCACTGAGGAAATAAATCACGGCAGTATTATCATACCAGCTACACTACCCTTTAATTCCTTGACTGAGGTGTAAACATTCAGGATGGGTTCAGACAGTTAAGTGTTTGCTTTCTGTGTCAATGTTCATGGGTTCAATACTGGTTCAGTCTGATGGTATTTGAAGGTGGTCAAATACGCTAGCCTCACATTGTTAGTTTCACCGGTACATAAAAGAATTTACCGGCACATAAAAGAACTTACCAGCACATAAAAGAACTTTGTGCCTTTACTGGCAGGACCTAGTGTTTACAGTGCACTATGTCTTCTGGTATGGGCTAGAGCAATTTTGTTACTCTCAGCTTTATCCTTGGCTTTGACAAAATGAAAGTGACTGAGGTATAAGTGATACTAGTAATGCCATTCCTTCTGCAGCCAGTCCCTGCTATGAATGGTGTGAAAATATTGCACATAGGGTCGGTTGGTGCATGCATTTCAGTGGGCTTGGCAGACTGATATGTAATAGCAACTTCTGGCTCGGTGAGGAAAGCAACGGGAAACTACCTCACTCCTCATTTCCCTAGTACGCCTCTTCAGTGATGCCTAGGCCATCTATGACAGCTGATGGCGGAGCTGTTGAGGATCCAACCAGCCTTCGGGCTGAGGACTAAACATACATACAAAAGAACTTCTACAAGATAAAATTCCAACACATCGGTTTATCTAAAAAAGCATAAAATTATTTAGTGGAACCTAAAGATGATGATGATGATGATGATGATGATTATTATTATTATTATTATTATTATTATTATTATTATTATTATTATTATTGTTGTTGTTGTTGTTGTTGTTGTTGTTGTTGTTGCCAAGAAAGCGGTGCTGACAGGTGTGAAAACTACCGCACCATTAGTTTAGTATCTCATGCCTGCAAAATTTTAACCCATATTATTTACAGAAGAAAGGAAAAACAAGTTGAAGCTGAGTTGGAAGAAGATCAGTTTGGCTTCAGAAGAAATGTAGGAACACGTGAAGCAATCTTGACTTTACATCTGATCTCAGGGGATCGAATCAAGGACAAGCCCCCATACATGGCATTCATAGATCTAGAAAAGGCATTCAATAATGTTGATTGGACCAAGCTATTTACGATTCTGAAGTTGATTGGGATCAGATACCGAGAACGAAGAATTATCTACAATCTGTATGAAAATCAGTCTGCAGTAATAAGAATCGAGGGCTTTGAAAAAGAAGCAGCAATCCAGAAAGGAGTGAGGCAAGGCTGCAGTTTGTCCCCCTCCTATTCAATGTTTACATAGAACAGGCAGTAAAGGAAATCAAAGAGGAATATGGAGAGGGGATCACAATCCAAGGAGAGGAAATCAAAACCTTGAGATTTGCTGATGATATTGTTATTTTATCTGAGACTGCAGAAGATCTTGAGAAGCTGTTGAATAGTATGGACGAAGTCTTGGGTGGGGAGTACAAGATGAAAATAAATAAGTCCAAAACAAAAGTAATGGAGTGCAGTCGAACAAAGGCAGGTGATGCAGGAAATATTAAATTAGGAAATGAAAAAGGAAGTAAATGAATATTGTTACTTGGGTAGTAAAATAACTAATGATGGCAGAAGTAAGGAGGACATAAGATGCAGACTAGCACAAGCAAGGAAGAGCTTTCTTAAGAAAAGAAATTTGCTCACTTCAAACATTGATATTGTAATTAGAAAGATGTTTTTGAAGACTTTTGTGTGGAGCGTGGCATTGTATGGAAGTGAAACATGGACGATAACTAGCTCAGAAAGAAAGAGAATAGAAGCTTTTGAAATGTGGTGTTACAGAAGGCTGAAGGTGAGATGGATAGATCGGATCATGAATGAAGAGATACTGAATCGATTTGGCGAAAGGAGATCGATTTGGCAAAATTTGACGAGAAGAAGAGATAGAATGATAGGACACATCTTAAGACACCCAGGACTTGTTCAGCTGGTTTTTGAAGGAAGTGTTGGTGGTAAGAATGGTAGGGGTAGACCAAGGTATGAATATGACAAGCAGATTAGAGCAGATGTAGGATGCAATAGTTACGTAGAAATGAAAAGGTTAGCACAGGATGGGGTTTCATGGAGAGCTGCATCAAACCAGTCTATGGACTGATGACTCAAACAACAACAACATTATTATTATTATTATTATTATTATTATTATTATTATTATTATTATTATTATTATTATTATTATTATTATTATTCAGGAATGTTTTCCATGTTCTGTACAGTTTCTGTCCAGGGCATTTCTTTTAAAATTGAACAACTACAAAAATCCTACATCATTCTTGAAGTTAAAAAATAATTTAAAGGATAGCTTTTCATTAAGCAGAAGTTTCTGAATAGTAGAGAAATTAATGTTTATACTCAGCACTCAAATTCAAATTCTCTCAATTAATAGACAAGTCCATTGACTGTTTCATCAAAAAGATCAGTGATCAACATTTTTGAGCAGAGGCTTCACAGGGAACTGGGGACAGGGGATGAAAAAAAGTGCAGCATCAGTGTTTATTTCTGCAGTAGGCTACTGCCAACCAAGGAGAGTGTAACAAATGGTGAAAAGTAGGAAATCGAGCTCACTATGAACAATGTGCATGTTTACTTAATACATATAAATGAAGAGAAAAATAAATCAAGGTAAAAAGCAGTGCAGTGCTGTAGATGTTTATGGCTGTCTTGTTTGCAAAGTGCATACAAGACTCTTTAGTAGTAATATGACAAAACTGTATGTAGAACATCATAATTCTATGCCAAAATATTTTACTTCTCATGAAAGTCACTATAAATACCATCAGATTAGACATTACAAACCAAATTAATAGTGAGGAAACTTCTGCTACATGATTACATATTTTATTCCTATGTTTATGAAAATGAAGCATTTGTTCCAACATGTCAATCTCTGCTATAAACATTTTTGAACATAGACCTTATGGTGATAAATGTTTAGATCTCCTATCGTATGTAGATGTAACTTAAAGGAACTATTCAACCTCAGCGGCAATACAATTATCATCAAATTCAATTAAATACAAGCACATTGCACGCTCATTAGATTCTTCTGATAATGCTTAAAGTTTGATTTATCAACTGAAATGACAATGTATTTCAAGAAGACAATACCAAGAATCCCTATTTTCACACCCACTCTTCCCACTTCTGCAATCCCAGCCATCCCATTATTGTCCTCCACATACAGAACACTGATGGGGATGAAGTCCATATTTTGAGTGAGTGATAATACATTAATCTTACTTGTAGATCACAGTAAGGAATGAGTGAAAAGTTCATCAGATATCACCAAAGCAATAAATCTCAGCTAAATAACTCATATTTAAGTGATTATGTTTCTCCACTTATGTTCTAGTGCAACCCATATCATGTTGGAAGTCGAGCAGTACTCATAGGAGATGCAGCACATGCCATGGTGCCATTCTATGGTCAAGGAATGAATGCCGTAAGTGACAAAGTGATTACATATTTATAAATCTATGCAGAGTGACACACACACTTAATGTTAACTCCTCAGATTTAGTGAATCTGCAGGTTTATTAGAAAGAAGTGAGTGGTAGAATAGTAACCAACAGGTACCTTTAAGTGCAATAGTGTTAACTAACTTTTCAAGTATAATTTCATGTGTTCAATAAGTAAGTGATCATTAAATCAGCATGGGGTGAAGCAAGCAGTCCAGTGAACGTGGCAAATACGCGAGTGCCAACAACGTTGAGGAAGCAGTACTGAAGGTACTGACTGACCCTGCAAGCCCCGTTAAGTTTCTAGAAGGAATTATTGAGGCCATATCTGAGCAGGTGACTCAACTTGTGGTGAAAGAACTAGAAAAAAGTCACAGCAATAAATGTTGTTGAAAAGTATGTGGAAGAAAAAGAAGATTGACAGTAAGAAACAGAAAATACTAAAGGATTTTTTCCAAAGGTGTTAACGAAGGTATGTTTCTTGTTTCATTACTGTATGGCAATGTATTCTGTATTCTAAAATGTTACTATAATGAGGGTTATAATTAAAGTCGGCATCATCATTATTTCTTCGCTCCAACAAGCTGGGTGTGGTTGTGTACGAGCCTCCTCCAGTTTGTTCTATCCATCCACAGATGCTGTTCAAATATGCAACACCAGTTGACATCTCTAATTTCAAGGTCCTTCATTATCCGTTTTTTCTAAACATCATGAGGTCTTCCTCTTGGTCTCTTCCCAGGAATATTGCAATCAAAATATGTTCGAGGAGTCCTGTGAGGGTTCATTCTTTTCATGTGACCATACCATTGCAATCTCTTCACTTCTAGAGTCTCCAGCAAGCTTCTTTCCAATCCAAGCTGTTGTCGGATATCCACATTATTTTATCCATTTTTGTTTTTTGTAGACAAGAACGGAGAAACTTCATTTCTGTTGCCTGAAGACAACTCTTTGTTGGTCCAGTAAGTGTTGCTGCTTCCAGACCATACGTCAATATAGGTACTAGATATATTTTGTACAAGCTGATCTTGGAAACTAACAGAAATGTTTCATCCCAAAATATTTGAGGTACAGCGTGATAGAATTTGGAAGCTTTCTGTATTCGGTTACTAATCACTTGATGTATGGTATTGTCTGATGACAGAACACTACCTAAATACTGGAAGTTGTCTACAATACCCATCTTCTCATCTCCAATTCTTAGATGAACAGTTGGAGAGTTTCTACTCATCACCAAGCCAACTCTCTTAGTTTTGCTGATTTTGGGACGTAAGGTTGTAAAAGCTTCATGCCAGAGATCTAGTCTAGTTTGTACTTCCGCTTCTGTCTCAACCAATACCACTACATCATCAGCAAATACCAGGGCATTAGTTGTTGGATCCTTTCTCTTAACCGTTTTTAAACCTTCATCCATTATGATTATGAAGAGAAGTGGTGAAAGACAACTTCCTTGCTGGACTCCACTCTTCGTTTAAAAACCAACCTGACCTTCCATCCTGGACCTGGACACAACACTTAGTTTCATCATATAATCGTTGATGTCATCGGGCACTTTCTTATGTCTCAAACATTCCCATATATGCCTGCATGGTACATGGTCATATGCTTTCTCGATGTCCAGAAAAACGGTTATAAGTGTTTTACCTTTCTCCCAATATTTCTCATAGAGCATTCTGGTGGCAAAAATGAGGTCTATAGTTGATCTGTGAGGTCTAAATCCATGTTGTTCCTCCTCAAGTGTAGGTTCAACATATTTTCTAATCCTGCTCTCAAGGTTGGATTCGTAGATTTTGAGGCCATGTGATAGCAGAGTTATACCTCTGTAGTTTGTACATTTCTTTCTATCACCTTTTTTCAACAATGAGATGATGACTACTTGCTTCCAGTCATTGGGTATTACATTCTCTTTCCAGATTCTATTTAGTACCCTGTACATCCACTGTTGTCCTACCTCTCCTAGTGCTTTGATCATCTCAACACTTAATTCATCTGATCCAGTTGATGTGTTGTTTTTCAGCTTAGATATTGCTGTCTCTACTTCCAACCATGTCAGATTAGTGGTATTTGTGCTGCCAAAATCATAAGGTTCGTCGTCTAATGGGGTGACATTTTCATAACAGTTCAGCGAAGTTTCAAAGTGCCTTTGGAACTCCTGTAATATTTTGGTCTTATCCCTAGTCACCTCACCATTAGGAAGTTCTACAGATTGGATAGATTCATTTTGAGTTCTTCTATTCTTAACAATACTGTATAACAGTTTTTTATTTCCATCCTGCATTATTTTGGTAGCCAGATCTTCCTTGCATTTCTGCTTTTCAGCTACAACCAACTGTTTGACCTGTAATTTTTTCTTTCTGTAAAGTGACAGCTTCTCCTCTATTTCGTGTTGATCTCGGCGCATTCTTGCTTGATATAAGGATCTTCTTACATGGTTTCTGTCATTGATACCCATTTTAATATCATCATTCCACCAGACAGTTTCTTTAGGTTTCCTTATTTGACTCTGTCGTCCACTTACTTTTTCTGCTGTACCAACCACAACCTTCTTTAGAGTATTCCATTCTTCATCTACCAATTTCAGTTCTTCTCTTGGCAACAACGTGCGGACACCTTCCCTGAATTCTTCCTTTACACTTGGCTCGGTTAGTTGCCAAGTTTTTATTTTTGGGACTCTTTTGTTACAGGCTTTGGGAGGTCTTTCCTCTGCAATAACTACAACCAACAGTCTATGGTCTCCACCAATTAAAGTGATGCCGTAAAATATGAGTTTGTTCGCACATTTTTAAATACTGTTAAAAATACTGTATTCATATGTATAACTGATACATATGATTCAGTTATGTGTTATACATAGTTAAGAACAGTATTCATATCTCAAAATTTCAATAACTCAAAATAAAATTTAGCTCCTGGGGTGATTCAAGATATCGAGGTTCCACTGTAATTATTTCAGTGCTAGTGCAGAAATAGAATAAAATTGTACCGGTATGAAACTACGATGAGTCTGACAACCTCATTGTTTCAACAAAACAGTTGTCACTTCTCCTTCAAATTATGAGAAAGTAGCTTCAGATGGTAATTCATAAATTTAAACCTCAAAAGAAAAAGAATCAGCCAGTGTCTACAACAAAACATGTTAGGAGATGCTTCATGGTAGAACAGTATAGAATTTCTATGTCTTACTTTTATGTTTACATTTTTAAATTCTGTTTATAGTGGTTAAGTGTAAGAAAGGGCCGTGAGCCCTAACTTCGCCACAAATGTAAGTCAGGAATAAATAAATAAATAAATAAATACTTATCTACTAAGGGTACCACAAGTTGTAAGTCAATATAGAGGGTATCATGCCATTGAAAGGTCATACAGAACTGCTTCACTCTAAAACAATAATTATGTCTCAATAACTTATTGAAGCTATGTCAGTTAAGGCAAAATGTTTGTGAAAATCTTCCAAGGAATGATTGAAGAATATTTTGCCCACTGCTTCCTGCTGTAGCTGTTGATGAACTTCAGTATTCCTACTTTAAAATGCAAGATCCTTCAAAGTGGCCCCGAAGGAAAAGTAAACCTTCTTGCTTAATAGTAGGAGGGGACATGGCCAAGACTCCATACTTCATTGACCTTCAGTATGAACTACAATTTCTCAATTATCAGGGATTAAACCTCAGTCCTTCCAGTCAGGGAACATGATTTAAATTCTGGCACAGAGTCATGGACAAGAAATACTTTTATTTATCCAAATGCATCTTTTAATTTATAAAATATTTTGTGGGAAAAGCTTCAATCATTTTAGAATTATCAATGCAATATTTCTATTTTTCCTCACATTCTTCTGTTACTACTTTCATAAACCAACTATTTTCATGTTTACTACCAGGGATTTGAGGACTGCCTGTTGCTGGATGAACTGATGGACCAATATGGTGGTAACATGTCTGTGGTGCTACAAGAGTATTCAAGATTACGCCAGAAAGATGCAGAGGCAATATGTGATCTTGCAATGTATAACTATGTTGAGGTGAGATCTTCTTCATATCTTCTTCAAAAAATTACCGTTGTCTCCAGCACACAACAACGATCAGTAAACAAACTAAAGGGAAAAAATGATATAATGTTTATGTGTGCTTGGGGAGAATTGAGGATATACATCCACCTCTCCACAATTGGGTATCGGTACAGAATTATTTCTTAGTAATTCCATACCTCTCATTAATATTATTTCATTACCAAATTCTCACTAAGGCGACAGTGGATTAAATCTCTGCTGGTGCAAGTGAAATTTATATTTTCTCCTGAGCACAGTACCTATAGTGTTCCCAGAGCAAAAGCTTGCAAAAATCGGGTTCAAAAAGGTAATATGTACTAGAATTATAAAGAGAGAAAGTTTGTTTGTGTTTGTGTGGGGGTGGGGGCTATAATCTTCGGAATCACTCAGCCAAATTCAGTGATTCTTTCACTGTTAGCAAGCTTATTTCTTCCATATTAATGAAAGTTATATATTATTCTAGCTTACCTGAGAAGCAAAAAATTTAAATAAAAAGTGGAGCAAAATAACAAAATTGCATATCTGGAACCCTACACTGCCTAAACACAGGGACACAATATATTTCAAAATTTTCCTCATAACATAAAACACAGGATCGTGATAATCCTTCCTGTACAATACTGATGATAGTTTTTAAATTTATGTAACTCAGATGACTGCTAAAAGTTCGTTAAACAACCAAAGTGCCACAATATTACAACTGAGCTGACAACAAATAAAGAAAACATAAATAAGATGTCGACGGACATTCTAGCTTGTGAAAAGATGCAACTTTTATTATAATTTGGGTCCACCTTATTCAATACATAAAAATTGTTGCTTAGATGTAATTACAACATATATTTCAATCAAAACTAGTTTCGATGCCCCTCTGCATCATCATCATCAGCTGATATAAGTTCGTGGAAAAATCGACAATCATATAAGTTTATCTACGTCAAATTGATCACAATTTGAAACCATATTAATAACATGAAACTGTGTTAAAATTAACTGTCTCCAAGTCCATATTTTTTCCACGAACTTATATCAGCTGATGATGACGCAGAGGGGCGTCGAAACTAGTTCTGATTGAAATATATGTTGTAATTACATCTAAGCAACAATTTTTATGTATTGAATAAGGTGGACCCAAATTATAACAAAAGTTGTAATCTTGGTTCAATACGGACAAACATTGAAGTTTATTCATTTAACTGAAAAGACGCAGCACTCAGGAGAGAATATGAATTTCACTTGCACAGGCAAAGATCTAATCCACTGCCAGCTTGGTTAGAATTTAGTGAAAAATAAAATAAAATTGGGTAGAAATATGAAATGCTGCAGGTATGTCCAGACACAAGTGAATAAAAGAAAATACTTTGAAATAGATGCTAGCCTCAGATAGGGTAGTGTATGTCACCTTTATTTGTTTACATTTGTCGTGGATGATATTGTGAGGGCAGCAAAAATAGCACATCAACAACAACGGTCTGACAATATTTCAAAAGAAACTAATATGATTTTGCAGGAGCAAGGAAAAATATATTATTATTATTATTATTATTATTATTATTATTATTATTATTATTATTATTATGTGAAGTACAGTATGATAATATTTTC
Organism: Anabrus simplex; assembly: GCF_040414725.1. Lineage (NCBI taxonomy): Eukaryota > Metazoa > Arthropoda > Insecta > Orthoptera > Tettigoniidae > Anabrus > Anabrus simplex. The sequence continues at coordinate 1,060,855,507 of NC_090265.1, forward strand.
TTCTTCTTCTTCTTCCTGATACGTTTCTGCTTATGCAGGTCATTTATGAATGTATTTAATCCCTCTGTTTAATTTTAAAATTGCATTCTGAGATAAAAGCACAAAAATTATATTCAATTTACTCTTGATAATGTTACTGCACTTATTAGATACCCCTATCCAAGTTCTTTCTGGGATAAAAAGTGATGGTTAAGGCAATAATAGTATATAATTATTGTAAAAAAGTATGACATAAGTGAAGCTAAATACAATGTAACATGGCAATTAAATAATATTATTTTAAATATTACTGTTTATTATTTTTGTTTTTACTATTTGTTTTAAGTTGTGCCAACACAGACAGGTTTTGTGGTGATGATGGGGTAGGACAGGGATAGGAATAGGAAAGAAGCAACTGTGGCCTTAATTAAGGTACAGCTCCAACATTTGCCTGATGTGAAAATGAGAAACTACAGAGCCATTTTCAGGGCAGCAGTGGAATTTGAACCCATTATTTTTCAAATATAAGCTCACAGGTAAGTGACCCAAACCACACAGCCAGACCTGCTCGGCTATACTAATTAAGTTTGACCACACAGACTCTACTCTCTGCTATAATTATGGAAACTTGGGTCTACTCTTTGGTAGGAATGCTGTTGTAAAGAGACCAACAGTCTTTGGGTAGTTCTGATTTCAGTTCTTGTAAATGTTAGTATGTGCTTAAAAAAAAAAGTAACTGAAATGTGAAGTATAAAAGTGAAAATGATTTACAAATATCTATAAATTCCTTAAAATCTCCATCCTGACCAAACTTGCAAAACACTCAACACTCAATGGTGTGTGTTTCCCATTTGAAATATGCTGCCAATAAAAATATACAATTGTCATAAAGAAACGCTACATAGATAAAGCTAAATACAACATAATGTGGCAACTGAAGAACATTTTAAAAAATATTATAATTTTTTTGCTACTTTACATGGGATACTCACACCAATGAGGGTTGGGTTATGAATTTCATAACCAAGTCTGATGCTCTCATATACCATTTCAATAGAATAGTTTCTTAATATAGTGTGAGAACAGTTTCAAAGAAAATAGTCTTACTTCTTGCTTCTTTGGTAATCTGAACAGAGTCACTTATTATTTGTTGATGATTATCATTTCAAGGGGCTTAACATCTAGGTCATTAGCCATCGCTGTCTTGGTCCTCCATATTCACACATAGTCTGTCAACAACCATTTGAATGTCTTCTTTCACAACCAATTTCTGCTGCTGCTCAGTCCAAAGGCCTGCTAATTATGAGATTAAGTATGAACAGTGCAATAAATCCTCTCTGCCATTATTCTAAACTTTCTAGACTGGGGCCACCATCTCACTATCAGATAGTTCCTCAGTTGTAATCACGTAGGTTGAGAGGACCTCAAACCAGTTCTCAGAACCTGGTAAAAATCCCTGGTTTGGCTGGGAATCGAACCCAGAGCGTTTGGGTGAGAGGTAGATACACTACTCCTACACCGCAGGGCCAGGTTTAGTACATCTACTCATCTTTCATGTTTTTCAAATCACGCAAGTGGCAGACATGGAGGCACTCGGCTCACTTTCTCTTTTGTCAAATCGTAAACACAACTATTGTCCAATGGTGCAGTTGCAAGTTGTGAAAAAATTTGTTTCAATCAATCAATCAATCAATCAATCAATCAATCAATCAATCAATCAATCAATCAATCAATCAATCATCTGGATTGAAAGCTGTTGGCCAGGTGGTAGATTCTCTACCCATTGTTTACTAAGTCATTTCTGAAATGATTTCAAAGAAACTGGAAATTTTTTGAACATATCCCATGGTGAATTATTCCACTCCTGAATTCCTCTTCCTGTCATTGAATATCATCCCAATTTGTCCTCTTGAATTCCAACTTATCTTCATAATTTTATCTTTCCTACCTTGAAAAACAACATTTAAGCTTAATCATCCGTAAACATCTTTCCACGCCATCTCTCCACTGGCAGCTCTCAACATACTGCGTAGTCAAACAGTTTGTCTCCTTATTGCCAAGTCTTCTCAGCTGAACTTTGCAGTATTTCTGAAACTAACATAACAAACCATGTTGCTTTCCTTTATATTTTTCAGTTTTCAAGTCAAGTAATCCTGGTGAGGGTCCCATACACTGGAACCATACTCTAAATAGTGTCTCTTCTACATCCTTATTATGATGATGATGATGCTTGTTGTTTAAAGGGGCCTAACATCGAGGTCATCGGCCCCTAATGTTACGAAATGAAATAACAAAAAATTCAAATTCATCCACTGACCAAAATAAAATTTAAAATGTCATGAAGAATGAATGGATGGACATGAACCCTACAAAAAAACAAAAACAAACAAACAAACAAACAAACAAAAACAGTGGATCAGACTCAAAAAGAAGGTAGTTAATTAGAGTATTACTGACCAAGGGACCATTTATAAAGCACAATGATGCTTGATGTCTGAAGGGGTGCTAAATTCACGTCTAAGGCCCCACATAATGGTACATGTCGCGAGTAAAGTAGAACCATGGTATTTGTCATTTTGGGGTACTGATCAAAAGTAGTGAAGACTCACGGTGGTCCACACAAGATGGTACTACTCACAAGTATTGCAATTCATACAGAGAACGCAGACCTATGGTGTTTCTCACACAATGGCGCCACTCACAGCCAACGCAAACCGGTAAGGTTCCTCACCTAGGTGTACTAGTCACGGGCGCCGGTATTCCCGTGGTGTTCCTCACATAGTGGGTACCAATCACAGGCAACGCTGACCCACGGTGCCGCTCATATAGCGGTACAACTCACAGGCTACGCCCAGACCCGCGGTGTTGCTCACATGGGAACAACGCACGGGTACTGGAATCCACCAGGCCAGGCTTTTTACTGCAACTAATCACAAACCTATTTCATACCAATTTAGTGATACTACTCACAAGTACATGCAACCCATGGTGTTCCCCGCATGATGGTACGAATCAAGAGTAGGTTCATGGTTCTAATTCAATCATCCCTTGGTACCCCTTGTAGTCGCCTCTTACGACAGGCAGGGGATACCGCGGGTGTATTCTACCCGCAGGGGTACATCCTTATTACATCCCATAAACACTCTCATAATAATATGAAGAGATCTGTAGCCTTTATTTACAACCTCGTTAATGTGATTACCCCAAGAAGATCTTCAGTAATTAATGATGAAACTTGCAACCTGACTTCATCATCCATTTGTCTTCTGTCCATCTTACAAAGTTGTCAAGGTGTTTTTGCAGTCTGTCATAATCCTGTATCTTATTACTCTTATTACTCTATATACTGTATATACACTCATGACCAATTATATTATAGACACCTGGCTAGTAAAATATAGCCTTGATGATTGCAGTGATGCAGCATGGCATGGAGTTTACAAGTCACCAAAAGTGTTGGGGAGCCATACTGGTCCGTGATCGCTGCACAGCCTCCCATAATCCAGGATGATTGGTCAGAGCAGGGTCCAGGGCATGTACATCCCTCTCAACAGCATCCCAGATGTGCTCATTGGGATTGAAATTGGGGTTCCTTGGGGGCCAGGCAAGAATCTTCACATGAATGGAGTGCTCATTGAACCAGTCAACTAGAATTCAGGAGCGATGGGCTAGAGCAGGGCCTCTCAAATGCCCAAAATCTCATGCATGCAAACCAAGGCGCAGAGGCTCCATGCACTGTGCATCGGTACAACTCGGCTCAACTCGGCTTGACTCAGATGGTGTAGTGTGCTGAGGGCAACGAACCGTTCACTGATAGATGGCTTGCTTATCAGTGAAATAGATAAGCGCAGGATAACAACATAATAATGGAGCAACTTGTTTCGAAGAAAGCAAAGACTTGTTCCAGTTCTCCATCCCACCACCTGCAACACAAACAAACATAAATCCAAATAAAATTTTACATTCTTCCTAGATCGAAACTTAATGTCTCTGAATTAAATAAAAAATATATATTACAATAAATTTTAGAACATAAATAAATTTCTCTGTCCTTTCTTGATGACTGTTCAAACACAGGTCACAGATTACAATATTACTTTTACTATTTCATAAACATAGACTATACTAATAATACTAATAAAAAACAGAAGACATAAGAGAAACCTAAGAATTGTATTGCAGAGGATGAATTAAGAATAAAACTGAGCATCTAAAATGTATCTAGGAGATTATGGTATTTCGTACCTACTGCATAGCTCAGTGGTTTAGCTGCTAGCTTCCCACCAGAAGGCTGATGTTCGAATCCCGGTCAATCCTGGGTTGAGATTTTCATCATGTAGCATCAGGAAGACATCTGACCTTAAAACCCCAGCCAAAACTAAAATAAGCCTGGGTGTCTCCAACGACCCCAGAGACAACCTGAGATAAGCTCAAGAAAATATCCCCCCTGACCTCGCACCATAAACGGGCCTAAGGGACATACATTACATTTAATGTGCTATACGAAATGTTGTGTCTTTTACTTACTGTACTCAGTAGAAGCTCCATTATCCAAAACACTTTTAACCAAAATACTGTTTAACCAAAATGATTGGAAAAAAATTTGGTTGAATTACAAAAATGAAATAAAAGAACTTTTGTTATGTTATTCTGACATTCTGCTAATGAAATGGTGGCATGACATAGTGGCTAGCAAGTGATGGAAAAATAAAAAATAAAAGAAAATAGGTGACTTTTTCAGCAAAAAATGGTAAATCCTACTGTATATTTACAGTGTACATGCACTATCGAACATTGTTTCGTTTTGTAAATACAGTTCAGTAGTTCAGATTTCCAGTATTAAAATACTTTGTCAACAATACATTATATAATATGTAGTCTATTGTCTTCATTTACTTTTATCTAAACCTTCAAAAAACAATTCTTAACCTCTAAAATTACATTTTAATTACTATCCGAAACCCCCTCCCTTTGCTTCAGTTAACAGAAGTTCTACTGCAGAAGGTTCAGCTCCCTATAATAACCTGTCTTTACAGGTCTTGGAAAGGAACAAATCAGTGTCAAGTAAAGTTGTGTACAGAAAGATTGGTACATGAAAAGGAACACATAACAGGACAAACATAATGGCAGCTCTGTGCAGGAAGAGGGAGCAACAGAAAGAGGAGACAAGAACATATATGCCAGACTGAGTGGCACAAACGGTTGAGGCGCTGGCCTTCTGACCCCTACTTGGCAGGTTCGATCCTGGCTTAGTCCGATGGTATCTGAAGGTGCTCAAATACATTAGTCTCATGTTGGTAGATTTACTGGCACATAAAATAACTCATACGGGACAAAATTCTGGCACCTCGGAGTCTCTGAGAACTGTCAAAAATGTAGTTAGTGGGACATAAACAAAAATCAATAACATTAACAGAACAGATATGAAAAACACGAAAGGACGAGGACATTCTCGACATCTTTATACACTGCCTTCAAATAGGCTCTCTCCTCATCAATCTCAGTTCTTCTACACCCCTGACGAGTTTGTTTTTGCTTTCCAGCTTCATCAGGAAGGTGGGTATCATATTTTGAGACAGTTCTCCTAGGGTTGCTGCAGTAAGTCAGAATGACTGCATTCATGTGAAATAAAATCCTTTAGATCTCAGACTAAATATTCCAGGTACTAGTTTTGAACTACTCACAATTGATTATCGTTTTCAGCATGAAATATTTAATATTGCAGTGCTGGATTACCAGACTCTCAATGCTCAGAAATAAAATAAAAGTGATGCAATATTTTCTTCCTCACATTACTTGCAGATAAATTAGAGATGATTTTCATGTGCTGTGTATTAATTTCTTATTTCCAGATGCGCGATCTTGTGACAAGGCCATCATTTCTCCTGCGTAAGAAATTAGATAATTGCCTCTTCAAGTTACTTCCAAATCTGTGGATTCCACTGTACCCTTCAGTGACGTTCACAAACCGTGGTTACTACTGGTGTTTACAGAACAAGTGTTGGCAAGATGAGGTGAGCAACATATAGTATTTCAGTGCAATAACTAATGATGGGCAGTCTGAGAGAAGATGACAAGATTTCTCAAGACCACTGCAATGATCTGCTTGTGTGGTGAGCAGCATGTAGTAGGCCTGCGGCTAAGCGAGCTGAATGCTGTTTGTGTTCAGTACATGAGTAGTCAACCACAGTCTTTCTCCATTCCATAAATACATATCAGTAAGCGACTAGGCTGCTCAGTTCTAGCATGCATCTATTATTGATGCAAATAAACAAACCCGATGATGCTGCAGTCCTGATGGGCCTTGGCCTATTAAGCCCCAAAGGCTTTCAGATCACAAGGTGATGTGTGTTCATCATGACAAATGCTCTTGGCTGTTATTCTTGGCTTTCCAGACTGGGGTCGCTATCTCACAGTCAGGTAGCTCTTCAATAGTTCTCATGCAGACTGAGTGGACCTCAAACCAGCTCTCAGATACAGGTAAATATGCTTGACCTGACCAAAAAGCAAATCCAGGACCTTCAGGTAAGAGACAGGCTTGCTACCCCTAGACCACGAGGACAGATTTATTATTGATGCAGTATTATATATTAATATATAAAGGATACACATTCTGGCGATGTATGCAGCGGTAATACTCTTATGTAGTGATGGGCAATGCTCTCGCTTGAGACTCTCGAGACCGATTCTCCTGTGCCGTGATCTGTGCAACATCCCAGTAACTGTGAGTGTAAGCTTGGTAGTATATCATAAGCAGTTCTTGTGTGAAATAACATTTTCAGATGGAAACGTGTATGCCGATAAATTTCGTCAAAAGCCTGAAAAAGTACTGCATGTTCAACTATGAACTCCTTAATACCATTTACGAAACTGAAAACAGAATGTCAGTATCTTAAACTGCTCATGACTTACTTGAGGTAGACATCTTAGCTGAATAACCCTGCATAATTTGTGAATAACTGTAGAGAGAGTGTACACCTACCTGTATATTAGAGGTGTGCATTATTCGAACTGAGATGGGGCAAGATGCGCCTTGCTGCATATGCAACCACCATTACACACGAGTGGAATGTTATAATCTATTAGCTTCATTGTACGTATTGGTAATTTGAGTACAAAAGTATAAAGATGAGAATTTTCCACCTAATCAATACTTTATTTATTATTTACATATTTTATGCCCACATTGGAGCACTTAAATCAATACATTTGAGTTAATTTCTCCTTTTTCTTCTCCCAGAACTTTCTCATCCTCTCCGACCTGGAAGCCCTTTGTGTGTCCGATATAGTATATTGTTTCCGTTCAACTGTTTTTAGTTTGAAACTTATACTTTTGTTCTTCAAAATCCTCTTCTCTTTTCTGTTTTTGATTTGTTGCTGAGTTATACCCAATTCTTCCAAATCATCCTGAACTTCTTTGAACCAATTATTATTGATTTTATTTTTCAAAAAATAATCAAATAATTGTTTCAATATCCTGGCGTCTGGTAATCTTGATATGTGACAGAAAAAAGAAATTCTTCTTTTACGCATTGTAGATATTATTGATTCACATTCACGATAGACAATGTTGTTAGGCAACAATATCCACTGTCCATCAACTTGGTATTTTTTATTAATAATTGTTCTAAGAATTCTTCAATCAGTTTTCTGTAATTTGTCTGTTGTAGATTTTACATTTAATTTGAATAAAGTTTCACTAGCATACGTTGCCTCTGGTTTAACTATGTAATTATAGTGTTTCAGCTTAGCGTTTATCGAAAGAGATTTTTTTGTTATAGGTTGGCCAGATAAGTCTTTGTGCTTGTTTAAATAAGGTGTCTAAAATATTTCAGTCATATTAAAACCACGGATTGATATGACTGAAATATTTTACACACCTTATATAATAAAGTATTGATTAGGTAGAAAATTCTCATCTTTATACTTGTGAGTGGAACGTGTAATCTAAAGCGCCTCAGTTTGCTCCAATTTTTTCAAGAGGGTAGTGATGGGCAATGCTCTCGAGACTGGTTCTCCAGTGCTGAGATCTGTGTGATGTCCCAGTAACTAGGAGTGTAAGCTTCATAGTATACCATCAGCATTCTCATATGGAAACATGTGTGCCAGTAAATTTTGTCAAAAGCCTGCATGTTCAACTATGAGCCCCTTAATACCATTAACAAAAGTGAAAAGACAATGTCAGTATCTTAAACGGTTCATGGGTTATTTGTATATATGAAGTACACCTACCTGGATGCCTTGCAATTGTTGTCGACAGAATAGCTTTTTGTGATGCAGGCCGGGCCAGACGTGATCTCTGTGACAATTTGACTTAAGTGATATTATGTGTTTTTAAGTGCCAGATCATCCGAGAAGTATTTCTGCTGACGTATTTTACTTCTTTTGAATAAACAACACAGCGGGCGGTGCTATGCAGCATCTCTTCAAAATAACCTACATCCACAACTTACGTTGTATTTTGGACATTGTCTTAAGTTGTCGTGTACAATTGGATACAATTACACATTGCACTGTCATATACCAAAGTTCCTAATTATGACGCGAATACTCTGTAACATTGTTAGGAATTATTTCCTTTGTCACCAAAATATTGGTAAACACAAGCAGTGGTCATATAATACTGAATGCGGGGTCTGATAACCAATGTACACCTACCTGTCAAAAGAACTGGAGCAAACTCAGGCATTTTAGATTACACGTTCCACTCATCCATAATGGTGGTTGCATTTGCAGCAAGGCGCATCTTGCCCCATCTCGAGTTCGAATAATCCATTCCTCTAGTATCCAGACAAGTGTATCTACAGTAGATGCGAGTCTCTGTACTTAGCCTACTCATTCGTGTACTTACCGCTGCACACAATGTCAGAACACCTATTCTTTATAATTATGTTATACTGCATCACAATAGACCTCAGTAGAAATGAACGCCCTAGTCGCTTGTTGACACATATTTATGGAATGGAGAAGGTCCGTGGTTGACTATTCGCATACTCGGTACAAACAACATTCAGCTCCGTCTACCTGTAGGCCTACGACATGCCACTCGCCACACAATGTGGGGACAATGCACTCGAGATCTCTCGAAATTTCTCATGAGAAACAGTGCCTGCGCTAGTCTCGAGAAATCTCGAGAGCCCGTCTCAGACTGCCCATCACTATTTTTATGCAAGGTTACCCTGTAACTTTGGCTATAAATTTCATGCTAATTACATCATGTCTAGAGGCCATGTTTGGTGGTATTAATGATATCCATGGCTTGTTTTTTTTTTTAACTCTGCATGGTAGTACTTAGTTTGGCATCAGTTCTTCATATACTGTACAAGAATTTAGGGTTCATTGATGCTGCAAAATGAGATCATCATAGCAAAATAGGGTATAAACAAGACATTTTGCAAAGTACCTAACATTATGAGCATTGTAATGGTGGGGAGGGGGAAAGCTGATCTTGATTGTTTGTTGGTTTATTCTTCCTGAAACATTTACACGAATAGAGGGTACAGTATTGTTTGGTTCAGATGCTTTCTTTTATGTTGCATACCAAGGTACTGGTACCATGTATTATATCTTTTGTAATATTTAGTCAACAATTTTAAGCATTGTGCATAGTCATATGGCATTGAATAACAATTCAGAATACGAGCAGTATGCTTTTGACATTTATCGGTACCTAGATGTTATGATCACCTTTCCATAAGAGGAAACTATTTCACGCAATAACTATTGATGTTATACCAAGTACTAAGCTTCAGGCATCACCTATGCTCATAGTTACTGGAATATTACATTGATCACAGCAAGGGAGAATCAGTCTTGAGAAATTTGAGACTGATGTTATGGATCTCAAGAATCTCAAGAGTCTTGAGCAAGATCAATGCCCATCCCTAGTAATAGTCACCAAACAGATCACGAAGGATTAAAAAGACTAACAAAAAATGGGATACATTGGTCAATATAGATAATAGTCAATATCCAACTGTATAATAATTTGTTTGTTGAGTTTTTTGTTTTCTTCATAGCTTCAAATTTCACATGCAAGGACTTCTCTAGAAATACTTTCATTTAGTCCTTTAGACTCTGAAGGAATTTTATAGATTTGAGCACTGTTTTGTTCAAGGATTTCTATCTAGTAACTCAACTACCTGTTTTGTTTAAAAGGCAAAAGTAACAATGACTCACTTAGAAACTCACAAAAGATAAGAAATACCATATAGATGAAATACAGGATGCGGTATAAGTCAGTTAACCGCTGCACATTATTGCTGGTCAAATTTAAACTAAGTAATGACAGAACCTGTATGCAGTGAAGGAAATTTATTTAAAGAGTAGTGGCAGGACAAGCTGGCTTTGTGTGTTCATTGTTGGTGTGAGAAGTTTACATTATGAATAGAAAATTGTCTACAGAACAGCACTTGTTTGTTTTACAGAAGTGGTGGCAACTTGATTGAAATTATGAAGATCTAAGATATTTAAATCAGTGTTTGAATGGTCTTAAATGTTTAGATAACAATGGAGACCCCTATTTCTGTAGGACGACTGTTTTTATATAAACCATTAATGCTACACTACTCTATACATTTTCCACTAACTGACGTCTCATCCTGTAGGCCTATTTCATGATTGCATCTTCATTGGTCAAATAGAAGACGTATGAGAAGATAGGTAAGATACCTAATATGGAAGAGGAGGAAGCTAGTAACAGAAGGAAATTTGAAAAGGAATGGTAAAAGTGAAGCTATTTACCTCTACCTTCTTTTCCTATACAGAGACTAGAAATGGAAAACAGTCTGAGTTGGAGGGTTGATTCTTATGTGAATAGTGAATAGTGCTTTCATGGTCTCTATGACAGACAAGTGGTGTATTTATTTTGAGACATTAGACTGTGTTAGTGCTATAAATAAGTCAGCATTTCAATTACTCTCCAGTATCACTTGTTGACTGTCCACAAACAATGTTCTCTTTTGATTGCAGGTCATACATCTTGCTGTTGTTGTCACTGGCTACCTGATGCTGATAACACTGCTGCTTATCCTGTGGTTCAGTTTTGGATGGTTCTTGAAGTTAATTCTGGTTTTATGATAACCTATGATGTTTAAGTAGTATGTTACTTGTATTAGCATCACAGGGATGCGTGTGAAGTGTAGGACTTTATGTTATATTACTGAAAACACTACTTGTTCCTTTTCCTTAATACAAAATTTCTGAACAGTTTCTCTCAGTCAACCACCCTGACAGTATTCTCTAAAGATTGCATTGCTTGACATGAATCTTCTGTACAGTACATGGGTAGTTTTTACTTAAAAGCCCCTGTGGATGAAGATTAAGTGTCAGTGTCCAGATCCCTAGATAAAAAGTTAAAATCTGGCAGAAGTAGTCAGATTTTTGAAGGTCAGAAAAAAGTTCATTTGGAACTCTGTGTTTTGGCAATGTTGACATATAAAAGATTTTGGGAAACATATTTGGTGTTTACCCAACAAAATTAATTTAAAAACTTAGCCATAGATCACACAACAGAAATCAATTTATCTCCGTGTGGTAAATTGTAATATCAAAATTGACATACAAGAAGCCTAAAAGATGTAAAATCAAAATGCCTGCATGTGGTAGCTGAGGCCATATGATTATTATGGACTTAAAAAAACCGGCTGCTTTTGCAGTCTTTGAACCTGCGATCTTGGGATCTGGAGGTCAACATTACCACATATTCACAGAAGGAATTTATTACATAGTTACAGATGGTTCCAAACAGCTGTCATGCTCTCCACACAGCTGTAGTGATGCAAGACCCTGAATTATCAAACTGTGTAGCTATGTTCAGCTCTTCGGATAGAAGTACTTTTGTACTCTAAGGACATGGATTTTGATAATGTTCCCGTACCAATATACTGAAATATAACATAATAAAAATGCTTAAAACAAATTTGTGTAACATCATATAATTATCTAATTTGAGACTTTTATTTTCTCTCACAGAGTAAGTAAGCTTTTCACACAGTACCTCTTTCTTCATGTGATCATTCTTTATATTTAGTTCATTTCAAATCTTTGTTATTTTATCTTGGAAAATCAGTTCTCTCAAGGTCTTATGCAGCAACAGAGGTGTAAAAGTATCAAAATGGCATTGTAGGTCCTAAAATAAACTGTTTTGTTTCAATCAATCAGTCATCTCTGACCTGCATTTAGGGCTGTTGCCCAGCTGGCAGATTCAGTTGTTTACCTAGTATTTTCTTAAATGATTTCAAAGAAATTGGAAATTTATCAAAAATCTCCTTGGTAGATTATTCTAATCCCTAATTCCTCTTCCTATAAATGAATATTTCTCCCAGTTTGTTCTCTTGAATTCCAGCTTTATCTTTTCTACCTAAAAAAAACCTCCATTCAAGCCTATTCATTTACTAATGTTATTCTATGCCATCTCTGCACTGACAGCTCAAAATGTACTGTTTAGTCCACCAGCTCATTTCCTTACTCCCAAGTCTTCCCGGCCCAAAGTTGCAACATTTTTGTAACACTACTCTTTTGTTGGAAATCACCCAGACAAATTATGCTGCTTTCCTTTGGATCTTGTCCACTTCTCGAATCAAGTAATCCTTTATTACAGGTTATAAACTCCATTTCCATATTGACAGACTTTTACAATAATGTAAACATTTATTATATCCTCCTATTCAACACAGTTTTCATTTGCTGAGATGAAATTTTGTTCCACCCACTCAGTCCTTGTTGTAACCTCAGTGGTTGCATACATAGTATCCATAGCACTGTGTACTATATTCCAACCCAGTGACTTAATATATCCCCACAAATCTTATCAATTCCAGCTGCTTTTCCTGTTTTCAACTTTTGTATCCTTTTTCAAAAATATTTGTTATCATAGGTAAATTCCAGTAAAGAGAGAGTGAAGGTACTTACTAGGAAATTGAATTCTTGGAAAAAAAAAAAGAAGTCATCTAAGGATAACATTAGTAACATTGGCAGTCATATGAATTTTAGTGAAAATGGAAGGAGGCAGAAACAGGTTCAGGAAGGACATTCCAGAAATCATTAATGATCAAGGGGAGTGTAAATGTGGTGGTCTACAGAAGTTAGAGGTGATATACAATACTAGTGAAGTACTGAAATTTACCTACGATAATTAAGATATTTATAAAACGATACCAAAGTTGAAGGATAGAAAAACAGCTTGAATTGATAAGATTTCTGGGGATATACTAACTGCAATGGGTTGGGATATAGTGCCACATACAGAGCATTTGATTTTTATCGACCTTTCCTTTGGAGAGCTGCAAAAACAGCCCCAGTGTACATTCATTTGGTATAGCTCCTTCGAGCAAACATGAAGAGCAGATAATAATAGACCAGTCAGCTTGACATGTATTGTTTGTAAGTTCTGGGAAGGCATTCTTTCTGATTATACTGTATTAGACACATTCAAAATTACTTAATTTATAGAAACAATTTTAGAGGTAGGAAAGATTATACCAGTGAGGCTCTACTTGTAAGATTCCAGCAAGATATAGCAGATATGTTAGATCCAGGAGGTCAAATGCACTGTATCGCTATTGATTACTTAGGAAAGACCTTGAAAACCTGACATAGACACCAATACTATGTCCAGATCAGGAACTAAATGTATATACCTCTCACAGATGGCACTGTTGCACCAGTTGACACTGTCATCATTTTTAGAGAATATAGACAGGATTATTCAAAGTTCTGTTAAAGAGATGGATTTCTTATCGGTTGACATCCCCAATAGTATGTTGTAATCAGGGAGAGTAGTCAAAGGGGTAAATTTAATTTCACTTGCATGGGAAGCCAATCTGCAGCTTTGTAATGTCTGTCCAGAATTAATGAAAGCTAATAATGCATATGTAAATGCAGTTAGGATGTTGGAAAATGCATAAAACTTCATGTAATCATGTAACTTTCCTCCACCATTAGGAATGACAAAATCATCAGTGATCAAATTTCCAGGAAGGACTGCATAACTGCGAGTTTGAAACTTGGAAATGTATGTCTGAAAGAGGTCAGGGGAATAGCAACATACAGCTCGGTGCCTGAGGCTAACAAGTGAATCTCAAACAAGAAAGGGTTATCTACTTGGGAGTGGGTGCTGTCTGTAAAGTTTAAAGCAAATGATATTGCAGTTCGAGCCATGTCTGGTCAGTTTAGACGAAGGTCTCCCAGGGTGCATGCACTGTACAAAAGACGACTTTGCTTGGTTGACCAGAGTACAGACCCCCACTCCTCGATTTGGAGCAATAGCGCTGTCTCTCTCTATCCCCACACCTGTCTCGCTCGCTTCCCCTGTCTCCCTCTTCCTCACTTGCTCCGTAGCGCTCCAAATCCGAGCTGAGTTGAGCCGAGCTTAGCTGAGTAGCCCAGAGACGAAGTGTTGGTCCGAGCTGAGTGGGACCGATGAACAGTGCATGGAGCTCTTGTGCCTCGATTTGCACGTATGAGGTTTTGGGCATTTGAGAGGCCCGGGTTTAGACAGTACCCAGTGCAGACATGGTTGCCCAGAAACTAAAACTCCTCGCTCATGTCTTGGGACAGTGTGACCATGGAATTATCATTCAGAACTCATGTCACCACATTGTAAGGTCAAAGATAGCTGAAACCCTGAGGAAGAAGGGCTGGACAGTAGATGATGAAATTTCCTTCTTTGCCATGAATGGATTAAATCAAAGGGTTGACATGATAGCGTACTCTTCTAATACAAAGCAAGATGTAAATGTGGATTGCAGAATAAAATATTTGAGTTTGGAAATGAATAGGATACAGAGGTACACCAAGAAAAAAGCAAGAAAAGCAAAAATTTCTTCACAGATAAATATCACTTGGATTAAGTCGAGCCTTATGGTCTTTTACTGGGAGCTCAAGGTGCCATACCAAGGTTTTTTTAATATTTTAGGAAGAAATTGGCTTACCATCCAGTGATGGTGCTGAAGAAATCCTTCCAAATCCAAATATTTCAGTATAATTTGCTATAGCCATCATGTAAAATTTCTATTAGTATACCGAGGTCAATGGGGCTACCTTCATTGGAAGGCAGTTTTGTAAAATAAAATTTAAACAATGCTGTATCTTCAAATATTATCAGTATTGGGAAGGTATATTAAGGTATGTTGTTGGTGGTGTTATTTCTGTTTGAATCTTCAGTACATAGACAGGATTGATGTAGCTCTCCATGCCACCCTATCCTGTGCTAACCTTTTCATTTCTACACAACTGCTGCATCCTACATCTGGTCTAATCTGCTTGTCATATTCAGTATAATTATAAACATCCATATGTGTGTGATCGTTGAGGTTGGTCTGGTTGGGGTTTCTGTCTATATAGGCCAAACAAAATACAATTTCCAATCAGATACAAAGAACACAAAAATGTTCTCAGATACAATCATCATCATTCATCATTCATTCATGACAACTCCCACCATTTCACAGATCTAAAAATGTTATACAATGAAAATAAAATTGTTAATGTTAGTAATAATGTTATTGGTTTTTATGTCTCACTACATCTGTAATGTCATTTTTTCACCATATTTTTATATATTTATCCGTTTTAAGTCAACTCGAGATCATATCAGTAGTTTTTAGCTTTCGTGTCTGTTTGTTTGTTCCACCATCATAGGTAAACGGTTAATAGAACTTGACCAAACTTCATATATAGAGTCTACTCATCCAGGAGCAGGTTTCAATATGCATATAATTTAAAAATCACTGAATGGACTGGGGATTTATAGAAAGACTAGAAGAGATTTTTTTCAGTTTTCTCTTACACTATTGATTACTACTCATCCAGGAGCATGTTTTGATATGCATATCATTTATTATTATAATGTTATTGGCCTTACGTCCCACTAACTACTTTTACAGTTTTCGGAGGCATATCATTTAAAAATCACTGTTTAGACTAGGGGTTCATAGGAAGACCAGAAGATTTTTTTTTTTTCAATTTTCCCTTACACTATTGATTATATGAAAAATCAGTAGACTATCTGTGAAACACCCCTTCATTTTAAATAATTTTTGTTATACACATAATTTCGCTTACTCTTCAAATGCTAGAGAAAATTACTATTTTCTCTGGGCTTCATGCTTTGCAGCCATTGATGGACACCCTCACAGACCTACAGTTATTTGAATGCTCCATAACAGGAGGAAATCAGAGAATGCATAATATTTCGCTCGGCGTAAGAATTAACTCCACCTAATATAACTGAACACTGAGGAAACATGAGGTAGAACTTTTCCCCTTTGGTGTCTGTCTGTCTGTCTGTCTGTCTGTCTGTCTGTCTGTCTGTCTGTCTGTCTGTCTGTCTGTCTGTCTGTCTCAAACTATTTATTGGGAATCCACTCACTCAGGATTGTGTTATCAGGTGTTAATCAGGAAGATTATTCTCAAATATTTTTGTTAACGTAAAGGACAGTATATAACAAATGTTTAAGAGTATGTTCTTTCCGTTCCTTTATGCCATGTACATATTTATCGTACAACGGATAACAACACAGAGGATTACGAAAAATTGGATTTTTAGTCCATTTCTAGTGGGATATGTCGTGTATGTCACTTCAAGTGGGGTAATGTGAAAAACTAAAGAGCCATTTTACCTTTTCAACAGGGCAGATATTAAGGGAGGTATCATCAATGTCAGAGTGCCACACCAGTGGTCAGATATACAATATGCAACCTGAGAACCACGGAGAATTTCAAACAACTTCCCATGCGAAGAACGGGTACAAATGCTAATTTGGTATACTTACTTTACTATACTTTACTTATTTTCAGTTTATTAGTTTATTTGTGTGCTTTTGTCTGTGTGATTTACAGTGGTTGTTATGGAGTATGAAATAGACATTGAGAACTTGATAACTTCAGTGTCGGAAAGACCAGTGGTGTGGGACCAATCTCTGGAAGAATACAAATCCAGGAGAAACACAACAGAGTCATGGCAACAGATTTGCTGGGAAATCTCCAGTGATTTCCATAATATGTTTGTATAACTTATGCAGAAGTTTATCAAAGGAGGATATTGACATCTGAAAGTAATTTAAAAACTTGCCATTGTCCATTCTCAAGTCATCAGACAGTGTTGCAAATGCTCCCATGTGACTTCTCTGTCCTATCACTGGGTGCACCCACATTCTCCAGTTTCATTTACTTTTTCTTAAGTGTAGAAGGTAGAGTAAACGAAGATGATGATAGCCCATATTAATTGCCTACACTGAAAAGTGTGTTTTAAGGATCTGCTGCAAAGTGCAGGTAGTTTTGCGCGGCTCTAATTTACCCGCTGTGTGTGAAACAGTTGGTGAAAGCGGGTGCATCCGTGCATACACGTGGGCATGGTTTGTTCCTGTGCCATCTGAAAGAAGTCTTACAGTGTTATATTTTATATTTTGACAAACTAAAAAATGTAAAAATTATATACCATCAAACGAACATGTCTTTATTTTTTCCTCAGATCTACAGCATTGAAGCCTTATTGATCTATTAAAGGAGAAAAATAATAATGCCCAACCTAGGCCATACACATATAATAATTCTCGTACAATAAACATAACTAACACCAAAACAAGGTAAAAAAGCAATATTGATGTAAATAATAATAATCAAATGGCAATGAGGCAGAATGGTCTGTTGGCCCTAGTATAAGGCAGTATGGCAATGAGAAGCTAAACTGGTAACATATTACCGTGTAGAGTACAAAGGTGTGTCGGGTTGCATCTGCACTTTAAACAAAGAGTATATCACTTCTGGCCAGGTTCGCACTCAGCGCATTCTTTCTTGAACACTGACATCTCTGTTTTTCTACTTAACTTGCAAACCTTCCTTCGTATTACCTCCACTGTAGTGCCGGTGTGCAATTTTTCACCTTACGTTTCGTTACTGTTGACCACCATTTAAACTCTAATATCTCACTATATTTATTATCTTTACAATCCAGACAACTCACCACATTAACTGAAACCATATTCACTCACAGTTAACTTGGACCCTCAGCTCATATACCACCCATCTCCACATACACCGAGCTCGATAGCTGCAGTCGCTTAAGTGCGGCCAGTATCCAGTATTCGGGAGATAGTAGGTTCGAACCCCACTGTCGGCAGCCCTGAAAATGGTTTTCCGTGGTTTCCCATTTTCACACCAGGCAAATGCTGGGGCTGTACCTTAATTAAGGCCACAGCTGCTTCCTTCCCACTCCTAGCCCTTTCCTGCACCATCGTCGCTGTAAGACCTATCTGTGTCGATGTGACGTAAAACAACTAGCAAAAAAAAAAAAAAAAAAAAAAAAGCATCTCCACATATTAGCTTTATCCTTAACACCTATCCAATTTACAATCACTCTTCCTCATTCCCTACACACTTTACTGCCTACTAATTTAACTATTTAATCACTCTTGTCATAGTTACGAATAACACACAAACTCCGCTGTTCTCATGTATACAGCAATTTACTTTCTACTGCAGATTGCCTTTTTTGCTTCTTGTCACTATGCCTTCATCCAATTTGTTCTTCTTACCCCATATTTCTCTTAGGCTCAAACTTTTCCCTTTCGCCAGGGCACCTCTTGCTTCTTCTTCCTGCCTCCCAGCCGTATTTTCACTTCGTTTGTGTACTCTTGTCACATCTTGTGTTTCCGCCCCCACAATCTCTCCCTGTATCTTCCTTTCTTCTCTCACACAGGCCTCCATCGTCAGCTCCTTAATTAATGCCCTGGTCTCCCTGGTCTCCTTTCTTATCTCCCTCATCATCTCATTTACTACCTCCCTGGCTCCTTCGTTGATCGATTTGAAAATAGCATTCACATCTTCTTTTGTCAAGTTAATTTCTTCTTGCTGTGAGCTTGGATCCAGTGCCTAATTTTCTTTGGTTCTTTCTTTATCTCCAGGACCGTCTTCACCCACTTTACTGTCTCTGACTTGCTTTTCTTCCACTCTCTTCCCCACTACCCCTTCGTCCTTCATATTCTCTTCCATTTCCCGTAATTTCTTCGCTGTCCACACTCTGGTCCATAGTCCATTGGATACTACTAATTGTTGATCCTTAATGTAGGCTCTTAACCCTTGTATTTTAGCCCTGACCAAATGTTTCTTCAAAGTGTTTATATTCTTTACCCCTTCTCTTCCCATGTCTCTTTTAATCCAAATTTTTGTGTTACGTTTATCGTCTGCGCCTCTTATCACTACTTCCGCCATCAGGGTGGAAAACAACTTCAGTTTTATTGGCCTATCACCCCGTTTTTTTACCTATCCTTTCCACATCATCAATATCAACTTCACTAAAGTTAATTCTCATCATTTTCTGGATGACTTCCACAATTTTATAGGTTGTAAGCACTTTGTCTTCCCCCTTTGTCTTCCGGCACTCGATATATAAATGAGCATTTCTTCCTGCGTTCTCGGTTACTGTCTTCAATTTCTGCTTTCAGCTTCTCCTTTATTTTTGCCGTGAGTGATACAATTTCTCTCTCGCTGATTTCCACTTTGTTCATTGTCTCGTCTGTTTTCCCTGTATCCAACGCCTCATATGTACGAATTCCTTCATTTGTTCCTTCATATTTTTAATCTGCTCAAACAGACATACTTCTTCCACCACTTCTTTCACCACTCTTCTTATGACCTCCACGTCTTCCCAGCTCATGTTGCCACTGGAAGTCGGGCCGGGGTTCACCTCCACACCTCCTATAGCTAACAGTACCATAATCACCGCTGCCACCAGTATCATCCTGCCCATCATTCTTGTTTCCACTTTACCTCCTTTATTTCTAGCTGTTTCCTTTTTCCATCTCCCCTGCCATCTTCCAATAGCTGCACGATATTGATCCACGCCTATCATCTTCCTCTTCCCTCCCGTCTTACTTTTCCACTCACCAGTCACACTCCACACCGGCTCTACCGGCACCTCAACTCAGCATGGCTGTCACCGATCGCTGACTAGGTTAGACTGTAAAAATTATATACGGTAGACTCTGATAACCAAGTTATATATGCACTATGTAAAAGTTATATCGATGAGGACCGCTTGCTAAAGCGATTTCCAGTGGTGGAATGGAGTTTATCAAAGTCACTGGATAGTGGCACAAGTCAAAACCAGAATAACATGAGGGAAATGGTAAACAGTGTGGAAGGCAGAGGAGGAGGACACTGATGTCTAGGATGAGAAGAGTATGCACAAGAGAGGTTCAAGAGAATCTCTTTATCTCTCTTTCCACCCTCATATCCAATAATTATTAATTATACAATTATGGCAACATACACAATCACAGAACCTACAAAAACACAGCTATCACAGTCTCTTCTATATTTGGGTACAGTAGACTGATGACCAAAATGTCTCAAGCCCTTAATATTAACCAATAATTACAGAATACAAGGAAATTATACTACTAAACTGTGTTCTCATCTTTATTATAAATAAACAGTTTGCAGCAAAACAAACAGTAATGAAATAATGAACATGCTCTGAACATCAAACAGTACTGAATGTCATCACAAACCTACGACTGTAACGAAAATGGATGCAACAAGATGGAGCTGCAGCGCACTTGCCATTCTGCAACAACACTTTGGAGATCACTTAATTCCCAGTGAAAAAGAGTTCCCACTCCCCAGATACCTACGTGTTGGACATCCTGATAGAATTGGTTTTTCAGTCTGAGGGCCCACCTAGGAAAGTTGCCAAATTATAAGAGGAGACTTTTTGTCTCCTTGCAGCAACCTGTGTTCATCAACATGTTCAACAATCTACAGGGCCGTTATGAAAAATGTGTGAGACTTTAGGGTGCACATTTTCAACAAATGCTGCATCAACACAGTTGCATACACGTTTCCATTGTCCCCTTGCATGTTACAAAGACGTATTTTGACGTTCAGAACATGTTTGTAATTTCAGTAGTGAAATAATTTATTGGTAGATGAAGTAAATGTTGCAAAATAATTTATTAACCTCTCAAAATAAATGTGTATATACATATTTAGGTAAAAAAATTCTTAGGAACTAAAATGCATATTTCAAATTAAATAGTAACATATATACAAAGGGTAATAAAATATCAAGATTTAACAGTTCTTTCCCTCTTATCCAAACATTATATCAATCATACACAATTTCACGCATTAAAATTATTATAATTGATTTGGGTTTCAAAGATTTTATTTTCACAACTTACCCATACCAACTAGTATTTTGACAAAGTATGACCTGTCCTACTAATAGAATTTGTCCCTAAAATACAGTGTACTCCCAGATATGTACAATATATACATACTCATACTGATGAATCCAACACAATGT
Source organism: Anabrus simplex (assembly GCF_040414725.1). Classification (NCBI taxonomy): domain Eukaryota; kingdom Metazoa; phylum Arthropoda; class Insecta; order Orthoptera; family Tettigoniidae; genus Anabrus; species Anabrus simplex. The sequence continues at coordinate 1,060,876,796 of NC_090265.1, forward strand.
AACTACATCTCATATGTTGGATTAGCAGATATATTTTAATACTAGATACAATTATAGATTGTATATTCTACGAATATATAAGAAATGTGGAAGTGGTCAGGTACATTATTTTAAGAATTTCTGCATATTGCAAATCCTTGTCAAGACAGCCGTGCATAAACCCAAATCACATTCTGTCACCTGAGCAGGAGCAAATAACTAGCTCTTCTAAACGTCTCATTTGGAATTGTGAGGTCCATTAAAATATCTCAAGGGAAATGTTCTCTGCATTCTTTAAATATTTATGCTTATTGTCCTCAAATAAAGCCACTAAACATTTTGTAAATTCTTGATGGACAGCATCGATTTCTTCTTTAGTTGGTTCAGGATTCTTTTTCACTTCTAGAGGCTTTCCCACTGCAACAATACAAGTATCAAAATAATCAAGCTAGAGAACTAAAAGTCTGTTTTAAAAAAGAAAACAATTTATGAAGTGGTACAATAAGTGAATGAACATCTCACAATCACATTTTTACTTCCTTTAATATCATGCTTAGTAAAATACTTCTTGCAAGTATTATAGATGTACAAGAACTACTGGGAGATACTTCACATCTTTATTAACAGATGAACACTTGCTGCAACACATCATCTGGTATTTTAGAAATCACACTTTATAAGGATAGTTCAAGAAACTAAGAGAGACTGATACAACTTGTGAGGACAAGTTCATATTTCAACAAACATTTTTCACAGGATACTGCCTCATATAGACATATTGTACTCTCAACTACAGGCAAGATCAACAGATGCAGACAATTTTAAAAAGTAATAATAATTTTTACGAACACTTCTGCTTTCATTAAACTTCTGTTGCGTGCAACCGATCTAATAAGCACAGGTCACACATTGTATCCCCTCTCTCGCTTTCTATTGGGTAGCGCTACTAGCACTCTTGAGTAGCTGCGTTTTGTTCAGTGTTGTTTGAAAGCGTAACGGTTAGTTTACCTGCGTCCTTCTCTAGTGCATGCTGTGACTATAGCGATCGCAAGGCACATTGCGCCCGTTTATGCAACATTATGTAAGGTACGTTTTTCCAAGATTTATGGATTAAAATGGGTTATCTTACTCGTTTCATAACGAAGCAATGTAAGAATATATCAATAATTATAAAAACCAGTACATTTTGTAAGCTGGCCTATCAAGCACATCATGAAATTAATGCTTCTGTTTTTTATTTTTTCACAGATTTTATGCAAACATGTCAAAGAAAGTTTATGATCTGACCAATCATTTGGATCCTTCCGAAATAAGGAGTTATTTAGAAAATGATGACAATGAAGACTTCTTGAATGAGGAATTTGGAGAAGAAAGTGACATCCCTTCAGAGGATGAAGTAGAGGAGCGCTTTGGTGGTTTTGAAATGGAGCAGGAAGGTGAGGAGACTGATGATGTTCACATGGAGTTACCGATTACTTTCTGGGAAAGGATCGAATTACCAAGTAGCGTGATAATCCACCAGTGAGGAGTGTATGAAGGGGACCTCAAAACATTCTTACTCACCTCCCTAGGGTTATTGGAAACGCTAAGTTGGCGAAAATTGTTCTAGATTGTTGGAAAAAATTTATTTCTGACTAAATGTTAGAAAATATAGTGAGATACACAAATCAGCACACAAAAAGCATCAAAGATCATTTTTCTGGAGAAAGGGACATAAAAACCATGGACACTATAGAAATAAAGGCTTTCATCGGATTATTGTACCTAGCAGGGGTCTACAGAGGATACAGGCAGAGTCTCGAGGAACTCTGGGAGAGTAATGGTGATGGAATCAAAAAATTTGGCCTTGTGATCAGTATTAGAAGTTTTAAGACTGATTCGTTGCTTACAGCAGCAAAAAAAGCAGAAGATCGGCTTTCTCCAATACGTGATATTTTCACCACTTTTGGGCGCAAGTGTCAGAACTCATAGTCTAGGGGAAAACACAACAATTGACAAAATGCTTTCAGTTTTTGTGTTAGATGCCCTATATGACAGTTCATACCATCAAAACCAAACAAATATGGAATAAATATTTATTTTATCCTAGATTCAAGAATGTTTTATTCCTATAATTTGAAAATGTATGTGGGAAACAACCTCAAGGGCCTTTCCTGTTTAGTAACAAGCCAGCTGAAGTAGTTAAATGATTGGCTGAACCCTTATTTGGTTCTGGTCGTAACATAACTCCAGATAATTGGTTCAGTGACCTGGATCTTGTTGAGGAACTAAAACAGAAAAAAGTGTCCTTTGTTGGTACTCTGAAAAAGATAAAAAAACAGCTGCCAACACAGTTTATTGCTACCAAAGGTAGACAACAATATACTAGCATGTTTGGCTTAAAGTAAAGGGACTACATTAGTGTCATACATCCCAAGACAACATACGAATGTCCTTGTGTCCACACTTCATGATAATAAATAAATCAATCAATCCTGATTCTGGAGAGATAAACAGGCCAAACGTAATTACATTCTATAATTCAACGAAGGGAGGAGCAGATACTGTAGACAAAATGTCTGCTACATTCGATGTCGCTCAAAAGAATCAAGAAATGGCCAATGGTCATATTTTTTGCAATACTGAATATAAGCGATATTAATGCCCAGGTTATACCAATGCAGAGAAGACTGTTCCTGAAACAATTGTGTCATGAACTGGTGATTGAAGAAATTACCCAACGAAGTATGAAACCTGTTGGAATGCCCACAGACCTCCAGCAGAGCCTGAAAAGATTATGTGCTTGCACAGAAGAAAAAGATGAGCCAATTCTAGGACCGTCCAAAAGACACCAATGCATAACATGCACCACTGCAACTGGACTCAGGTGACTGTCAAAATGTGAATGCAAGAAATATAAGAATGCAATTTGTTTGTCACATGCAAATTTTATGTGTAATTTGTGCTATAGCGATCCTTCCTAGTGTTATTAAGAAGAAGAACCAAATCAAGTGACGTTTGAATGTTTCTACTACAACATGCCTGTAAGCCACCCATTCTCCTTCCATATCCTGAGCCTGCTTACTATTTATTGTATGGAACTTTTCACTAATCATATGCATGTACTTCTAATTCTTTTTTTTTTTTTTTTTTTTTCGATTTGCTTTACGCCACACCGACACAGATAGGTCTTATGGCAATGATGGGACAGGGAAGGAAGTGGCTGTGGCCTTAATTAAGGTACAACCCCAGCATTTGCCTGGTGTGAAAATGGGAAACCACGGAAAACCATCTTCAGGGCTGCCGACAGTGGGATTCGAACCCACTATCTCCCGGATGCGAGCTCACAGCGACGCGCCCCTTAACTGCACGGCAAACTTGCCCGGTTCTAATGTTTTATCAGTCATTTTACAGTTCACAATTTATTTTAATACTTTCTAGATTTAGGATAGATTTTATTATTATTATTATTATTATTATTATTAGCTGTTGTATGAACAAAATACACTTAAGTTTCAGAAAAATTATTTTTTCAAATAAAATGTGATCATTTTCAATAATTTAATATAATATAATATAATATAATATAATATAATACAATACAATATAATTTCATTTTTTTAAACACCTAAAAATATTGTTTCATGGTTAGAAGAATGATTTAAATAAGTATACATACCTTCGTTCTACAAGTACCTGTTGGGCTCATTGCGCCCGATGATGTGACTTTCAGCATTGCACCGACAGAAGGTTAAGGATTATGTCAATGACATAGCACGTGAAGTTTCTTTGAAAATGCTACAAAGCAAAACACATACGATGGAGCAGTATAGAATGGATGATGTCAAAGAAGTTTCTGATCGAATCGCTGAAGACAGAGGTCACAGATTTGAATTTGTTTGCTATTTGGAGGTTGCACAATTACTGGATTCTGTGAATTTGATCAGATATACAAAATTCCTGCAAAAAGGAATTTGAACTGTGCACAACTCACAGATAAGGTCAAACTGATGACTTTGCTGGATGTTTTGTACGGGGAGGGTGGGGGGGAAGAAAAAAGAGAAATCACGAAAAATGGGCGAGCAGTTCCTTTGCTCCAGCTAATATTGAAAAGCTGCAATGTGCACAATACTTTCTCCCAAGCAACAGATCTCTCAGTATATTGATTACAGTATCAATGACCATTTCAGAACCAGAAAGATGCTTCTACAGCCTGGAAAGAAAAACTTTTGTACAGAACACTATGAGTCAGAACCAGTTGAGTGCATTAACAATGATTTCAGTCCAGAAGAAACTAATTTAAGAAGTAAAGGACTTCTTCAGTTACAATATGATTGACAAGTTTTGTGTTAGGAAGGAGTATTGTATGGACTTCACATTTCATGATTAACAATTATTTTCTCGAATTAAGTGTTATACCAGTAAAGAATGGCATGCTGTAATAATGTTTATCTTGATACAGGACCAAAATTAGTTTGTTCTTGTTGGTTTTTGTGTTTTAATAGCTCAAATAAAAATGAAAATGGAGCAGCCAACCCATTCTTTAGTTATGCTAGCATATTATAACAATGCAGGGGATTGTTATAAAGTATACACAATCCATTAGGAAGATCATTATCACAGAGGTATCTTTGCTACTTAATACTTAAGAGCCTTGCTGGTAAAAAGGGTTCACTTCTCTGCTTTTAGAATGAAATTAACTGGAAGCATTTGCTACAAATTGCCCTAACTCTGCTTGTCACTTACCTAAGATGATAGAACTATGCATGTTTATATAAAATTGTATATTAAACAAATGTATATAAAGGAGTAAGATGAGGCATATTTTATTTTGAAAGACCATAGCATGAGGTAAAAAAATATAAAAGTTTGACACCAATTATTTCATACACAAGCTCACTATATTTTTGCTTGTACCAATAGCATGTAAAATGATTTTACCACAAGTGGCCACTGATCTTTATCATTGGAAAAAATAATCTCTTGCTAACTATTAACTTCTAGGCAGTTTAGCACCTAATTAATAACCATTGTTGAACACTTAACCCTCAGGAGGTCGCGCCGCGGTCTTTTCCACCGCATGCATTCTTCTTTTGTTACTCTGTCTACGATTGTTACAGGACAGATTTCTCCCTCCACCATATCTACCCCGCAACCTTCCTCTAGTGTTTATAGCAAGGTAGCGCTCCCTAATTGCTCTTCTGTTGTCACTCTGGATGTTTATGTGACTGCGCAGTGCTTTCGACCACAGACGACTACTGCTGTTTGTTGAATTTGCTTCTAACCCTGGAAGCGCAACTATTCGTATACACGAATTGTTTGACTGTTTACTTGTGTGTTGCGAGTGAAAATGGATTCCGAAGAAGTTGGTAGGATAAACAAATTGATTGATGGTGTGGAAAAGGAAACAAAGACAAAGACTTCGTGTGCTACCTGCTCTCTGTGCATATGCCGGGAGCACACTGTCTTCACCTGTCAAGCCTGCAGTATGGGGACAGCAGGTGAAGATGAAGAAAATGAAGATCACCGTTTTATTATCTAAGGACACAGTCAGTTCACGAATATAATGAAGAATAACAAATTGTCTTTAGTGAACAGTAAATCTCTAATTGCTATTACCCTTCTATCTGTTGTAGCCTTGGTCTTACCATTGGACAGTATAACTTATTTATATTGCTGTAACTTTGTTTTGTACATATCTTTACTGATAGTTGTAAATTACTCGTACATTGCACTATACTTCTTTTACCAGTTTACTTTTGTGAATTCTATAAATCTATTTTCTTCCTATTTTGCTGTTTTTTGATGTGTGTTAAGTAGAACATAATGTTAGTTATTGTATTATTTTAAAGCACTATTCAAATGTAAATAAATAATATTTGTATTTTTAATGATGAAAACAGAGAGTAAACAAAAATATATGAATATAACAAAAATAAATAGCAAACTGAAGTACAAAAACAATCTAGATTTCTTGCGCGGTCTTTTCCACCGCACACGACGACTGACATTACACTGCCTCGCGCAATGTCCCGAGGGTTAAGCAAGACTCTGGAATCTGATATCAAAAAATGTTCCAGGTCTATCAGTAAAAGACTTCGCTAGAACCACACTGACACTTTAGTCTAAAGAACAACTTACCTACAGTGGTGACAGGACTACGACGTGGACAAAGTCCAAATGAGTATTGAAACCATCCTCGACCAATGGGCACAACAGGTGCCACACCTGTTATCTTTTGACACCTCTTCTGCAACCAGCGTAACCATGAACCCTCTGGATTGTCCATTTGGTCAAAGATGTCAGTCTCTCCAAAAGAGAACACTGGTACCAGAGGAGCACTGTAGAGAGTAAACATTTACCATTTCAGTTCTTCTAGTCTCATACAATACTTGGAGGAAAAAGCAAAGTAGTATAACTTGCAGTAATGTACTTCTGAATAAATGTGTGCATGTCCTGTTTTTCTACGGGGTTGGTTATGAAGCAAGATGAGTCTTCATAGCAAGTTTTTATGACTGGATGCCTTTCCTGATGTCAACCTCATCAGACGAGTTAATGGAATGAAATGAATGATGTGATGGCCTATATGACAGTAGAAAGGGGAAGGGTGTAACCCGGTGCCGGCAATTAGCTTATTCCTATCGAATAGCACCAAGGGGTTTGCTCAAGGCCTTACATCCCCATCTGACAGATGAATCACCATCAACAGCATCATATGCCCTCACTCCATATGAGCACTGTGGACAGGTTTGGAATTTAATCCAAGCTTTTGGTACGCAATCTAGTGAGTAGAAATTGTATACCACCACCTCTCCTACCCCACTGGACAACATTCTGATTAAATTTTTTCGATCAACAGGACTATAACCAGCTAACCATGGTGTCAGACCATATAGACTTGATGCGTTAACAATCATGGCCACCAGGGGGGCTGTACTTTTGAATAACACAGTAAAAACTAATATTCAGTCTTATGCACAAAATACAGCTTATAACAAAAAATTATATTAAAATAGTAGATTTAGATATTTTAATAACTATTCAAGAACAAAACATCAAATATGAATAAAAATCAACATGGGAATAAAATCCTGATGTGAACAATCTCATTTAAGAAATCTTTAAAAAACTTATCTAAAATTATTAATAAATAAAATATACATGCTTTTAAATTATTCCTGAAACTAGTCAGCCAGCCAGTATCAAGTTATTTGTAGTTACACCAATCAATGAAAAAATCAAATAAGAGAATGAAATTCTAAACAATTATTAGTATAATTTTGTGAAATACACTATATTTACTGGTACTAGAAAATATTTGAACCTGGCAGTTTATTTCAGCATTGTTGATTTGTATTGGTAGTGACCGGATGCATCATATGTTATGATACATTGAAAACTGTCATGAATTTCAAATTCCCCTGATCACATATGAAGCTGCAGATTATTTCACACAAAAATATGCATATTTGCAATTTGTATTTAATGTAATAGGAATTAAGATGAAATCCGGAATGACTACAAATACTTCCTATTGTGCTAGCGATGATTAACACCCCTTGCACAATTGTTGTTTGACATCTCTTGCCACCTGTGTGTTCAATAAAAGCAACTTTAATCAATGTATATCTCACAGGGCATGCCTTGAACCACATGATGCACCAGGGATCCCATCAATAGCAGGCATCATTACGGAGAAAAAGATTAACAACCAAGTGTATCATATATGATACAATAGGACACTAGAAAATACATGAAAACTTGGGTGTGTAAAATGTGTTAAGTCCAATTATTCACTACAACCTCTTAAATTTATTTTGAACTGTTAGGCTATTCAGCTGCCAAAACTCACTTTGATTAAATAAATTTATGAACTACCCTACCTGAAAGAGAAAACATATGGTGACAGTATTACACTTGAAAAGGCATATTTTAACACTTTAAATGAAGTCTGGCATCCAAATTTTAAAATAAACATAATATTAGTGCAACAAGCACAACTAAACCACCAAAATGGAAGTATATACACTGTATCTCATAATTTTAAGAAATTCCTCAAACTTTGAAATTCATTTATCCCAAAAACAGCATATCTGGAGTTAACACACTTTACCCACCCACCGAACAGAAGACCTTACCCGTGCTTAATGGCAAGACGTATAAAGCCTTTTCTTCTCTTCAAGATGATGCGATATGTTCCTGGCTTGCTTTCCAGGGCCTCAGATGCTCCCCCTACAATAAGACAGGCTGCCCTGCCTGTACCTGGGGACCCCAGCAGGTAGTCAATGCTCTCAGAGGAGGCTGAACATGAACCTGTAACAGTAGCATAGCATGGTAGACTGTAAACGGGGCTTCCTCAAAGCAAGTTACATTAATTAGTCAATACTTTTCAAATGAATATATTATAATGATAATAATCAGAGAATAGCAGCTCATACTGTCATACAACGATACACACATACAACAGCATGAGGCCAATATCAAATAAATGAATAAATTTTGAAAAATATTTTAAAAGCAACTGAGCAACTGACAAGAAAAATGAAGCAATAAAACATCCATATTGAAAGATGAAAGACTCCTTGATGTTTCGATTTCCTAGCTATTAAAATCATAATGGCAATTGTTGTTTTATCAAACTAAAGATCAAAATCACCCACCCTATTAAAATCAGTCTGTAAATATGAAACTAGTGAAATTTTACATACGAGAGCTCTAAATAAAGTGGTGGCAATATTGATAGAACACAATATTTAATGAACTAACAAGTACAATTGCAATACATGCCTTCAATGAAGCCACCCTCGAAGTCTATTACCTTTTGCCCAATCTCAAAAGCCATTGGGGACTGTTGGCAAGGCGTTCTCTGTTGATGGCAGCGACGGAGTGCCTTACTGCACGGTGTACAGATTCCACGTCAGGAAATCGGCAGCCGCAGAGGGGTTCCTTCAACTTCGGAAGCAGATCAAAGTCACAAGGACACATGTCTGGGGAGTGCGAAGGGTGTTCCAAGACCTCCCAATGCCACCGTTGTAATAAGAGCTTGACATTGTTTGCAAAATGACAACGTGCAATCCTCTCGCAATACGTGGATGTTTGCACCATACAGCCAGACGCAGATGTGTGTCCAGAAATTGGCAATAGTAGTCACTGTTGATGGTTTGTCCCTCATAGTCATATGACACAGTCAGCATAAGCTTCACCCGACTGGGTTCCTGTGGAAATTTCTGTGGATGTGGCGAACATGGACGACACCATTTATTCGATTAACACTTTAATTCAGGCTTGTTGGCTTGTACCCACATCTCATCAATGGTGACAGTATGCTGCAGAAATGTGTCTCCTTCATTGTGGTATCTGTCCAGATGGATGCCAGCCAGTGCATACCGGTGCCATTTCTGTACATTGGCGAGTTTATTTGGAATCCAACGAGACGCAATTTTCCTCATGTTAAGACATTTCGTCAGTATGTGCCACACCGTTTGGTGACCGAGACCAACCTCTGCGGATAATTCCTGGACAGTCCATCGAAGGTCTATGGAAACACGACCACTCACGATGTCAACCTGATCTTGAGGAATGGACAGCAGACCTGTGTGGTGCAAATTTTCAGTCTCATTCCGGCCTGTATGAAACATCTTGACCCATTGTGTAACCATCCTATACAGTAGGCTTCACGTAATCCTCGATAACATTCTGAGGCATTTTTGCCACGGGCAATCTATTTTAATCCTCAATGATCACAAGTATAGAGACTGGATTTTCCACCTAATCAGTACTATTATTTATTATAAGGTACTTAAAACCTTTTACATTACAGTACCGGTTTCGACCCTATGTATGGGTCATCTTCAGCTGCTGAAGAAACTTTAACTTTTTTTAAAATAACATAATGATAAAACACTGCTGTACTTATTCTAACTTTAGATGGCTAATTCTAAGTTACACTGATACATTGTAGTGTTAAACTGTGCTTGGATGAGAAACGTAAAAGTCTAAAATTGTTCAACATTTCATTATGATGTCACTGATCTTGATGTTCAATCACACACGCATTCTTTTGTTTTCTGTATTACAATGTTAAACACTATTATTTTAAATTGTTTTAAAAGTCTTCTTTCTAATGTAAATGGTACTATGCTTTTATAAAACTTGCATCAGTAGGAAGTCTATGTTTTCTAAAAGTTTAATAATAAAGTGACACATGTCTTGATGTTTTTAACATACTTTGACTTCTACAATAAAACAGCTGTGAGTTGTGTGTTTTGAAGGGATGAATAAATTTAAAATCTTCATGTAATTTGCTTGAGGTCAAGTTGTCTAAGTTCAGTGCCTCATTATCTGAAGTGGGATGGTGAAAATGTTCCCTTCTTCATAACTGGGATCTGTTGGAGAATTGTGCTGTGTCAGATTATTTTCTTGCTGTCTTATGTTCTTGCACGGCGCGCTCCCGACAAGTACGCAGGTGACACGCTACTGACTAGTAGTGCCAGACCTGTAGCTTAGATCCTTTCCAACAGAACAAAGATGGCCTAGGCCACTATAGCTCAATTGGTAGAGCAACCGACGTGAAATCGGGAGGTTGTGGGTTCGGATCCCACTGGTGTCCAGTTGGCTATTTTTGTTCTGTACTTAACATCTCTTCAACACGTACTAAATGTATGTAACATGACATAATAGGTTGAAAGTAGGTTTTGATTACAATGGGGTCATAAAAATTCAATATTCATCCAATTTTTTACTTGTGATCATTCAAATTATCAATACAGGACATGAAGCTAATAGATTATGATTTAATCCACAAACGCTGATCACCTTTTGAAAACACGCTTTAGAGCGGTGAAATCAACACTCTTCACTTCAACGCCACACAGCAACAACACTCCCAACTGGATGTCTGTCAAATTCACACTACACATCAAAAACAGCGCCACCTGACTGTGTCCATATTCTGTTTGCACCTGCCCGATCTCCTGCGAATGTCTGGACTACGTTGCCACTACTTTTTTTTCAGCCCTCGTAACATGCTTATAGTCCTTCTGTCAGTTTTAAATAATGACAACTCAGGATTTTGTTGTTTCTTCTGTTTTCCTGTGTTTATTTGGCTTTCTTCTTATCCTACATTTCCGACTTGTCAAGGCGGTGCCTCAAAGAGTGCTGAAACCTGGCCTCCTGGTGAAGCTGGGAAGCATAAACAAGCTCGTTGGGTGCTGAGAAGAGATTGATGTAGAAGTACTGGGATTGATGAGGAGAGATCCTATCTACTTAGAGACAGCAGTTTATGAAGATGTGGAGATTGTCCATCCTTTCGTGTTTTCATGTTTGTACTTGTCTCCTTTTCTATTGTTCTCTCTTCCCCTCTTCCAAGGCAGACCCGTCATTGTGTTTATTCTATTACGTGTTCCTATTCATGTTCCTATCTTTCTAGTATGTGGTAAAACAAACCGTACTCAAATTACAAACGTGCTCTGAACATCAAGATGCATCATTACAACATGAAGGTGATAACAACACATATCTAACTGCATCAGGACAGCATGTGTTCAAAACATGCACCCTCATATTTCACGCATTGTTCATAATAGTCCTATAGATTGTCGAAAATGGTGATGAAAACAGGTTGCCACAAGGACACAAAGAAGACTATCTTCTCTCGTAATTCGGGAAAATTCCTATGTGAAACTAACTGGAAATTGGAATTTTTAGCAAGCTCCATAATATCCAGGGAGTGGGAAGGGCGTGGAGTTCCGTTCCATGGAAAATCAAGGGATCTCCAAAGTGTTGTTGCAGAAGGGCAAGGGTAGGGTGACCAGATCGAACAGATAAAAGAGAGGACAAAACTATTTAAAAAGGAGGACAATGATGGGAAAAAGAGGACAAAAGTCCTCTATTGAGAGATTGAATTTGGATATGTTTATATTCTGATTTTCACACACACACACACACACACACACACACACACACACACACACACACACACACATATATATATACAAAATTTACCCATTTACATATTATACAGTAAATTCTTACAAAATTTAAACAATGAAACTAATTTACATGCCTTCAGATTATATTGAACCATTAAGAGGATTTTCATATATTTTACTTTGAAATGGTTTCTATTATTGGTCCATTGTGCTGAGATCAATGATAATATTTGCATTGTCCCATGGTATAGAAAAAAGTATTCAAGTTTTAATAACTCGGCACTACAATCAAATGACTTACGTGAATTGAATTACTTCATTCATTTCTGACTACAAGGTAACTTGTTAAATTCAGGGTCATTACCACTCTCATTCAGGAATTATTTGAAATTGCAGAACTGCTCAGAATATTTCACATCATCAATTTGGAAGGATTTAGACTTAGCTTGCAAATACAGAATACATTTCTCACCATCATAATCAATATCACTTTTCAGCGCCATCCATTTAAAACAGGCTTCCTTCAAATCCCGGTTATCTCCTGTCGCTTGTAAGGTTGTCAGCTGTCACACATTAACATAGTGTTCTGGCGGGGTATTGCTGAGAGAGAAGTATAGTATCTATTATCGTAATACAAGGCATGCGTAGAATAATCACATGTACTCTATATCTATAGTCATATTTCTACAGATAGATATCCATGATGCCGTCGTGTAATTAATGTAAAAACGAAATAGTAAAGCAGATTCTAAAAATAAAAAATAAAAGGGGGGACATTTCGGGATGTATAAACATCACTTGTGATAAATTTCCAGTAAGTACAGCTTGGGCTAGGATATGAAATCATCCTAGTTCGTTTTAGCATTTAAATCTCCAAGCAAGTTTTATTCAAAAATTCTAGCTAGAACAACATGAGGTAATATGATGGTGCATTGTGCAGTCAATGTGAATGGCAAGGGAGTACCCAGAATCTGCACTGCTGTCAACCTTTCTGGATTTTCAGTACTCCATCTTGATGGAGAATGCAGTTCTTTGCTCTTTTGACCACTTGCACCATGCCATCTTCTAACTTTTTCTGGAAGATCCTTTAACTCAGGTACCAGTGTCTAGACTCTAGACCCTCCTGCATCGCAGTTGCCTATGAAACAAGCAGATTTCCAAGTCATGTGAAGATGAAGAATTCTTTGAGAAATTCTTTTGTTAGACATTCAAGACAGATGACCACAAAACATAAGACTGTGCTTCCTTATAACAAGTTAGAGCTTTTCAAATTTAGAGTACAGCTCTGCATTTGACCTCAGAATTTTGACATGGGCCATGGATCTCTCTTTGGAACTTCCTCTCTTTCATTCCCCACTGTCACATCATGATGAGTGAGGACCAAGCGTTCAGCAGCATATAAGGCTTCAGGACATACTACTGTGATGTAGTGGTGGTGTCTGGCCTGCCATGAGATACATCAGGACTGATAACTGGGTTTGCAGAGGTGAAAAGCTGTTGGCTCGATATTACAGAGCTTCTTTCTCCGATGCATTAAAGGAAATTCTCTCTCCAAGTTAATTCAAAATTAATTCATTATTTGATTTTTCTACATTTCATATCAAGAAATGCTGTGATATTATGATGGTCAGTCATCATTATTTCAGTTTTTTCAAATGATCTGGAGACCTACTGCTTCAGCTACTTCTTGCAATGTTTCAGCCTGGTAGGACTACATCATCTACATCCCATTATTGGGTAGTCTGTTTCTTCACTTGTGGATGACTTCTTCAAGAATACAGTTGAAAAGAATGTGCGAGATCACACCACACTGATGAACAACAGTCTTAATCTCAAAGGATCCTAGAAATTTTGCCATATAAATTTCACTTGTGAATAGGAATTGGTCAGAGTTAGTTTGATGATGAAATGAGTCCAATTGTCCATGCCCATCTCCTTGATGATGTCAAGAAGGTTGAATTGGTCAACTGACCTCTAAGCACTATCACATTCCATATCTCATAGAAAGAGTGGTGGGAAATAACAGGGTCTATCTAACATTCACCAATCAGTTAATTGAGTGAGTGCCAAGTCACACACTTAACGAGGATTCATTTGGAAGTAGGTGGTCATAATTTTAAGGTTCATCTGCTTGCAGGTATCAAAGATTTCCCAACTGCTGTTCATTCAGGCATGAACCAGATGTTCACCTATGGCATATCTAAACTTTCACTCCATACCTAACTGGGCATTGAAGACACCTAGAAGAATGATTGGAGTCTTAATTCCAGATAGAACATTTGGAGAAAGTCTCAACTTTCTCAGGATTGGTGGAGTTGTCTTGATTGATATGTAGCAGAGTGAGCATTGATTAAGGTGCAAGCCTTGTTAGTGCACTTGATAGTAAGAGTTGACAGACAGTGACAAATGGCTTTAAAGTTCACTACAGAATCTGCAATGGATGTATGAAGTAAGAAGGCTGTGCCTAAAATAACTAATTTAAGAGATGTTATCTTAGCCTTGGATTTGAACGTCTAGTATCCATGTATCACTGACATATCTTTGCGATAGAATACATGTATCTTGAATTGCAAGAACTTCAACACTGTGTTTGTCCAGAGCTTCTGTGAGCTCAGTCTGTTTTCCTACTCTGGTAAGTATCTGGACATTGAGACTTCCTATACATAAGCTATGTCTGGACCTGAATCTTCGACTGGTCCTTGATGTTCGCATAGGCGTAGCACCCCCCCCAGAATCCAATGCACTACTTTCACCCCTCACTCTGCGGCCCTGGATTATTATTATTATTATTATTATTATTATTATTATTATTATTATTATTATTATTATTATTATTATTATTATTATTATTATTATTATTATTATTATGGGGTTTCCGTGGAGGAGAGGGGAAGAAATGACAGGGCCAGGACTCTGGACAAAACCACATCATGAAAATTTTAAATTTAGAATTTATTTTCAAAGTTTTCTTTTCTTTCCTTTTCATTGTTTATCTTTTCATAACAACAACATCAACAACAAATTGTAACAAAAGTTTAACAAGTACGATATTTAAAATATGATAAGTTTTAACTAAGGGGAGGAAGCTCCCATTAAACAACACACAATTTTGTAAGTCTTCACCAGACCAACAGGTCTGCCTAATTCTTTGGCAAGTGAGGTGCAAGAGAGGCTTTAGCCTCTATGAACAAATTTACCCTTCAGAGGGATATTCGAACCTTAATCTTTGTTTAAATATAAATTAAGAAGCTAGAGCTTTGAAAACAAAGTTACAATAATAGAGGAATCAAAGCCTCAGCTACAAATAACTACATGTCTGAGGGTCTTGAACCCAGAATTACAGTTCCAAATTTCAATGGCAGAACGGGCCGAGAATACACTTCAGGTACCTTGAATTACCCTTAAGAGCTCAAACTCTTATACCATGTGACAATCGCTGCCCTTACTAAATTGGGGAGCCACACACAAAATATGGATCGAAGGATCCAGAAAAAGGAGCCAAAGCTCATACTAGACAGCCAAGGAAAGGGAAAACAAAAGGTTAATTGAAAGGCCGAGAACAAAATGAAAGGGATGCTGAACACCTGAAGCGATCCTGTGACATGACTTATCATAAAACCTAATGAGGCAGAAGGCCCAATGACACAGAGGATAAGCCATAAGTGGTGACTAAGACCAAAGATAAAGTTAAAGTCTGAAAAGCAGGATAGAAATTTAGAGATCAGAAAACCTTAGTCACCAGAAAGCAAAAGTGAATAAGAGAAACAATGGAACACATTTGTACATCCTTAAATTACATAGTACCCACTAGGCGGTTTACACTCTGCCTGCAGACAGCCTAGAAACCTACATAAAACAAACTAAGAACCCTACATTAAAATTAAAGGAAATCACAGCACGTCCTAACTGTTACATGCTATAGGGGAACACTGGTATCTTCCCATCGCCACATACAGATACATTTATATTTTAAGTCAGATTATTGAGTACCTTATTGCTGCCCCAGCCTCACCCATCATCTTCTGGGAGGACAATCTCACTTAACGTTGCACAGTCCCAAGTCCAGATAGATACATTAGGGTCAAGAGACATAGGGACAAGCTGGATGCTGATTGGTTGGTTTAGAAATTAACAGGTAGTGGTGGCAACTTAGAAACAAATGACTCAAGTCAGTGTGTGCCAAACCCAAAACATAAGCCATTCTCAACTAAGCTGAACACAATCCACGACCTTAGGTGGCACTCAGAAACAACAGTAGTGACATCTTTTAATTAACATGAAATTTAGGTAAACATCATTCAGTTCAGTCCATCTCTGTGAGACTTCACTATTTACAGGCATAAGAAGGTTGCCTACAACTAGGGACAGACAGTAATAATTGTTGTTGTTATTCTTATACACACACACAGTTTTATTTTTTGGCTGGTAATAATTTACTTGGTGTACTGAACAGTTTTCTAAACTTCTTTTTTAACCATCTTCTGGTTATCTTCGATGAATTCTGGTGCACCCATCATTTAGTTCCACACTTCCTGTTATTAAATCACTAAAAACTGAGTCTAATCATTGTTACCTTGTCTCCCTCTACTTCTCTTATCCTCCGAGGCCCAGTCCATTAGGTAACACCACTCCTCCATTTGTCTCATGTGACCCCATCGCCGAAGCTTAGCTTTTATCTCCTCATTCTTCCCACCTGTTTGTACCAGCAATCATTCTCTCTACTTTCATGTCTATTACTTGCAACTTTTGAATAAGATATCATAAGTCCACCTGGATCTCAGTCGCACACAGACAAGTCGGGCTGAAAACAAACCAATGTAAAGACAGTTTCTTCCGATAGTCCAGCAGCAGCTTGTTTGTTATAAGCATATATCAAAAGATAAACCAAAATCTATAATGCTTTTTTGTAATGCTTTAAATTGGGGCACTTTAAATCCTATAGGTATGTGATTGGCATCATTATTTTCCAACCTTATGCAACTTACAAGTACTGTGGTTTAAATTTCAAATTCCTATTGCCTTTTAAAATAACAGATGAAAAATAATGGAAGTCATGAAATTTCATTTCATTTCTCCCAAACTTTATGGTATTCTTGAAGTTGTCCTGTTAGAAGTGTGGGGTCAATTAGGGAAAATAATTTACTATACAATATATTTCTGGTATAAGAAACCTCTGTACAGGCCTATATATTTTCACCATGCTCAGCAAATCTCAGACTTTATTCGAATCGATTTCACAAATATATTATAGGTCTATATTTTGAAACAGAACATATGGTAGTTAGTCATGTGACAGATCCCTCTGAGAATGTTTGGGCAAAATTTCATTATTTTTTTACTATGGATTTAATGTTGCACCTAGACAGACAGGTCTTGCGGTGGGGATGCGATAGTATAGGGCTAGAACTGCAAAGAAAACAATCATGGCCTAATTAAGGTACAGCCCAAGCATTCACCTAGTGTTAAAATGAGAAACCATAGATAACCATCTTCAGGGCTGCCAACAGTGGGATTCGAACCCACCATCTCCCGAATGCAAGTTCAAAGCTTTGTGACCAAAACCACAGACAACTTGCTCAGTCTCTGTCAAGTTTTTTGATGTAATTTATCCAAATTGCATTGGTACATATCCAAATTGATTATTTTGTTGAATGGAAGTTCCTGGTATGCCTTTGAAATCATATCAGAGAAGCTAACCTTTCTTAAGTGAACTGTTGACCATTATGTACAGCATCTTAAAATGAAGCGAAAGCAACTTCAGAAGCATTCTTTACACATTTAAGCATATTCTTCCCCAGTAATGGAAGAGCAGCATTTTACATGATACCGGGCGAGTTGGCCGTGCGCGTAGAGGCGCGCGGCTGTGAGCTTGCATCCGGGAGATAGTAGGTTCGAATCCCATTATCGGCAGCGCTGAAAATGGTTTTCCGTGGTTTCCCATTTTCACACCAGGCAAATGCTGGGGCTGTACCTTAATTAAGGCCACGGCCGCTTCCTTCCAACTCCTAGGCCTTTCCTATCCCATCGTTGCCATAAGACCTATCTGTGTCGGTGCGACGTAAAGCCCCTAGCAAAAAAAAATTTTACATGATATAGTAAAGCCACTTTTGCTCACCCATATTCGATGAAATCAAATAGCTTCAAACAATCAGAATCAGACTATATTCATGAGAGAATGTATTTACATGGACCAGAAAATCAGGCTTGAAACAAGTTTCCTCCCATGGATCTTGTTGTGCCCAGCCCAGAAACAGTGCACAAGTGAAAATGACAGTGACAGAAATGCAGTAATTATTATTTTAAGATATCTCCAGTATTATAAAGGGGAATATGACAATGTTTTTAACTCTTCTGCATTAAGTATTAAGGAGGGACCTTAATAATTTTTAAAATCTGGAAAGTATTCACAGTAACCTTGTCATTTCTTCAACAAAACTGATGTTTGTGACATTTTTATTTGCCTGTTTGGACACCATGGTTTGGAATGACAGATGAATGATCCTAGTTTCTGGGCTCAATTCATCAAGATCCTCAGGAAGAAACTAATACTGTTGTACGTATAAAGTTTCATAATAGGTATTTTATGATATAACACTACCCTATTTACCTCCTACTACCAATAGATAAAATAAAAAAAAAGTGTAACAAAATCCTTGATGTTCTGTAGCTCAATATTCATGAGAGTTCTATGGCTACTTAAACATATGAGAATATCTTGAAAATGGCTACTGACCTAATGCGAGAGGCAACTCACGCAGGAATGGCGTCATGAAATGTGGATGTAGAGTGAGGATGTATGGCGTAATGCCTGGGAAATTAGCATGGAAGCCAGTTACATCAGTTGCAAAGCTGCCATACGCTCCGGAACTCAGCACGCCGTGGGGATACACAGCAAATAGATAGTTTCTGTTAGGATCCAGATCTACCGTCTTGACAAGCCGCAGTGGAAAGAAGTCTCTGAAGTAATGCCACCATTTCCAGTTTCGCACCCAGTGACTTCTGTAAGAACAAATTCTCATTGACTAAGGTCAGAGGCTAGACATGGAACTGAACTATGAGGCCCAATAAAACTCTTTGCTCTGTGCAAGGAAACTTTCAATTTATTATAGAACTGTTCAGTTTTATTAGTAAAAGAATGAGATTGATTCACATTTTGAGGAAGAGAAATGCAAGAAATTTTCTAAAACTTAGAACAGTGGTTACTTAAGTTTTTGGCTCCTTAAATCGATATGGTAAAAAAAATACTTAAAGAGTGAGAGACAAAACACTCATTCATTCATTCATTCATTCATTCATTCATTCATTCATTTGGCTTCTTTCAAGTGATGAAGTTAGACCCCTTGGCCCTCTCTTATACTTAACCACACTTTCAACACTTATCTGTAGATACATTAACCTATATTTTAGCAGAGTTGCATTACTGTATACAAACACACACACACATTCACACATGTATAAAAGAAGTAATCAATATGAAATATATTGCTCAAACACATACACTCACAAAATAAATGTACATATTACACAGCAAGGTCTACCATATAAGAGAAACACTCACAGTCCATTGCAATTTACACACTTGGCTGTATAGTGCATAGTGCATAGGTCAGTCAGTAGCTTTCAACTGGTGATCTCGGCACAGCCGAGGTACAGCCCAATATTCATGAGAGTTCTATGGCTACTTAAACATATGAGAATATCTTGAAAATGGCTACTGACCTAATGCGAGAGGTAACTCACGCAGGAATGGCGTCGTGGATTTAGAGTCTGACTAGTAAGGAATTCTGAAGTTTGGAACCAGCCACATTAAAAGAATTGTTTGGGGAGGGAGAAGAGCATGCCCCCCCCAAACATTGTGGAGAATACATTACATTTTTATTCCATTTTAGCCGGCTGAAACTAGAAATTATAAAAATTTAAAAAATCCATTTGTACAAACCCTGTTGTCTTATTAGCTAATTCTTTCCTTCATTTTCTTTACTTATTTATTAACAAAATTATTAGCAGATATATGCACAAAATGCTATGCGTCGGGGCTAACCGATGTGTATAGCATAGTGGAGACTTTGCATGTGCTGTGAGGAAGGGTAGCAGGGGTATATTTTTTGCCAAGGTCATGGACACTGAGGTATGAATCACCCGCTTGCTTGCCGTGCGCATTTGTCAGTCTGGCAGTCTCTTTAATAACCGTTAGTATTTGACTACACATTAGAAACTAAAATATTTTTAATTGTATAATCACGCCATACTTCTATTTAGTTGTAATACATGAACCACACCCCTCCCTTACCGATAATATATTACATAATACAATACGCACATCGGGAGATTCGAGGCGTGGATCCTGACTAGGAAAGGCCAAGACCCAGCCCTGAACTGGAAACGCCCCTCATTAACAATGCACAACAGGGATGAAACTAACTACTAGCAATAAAATTCAAATAAATTTTAAATGAGGGTTTATTAATATAATAAAATTTCAAAGAAAAAGAAAATGAAGTCACCAACAGAAAAAAAATAAAAAGGATAGATACTTGTGTTCATTTGGTTCCATCGTAGTAGTAACATAAATGCATGAGCACAGCATTTCTCAAACACCCAAATTAATATTTAATTTACGATGTGCTCACCGTCTCAATTATAATTTCACTAGATAATTAGCTAATTTGAAAACAATCCACACGGATTTGTTTGGTTGTTCTTTCCACAAGATTAATTACATTGTTTTACATACACGTCCAACAAACTCCATCATCATCTCCATAACAATAGCAATAGAAAGATAAGATCCCCAAGCATCCCAGAGAAGAAACACAGAGCAGATATAATAAAGGAATGCAGGTATCGGGATGGCCGAGAGAGAAAACATCACTGGAAAGAACAAATGTTGATCCAAAGAGAATCACAGGCAAACGGTCAAAACAGAGACCAAGGCAAAATAATTAATACCGTACCGAAAAAACAAACACAAGGTACGGAAACAAGATCAAAAGGAAAAATTAAACTGACCGATACATCATCTTTTTACTCCCCACACTCACGAACACACACACAAACATTCAGACATTGCCGGTAACGGTCAACAATGCGAGCAGTAGCTCCATTCAATAAGTTGGTCACAAACTCATGTAGTATGACTCTCATGGTCACAAACAACGGTCTCACATATGTCAGAGTAACGTGCACGACAAAAATATTTTATCAGCAGGATAATAGGTACCCATTGGTCACGTATAAGTCCACCAGCTTACGCACTGCGTACGACGCGAATGGATTTCCGCATTGACACGCAGGGCATACATTCATTTGATGGCAAAATACATTAGAATGTAGTGCGCATAAATACAATTGATCAG
Organism: Anabrus simplex; assembly: GCF_040414725.1. Taxonomy (NCBI): domain Eukaryota; kingdom Metazoa; phylum Arthropoda; class Insecta; order Orthoptera; family Tettigoniidae; genus Anabrus; species Anabrus simplex. The sequence continues at coordinate 1,060,898,040 of NC_090265.1, forward strand.
AGACCTAGTTACTCACATCTCACCATCACAATAACATCAACAAACACGCGGTCCATTCATGCCTCAGAGCAGAAAGATGCATATCAATCAGCTATGATTAAAAGCACAAGAAAACCACGAGATAATCATAGGACCAATATAAATACAAGGATCACCATACCTGCAATATCAGTCGTCAAATTAAAAAGAAGGGTGGCAGTATAGGCTGAGTTTAAATCGACTAAATACCCATCTGTAGCTCAGAAAAGCCACTCCGATCTCTCTCATGACCAGCACAAACATTCGAGTCAAAGAGAGAAAGTTAGAGACTCGCCGGAAAGAATGACCCTCCGTATTCACAACTGAGGGTGCTGCCCTCTGTAGTACAACCTTGGAAGTAGTTAAGTCAATCAAGCTAAAGCTGATACAAGCTCTTAGCAATACGGGAAACATCGCTTTTTATGAACGTGCTATATTAGCATGTCTCATACATATGTAATATTGTTCGTTTGGTGAAAGTTTCATTGTATTGTATTGTACTGTACTGAATCCAAATAAAAATAAAAACTTATTACCACACTTAATTTGGTAAACCATCAAACTTTACTTCTCTGTCAAAATTCTCTCAAAGAGCATTAAAAAACTCACCATTTTGTAGCTTTTCTTCAGTGTATATACCACCACACACACATGCCAACCCATCCCCCCCCCCCCCCGTTCCACCATCCCTATTCTTATATCACACAAAACTGTTTTGTAGTAGTAGTAGTAGTAGTAGTAGTAGTAGTAGTAGTAGTAGTATTCTGTACATTTCTTGTCTCCTCTCTGCCCACTTCTAATTTCCAATCACTGCTACTAATTGTTATACAGTACATAAAATTTGTGATTGGCCAGATTCAAAAGCTGGCAGAATGAGAAAGAAGTGTTGCACAAACCTTGAAATAACAAAATAAATGAAAATTAATTTAGTTGAGAAAACATAAAAACAAAACTTCCTTAAATCACTAATTCTTCCACCATGCACCAGAGTGCATGACCACAGTTTTTGTAAGGACATCTATGGAGGAAAATTCAAATCTCTTGAAGTTAACAAGCACAAAACAAATAAATCCAGTCAGGTTAGGCAACTTCAAAATAACATCTTACTCAATAATTCAATGGTGACATCCTCTGGTCAATGTCCCAACTTCAAGCCGTAGCTATTTCACGGTTAGTAGGAGAGATAGCGTTCCTTAAGGCGCTTCTTTTAAATGTGCGGGGTTGAGGCGTACAACAATCAGAATGATCTGGAAGTAGGAACTACTAGAATCTTCTACAGGCCTTTTGGCGCATGCCAAGCAGTCTGGAATCAGTCTTGAGCGAGTCAGTCTTCAGTGCGTTAATCACGAGTGAACATAGACTGTTGCGAGGCTGTGATGAGTCAGTCAGTCGGCCATGTGGAGTTAAACGAACCTTCCTAGTTATGAACTGTTCTGGATCCGGCGTACGAGTTCTACCAGATAATTAGCTATAATGATGTCAATGAAAGTATCTTCAAGGATTCATGTTTGCTACAAGTTACATCCTTGATTTAAGACATATTTGAATATTCATTAATGTTTAAAGCAAATTTTAGTTAATATATTTGTATTTTAGAGGATATTATTTTGTGATTTACAAGCTCGTAAGAAGATCCGAGCCCTAATTACATTATTATTTCTGTATTGAACCTACTTATAATACCTACCTCATTATACCAATATGATCATTATGCATTCTGTAAGAGTGTATACCTAGCTGATCGTCCTGTATGCTTTACAGCTCCCAGAGAATATACCTTTGGTCTTGCTGGGAGGAACTTCTGAGATCACTGTGGTGTGTCATTTTTTCATTTGCTGCTCCTGGTGTAATTTAAATGTTTTTGAATGTTTTGTGAAGATAACCAAATATATTCCATTACACTCTGTTCGAGGAAAGCAACGGGAAACTGCCTCACTCCTCATTTCCCTAGTATGCCTCTTCAGTGACGCCTAGGCTGTCTACGATAGCCTTTGGTGGAGCTGTGGAGGATCAGACCAGCCTTCGGGTTGAATACCCAACACACTCTGCTCCTCCCATACATTAAATTTCTGTTGTTCTCCTATGTGCATGGTAAGTCATTAGCAGCTAATATTCTGCTTCCCTCACTGTTATTACTGATACTTTTGAATAGATCTAACTAGACCAGGGCCATCCAAACAGCGCTCCCCGAGCGCTAGCGCTCTGGCCGCGCTCCAAGCCAGTGCTCCGAGCGCTTTGGGGAAAGGTAGTTTCGGTAGTAGTGGGAGAAGCTTGGCTAGCTGAGCGAGCGGTCTGCCCGCCGGGCCGAAGAAAGCAGCCGATTTTTTAGTGTGCCACTGAGATTTTATGCGTTAAAAAACACAATTTGTAACGGCATTACAGTGCCAACCACAGGGATGATTACGGTGATTTGACAGACGCCAGTCGCCAATCGAAGTTGGAAGAACTGAAAGAAAATTTCAAGCAGCACTGTTCTGTAAGTATTATTGTTTTAATTTTTAAATACTTGTTTACAAACGGGAATGAATAAATGATTGAATTATCTGAAGAACACTAAAGTTGTGACTTGCCGTATTTTTGTCCGACAGGAGATTGAGGAGAGTGATGTTGGTGGACCCACTTTACGAACAAGCTACAAATGTTCGTCGCAAATTGCCAAAGCTGGGAAACCCTTCGCGGAAGGGAATGTAATCAAGGAGTACCTAATGGACGCGGCGGCATGTATTTGTCCTATGAAGCTAGTTGAGAAATTTCACAAAATCTTTCTTTCGCCACACACTGTGACTCGCAGAATAGACAATATGGCGGTTGATATGGAACAGCAATTAATGGAGAATGCAGCAAATTTTGTATCCTTTTCCATCGCCCTCGACAAATCAACCGACATTGCGGACACAGCTCAACTCGTTATTTTCATTCGAGGGGTAGATGACGATATTTGGGTCACCGAGGATTTCCTAGACTTGGTAGCTCTCAAAGACACCACTATCGGTTTCGATATTTTAAAAGCAGTGGGTGGGCGTTTTGAGTCAATGGGATTAAAATGGGAGCGGTTGACGAGTGTAACGACGGATGGAGCTCCTGCATTACGTAGTCTACGCACGGGATCCCTCAGCTATGTAAAATTAAAAATGACTGAGAGCGGTACTACCCTAATGGCGGCGATCCAGTGCTTGATACACCAGAAGGGAATCTGTACAAAAGTCGCCAAACTTAAAGACGTAATCGGAACAGTTGTGCGAGTGGTAAATTTTCTTCCATCCCATGGACTCACGCATCGTCAGTTCAAAGAGCACCCGGCGAGTTGGCCGTTCAATTAGGGGCGCGCAGCTGTGAGCTCGCAATCGGGAGAACCCCACTGTTGGCAGCCCTAAAGATGGTTTTCCGTGGTGTCCCATTTTCACACCAGGCTGGGACTGTACCTTAATCAGTACCTTAATTAAGGTTACGGCCACTTCTTTCCCATTCCTGGGCCTAAAAAAAAAATAAAAAAAAAAAAAATCAAAGAGTTCTTGGATGACATCGAAGTGGAGTATCCGGATATCCCGTACCATGCAGAAGTAAGATGGCTGAGCAAGGCGAAGGTGCTTCATCGAGTTTTTTGCTTGCAGAATGCAAGAGATACCTTTTATGACATAAAAGGGCGGCCCGAAATTCTTTTGCATGATCCTACGTGGATGGCGGACTTGGCCTTTTTAAGTGACTTTACTGCCCGTCTGAATACTTGAACACTTCGCTTACCGAGCTCGATAGCTGCAGTCGCTTAAGTGCGGCCAGTATCCAGTATTCGGGAGATAGTAGATTCGAACCCCTCTGTCGGCAGCCCTGAAGATGGTTTTCCGTGGTTTCCAATTTTTACACCAGGCAAATGCTGGGGCTGTACCTTAATTAAGGCCACGGTCGCTTCCTTCCCAGTCCTATCCCTTTCCCGCCTCATCGTCGCCATAAGACATATCTGCGTCGGTGCGACGTAAAGCCAATAGCAAAAAAAACTTCGCTTCAGGGCGAAAAGCACAATATCTGCGATTTGGTGGAAGAAATTCAAGCGTTCAAAAGAAAATTGATTTTGTGGGAAAACCAGTTGCGTGCAAGGAACGCAGGACATTTTCCATTGCTTGAAACAGTGAAATAAGGTGTCGACCTTGATGAGTACTTACAGGTAATTCGCCAATTACAAGAAGGGTTTGAAAAGAGATTTTCAGAATTATCAGAACTCCAAGCGGTGTTAGATGTATTTGTTCGAACATTTTCACTTAGTGCAGACAGTGCTCCACAGCTATTTCAGTTATAGAGTTGCTTGAACTGCAGTGCAATGTTCGTCTTACAGATCGCTTTCTAATGTCACGAAGTTTGGAAGAATTTTACAGCGTTTTTCCGCAAGAAGAATACCCCCTTTTATATAAACATGCATGTACAGTTCTATCAATGTTCGGCTCAACGTACATTTGTGAGCGTTTCTTTTCGGTTATTAAGCTTACCAAAATTAAACATCGTGCAACGATGAGCGATAGAAACTCGCGTAATTGTTTAAGAATATTGGTAAAATATTGGTAAAATTTTGTTTAATTTTCCTCTCAGATATGTTCATAATTTCAGTTTTGAATAAATCGCATTACTGTATTCTTTACTTAACACTTGATTTCGTTTCCTGCATATTCCATACATCGGAGTACCTTTCGATTTGTATATGCTGTATATGTGTTATGGCAAAACAGCCTTATCAATATGATGTCAACAAACCCACAAAAGCCGTCGGACGCACGACTGTACGTACGTATCTATTCAGCGCGGTCCGAACATCGTCTGTCTCAGGTCTCCTCGCTGCCACACTGTAGTGGTGGTAGGGGAAGGAGCGCTCGTCTGACTGCCCAGTGCTCCCCGAGCGCGGGCGCGCTCTCGGAGCGCAATAGCTGGATGGCCCTGAACTAGACAGTGCCGGGCTGAGTGGCTCAGACGGTTAAGGCGCTGGCCTTCTAACCCCAACTTGGCAGGTTCGATCCTGGCTCAGTCCGGTGGTATTTGAAGGTGCTCAAATACGAGAGCCCCGTGTTGGTAGATTTACTGGCACGTAAAAGAACTCCTGCGGGACTAAATTCCGACACCTCGGCGTCTCCGAAGACCGTAAAAGTAGTTAGTGGGACGTAAAGCAAAATAGCATTATTATTATTATTATTATAACTAGACAGTGGACTTCTGTCCTCGCACTCAAGTAGGTTCTTAGTAAATTAAGTGTGAAGGAGTGATACAAGAAATTTAAACCTACCTGCGACTGCCCCTATTGCAAGTATTCCGGTCAATCCAGATCCACATGAGGTAAGCTACCATCAACCAGCGCAATCTGGTGAACAGCAATAGGTACAAGGTAATTATGGTGCAGTACACATTGCCGAAAGCAAGGATGACGAACCAACAAGACGCCGCTAACGTCTGAAGCCGTCGCTCCAGCGGGACATTGAGCGGCGCAAACTTGATGCCGAACAGCTCCATGGAGAACCAACTAGAATTAAAAAATTCAACATTATTCTGCAGCACATTTCTCCATTAACTACATCAAATAAGATTGAAGGACTGGAAATTAAGACAGTTGTATATTGCAGATATGACAAGTACACAGTTTCTCTTATGTCTAATTGACCCTAAGGCACCATTCCTGTCAATACATTGACTCTTTGCCAACCCTTCTATGTCTGAATGTGGTCTTTAAATATACACAATACCAGGACGAGTAATCGAAATACCTAATGCAGAATTTACATTTCTAATATTTAACACACTATCAGCTGCAGCTTGGAAGTTAATTAAGTCACCCGACGACATTCCTATTTACTCGAAATGGACAAGAAGTTGCAGGTTATAAATTTCAATTTTTGTCCGTATAGAAGATCTACTTGTGATACAAATTCTTATAATTTTGTTAATTACCACCTATTCAATACAATAAAAACGTAATAAAAACTTACATATTTATTAAGTTGTTGATATGGTACATGTTTCGCTCCTTTTTCGTGAGCATCATCAGCCAATTATTATTTACTTAAGGTTATATAAGATCATGAATCTATTCTATTGGATTAAGATTATGCTTAATCAGGTTTACAAGTAAATGTAACTGTAACTGATGAGTTTGAGTTAGAGCAGGACACAGGTGATAACATTCTGAAGCCACCGGTTGTGAGAAGGGGAAGATATACTTTCAGTGAATTGTAAAGATTTCTGTTTGTTTGTTGTGCCAAACATGTAAATTCTGCACCCATAATAAATACATTGTACATTAAAAGCTGTTTAGAAACATACAGTGTGTCCCAATCAACCCAAACACCTGTTAGAATAGGGACATCCATTTAAAATACCGAGTGTCCCTATTGACCCCGTCACTGGGGTGAATAGGGACAGCCCTTTAAAATAATATATACCATTATACAACTACAGGAAAATATTCTGTGTGTATAAAATATAAACATGCAAGTTCCTTTTTAATAGAGAAAATTACCCCATTAAAGTTAACCAATTCCTTCAAAAGTTACTAAGCAAAAACCGAAAAAACTGTCCCTATTCACCCCATTTTACGGTACATAAAAGTGGTAGGGGATACCGTGGGTGGTATTCTACCATGGAATACAAGTCGGCATTCATCTTCCAAAATATTAAAAATACTACACACACCCCCAGGTCTAGCCCTCCCCCCCCCCCCCACCTACAAACTATCCTATGGGCGCCCTTGAATAGTGTAGTTGGACAGTTCGCTGTTGACGGAAGGTAGGGTAAACTCTGTTTAGTCCGTAATACTGGATACTCCGTGATACTTTTTTTATTTGTCTCCATCACGGAGTTGCAAGAGGTGATTTAGTTCAGAAATGAACCAACTGATAGTGGGGGCATTCTAGTTCGAAGCTGTAGAAGAATCTCGCAGTTGAAGACAGTGTCGTGGGCTGAGGGAGTGTTTTTGTCTTTCAAGGATGATTTTTGTGTGTTTATTTTTTTGTGGTAATAGTGGATACCTGTTGGATTATATATTACATGTGCTTCAGAAGACGTTTAGAACCTTTAAAGTTAAGGTAAGTGATCGTGAAATAACCCTTTAAGAAGACTTAACTTTAAAATCATCTTACATAATAACGCTTATGAAATGTAACTAAGTTCTTTTTTTATGTGTTTGAGTGTGTATTACCGTTGCCTACGTATTACTCACTCCACTGCTTGATAAAAAAAATGATATACATATCGGACGCAGACTTTTTCTCGTAATATGAATTTTGTAATTCTATTACAGGTCAAGTCCAGTAAGATTTGACTCCAAGGGACTACTAGGTCATCTGCAAGAAGAAAATATTCTCAAGAAAATTTTTTTTTTTTTGCTAGTTGCTTTACGTCGCACCGCCGACACAGATAGGTCTTACGACGACGATGGGACAGGAATGGGCTAGGAGTGGGAAGGAAGCGGCCGTGGCCTTAATTAAGGTACAGCCCCAGCATTTACCTGGTGTGAAAATGGGAAACCACGGAAAACCATCTTCAGGGCTGCCGACAGTGGAGTTCGAACCTACTATCTCCCGAATACTGTATACTGGCCGCACTTAAGCGACTACAGCTATCGAGCTCGGTCAAGTAAATATTATTTTGTATAAATCGGTATGACTCCTACTTAGCATTATTAACTGTCTATATAAACCTAAATTGGTACCAGTATTAATTAATTATAATTAAAGCATTAATTGATCGATCAATTAATTTTAATGTTTCAGAAATGCCATCAAAGAAAGGAATGGCTTCAGGAAGTAAAAAAAAAATACAGTCTGGGTTTAAAGAACGTTCTTACTCATCTCGAACCACGCAGGAAGTTTTACGTAAAATCAAAGGTGAAAAGTAGAGTGTTTATAAGGCTAGTAAACATTTCTCAATTCCATGGTCGACACTGAGAAGTTACGTATCTAAATATCTCGTGGAAAAGTTTCAATGAAGATGTTGAAGAAAATAATGGTGTCGAATGGATTGAATGCAGTTTTTTCGTGTTTGGCATCATTGTTCGTGCCAGAATGTGAGTAATATTAATAACGAAGTTGTTTTTATGTGTAATGGATGTGCAAGTGATTCTGATAGTTTAGAACCTTTAAAGTTAAGGTAAGTGATCGTGAAACCTGAAACAACACGTTAAGGAGGCTTAACTTTAAAATTATCTTACATAATAACAGCAATGCTACCAACGCTTATGAAATGTAACTTATCGCGGGATAGAAGGAACTTGCACTGCCTTCGTGATGTCCAGGCCGTACTGTAACGAGCGCGGGAAATAAATCAGCTGATCGTTAGGGGGAAGTTTAGCACATGAGTTAGTAGAGTTAAACATAGATTTTCGCAGTTTTATTGAAATTTTTAACGATGGCCGTGTGTTCACTCAGATATATGTGAGAATGAGTCGTCATCGACTGCATTATTAAGTGGAAAGTCGTTAATTAGTGAAGAAAAAGTGTGAGCGTGTATTTATGTGAAGCTATAGGTTAAGAAGATCGTTCTTCAGTGTTTTAATTTTGTAGTTTATTTGTGTACAGTTATATTTATAGTGTAAAATTAATTGAGTTAGTGCATTCTGTGTTTTATTATTAACCACGAATTGTATATACTTGAATTAAGATGATCAGTGAGGGAAATCACCATGCCTAAGAGTTGCTGTTTGCCTGGCTGCAAAGCCAATTATAAATAAGGAGAGTACACTCCGGTATTAGTGTTTCCTTCTGATGAAGAACGAGTTAAGTTATGGAAGAAGGCTATTTCCAGGGGGAATTTAATAGTTAATCACAACACAGTTGTGTGTATTAAGCACTTTCCTAAAAATCACATCCTGAGAGAAATAAGAGTGTCCCGTCCAGATGAGTTAATTTTTTTTTTATTACGGTATGTCATAAACATGGGTAACATTAGGTAGACCCTATATTTTTATGTAATCAGACCTACGGCTTATCTGAATTCGGTGTATTTGAAAATGCAAGTCTTATTTATGAGTATCACCGAGCTCGATAGCTGCAGTCGCTTAAGTGCGGCCAGTATTCGGGAGACAGTGGGTTCGAACCCCACCGTCGGCAGCCCTGAAGATGGTTTTCTGTGGTTTCCCATTTTCACGCCAGGCAAATGCTGGGACTCTACTTTAATTAAGGCCACGGCCGCTTCCTTCCCATTCCTAGACCTTTCCTCTCCCATCGTCACCGTAAGACCTATCTGTGTCGGTGCGACGAAAAGCAAATAGCAAAAAAAAAAAATTAAAAAATGAGTATCAAACAGCAGTGTGATTTATGTAAATCTTGTCTCCTGACAGATTCAGATCTTATTTATGAATTACCTCCAGAAGTAAGATACCTATCTGAATTTCCTAAATCGAGGGGGCTTAAGTATCCATCAGACATGTCAATAGAACTTGGAATTGAGGTGTACAAAGTACTTTGTGTGTTAGTGTCAGATACATATAAGATGGTATTTCTAAATTCAGACGATCCTAAGTGTGTCACAAAATCCCTGGCTTTGGAGTCAATGCAGTTGGAAGATTCATTAGTCATTTGTGACTGCGGGAAGAAATTGGAAGACCTGGCCGGACAGTGTAGGCCTATATATATTTGGGTGAATATATTTTTAAATAACTTTTCCAAAATTCACACCGACTTGAGTATTCAACAAAGTGCTTCAAAGAGAGCAGACCTGCTCCATACTGGTGTAACTTCCTGTAAGAGGTCCAGGAAAGCTGCAGTGTTCATGGAGTGGAAACAGTGAGGTACAGAAATAATTTATGTTTGTAATAAATAGTAATGGTAATTGGCTGCATGTTTTCTGTCAGTGTGTACGTTGTGAATGTTCCAGTTGACCAGAAAATGGATAAAATCGCAAGAATATGTCTCAAAGTGTTAGGCTACACTCACGCAAACGAACATATATACGCGAGAAATAGAACGTTACGGAGAAGGATATGCATAGTATGTCAGAATTAACAAATATTTGAGGATAGGTTTTGGTTTTATAAGGTGTTAACAGTTCTTTAAGTAATTTAAACGAGTGTGTTATTTAAGCGGAGCGTATGCGTATTGAACCCGAGTGACTTAGGCCCATAATCAATCATGATTTGATCGGTAAAATAATATGATACATTTATTGAAATACAGAGGAGTGTATTTGAAAATATTTCGTTTAGGTAATGTCGAAATCAGAGCGAAGGAAGGACGACAGACTGGAGCCTGACGGATTAGCTCAACACGACAACTTTTAGCTACTTCACAGCAGGGAATATCATTAGTTGGCGTACAAGTAAATACAGAGTCCACAAATAAGTCTTGGTCAGAAAGAGGAAGGGGGAGAGTCATACAAAGAAAACTCACCACATGAGTAAGACCTTGGGATATTTTTGGTAGGACGGAAATTCCATGACCTCATGGAAAATTACAGCGGCTGAGTGTACGTTCGCTAGCCTAAGTTCGAGCAGGTGGAGATTTAAATCACGTGACCGCTTGCCGGCCAATAGTAAAAATTTGATGGGAGACTCAGTGATACCATCTTAAGGAATGAGGGATGAGATATTTTCGTAACTACAAAAGTATTCAGTAATAAATTAATATGAGTACGCGGATGGATGTAATGAATTTATTAGATGTCACGCATGGAAAAATAATCAATACTTATTGGCAAATTAAATAAATTGAAGGCTGGATTTCTTGGAAACCGGACAGCTTGAATCTCATTGGCTGAAAGAAGACCACGTTGTCAGAGACGCTTACGAAGGCGCGAAATGTGAGGAGCTAAATCCATCCATATCTCCTAAATCTGTGATCACCTGGAGTTCATATTTTATCCAGCAGATATGCTAGCGGAGTGGATTAATTTGATGTAAATTTTAACTTCCAATTCGGAGTGCAAGTACCGATATTAAAAATCCACCCCTCCCTCAGGGGTATGACGTCAACAAATCCGCGGGAAAAAGGCTTCATCCATATATACAGGCAAGGGATCCTCGCCAGTACACTTGTCTTGAATCGTTGGAGCTGAATTGACGGTCGCCAGCACACGTGAATTGAATATCGGGAGCTGAACTGTTGGTCGCCGGTAACTTAGAATTCTACGGACGTACAGTCATTTAATGGCGCGAGCATCCGCCGGTGTTTGTAAAATGTGATCGCGCTCAAGCATCAGGAATTAGAAAATGTTAACGTAGGACAGTGTTTGTCCTTTGTGAATATCAGTGATGTAAAGTAATTATCCTGCAAGAGAGTAGTATAAAATATATCACCATAAGTACGTACATAATAGACTGTGTGACGAACAGTACTTTAAGGAAGTAGTAGCCTGTACTTAGCTATACCGAACCGATGTCATGAACACGTCAAGAATGCCGTATAAATCGGGCGTATCGCGACGGGCGAAATAGTTGACACCTCGTCGTACGTGTCCAGGTCCATTGTGCGGTAGGTGGACGAAGATTAAATAGTGTAAATATATTAAATTCTTGGGTCTAGGATAGAAATTTGTTGTATCCAAATTAAAGTATACAGTGTTAACGTAGTAAATGGTGAAGGTTTGTGGTAATCAAGATATGAGTGTAAAATAATAATGTGCCAGGAAATCTTTTGTGAAACTACGCCATCAAGGATGGAGGAATAAAACGCAGAGAGGGGCCGAATGAAGCCTCTCGTCTGCAAAGCTGCAATGGAATACCGATAACTAAGATGAGTACTAAACTGTAAAATATATTTGGGAAATGTTATCGTGATGGGAAAAATGGGAATAATTTGATTATACCTGGTTACCTTCTGTAACAAGATGGGTCGCTTAACGACCCCATCCTAAATTTGTAGCACGGACAGTAGTAAATCATAATAATGTAAATAATCGGGTCTTTTATGTATTCAGTTTGTTGGAGATGTAAATTTGTATATATAGTGTAGTACGTTAAGTCATGCATGCATTCATATTTTCTTTGTAGTCGATAATTTTCTTTACATTTGATTTTGATTATGCTAGTTAAATAAGACCCGATATGTGCTTTTATGTTTTGTCATTTTAACGAGCCATTTAATGACATGGAAGGAAAATCCAGCCTCGCCATACCAAGAGTGTTTTGTTGAAATTAATATGGTCATATTTTCAAAGTGAAGTTGTTAAATTTGTGAGATGCGATTAATATAATATTTCCAAGTAAATCATATCTGGAGTGTTTAGTGCCAGAATAAATTGAATTTGTAAAAGGGGTTATGCGTTAAACATAATAAGAGTGGACTACCGTATTACAGGCGAAATTATTATTTTTTTAAATATTAATAATAATAATAAATAAATAATATAACTATTTTTCTTAAAGAAGATATTTCTTTTTTAAATATGATTTGGAGATAATAATAATTCATGTGATCAAGTGTTGAGTTTATTGGGAATCATTTAATGACGGGAGGTCGTTTTAATTTGGAATTAAAGTGCGTGATAACTTAATTTGATCGATTAATAATATTGAAATGTAGATCGGTGTTAATAATCCGTACATGTTAATGAACGTGTGGTTTAAATTACGGTCCAATTTTTTTTTTACGTATAAATGTCGCGTTTTGAAGTTGCGATTCATTAGCCGGAACATGTAGTGCTAATATTACGAGACCATGATTGTCAAATTTTGGTAAATATAATTTCAAGATGTTACGATTATTTGTGGAGAATGAACTAAGGCATAGATCCAAATGAGATAGAAAATGTGAAAGAATTTGCAGTCAGATAATAAAAGGTCGTACGATGTCCGAAATGAATAAATAAGTCAGTTGATAATTCTGTGAGGAATAAATAAATGAATCGAGGAATATTGAGATAGAGAGGAAAATAAATTCCGTACGAGAGACACTTAGGATATTGATATGAGTGTAAAATGTACGGGCAGTGTCACAGAGAAATACTGAGTTACGCAGCGGGTAGAATTCGAACCCGTGACAGCATGTACGAAATAAATAGACTGCACAGTTATTCGTTGAGATACAACGGATCTAAGGATAATGAGAGTTCAGATTCCACAGAAATGGTCGTATATTGTATTCATTGTAATAACGAGTGAGGACAATCATGATGTCGTGATAATAATAATAATAAATATTGCAGATAAAGGATTGGACCGCCTTAATTAATTGAGCGTTGATAACGATGTTAAACGGGAATCTAATTGAGAATATGCAACCGATAATAATAACAATGTAAGGACGATGTTAAATCACCGCGGTCGGATTAATAATAATTGTCATAATAATAACTGTAATGATGTCGTTGGTTGATCAGTGAATTAATTTGTAATTGCGACCGATATCTTAATATATAATTTGGCGGAAGTGACCGGTCTATTAATAATAATAACCTCTTAAGTGACGTGAATAACAATAATAATATCTTGAGTCACCTATTAATTAATAATAATAATAATAATAATAATAATAATAATAATAATAATAATAAAATTTCGAGGATGATAATTTCATGAAGATTGTGACGAGCGTGGATTAAATTATTTGGTAACAACGTCCCTCTATTAGTATGTTGAATAATGAGAGTGATAATATTAGAATCATTTTTTTTTACCGCGTTATTGTACGGTTTCCGTACGGGACGATGTTACAGTCATACTTGCGTGTTTGTTTACTTCGCTCGCGATGCGAGGGGGGCCATGGCCACGGTATTTCCCACCGCTTCTCGTTATCTCATCTGTGTCAGTAGTCTACTGAGGCTAACTGGTGACAATTCAGATCACATGTAAATAAAATGTAAATGCTAATTCATTGGTATGGTACCAGCTGGATATCGTAAGATAGGAACTGTCCGTGGAATCCAGTTTTCGCATTTCACGAGAAACATTACCCAGTCCGAGTACCGGTCTCGGAAAAATGTATATAGCCGGAGTACATCATCTTAGTTAAATCGGGAAGCCGACCGTAACATGGGTTATGCTCGGGCTCCCGATAGAAGGAAGCTATATCCTTGAGTAACGGTTCGATTCAAATGGAATCGATCCGTAAATTATACCTCCAAAATGTCATTTTATTTCAGAAGCAACGCAGCAAGATATTGATACCACTTGCGGTATGGCAAGTGATTTATATATGTAACATGTGTGTAAATTCAAATATTGTTGCCACGTGTATCAAAGTTTTATACGTCAAATGGCGTAATAAACCGCTCCTTCTGGCAAATTATTTCAAAGGAAACCACTCTCATAATCTTTTTATTGTAGTTAGATAATGCCCTTTTTAAAGTAACAGTCACTTCCTAGTCCTATCATGGAGTCCTTAAATTCAAGTTACAATCGAGCCTTCCCCCTTTTAATTTTAAGTTGCTCCGTTCATCCCCGTGTTCTATTATGCCGTTATATTTATATTTGATGATTTAAATAATGAACCGACACCCCTGAGATAAATGCTAGTCTGGGACTCGGGAGGTGGACGGGTGCAAAATGGCTGGCCCAAAGTGGGGCTTTAAGAACGGCAAAGTGTTGCTTTAAGAACGGCAGAGAGGCAAATTTTATTGCTAATCAATTTTTATATATTTATACTTTTTTCAAAATTTTATATTTTTAAATTTTTGATTTTTATTAATTGATGACCGCATCACGGTCAAGTGTGTGTTCACTTGTAACGTAGTATCATGCTAGAGTAAGGTTAGTTTCGAACGGAGCTAGATTTGACTAGTGTATTATTATAATCCATTGCTAATCTCTTCAAGTTTGGCAATGATTCAAAATTCAATAAGCTCGAAGATTTGATGTTTCTCTTTTTCCCATATGAAATTTAATATTATTTTGGTAATTCAGGACTCCATTTAAATGTCATTGGACATGAGATGAATATTATAAACAGCTGTTTAGGAAGGCTTGAAATGGTAAAAATTTACTGAGCACCAGTTCAAGTTATTATTTAAAAAGAGGTTGAGATGGTATAAATTAAAATTAACGTATTTCAGGGCAGGAGATTTCCAACTTCATCGTTGTTTTTAATGTTGTTGTTGTTGTTATATTGGAGCGGTTTATTGTGAAATCTTAGGCGCAAGCCAGCATTCAAGTTGAATGACCTGCAAATGTAAACAAGTTTTATAGTCAAAATTTTTTTTTGTTAAATGAAAGTTAGTGTAGGGGTATAATGTCATAGGATAGGGCCTAGACCCAATAGCGTATTCCTTCGTGTGCAGCAAGGTGAGAGGCCGATCGGCCCTTTTGCTTTCTCAAGAAAAGTTAGAATGTCTGACGACGGTGGGGAGCAATCCCAGGACATAGTGGTAGAAGGACAGGGAGAGGTGAAAACTCTCACGTTAGAGGACTTGATGCAAGCATTGGCTGCAAGTATTGGTCCAATGGAACGAAGGTTAGATCAATTACAGACTAATAGTGTTTCGGTAGAGAACAAAATAGATCAAGTACAGGCTAATAGTGTTTCATTAGAAAATAAAGTTGATCAAATGCAGGCCGATAATGTTTCAGCTAAACATGAACTTGTTGACAAAATCGACCAAGTACAGGCTGCGAGTGTTTCACTAGAGAATAAGATCGACCGAGTACAGGCTGCGTGTGAAATAAATAAATCAGAACTCAAGGCACAAATAGATGCAGTTCAGGCCGCGAGCGTAGCGATGGGACAGGAACTTAGGGACCAATTAACTCAAGTCCAGGAAGCATGTCACTTCGCGAAAGACGAATTAAAAGTGCACATGGATGCGTACATTACCATCGTTAATGAAAAGGTTGACCGCGTTAGAGATGAGGCTCAAATGGAACGCGCAGAAATTAAGGAAAAATTGAACGCTAGTGTCAAGGAACTCGCCGCTCTGCGATTAACTGATAAAAAAGACATAGAATCACACATAGAGGAAATTCGGGATGAGTGTAGGAAGGAGAATGACATCGTCCGGGGACAAGTAGAAGAAAAATGCGCGCAGATAGCTGGCACCTTGGACAAGCATGACAAGGGCATGAACGAGTTACGTGGGGAAGCCGCACGTACACTTGTCATCGTAGCAGGACTGAAAAACAAAGTCGAAGAACTGACAATAAATTTAGAAGACCGTAGCCAGAGAATAACTAAGTGCGAAGACGCAAACTTAGCGTTATTCCAGCGGACGGAAGACTTAATTGAACAGGGCCAATCATTTGCCGACACGGAAGTTCGCCTATTAGAACAATGCAAGGCGTATAATGGGCAAAATTCCGGCACAAAAGAAATAGCCAGTTGTAATCCCGACGGAATGGATGACATCCGAAAAGACTTGGAGATGTTGAAGGCTAGGTTGGAACCATCAGCGTCTAGCCAAGATTTTAACCTCCAATATCGCGAATACGAACCCCATGATAACCAGGTGATTCATAAGAAAGGAGGCCTATCCCATGCTGATACACACGGTTTCAAGTTTGAAAACAGAGATGGGTCGTCTACGTCATCAAGTGCTATCCCGACATCGGTGGTACACGTCATTAAGATGTCTGATGACAAGCCACCAAAGTTCGATGCCCGTGGGCATGTCACCCCGAAAGGTTTCATCCGGGAAATCGCCGGTTATATAAGTGAGAATAAAATACCAGTAGAGCGACAACTGCGAACAGTCGAGAAATTCCTAGACGGAGCACCAGCTGTATGGTTTAGGGCTTTCTTGTATACTTTTGAAGATTTTGAAGGATTTCGGCGGGCTTTTCTCCAAAAGTTCTGGAGTATTCAGGAACAGCAGGAGTTAAGGCTGGAAGTATACTCCAGACGATATTCGACATCTTCACCCACGAAATTTTCTGATTACTTTGTGGCACAATTTCACAAGCTACGGGAGCTTGATAATCCAATGAGCGAAACAGAATTGATTAGCGCCATTGGAAAGCAATTGCCATTCGAGGTCCAACGAATGATGATAGCGTCAAATGTCCAGACAGCTGTCGATGCGGAGGCTTTATTACGTCAATTAGACCTCACAACGCATCATTCGAACCCAAGACAAATTAGGAGCAGGGACCAACAGGTGAATAATATCGAACGGACAATCGAACCGAAGACCACTAGTACGAAGAACCAGGGAACTAGTACTGATCCAGAACCTCGTCGAACATATAATACGGAGTGGAAGCCGCGACAATGGACGAGACCAAGGAATTTTGCGGAAGGCAACCGGCAAACAAACCAAGGGAATTTTCGAGCCGACAGGGGATACCGTGGATTCCAGAGAAGTAATTATAGGCCGTATCCAGCTAGGAATCAAGGGAACCCGAGATATTACCAGGGAGGATCTCGTCAGGAGAAGGATGACAGATACCAAGAGTCTAGGCGGTATATAGAAGAGCTGAACAAGAGAAAATGGAAGGAGGCGATCCATGATCGAGGCCGTGATGAGGAAGCGACAGGAGCGGAGAGCTTGCAATTCCAAAGAGCAAGGAAAGGGGGCAGCGACCTGAACCCGAATGCACCGACGTTCGAATCTGAAGAACGGCTCGGGGCGAAAAAAAAAAAACGCCGAATTTTAACTGAAGAATGGATCATCGCAGAGGTCGATACATGGGTTGTGACCTCTGACGAATTAATTGACGATCCCGAAATCCAAATTTCAAAGGAAATTAAGAGACTACCAGTGATATACACTAGGATCAACCACGTGAGGGTTCGATCACTCATTGATACAGGCGCCAGCGTATCAGTAGTATCCCAAGTTCTGGTAAATGAACTACAATCCAAAGTAAACATCCCGATTATCCCAGTTTCAAATTTGAAGATTCGTGGAATTATCCCGGATAAATCCGTCATATGTAAGAACCAGGCATTATTGGACATCGAAATTGGAAATTCAAAATTTGCTCATACATTTATCATCATGAATAAAATCAACTATAACTTGATCCTAGGGGCCGATTTTATGACTGAATACCAGGCTGTGATTGATATGGGGATAACTCTGTCAGATTTAAGCACAGGGAAGGTATTGAGGATACAACCATGAACCCTCAGTCGGAGATAGGAGAGCATGAAGAAATTTGGAACACCGAAGTCGTGAATCCGCTTAGGACGGACGAAAGTGTCATGAGTGAGACGGATGATCATGTGACCTCTGATGATTATAAGCTGTTTGCGGCAGAATCGCAGGAAGGTGAAATCAACTGTGGGAAGGTTATAGCAGATAAAGTTAATGCAGCTGTAATAGGTCCCGAGGGGAAGGAAGATTTATTCAAAATTTTAACAAAGCATAGCGACACGTTTGGCTCAAAACCTGGAAAAATTGAAAATTTTGAATACGAATTAAACGTGAATGATTGGTCCCCGTATAAGAAGAAATTATATCCAATTGCCGAGAAATTCTATCCCCAAGTCCGCGAAGCTATTAGAGAAATGGAAGCAAGTGGATTGATTTCGAAGTCACCGACGCCATTTTTGAATCCTTTAGTGATAGTAAGGAAACCGGACGGATCAGTGCGCATTTGCCTTGATGCACGTGCTATCAACGAGAGATTAGTCCCAGAGTATGAGCAGGCCCCGCCTATTAAAGAGATCTTGAAGAGATTTAAAGATATGGAATATTTTACCACTTTTGACCTGACGTCATCGTTTCATCATATACTGTTGGAAGCTAAATCTAAGTTGTTGACGGGATTCTTATTCGATCAACAGACTTATGTTTTTAATCGTCTCCCGTTCGGTATTAAGAATGCGGGTTCGGTTCTCATTCGAGCTCTTGACCGCAATCTAAGTCCAAAGGTCAAAGAGGCGACTATCATGTATGTGGATGATATCTTGGTAGCTACAAGAACACTTTCGGAACACTTGGAAAATATTAATGAAGTCCTCACCGATTTAGGAAGGCATAACTTCAAGGTCAACCTATCGAAATCACATTTTTGTCAGAAGGAGGTGTTATTTTTGGGTCACCTTGTAGATGGAGATGGTGTGCGACCAAACCCAGTCAAAATTGAGGCCATTAGGATGTTTCCTAAGCCTACTAAAGTAAAACATGTTCGGCAGTTCCTTGGAATGTGTCAATTCTTCGCTGATCATTGCCCTGATTACACAACCGTAGTAGCACCATTGCAGGACCTGCTTAAGAAAAATAATCGATGGAAGTGGGACCATACTTGTGATGAGGCATTCGCTCAGACCAAGCAACGATTACTGCATAATGTTAAGCTCGGATACCCGGATTTCAGCCTCAAATTCATAATTCAAACAGACGCCTCAACCATAGGTATAGGAGCCGTATTACTGCAGGAAAACCCCGATGATCCAAGCATAAAAACCTATATTGCATTCATGAGCCGGAAATTGCGGAAGCATGAGATAAAGTACACTATCACAGAATTGGAAATGCTGTCTATCGTGAGCGCTTTGCAGTATTGGAAGAAGATCGTGTATGGTTTTCACATTGTTATCCGTACCGATCACAAAGCGCTGACGTTCATTATGAAAACCAATATGGCAAGCGAGAGGGTTAGCCGTTGGGCATTATTTATCCAGCAATTTGATCTAACAGTCGAACATTGCCCCGGGAAACTCAATATTTTGGCAGACACGTTGAGTCGACATCCAAACCCGGAGGAAGTCGTAATCCACCAAATTGAGTTGATAGAAGAGGATCAGGAGGTCTTAAGGAATCTGAAGGACATCGGAGCGATACAGAAGAGAGATGGGTTCACTAACTTGATGATAGAATTTTTTAACAAAATATTGCAGCCAGACAATCCACAGTATGACAGAGCTAGTAAATTATCAGCGAGCTACCATTATTTGAATGGGGTTCTTCATAAGTTTTTGGATGAGGAACACACGAAACTTCGCATAGTCATACCATCTGAAATGCAAATACCGGTAGTCAACCATGTACACCGGGTCATTGGACACGGAGGTATAGGGAAGGTTTTGGCAACTATCCAAGAGACATTCGTGTGGGCCAAGATGAACCAAACAGTCAGAAATGTACTACGATCATGTGACGTCTGCCAAAGGATTAAACCTAATCCGTACTTACTTAAGCAATCTCCGCGCCCACTGTTACCTACTGAACCCCGCGAGATATTCGCAATGGACCTGTACGGACCACTCCCCAAGGCCCGTAGGGGAAATCAATTCATTCTTGTTAGTTTAGATGTATTCTCTAAATTGGTAGCCTTGTATCCGCTGCAAAAGGCAAATTCTAAAACTGTACTACGAGGAATTACTTCACATATCATTCCACAGATGGGGAAGCCTAAGAAGATCCTTACTGATCATGGTAGTCAGTTCACATCTGCTGCGTTTGCAAATCAATTACGACAACTAGACATTCAGCATGTACTTAGTTCGATTCGCCATCCCGAATCGAATCCATCAGAGAGGATCATGCGAGAGATTGCAAAATTTTGCAGGATCTATTGTTCCGAGGCACATTGGCGGTGGATTGACGTGGTGCCCATTATAACTAAATGTATTAACACCACGATCCACGAAGCAACAGGACAGATACCGGAAGTGGTTCACTTTAACAGATATCCGGCCAGGCCATGGCACGATGCAGTAGCATGTCCTGTAGATCCACGCGTATCCAGCGAAATTTGTATCAGAAAGACACGGGAACATTTGGAGGCACAAGCAGAACGACGATTGAGAAGGCTGAGGAATAAGCGATTCCACCGTCCGTTGAGGGTTGGCGAGCTCGTTCTAGTAAAGAAGCCTAGTGTATCTAACCCAGAGCTGAAGGTGTACCACAAGTTTTGCAAATTGTTCGTGGGACCTTTCAAGATTATACAAACTTATGACAACAATGCTTACAAAGTTCAGAGCTTGGATGGAAGTTCAGAGAACATCTATAACGCTGCAAATTTAAAGCTTTACCACACGCCAGCAGACCACAGGGAAGCAGAGGATGAACGAGAGGAAGCAGATGACGAGCCGGAAGAAGATGATGTCGAAGAAGAGGATGAAGAAGATGACGGAAGGGAAGAAGAAGTCCAAGTAATCCATACACCAATTGAAGCAAGGCCATGTCCAGAGTGTGGAGAGATAGACAGCGACGTGCAGGAATTTGTCAATACGATCCATGAAATCGAAAGACAGAACGAGGAATTAAGGTTCAGGAACCAGATGTTGAGAGACAAAATCAATAGCCGTCGCAGAACAGAGGATCCAATGTCAAATCATGATAGTGATGATATGGACACATCATAAAAAAAATCTCATGATGCTCACTAGATTTTTTTTTACCTGGGCAAGAGGAAGATGAACCCGAGTGACTTAGGCCCATAATCAATCATGATTTGATCGGTAAAATAATATGATACATTTATTGAAATACAGAGGAGTGTATTTGAAAATATTTCGTTTAGGTAATGTCGAAATCAGAGCGAAGGAAGGACGACAGACTGGAGCCTGACGGATTAGCTCAACACGACAACTTTTAGCTACTTCACAGCAGGGAATATCATTAGTTGGCGTACAAGTAAATACAGAGTCCACAAATAAGTCTTGGTCAGAAAGAGGAAGGGGGAGAGTCATACAAAGAAAACTCACCACATGAGTAAGACCTTGGGATATTTTTGGTAGGACGGAAATTCCATGACCTCATGGAAAATTACAGCGGCTGAGTGTACGTTCGCTAGCCTAAGTTCGAGCAGGTGGAGATTTAAATCACGTGACCGCTTGCCGGCCAATAGTAAAAATTTGATGGGAGACTCAGTGATACCATCTTAAGGAATGAGGGATGAGATATTTTCGTAACTACAAAAGTATTCAGTAATAAATTAATATGAGTACGCGGATGGATGTAATGAATTTATTAGATGTCACGCATGGAAAAATAATCAATACTTATTGGCAAATTAAATAAATTGAAGGCTGGATTTCTTGGAAACCGGACAGCTTGAATCTCATTGGCTGAAAGAAGACCACGTTGTCAGAGACGCTTACGAAGGCGCGAAATGTGAGGAGCTAAATCCATCCATATCTCCTAAATCTGTGATCACCTGGAGTTCATATTTTATCCAGCAGATATGCTAGCGGAGTGGATTAATTTGATGTAAATTTTAACTTCCAATTCGGAGTGCAAGTACCGATATTAAAAATCCACCCCTCCCTCAGGGGTATGACGTCAACAAATCCGCGGGAAAAAGGCTTCATCCATATATACAGGCAAGGGATCCTCGCCAGTACACTTGTCTTGAATCGTTGGAGCTGAATTGACGGTCGCCAGCACACGTGAATTGAATATCGGGAGCTGAACTGTTGGTCGCCGGTAACTTAGAATTCTACGGACGTACAGTCATTTAATGGCGCGAGCATCCGCCGGTGTTTGTAAAATGTGATCGCGCTCAAGCATCAGGAATTAGAAAATGTTAACGTAGGACAGTGTTTGTCCTTTGTGAATATCAGTGATGTAAAGTAATTATCCTGCAAGAGAGTAGTATAAAATATATCACCATAAGTACGTACATAATAGACTGTGTGACGAACAGTACTTTAAGGAAGTAGTAGCCTGTACTTAGCTATACCGAACCGATGTCATGAACACGTCAAGAATGCCGTATAAATCGGGCGTATCGCGACGGGCGAAATAGTTGACACCTCGTCGTACGTGTCCAGGTCCATTGTGCGGTAGGTGGACGAAGATTAAATAGTGTAAATATATTAAATTCTTGGGTCTAGGATAGAAATTTGTTGTATCCAAATTAAAGTATACAGTGTTAACGTAGTAAATGGTGAAGGTTTGTGGTAATCAAGATATGAGTGTAAAATAATAATGTGCCAGGAAATCTTTTGTGAAACTACGCCATCAAGGATGGAGGAATAAAACGCAGAGAGGGGCCGAATGAAGCCTCTCGTCTGCAAAGCTGCAATGGAATACCGATAACTAAGATGAGTACTAAACTGTAAAATATATTTGGGAAATGTTATCGTGATGGGAAAAATGGGAATAATTTGATTATACCTGGTTACCTTCTGTAACAAGATGGGTCGCTTAACGACCCCATCCTAAATTTGTAGCACGGACAGTAGTAAATCATAATAATGTAAATAATCGGGTCTTTTATGTATTCAGTTTGTTGGAGATGTAAATTTGTATATATAGTGTAGTACGTTAAGTCATGCATGCATTCATATTTTCTTTGTAGTCGATAATTTTCTTTACATTTGATTTTGATTATGCTAGTTAAATAAGACCCGATATGTGCTTTTATGTTTTGTCATTTTAACGAGCCATTTAATGACATGGAAGGAAAATCCAGCCTCGCCATACCAAGAGTGTTTTGTTGAAATTAATATGGTCATATTTTCAAAGTGAAGTTGTTAAATTTGTGAGATGCGATTAATATAATATTTCCAAGTAAATCATATCTGGAGTGTTTAGTGCCAGAATAAATTGAATTTGTAAAAGGGGTTATGCGTTAAACATAATAAGAGTGGACTACCGTATTACAGGCGAAATTATTATTTTTTTTAAATATTAATAATAATAATAAATAAATAATATAACTATTTTTCTTAAAGAAGATATTTCTTTTTTAAATATGATTTGGAGATAATAATAATTCATGTGATCAAGTGTTGAGTTTATTGGGAATCATTTAATGACGGGAGGTCGTTTTAATTTGGAATTAAAGTGCGTGATAACTTAATTTGATCGATTAATAATATTGAAATGTAGATCGGTGTTAATAATCCGTACATGTTAATGAACGTGTGGTTTAAATTACGGTCCAATTTTTTTTACGTATAAATGTCGCGTTTTGAAGTTGCGATTCATTAGCCGGAACATGTAGTGCTAATATTACGAGACCATGATTGTCAAATTTTGGTAAATATAATTTCAAGATGTTACGATTATTTGTGGAGAATGAACTAAGGCATAGATCCAAATGAGATAGAAAATGTGAAAGAATTTGCAGTCAGATAATAAAAGGTCGTACGATGTCCGAAATGAATAAATAAGTCAGTTGATAATTCTGTGAGGAATAAATAAATGAATCGAGGAATATTGAGATAGAGAGGAAAATAAATTCCGTACGAGAGACACTTAGGATATTGATATGAGTGTAAAATGTACGGGCAGTGTCACAGAGAAATACTGAGTTACGCAGCGGGTAGAATTCGAACCCGTGACAGCATGTACGAAATAAATAGACTGCACAGTTATTCGTTGAGATACAACGGATCTAAGGATAATGAGAGTTCAGATTCCACAGAAATGGTCGTATATTGTATTCATTGTAATAACGAGTGAGGACAATCATGATGTCGTGATAATAATAATAATAAATAT
Source organism: Anabrus simplex (assembly GCF_040414725.1). NCBI lineage: Eukaryota > Metazoa > Arthropoda > Insecta > Orthoptera > Tettigoniidae > Anabrus > Anabrus simplex. The sequence goes on from NC_090265.1 coordinate 1,060,922,292, forward strand.
TGCAGATAAAGGATTGGACCGCCTTAATTAATTGAGCGTTGATAACGATGTTAAACGGGAATCTAATTGAGAATATGCAACCGATAATAATAACAATGTAAGGACGATGTTAAATCACCGCGGTCGGATTAATAATAATTGTCATAATAATAACTGTAATGATGTCGTTGGTTGATCAGTGAATTAATTTGTAATTGCGACCGATATCTTAATATATAATTTGGCGGAAGTGACCGGTCTATTAATAATAATAACCTCTTAAGTGACGTGAATAACAATAATAATATCTTGAGTCACCTATTAATTAATAATAATAATAATAATAATAATAATAATAATAATAATAATAATAATAAAATTTCGAGGATGATAATTTCATGAAGATTGTGACGAGCGTGGATTAAATTATTTGGTAACAACGTCCCTCTATTAGTATGTTGAATAATGAGAGTGATAATATTAGAATCATTTTTTTTTACCGCGTTATTGTACGGTTTCCGTACGGGACGATGTTACAGTCATACTTGCGTGTTTGTTTACTTCGCTCGCGATGCGAGGGGGGCCATGGCCACGGTATTTCCCACCGCTTCTCGTTATCTCATCTGTGTCGGTAGTCTACTGAGGCTAACTGGTGACAATTCAGATCACATGTAAATAAAATATAAATGCTAATTCATTGGTATGGTACCAGCTGGATATCGTAAGATAGGAACTGTCCGTGGAATCCAGTTTTCGCATTTCACGAGAAACATTACCCAGTCCGAGTACCGGTCTCGGAAAAATGTATATAGCCGGAGTACATCATCTTAGTTAAATCGGGAAGCCGACCGTAACATGGGTTATGCTCGGGCTCCCGATAGAAGGAAGCTATATCCTTGAGTAACGGTTCGATTCAAATGGAATCGATCCGTAAATTATACCTCCAAAATGTCATTTTATTTCAGAAGCAACGCAGCAAGATATTGATACCACTTGCGGTATGGCAAGTGATTTATATATGTAACATGTGTGTAAATTCAAATATTGTTGCCACGTGTATCAAAGTTTTATACGTCAAATGGCGTAATAAACCGCTCCTTCTGGCAAATTATTTCAAAGGAAACCACTCTCATAATCTTTTTATTGTAGTTAGATAATGCCCTTTTTAAAGTAACAGTCACTTCCTAGTCCTATCATGGAGTCCTTAAATTCAAGTTACAATCGAGCCTTCCCCCTTTTAATTTTAAGTTGCTCCGTTCATCCCCGTGTTCTATTATGCCGTTATATTTATATTTGATGATTTAAATAATGAACCGACACCCCTGAGATAAATGCTAGTCTGGGACTCGGGAGGTGGACGGGTGCAGTATCGCCTTCAAGCCCCCAAAGCGTGACGTCATCAGAGGTACAGTACGGCCTGGACATTACGAAGGTAGTGGAACTTGTCACGGAGTAAGCCGAGTGCTATCACGGAGTAACCAGAGTTTTACACCAAAATACAGTGTTGTACTTCTCTTATTAAATATAATTAGTAAAATTCTACTAACCTATTATTTGTTTGCATTAGTGTTTGACCTATCATAGTATTCATGGCTAATTTTCAGAACAGGTGAGTATTAGTATTTAAGATAAAAAAGTCTGAAACTATCACGGAGTTACCACAGTTTATCCTATATAGACCAGGTAGACTACAGCCCGGTACCACGCCCTGGCATCAATTATACCGGGCCGCGAGATGTTGTTCTGGAATTTTTTTAAACGTTTCTAAGCATTTCTTGCGAATAAGTATTGTACAGTGGAAATATTCTTACCAGAGTAATTTTCGTAATTTAAGGGTCGATTATATTACTAAAAGCAATCAAAGGTATTTATGTTGGCAACTGGGCTGCAGTGAGAATTGATGGTACCGGGCGAGTTGGCCGTGCGCGTAGAGGCGCGCGGCTGTGAGCTTGCATCCGGGAGATAGTAGGTTCGAATCCCACTATCGGCAGCCCTGAAAATGGTTTTCCGTGGTTTCCCATTTTCACACCAGGCAAATGCTGGGGCTGTACCTTAATTAAGGCCACGGCCGCTTCCTTCCAACTCCTAGGTCTTTCCTATCCCATCGTCGCCATAAGACCTATCTGTGTCGGCGCGACGTAAAGCCCCTAGCAAAAAAAAAAAAAAAAAAAATTGATGGTAGAATTATTTCTTGGTTCAAGGTACTTACAGGGGTTAGACAGGGCTCTACAAGGTACTTACAGGGGTTAGACAGGACTGTACCTGTAATGTTTCACCTTTGTTGTTCATAGTTTACATGGATCATCTACTGAAATACCGGTATATCATGGGATTCAGGAGGGATTCCGTCAGGTGGGAATGCAGGTTGTGCTGAAAGCCTTCAATCTGGTATCTTGGAATTTTAAAATAGGTGCAACGAGTATTATATGAAATTAGCCTTTCCAAGACTAAATTGTTGTCAGTACTAGAGATGGGTAAGAGTAGTTCACCAGAAGGACTAGTGTCAGAACTGCTTAGTCCCTGAAATGAACAGTTCTTTGAGAGCAGTTCTTTTAGTTCCTACTCTTCTCCCTCAGTAACTTCGCTCGCTAGAGTCCCAGGCAGCTGGGCTGCCAACAAATGGTCCGTGACCAGCACGTGGGTATTTTATATCTGCTCGCGCTTCGCACCCCAGCAGCCGAATGTACCTTTAAAAATTAACAAGCATGATTGTTTTAAAGGGCATAGCAATTAGGTTACTGAAAATAAAATTATTAATGGTTGGATTTTCAGTGCATTGTCTTTAAATATCTACAGGAACAATGTTACAATACCTCTGAAGTTTGGCTATCATTCACAAAATACGATCATGAACCGTGGTATTAATTTCACTTTCAAGTGGGGGTTTGGAAAAGGATTTGGAAAGAATCAGCCATGGTTTTTGAAGAAGGTACTGTTCTAGCATGTTCTTCGAGGGAAAAGGGAAAACTACCTACGGAAAATCCTTAGAGAACAGCCTATGGGGAGATTCAAACCCACAGCGCCTCTCGAGTCCGGGTTACAAGCAAGCAGTGCTTACCGTCATGCTACACCGGTCGGCGATAAACTATGAGTTCGGTGATTCCACATTATTCATATTTTGATTATGAAACTTGGGCTATGATTTCAAACTCTCTAAATATAATATTACGTACGTTTGGACTAGGCCTATTTTAGCTTAGAGTACTTTACATCACGAACACAAAAATGTAAAAAATTGTGTCGATACTTACATAAATTTAGGCCAAGTTTTATGATTTCCCTACTGGTGTTTCGTATTGCAATCAATGTACACAAGTAAATTTTCATTTCACTCGAAAGTTTCCTCAGCGCACTCCTGTAGAAGAGTCTCGGGCCAACCTTCTAGTTAGTCTTACTCCAACTCGTACTCCTAGTCCCATCACATCCCGCTCAAATCCCATACAAGCCTCTCATTGGTCGCTTGGGACTAAAAGAACTACCTACAGCTCCGCAGTTAGTCTCCCGACACGAAAATGTAAAAGATTATGTCGACACTTACATAAATATACACTGACCGACAGAGCAAATGCAACACCAAGGAGGAGTGGTTCGAAAGGGATGAAAGTTGGGGAAAAAACAGAGACGGCACGGACGAATAATTGATGTTTATTTCAAACCGATATGCAGGTTACACAATGCGCACGGCATCGACTCAGTAGGATGTAGGACCACCGCGAGCGGCGATGCACGCAGAAACACGTCGAGGTACAGAGTCAATAAGAGTGCGGATGGTGTCCTGAGGGATGGTTCTCCATTCTCTGTCAACCATTTGCCACAGTTGGTCGTCCGTACGAGGCTGGGGCAGAGTTTGCAAACGGCGTCCAATGAGATCCCACACGTGTTCGATTGGTGAGAGATCCGGAGAGTACGCTGGCCACGGAAGCATCTGTACACCTCGTAGAGCCTGTTGGGAGATGCGAGCAGTGTGTGGGCGGGCATTATCCTGCTGAAACAGAGCATTGGGCAGCCCCTGAAGGTACGGGAGTGCCACCGGCCGCAGCACATGCTGCACGTAGCGGTGGGCATTTAACGTGCCTTGAATACGCACTAGAGGTGACGTGGAATCATACGCAATAGCGCCCCAAACCATGATGCCGCGTTGTCTAGCGGTAGGGCGCTCCACAGTTACTGCCGGATTTGACCTTTCTCCACGCCGACGCCACACTCGTCTGCGGTGACTATCACTGACAGAACAGAAGCGTGACTCATCGGAGAACACGACGTTCCGCCATTCCCTCATCCAAGTCGCTCTAGCCCGGCACCATGCCAGGCGTGCACGTCTATGCTGTGGAGTCAATGGTAGTCTTCTGAGCGAACGCCGGGAGTGCAGGCCTCCTTCAACCAATCGACGGGAAATTGTTCTGGTCGATATTGGAACAGCCAGGGTGTCTTGCACATGCTGAAGAATGGCGGTTGACGTGGCGTGCGGGGCTGCCACCGCTTGGCGGCGGATGCGCCGATCCTCGCGTGCTGACGTCACTCGGGCTGCGCCTGGACCCCTCGCACGTGCCACATGTCCCTGCGCCAACCATCTTCGCCACAGGCGCTGCACCGTGGACACATCCCTATGGGTATCGGCTGCGATTTGACGAAGCGACCAACCTGCCCTTCTCAGCCCGATCACCATACCCCTCGTAAAGTCGTCTGTCTGCTGGAAATGCCTCCGTTGACGGCGGCCTGGCATTCTTAGCTATACACGTGTCCTGTGGCACACGACAACACGTTCTACAATGACTGTCGGCTGAGAAATCACGGTACGAAGTGGGCCATTCGCCAACGCCGTGTCCCATTTATCGTTCGCTACGTGCGCAGCACAGCGGCGCATTTCACATCATGAGCATACCTCAGTGACGTCAGTCTACCCTGCAATTGGCATAAAGTTCTGACCACTCCTTCTTGGTGTTGCATTTGCTCTGTCAGTCAGTGTACGCCAAGTGTTATGGTTTCGCAACAGGTATCACATATACAATCAATCTACACAAGTGAATTTACATTTCATTAGAAACTTAACTCCGTGCACTCCTGTAGAAGAGTCTCGGACCAACCTTCTGGTTAGTCTTATTCCAACATCTTCTCCCAGTTCCGTCACGTCCCGTCCCGCTCATTTTGCATATAAGAATCTCATTGGTCGGTTGGGACTTTAAGAACTACAACTCCGTAGCTAATCCTTCCTTGAAGAATTACTCTTCCCGCCTCTCATTGGTCGCTTGGGACTAAAAGAACTACAGCTCTGTAGCTGTCCTCCCGACACGAAAATGTAAAAGATTATGTCGACACTGACATAAATAAACTCAAAGTTTTATTGTTTTGCAACTGGTATCACATAATACAAATAATCTACACAAATAAAATTTACATTTCACTATTCATTGGCCAACCTTCTGTTCAGGTTAGTCTTACTCCTCACGGCCGACTGGATCCCTCGCTTCGCTGTGCTAGCTAGAGCAACGCAACCAGTTCGGCCGTGTAGCCTACTTCTCACCGCCGTCTTGATCCTCTTATAGGAGGATCGAGACGGCGGTGCTACTCCTACTCTTAGTTCCATTATGTCCCGCTCATATCGCATGCAAGCGTCTCATTGGTCGGTTGGGACTTAAAGAACTACAACTCCGTAGCTAGTCCTTCCTTGAAGACTTACTCATCCCGAGGAGCAGTTCAGTCAGGAACGACACATCTCTAGTCAGTACGGTAGGTAAGAAACCTGCGAGAATTCAATGTCAAGTTGGGAATACAAAGCTAGAACAGGTAGATCATTTCAAGTATTTATGATGTGTATTCTCGCAGGATGGTAGTATTTTAAAATGAGATTGAATCAAAGTGCAGCAAAGCTAATTCAGTGAGCTCACGGTGACGATCAGCAGCATTTTGTAAGAAGGAAGTCGGCTCCCGGACGAAACTATCTTTACACTACAGTAGTCTGTTTTCACACCATCGACTGATGAGACTATGAGCATGAACCGGCCTCTGTGGTGGGGTCATGTGAGGCAAATGAAGGAGGATACCTAGGTTACCTAGGAGAATAATGGACTCGATCATGGAGGGCAAGAGAAGTAGAGTGAGGCGAAGATGACGATGGTTAGACTCAGTTTATAATGATTTAGAGTTAAGAGGTATAGAACTAAACGAGACCACAGAGTTAGTTACAAACAGAGGATTGTGGTGAAGTGTAGTAAAATCACAGAGACTTGCAGACTGAGCGCTGAAAGGCATTACAGTCTATTATGATGTATAATGTAGGTAGGCCCTATGTTTAGAATTGACAGATTCATACATTTTTATATATAAAATTGCATGCCTTGCATATAAAAGCATTTGGCATATGCATATGTGACATACCGAACTCGATAGCTGCAGTCGCTTAAGTGCCACCAGTATCCAGTATTCGGGAGATAGTGGGTTCGAACCCCCCCCCCCCCCACTGTCGGCAGCCCTGAAGATGGTTTTCCGTTGTTTCCCATTTTCACACCAGGCAAATGCTGGGGCTGTACCTTATTAAGGCCACGGCCGCTTCCTTCCCACTCCTAGCCCTTCCCTGTTCCATCGTCGCCATAAGACCTATCTGTGTCGATGCGACGTAAAGCAACTAGCATATGTGACAAATGTTTCGCCGCTAAGTTGACATCCTTCAGCTGTTGCTCCTATTCCACTGACTGCTGAGGTACAGTGCATTATAGGTATTTTTTTCCCCAGTAACATTCCTTTTTCAACATGGTCAGAATGGTCAATGTAACTTAGCATACATTAATAAAATGCTGGCTTGAAGAAAGTAGGCCTGCGTCAGGTTAGAAACTGACGCGCCACTGTCTCAGGCCAAGTGTACGTATAATAATATGTAGGCTACCTAAGAATATTAGGTATGGCATCTGTAAAATCAAAATATCGGTTAGATGAAATTGACCATGTACAAGTAATACCAGAAAGTATAAAACATGTTTATTGTTGAAAAATATTCGTTCTTGAAACTTTTATTAGAGATCAAAGTACTTTAACTATGTCCATGCATGATATTCTTAAAAAAAAACTGATCAACTTTCGACGAACATGCAGCCTACACACATTGCCTAGATCTACTACTACGAGTGTATTTAGTCCAGTTATACAGCAGGATGTCCTTCCTGACACCAAAGGTATGTGGGGAGGGATGTATTCACTATTGCGTGTTTCTGTGGTGGTCGGTAGACTTGCGTGTTGTATGTATAGAAGAGAAGTGTATTAAGATGAACACCCAGTCCCCGAGTCATGAATCTTTCAGTAGCAGGATTGTATCGGGAATATCTCCAGATTTCTGTTCCAGCCTCAATCCAGTGATTGATCGTTAATTTTTATCAACATGTCACATCGTATTTATTGTGAGTTCATTTTAAGATCACACAAACTTTATTATTAATAATAAGTTAGTTAAATGTATGAACATTAAATAAACTAGAAAAGTATGTACGGGACCGGGCCCTCGTGTTATAGAAACAGGATTTACTGGGCAGCGATCTCTCGACGGTTGGGAACCGCAGAGCACGACTCTTCCATGGAAGGTAGTTTTGTTTGTTTAAAATTATGACTACCGGGGCCTTGTCCATTCAGCCAATAACACTGTTGTACTGTACACTGTTTGATTTATGTAACAAGACATAATCACACACATAGTTCATTTGTTTATGCCCATACCTGGAAAAAAAAAAACAGCAACAACAAGCGTACTACAACAATAAAAATAGAAAAGCAAATTATAATAGTCCACTCACATTGTCACTGTAGCTTATGATAGTTCACTCAAACTGTAATTTGTACACTAATCAAAAATTTATATAGGAGGGTCATAAGTAGCAGAGCTAAGTCTATTTAGCCGAGTAGTCAGCAACGCATGACCCAGGGATGCAAGTTTCTGCCGTAGACTGCACAAAATGGTGACTACAATTGAAGAAAATGTGGTTCATACCCCCTTCAGCGTGATTGCAGTAGGAGCAAATAGGTGATTGAACAACCCGTATTCGGTTCCAATGGTGTGGTATCATCCATGATTAAAATTGAAGCCGTGCAATTGTTGTAATAAACTTTCTTCAACACGGATGCTTCTGCTACCACTGTTCTGAGGGAAATGGACGGTACCGTAGTTAAAACAAGGGAAGGAGAATTATCAATATCCAGTATTCCAAGCATGCGTCTTTAATTTCAGCACATCCTGAAAGTACGCTGAACGTAACACTACAGAAAGGTTAAATTGCATCCTATAATTAGGGCCTGGACTTTTTTAAATGCATATGCGCACATGCAAATGCATATGTTGACCGTTAGTGCATATTTTGAACATTGGTGCATATACAGATATATTTTTTCTCTTATGTGTAATCGATTATCTAAGATTTCTGAACGAAATGAAAAATGTAATGAATTATATTGTACAGTACCGGTACATACCTTGACAACACGAGAAGCCTTCCCTGATCAAGGAAAGTGCATTCAGTGTTGCAATACAAGCAGGTAGACGGATAATGATATTTTTCACAACAGCTATTTCCTTCTTTCTGACATTCCTTTCTCCTTCAGTAGCCTCCCAAGATTTGCTTAAACAAATGCGTTCATCTGTTAACTTGCTTCGTCTATTGCAGTATTTACCAGATTAAACTGTAAAAGTACCTAAAGATAACAGATCTAGGTCTTTTTTATTAAACAGTGGATATCATGCAATAGTGACTATACAAGTGACGGTGATGTACCGGTACCGAACTGTCAAGTGTGCGACAAGATTGTAAAATGCGACTTAAAGAAATCAAATTGAACAGCATTCGAAAAGAATTTCACATCTCAGATCAAAAGAACAGAGTAAGAATACGCAACAGCTACTTTTAACCGACGTGAAAACACGGTGTGAAGTCAGTATCGTATATTTTCCGCTATTATTTGTAAAGCTTTTGTATGCAGCAACATTCCGCTGCATAAATTTAATAATCCACATCTACGTTCGTTTCTTGAAAAGCATCGTGCTAATCAAAGGATGCGCTTAGAGGAAGAACTATTTACTTTCATTGCACGCTTCTGTCGTGGATTCGATACGATCTGACATAGGAGGGAACTGTGTCTGGATACTGGTAGATGACACAACCGATTCGTGTGGTCGATACATTGCGAACTTCATAGAAGGTAAATTATGTTCAGAAGAACCCCGCAAATCTCATTTACTTACATGAAAAATGGTAGAAAAAACCAATCACGCTACAGTTGCAAGATTTGTTAACGATTCCCTGCAACTTCTGTGGCCTATAGTGAATCGAAGAGTGATAGTTACAAAGTGCACCTTTTAGTCACAGATGCAGCTTCGTATATGTTGCAAGCTAGATTGAAAGCTGGTTATTCTCGTCGAGTATATTTTTCCAAATCCCACACATATTTAGCCCATGGATTGCATCGTATTGCAGAAGAGATAAGTACCCTCTTTTCATCTGTCAACAATCCGACTCTTTGGCTGAATGGTCAGCATACTGACCTTCGGTTTAGAGGGTCACGAGTTCGATTCCTTTATTGGTAGATTCCAATGGCTCGGGAGCTGGATGTTTGTGCTGTCCCTAACATCCCTGCAACTCTCACACCACACAACACTGTCCTCCACCACAATAACACGCAGTTACCTATACATGGCAGATGCCGCCCACCCTCATCGGAGGGTCTGCCTTACAAGGGCTGCAACCGGCTAGAAATAGCCACACGCAATTATTATTATTATTATTATTATTATTATCTGCCAACAAAGTAATTTCAAGTGGGAAAACTTTCTTCCTAAAAGCACCGGCTCGTGTACAGTTGTACAAAACTCATTTGCCTCAGGTTTCTCTTCCGCCGGAAACTGTTCTCACAAGATGGGGAACTTTGTTATCCGCAGTATCGTTCTACCAGGAGACCTTTAGGCCTAATCAAGTGAAAGATGTAGTTAAAAGTATCGATGATAGCCATACTGCGTGTGTGTTCGTGATGCAAAGTGCGCATTTGAATTTGAAACTACAGGGCGAGTTGGCCGTGCGGTTAGGGGCACGCGGCTGTGAGCTCGCATCCGGGAGTTAGTGGGTTCGAACCCCACTGTCGGCAACACTGAAGATAGTTTTCTGTGGTTTCCCATTTTCACACCAGGAAATGCTGGGCCTGTACCTGAATTAAGGCCAAGCCTCTTCCTTTCCACTCCTATGCCTTTCCTGTCCCTTCGTCGCCATAAGACCTATATGTGTCGGTGCGACGTAAAGCCAATTGTAGAATCTGAAACTGTATATAAATATACCAGTTTCATCCACGTGCATTACTCGTCTTTCGAAGGCGATTAATGGCCCAAAAACTCGCGGTGCACCCCTACACGAATCTCTTCAGTTAATTCAAAACATCATTAGTTTTTAAAATGGCGTTCCTGTTGAAACTGGAGAAAACGTTAAAAGGAAACTCAGTGCGGTGTTGGACTCAAACCCAGGACTAAAGAATATTCAATCCATAAGCAACTACGTAAGTGGAATCAGGTAGTCTTTGACAGAAGAATGTTCCGAGCAATCAGTGCCAGTGTACAAGTATTGCCCAGTTACGTCCGTCGACGTAGAACGATCATTTTCAGCTTATAAATTAATTCTGTCCGACAACAAAGTCTTTGACTCCTGAAAACATTGATAAACTGTTGATAACCTACTTCCATGCATCATTTTGCAAGGAATTAAACATGTTTATCAATTTAACACTGAATTAAAATTAAATAATGCGTTTGGTAAGAGTAGTTTATTTTATTTTTAGTGCATATTTTCAACATTTTTAGTGCATATGTGCATGCATATTTTTGGAGCTTTTAGTGCATATGAATCCGGGTCCTACCTATTGTACCGGCTGGTACACCTCTACGCCGCACATTTGAATTTTCCGCCTTAAAATACTTCTCTACAGGAGAAACTCTGAACTTTAACAACTGTATCAATTCATAAGTTTCTCAGAAGATGTCACTACCATAAATTTTGTGATTACAAGTTGTCAATATTGTGTGGATTTCAACTTGTTTTGTTTTCCAGTAATCAAGAAGTGTGAACATTCTCTCATAGATGTCGCCACCTAAAAACTATGATCATGCACCCGGGTGCGAAGTGAAGGAACTTTCCCGAAGAAATTTTGGACTCATAAGTTTTTGGTTTTACTAAATTTCGTTCTTTCATGCGTGGGTTGGCAATATTAATCCTTTCTTTCCGCCTGTTTTGAACTCAGCCAATCAAATATTTCTGTAATTAATTTTTGACCAATCGTGTCTTTCTTCTTCGATTTTGTATGTAACTGTGTACTCTAGCCAATAAACGACTGTGGGTGTGTCTTAATTATTCATGAAAGGTCTCGAATCTTCCCCGAGAGTATAAAAAGTGCTGATTTTCTTGTCTCTCGGCCAGATCATCAACATGTAGCTTAGTGTATGGACGTGTAGCAGGGGGCGGGTAGCGCCTCTTCCTTCGGGCAGCAGCTCTTCAACAAGGTAATGGCCGTTTAACATATTTATTTCTTGCTAGCTCAGCAGTTTAACCCTCGGGGAAGGTCCGAAAATCTCTTTATTATGTAACCTATCTCTTAAATATGTAAAATTTCGTAAAACTTCACATAACTTTAACTGTAAATCGGGGATAGAGAGTGCTTTACCCTCTCGAGCTCCCCTTCCTTTTGATTTGAGGTGACTACGTTTTCGTAACTGTTTTTCTACTTTTCCTTAATGTGTTAAATCTTGTCTGTATACGAGTCACCTCCATAGTATGAGAATAGTCCCTGTTTCATCGGCCTAGTGCCTCTTAAGTCTTAAGAAGTTTCTTGTAGGAGTGCAAATTCTCGCCTCCATTCATTTTGCATTTTGGGCCATTAACGTAACCTGTTATTTTTCTACTAAGGCCCAGTAAGTTGGGTACAAGATACCCCCGTTTCATTTGATGTAAGCTGCGCCTTGATGGCAATTTTTGTAGAAGTCTGGTATTGCCTTTGATAGGCTTGAAAAATTGAGAGCGGGTCAGCTCTTTCTTGTATTTGGATATGTGCCTCTAGGAGGCTTGATATTGCCAGGTGGGAGCAAGTGCTCCATGCAATAAGGGGATTTCTGCCCTTTTGGTAATATGTGGTTGTGAGCTGAGTGCTCAGAAATTGTAAAAATTAGGGCTTGTGGCCCAGATTGTTAAAATATCTCTAAATCTTGGCTTTCCTAGTCATGCCACCTGATGATTTTGTTGACTGGTTGTTAAATTTTCAAATTCTATGTGAAAATTGTTAAGTTGCCATTTTCAATTTTAATTCATTTCTTGGATTGTAGTTAGACCCATTCCAACCCGCACCTTCTTTCACCTCTGCATTCCACGGGTAACCCCGTAACACCTATAACACACCAATTCCTTCACAGATAGTTGAAAGGGTGGGGGTGGTGAAACAACCGCCGGAGGGCACAGTGGACCTCGTTCGTCCTTCAGCTCTCCCGGTCTGATGCTCCTTCTGAGCTGTACCACAATTCAGAGACTGGCAATGAGACACTCACTGCTACTATCTGACGTGTTGGCCCTCCTGGTTAGCCAGAGTTCGACTCCTGACTGCACTTAGTCCAGGCAAGATACCGTATCCGAGAGCAGAAAATGGACTAGATTCTCTCACTCATTCTAGAATGGTTTTGTTTCATAATTTCCCGTTTCATCTCCTGGCTGCAAAGGTACCTCACATGCATATTATATCAGCTTCTTTCCCAATCCTACCCCAAAATTAAGTACAGTACAGTCCCGGAAAGTCGACATTCCCGTAAACCTCGAAATCTAGAAGTTGCTTTCATTTTATTTATTTTTTGGCATAGCTGCTACAATCATGAAAGTGGTCTTATTATATTAATTTTCTGTACTTACACTGATCAAGAGGTGCGATAAGATTCAGGATTTTTTGGAGCATGCTGTAATACATAATCACGTTTCTCGTTACAAGCGACTTTGTGCGGGGAAATTCGTTCCTATCTCAAGGCAGGAGTTTCTAAAAAGTGAGGCAGCTCGAATTTCGTATCACTCCCATCAGTCATCACTAGGGCCCGGATAAAAAAATGCATATGTGCATATGCAAAGGAATATTTTGAACGTTACTGCATATTTTGAGCTTTAGTGCATATGCGGACATATATTTCTCTTATGTGTGCTCGATTATCTAAGATTTCTGAACGAAATGAAAAATTTAATGAACTTTGTATGTTGTACATCCTTTAGCAACATGAGAAGCTTTCCCTGATCAAGGAAAAAGCTTTAAGTGTCGCAATACAAGCAGGTAGACAGGTAATGACTTTTTCCACAATAGCTATTTCCTTCTTTCTGACATTACTCTTTCCTTCTCCTTACGGTAGTCTCCCGAGATTTGCTTAAACAAGTGCGTTCATCTATTAACTTGCTCTTCGTCTGCTGCAGTGTTTCACTTGGTTAAAGTGTAAAAATGCCTAAATTTTTGCCAGAAGAATGTTTTGATCCGTCAGAGCCAGTGTTCAAGTATTACCCAATTACGTCCGTCGACGTAGAACGATCATTTTCAGTGTATAAATTAATTCTGGCCGACAACAGAAAGTTATTGACTCCTGAAAACATTGAAAAACTGTTGGAACTTACTGACATGCATCATTTTGCATGGAATTAAACATGTTTATCAATTTAACACTGGGTTAAAATTAAATAATGCGTCTGGTAATTGTATTTTATTTTATTTTAGTGCATATTTTCGTGCATATTTACAACATTTTAGTGCATATAAGCATGCATATTTTCGGATTTTTTAGTGCATATGAATCCGGATCCTATTCATCGCTCACTGCATTCCTTTTTATTTCTGCCAGTTGGAGAGCCTCCGTTGCTCAGGCGGCAGCGCGTCGGCTTCTCACCGCTGGGTTCCGTGGTTCAAATCCCGGTCACTCCATGTGAGATTTGTGCTGGACAAAGCGGAGGCAGGACAGGTTTTTCTCCGGGTACACCGGTTTTCCTTGTCATCTTTCTTTCCAGCAACACTCTCCATTATCATTTCATTTCATCTGTCAGCCATTAATCATTGCCCCAGAGGAGTGCGACAGGTCTCGGCAGCCGGCGCAATTCCTATCCTCGCCGCAATATGGGGGCTTCATTCATTCCATCCTTGACCCGGTCCATGACTGGAAAACAGGTTGTAGGTTTTCATTTTTTTTTTTTTTTTCATTATAAAGGGCGTACTTTCCTCTGAAAAGTGAAGTAAATATCTACACGGATTTCTTTCAGTTAAACTTCCCGTGGATTGGACTCGGCATTTCTAAGTGAATCGTTGTGCGGGGAACTTTTCAAGTTGAGTGCTGTGTAAGGGTACGGCCATAGTGCACCGCTTCCCGCTTCCTGCTTTATCGCGACGGGCGAGCGGGAAAGAAAAGGTAGTGAAAACTGATTGGGGCGGCCATAGTGCACCCGCCTGCCTGCGTTAACCAGCTCAAACCGCTTCTACCCGCTTTAACAGGAAATAATTTTTATTTCTTTTCCCCGCTTGAACCGCTTTACCGCCCAACACGCCCGGTCAGTCTGCTGTTTATCTTCCGACTGCGCACGTTGTTCTCACTCTTGCTTTTATAAAATAGAAGCGGATAAAGATATTTTAATCTCCAAAGTATTTATGAAAAGTGTAATTTAGGACAAAAGGTTGCAAGCCCATGCCTACGTTGTTGACAAAGCATGGAAGGAAAGAGCTGCCGAAATGGGTGTTGAAGACGGTAAGTGAAAAATAGACAGTACTTTTATTATTATTATTATTATTATTATTATTATTATTATTATTATTATTATTATCAACAAAAATTAAATCGTCATTATTATATCAAACAACTACATTAGTAGTCACTAAACATTACTGCATTTCCGAGTAATGTGTTTTCAGTTTTTTCCTAATGGTTGAATAGTTTTGAACGGGACTTCAGCTGATCAGCGAGTTATTAACAGTATAAAACTAAGTAAATAATCAATCGATAAACTAATGATTCTGTTTGTTTTCTCAGATGGGGTTCTGCGGAAAAAGTGGAAGTATCTGAGAGAACAATTCGCCATAGAAATGGGAAATTTCCCTACCTGTCGTTCAGGTGATGCTGGCAGTCATCCAGAATCCAAATGGCCATATTCTAAATCACTGACGTTTTTTGTGGGCACCAAGAACTACATCGAGCAACTTGAAAAACAGTAAAACTCCAGCTCATCAGAAAAATGAGCATTCTGAAATGGTTGCTCACACTGCAGCTGGGTGTGGAGAGTATTCAGGAAGTGGAAAAAAAACGCACAGCTCAGGAAACACAGCAGGATGAAACCATAGGCTTGCCAAGAAAGAGGAAGCGAGACGAACTAAGTTCAAAGTATAACCAGAAAATGATACTGATTGAGAAAAAAAGGCTTCTTTGTTGGAACGCATCATACAAGAACGCAGATGTGACCGATGTGACGACAATGATGATGCATTGTTCTTTCGATGTGTTTTGGCTTATGTAAGCAAAATACCGCACCATTAGAAACCGCAACTCAGAAATAGAGTTAAGCAATTAGTTGACGAGTTCGTTTATCCGAATTTCCAGGATATTCCACACATTCCCAGCCCTAATTCCAGTCATGGTGGTACTTCATACTCAAATGAACAGACCGTTCAGACCGCACTTCATGGTGATGCATTTGAGACATTGTACAACTGTTAGGTGAATTTGTGTTACGTTAAAAAGTGTAATGTTAACATTTTCATGAATATTTACTTCGTATTCATTCTCTAATAAAATTAGTTTTGAAAAAGTGTACTTTTAACACTTCCGCCATTAATTTATCGTTGAAATTAAATGTTTTTATTTTGTTTTATAAGACGATTTACGTCGCACCGACACAGATAGGTCTTATGGCGACAATGGGACAGGAAAGGTCTAGGAGTGGGAAGGAAGCGGCCGTGGCCTTAATTAAGCTACAGCTCCAGCATTTGCCTGGTGTAAAAAGGGGTAACCACGTAAAACTATCTTCAAGGCTGCCGACAGTAGGGTTCGAACCCACTATCTCCTGAATACTGGATACTGGTCGCACTTAAGCGACTGCAGCTATCGAGCTCGGTAATTAAATGTTTATAGCCCAACTATTGTTATAAAATCCTGTTCAAAATTACCACATCATCTCATTTTCCCTTTTGTATAAATAAAACAATCAAACCTAAAAATTCAAAACTACTTTCCTCAAAGTTACCGTAAGACGTTCTTCTGGAAGAATTTTCTGTTGGTGAAAGTTACACCATCCTTTTCTTATCCGGTATTCGATTTTATTCAAGATGTAGTCTGTTCATCCATTCGGAAATATTCGTAAAATTTCTCGGGGTGAGCTTTCAGTTGAGGTAACAAAGTACGTTATTCCCCTACTTTAAGGCGAGTTCTGTTCATTTCGTACCGCGCGAGTTGGCTGTGCGGTTAGGGGCGCGCGGCTGTGAGCTTGCATCCTTAATTAAGGCTACGGCCGCTTGCTTCCAACTCCTAGGCCTTTCCTATCCCATCGTCGCCATAAGACCTATTTGTGTCGGTGTAACGTAAAGCCACTAGCAAAAAAATGTTCATTTCGTGGACGTTTTTAATTCTATCTTGTTTAATTTTATGATAAATAATATCTGTTGTCAACAACATACACATTAGATCCTCGCGTGACACCTCTATCTTGCCTACTGACAGATGCTTCCGGCCTTCCGCGAGCGGTGCACTATAACCACCACCAGCCAGAATCGCGCGGGTTCACCTCGCTGCTTGCAATTGGCGCGGTTTACGCGACAAAGCGAGAAGCGGGAAGCGGTGCCCTATGGACGTACCCTTAAGTGAGATGAAGAGGAAGCAAAACAGTGTGACTACGGAAATAAAAGTGAATGCATTAAAAGACAGGAGAAAGTTAATATTGCAGGATAGCCTGAAATGGATGGGCTGAGTTTGTGAGACTCTACCGTACAGATACACCATAGTTAATTAACGCGTTCTAAATTCACGAAACTGTTTACCACCAAGTCCAAGCCTCTGTCATACAGCAACACATCTAAGGACATTGCAAGGTTGGCATCCTCATTTCCTCAATCATCCAGGGTCAGAGTGAAATGCTGCATCATGTCAAAGCCTACGGCTTCTTGACTTCGTATAACCGCTTTGGATTGCAACAGAAACTATGAGCGTCATTCCTGATAACGAAAAGTAGTCTTATCCAATGAATAAGAAAGATTGGAACAGAAATTTGGAGATATTCCTGAAATAATCCTGCTAACTGAGGGAGCCGACTACCAGCACGGGTTGAATAACTGTAAGCTCCCATTCGAAGATGGTGGGTTCCGTGGTTTCTATTTTCACACCTATCAAATGTCGGGGCCATACTTCTACTACTACTACTACTACTACTACTACTACTACTACTACTACTACTACTACTATCCAAGCGTAGGTTAAAAAAACTTCCTGTATTGATGCGACGTTAAACGGATAACATTTCTTTTAAGGAGAAATTCGCCCTGCTAAGTAATGCCTGCTCCTGTCTTCATGTGTAGCCTACAAGGGTTCGAGCACATGGTATTATAGTCGGTGGGTGCAGAGTGGGTCTCGGCCCACAAGTGGCCACGGCTGGTCCGTGGTCCGAAAGCTCTGCACTCTGACCGGCCAACCGAACAGAGGAGGGGTGGCCACGTTCCTACCGTGGCTCTGTATTCAGGAGACGGAGAGGGGCTGGTCCCCGCCGTCGGCTGTCCGTGGTTGTCCATTTTCCTGCACTAAGGCGAATGCCGGGACAGTTCCTAGTATAAACCACGGCCGCCAACCCTCTCACCTTCTCCTCACATCTCCTTCACATATCAAATCTCCCGGCCTGAGAGACGGCGTCACCGTCTAAGAGGCCCGCCTCCCCCTTCAGGGGAGGAATGAAAACATTTTAATAGTAGTAGTATATGTTCCTCGCATTTATTTTATCAGACTTAAATTTTCTTTGAAACAAAGCCTATGAATACCAACAACAAACATATCTAGTCTATAGGTTCAAGTATTTCTAAGAAAAGTGTACCTGCGAGGAATTTAAGCAATACCATGTGCATTTTTTTTTTTTTTTTTTTTTTTTACTGACAGTATGCTAAGGGTAAAGTAAAATACAATCAAGTTCTTAGAGATGACTTAGCGGGAAGCTTCTCGTAGTCATCGAAGAAAATATATTTTGGAAGGTCTCTAATTTCCGACGCCCTCTTGCATGGGTAAACTAAGATTATTTTAAATACTGTACGATGCTGATATAACTGAATGTTAATAAATTAATTTCAAAACAAAACATTCATATACGTGGTATCTCTTGTCTTTATAGTTTATTACTCGCTTCATTCTGATCACTCCAACATAGTAGGTCTAATCTCGGGCTAAAAAGCTAAAAATAACATTTGACCGGATAGAGCAGTAGTCCTAAAACAGTGTATAATACCCATCTATACAGGGTGGTCGGGAAAAACGTGAACCGAGTGTAAGAGCGTTAGACCGTTGGTCATATTGATAATTAATTTGAAAAAAAATACATCCATATCTCGCGCTGTTGTCATTTTATCAGCTGCTGAAGTTAACCAATCAGATCACTTCGGGGGCGAATTCTAATGAGCCTTACGAGGCGGTGTTGCTAAATCCGCACGTGGCTTGGTCAGGCGTGAGAGCCATGCCAAGAAATAAGCATCAAACACTAACACACCGTGGGTTCCAGCCAATGCCACCGTAGTGTGCTTGCTTATGGGCGAGCCTATCAGCAGGGAGGCCCTTGCTCAAGTCCCTCCCCTGGAGAAATGTATTTCTTCTATTCGCGCTCTCAAGTCGTGCAGATTTAGCACCTATCTGTGTCGGTGTGACGTAGAGCAAAATTGTAAAATAAGTTTTGCTGGGAGTTGTCTTCTTTTCTTCCTCCTCTAGGAACGCCTTTAAACCTTACTTGAAGTTCGGTAGGAACGTAGAGTTATCTTTTGATAATAATGTGTAGTTAGGAGTGTTCATTGGTGTGACAGTTCTCATCAATGGGATTGTTTTCTAACACCGGCTTAACATAAAATATAGGTAAATACTAACCTAAATCTAAAGCTCAAATCTATTCAGGGAAGTCAGCCGTATTGGATGTGTGTATGTGGCATGTTTCTAATTGTCGGTGGTGCGTTGGCGTGGAATGACGTAAGTAGAAGAATAAGCTTGAGTGGAGCTTTCAAAAATAGGAAAGATCATAATACGAAGATAAAGTTGAAATTCAAGAGGGCAGATTGGGGCAAATATTAATTTATAGGACGAGAAGTAAGGTATTGGAATAAATTATCGAGGGAAATGTTCAATAAAAGTTCGTTGAAAACATTTAAGAAAATGCTAGGTAAACAACTGATAGGGAATCTGCCACCTGGGCAACAGCCCTAAATGCAGATCATTGATTGATTGATTGATTGAACACCGCCTCGCAAAGCCCATTTGAAGTCGCCCGCGAAGCGATCTGATTGGCTAACTTCAGAAACTGATAAAATGACATTAATTACTTTTTCCAATTATTTATCAGTATGACCAACCCTCTAACGATCATATATCCGGTTCACGGTGTTTCTGACCACTCTGTATTTGACGTATTCGTGTAACAATATTAAACTGTAATTAAGACACAAAGACCAAGAGCAAAATAAAAATCTGTGTGATTACCAGTACTGCAAACGCGTCTTCTGTAAACTCTTAACTGGTGAATTTCGCACCAACGTGCCAGCGTCTGAAGGAAACAGGTGTAAGCCAGGATAGGATTAAATAAAATATGAATGGAAGAAAATGAAACTGTGCGTGAACATCAGATCAAGTTGTTATCCTTCCTTCCTTTCAAAAGAAGGTTAAGATGTCATGTTATAACCTACTAGCAGTTTTAAGAAAAGAAATATGATTATTTTTCTGAAGTCCAAAAGTCCAGGATTGCTTCAGAACTAACGTCATCATCTACAGTTCAAAGTTATTATTTCGTTTAACGCTGAGTCAAGTTGGTTTCCTTTAATGCTAGTGATTAACTTGAGCGTGACTAATGCTGTAAGACAACGAGGGAACGTGCTGACTAGCACGTGAGCAGTACGAATTATTTCTGTCGCATAACAATGATACGTACCTCCTCATTATAGAATGTTACGATTGGGTTCAGTCTGCAAGTCTCTGTGAATTAAAACAAAACGAATTCCATGGCGTTACAGCCCCGATTGGCCTTGGTTTACAAACCAACCACTACTCAGCCTGAAGGCCTGTAGATTACGAGGTGACGCCTGGTCAGCGCGACGAATTCCCTCGGCCGCCATTCTTTGCTTTCTAGACTGGATCTGCTATCGCCCAATCAACTAACTACTCAATTGTTCTCACATAGGCTGAGTGGACTTCGAACCAGCCCGCAGATTCAGGTAAACATTCCTAACCTAGACAGGAATCGAACCCGGGGTCTCCCGGTAACAGACAGGCTCACTACCACTACGAAATGAAATGTTAATGGAGAGTGTTGCTGGAATGAAATATGACAGGGAAAACCGGAGTATCCGGAGAAAAACCTGTCTCGCCTCTGCTTTGTCCAGCACAAATCTCACATGGAGTGACCGGGATTTGAACCACGGTATCCAGCGATGAGAGGCCGGCGCGCTGCCGCCTGAGCCACGGAGGATTACATCTGTTTGAAATTGACAATTTTATGATAAACTAGCTCTAGTACCCGTCGTTGACAGGACAATAATTTAGCATGTGCATGATTACACGTTTGTCGATCCCACATATTGTTCCCCCAGAATAAGACACAGGTTTTTCTCCGGGTACTCCAGTTTTCCTGTCATCTTTCATTCCAGCAACACTCTCCAATTTCATTTCATCTGTCGGTCATTAATCATTGCCCCAGAGGCGTGCGACAGGCTTCGGCAGCCAGCACAGTTCGTATCCTCTCCGCTAGATGGGGGCTTCGTTCATTCCATTCCTGACCCGCTCGAATGACTGGAAACAGCCTTTAGATTTTCATTAGCGGGCATCCCTCTTCCTGTTAGTGGCTTGCTGTGACACTCGCTTCCTTGCTCTCTGTGGCTCTTTGCACCTTCATATTCTTTCGCATTATTGCTGATATTAATTTGATATTTTCCTTCCCGAAAAGATATCCACAGCAACTCTCTCTAGGTCGATAGAGTTGGGCACTGATATATCCCTTTTGGCTGTATCGGAAAAATAGCCTATATAGAATGAAAACTCGCCAAGAGCTATTTTCGTGTATAACCAACCGTAAGAGAGATAACTGAATTTTATACTTTAGGCCCCTGCTGAAGCACCCGCTTCTGCTGTTTTTTTCTTTGATTTTTTTTTAAACAAAGATTATACCCAACCTTATTCTAAATAGAATACTGTACCATGTTTCATTTCAATTCATACATTCATTTTTCCAGTGATGCTGTAAGAGACGCATACACATTAATATTAAATTGGTCATTACAATCACGTCAGTATTCTTATGGAGTACAATATTTACATTAACCGAATGGAACGCCGCGTTTGAAATCAATATTATTATATAACAATCTCGATCAAATGAATAATAGCACAGTTTCTAACTTTTCACGAACTGTACAACGCTGGTGCTCTAACAGTGGCACGTTCCAGAGCTGAAATGACCCCATGACCCCACCATACACTGCGGTGAACAAAGCTTTGATGTGTTCCATTAAAACACTTGGTTACACGCGCCGGCGGGGAATCTCCGCCAAACGGTAAATTTTGCTATTTCAGCCGTTGTGTGAGATGTGAAGTCGTGACGCTTTAGGGCATTCTGTACACACCAAAGTGCGCAGGGTGACAGTGTAGTTCGTTGGCTGTAGGATCTATCTAGGAGTGGATTAATTTTTCATTGTTTGGAGCGGGGATTCGCCGTCTGCGCGTGCAACAACGTTAGTGTTGTTGTGTTCTCTGCTTTGTTTGTGTTTGTTTTTTGTTTGGTAGATTATGGACTTCGAGAAAGAGCAACAATGCAAAAGAAACATTTGTGATGAATTAGAATTTTTATTTTGTTGCTATTTGCTTTACGTCGCACGGACACAGATATGTCTTACGACGACGATGGGATGGGAAAGGCCTAGGAGTTGGAAGGAAGCGGCCGTGACCTTAAGGTACAGCCCCAGCATTTGCCTGGTCTGAAAATGGGAAACCACGGAAACCATCTTCAGGGCTGCCGACAGTGGGGTTCGAACCCACTATCTCCCGGATGCAAGCTCACAGCTATACATGTTTTAGAATTACGGGCGTTTAAAGTTGGCAATTTCTGCATCTCGCAGAGGAATGAATTTCGAACGCTCACCATTTAACACAAATGTATAAACCTAAAAAACATGATAATAGATCGCGTATGTACAGTTACCGTCATCTATGATAAGTCTATGTGGATGAACACAGGGTCGCCTGCTGGTTGCAGAAGGCGGCATTATAGTAGCGTATTCCCTTCCTCGCCAACCCCGTGTTGGTAGATTTACTGCATATTTCTGTATGTCAGTGTTGTGTTATTCATAATGTGCATGATGCTAAAGGAATTGAATTGACATAATTACATGCATGTGTGTATTTATCTTCAGTAGCCTCTTAGGCACTTGTTCTTTAATATACGGTACGTCATTTCAATTATTTTCTTCTAAGTAAGTACGTATTAACATTAATCTTGTAATTAAGGTCGTCGACAAGAGTTCATAGCACGCTGTAATAGGTTTATTTGTCCCATCGTAGCATCAGTTAGTACTACATCACATTAGGTAAATATTAGGGAGGACAAGAGTATTTGTAAGTCTAATTCTTATGTTTAGTGGCAGCATATTTTTATGACATTTTAGTGGATGGAGAGAGGCGTACACTTTTCTACAAATATTGGTAATGTGCACTGCCCAGTTAGGACTCATTTATAATTACATCAAGATTTCTTACAGAATTTTCATACGGAATAATTTTACTAGATAAAGTGAGTGGAGGAATGTTTCGTTCTTTATCGTACTAATTTGTTTCATGTGCCCAACAAAAATGGCTTCAGATTTTGATGGATTAATAAAATGTAGTTTTCGAGGCCGTATGCACTTACAGTATATAATTTAAGTCAGAGTTCACATAATAATAATAATAATAATAATAATAATAATAATAATAATAATAATAATAATAATAATAATAATAATAATAGTAGAGCGAGTTGGCTGCGTGGTACGGGTCGTGTAGATGTAAATTTGTATTCGGAGAATGGTGTGTTCTAACCCGACCATCAGTAACCCTGAAAATGGTTCGCAGTGGTTTCCCATTTTCATCCCACCTTAAAGACATGACTGGATCCTTCCTAGTCCTAACCCTTTCCTATTTCCATCGAAACTGAAAGTCTATCTTGAGTTAGTGTGACGTTAAAACCACTTGAAGTAAATAAATAAATAAATAAATCAAAATAAATAAATAAATAATACACTAACACTCTATAATCTGACCTATTGTGGAGAAGAGCTTCTATACTGTTAAGAATCGCCATGAATAGCTGTACTACAGCTATTAACTTGACCACAATAATGTGTTAACGAATGTTGAAATTGTAGCTTCAGTTACAGTCCTACAATATCATTCCTCCAAAAAGAAAGTGCGTTACCTCAGATCTGAAGTATGTATGTATGTATGTATGTATGTATGTATGTATGTATGTATGTATGTATAGTCCGTCAGCGATTCCGCTGGTGGGATCCTCAACAGCTCTGGCATCAGCTGTCATAGATGGCCTAGGCATCACCTGAAGAGGTGTACTAGGGAAATGAGGAGTGAGGTAGTTTCCCGTTGCTTTCCTCACCGAGTCAGAGTTGCTATTACATATCAGTCTGCCAAGCCCACTGAAATGCATACACCAACCGACCCTATGAGCAACATTTTCACACCATTCATAGCAGGGACTGGCTGCATAGGGATTGGCATTACTAGCATCGCTCATACCTCAGTCACTTTCATATTGTCAAAGCCAAGGATAAGACAGAGACAGATCTATGAAAGTAACAAAATTGCTGTAGCCTATACCAGAAGACATAGTGCACTGTAAACACTAGGTCCTGCCAGATCTGAAGTAGAAAACAGAAATTCTAGACAAGTTGGAGTTAAAGCGACAGTGCTGTAATTCGGAGTCATCAGTTCTGACACTCACTTGACAGTAAATTGACATGTTCCACGGCTTGCAGGAAGAGAAAGAATTTACAAGAAGAGTTTACTAAGTGATTAAGCGAGGAAAACTGCGAAGTTGAAATAAAAGTGTGCAGCAAAGTAAAAATGAAAGTGATGAAGAAGAGGACATAGCAGAAGTAAAGAGGATTTCTCACATTTTTGGTGCCGAAACTGTAGATATCTTCCTGAGTATATTTTAGTGCAAAATAAATACGTGCAGTAGAGACGTAATGATTGTAAAGCGGTTGCATGCCAAAGCATGCCGCAGTCGAGCATCTTCATTGCAGCAACTAACAATAAATTGCATAGCGAGTGAAAATAATAATTTCGTATGACTATTTCTAGCCGAGTGCAGCCCTTGCAAGGCAGACCCTCCGATGAGGGTGGGCGGCATCTGCCATGTGTAGGTAACTGCGTGTTATTGTGGTGGAGGATAGTGTTATGTGTGGTGTGTGAGTTGCAGGGATGTTGGGGACAGCACAAACACCCAGCCCCCGAGCCATTGGAATTAACCAATGAAGGTTAAAGTCCCCGACCCGGCCGATAATCGAACCCGGGACTCTCTGAAACGAAGGCCAGTACGCTGACCATTCAGCCAACGAGTCGGACATAGCGAGTGATACTTCGTGTAGAAAACTCAAGGGCTAAATTTTTATATTCGATTTTTTCTTAAATGTATGATGCTACATTTTAACTTTCTTTTTGTTTTGCTTTACGTCGCATCGACACAGATAGGTCTTATGGCGACGATGGGACAGGAAAGGGCTAGGAGTGGGAAGGAAGCGGTCGTGGCCATAAGGTACAGCCCCAGCATTTGCCTGGTGTGAAAATGGGAAACCACGGAAAACCATTTTCAGGGCTGCCGACAGTGGGGTTAGAACCCACTATCTCCCGAATACTGCATACTGGCCGCACTTAAGCGACTGCAGCTATCGAGCTCGGTTTTTAACATTGGATTTGATAAAGAAGGTATTCAACTAAATTCTCCAGACACACTCTATAATCCGGCACTTTCTCTATTCTGTCCCCCCTCTGTGCTAGTCTTATGGCGACGATGGGTTAAGAAAGGACTAGGAGTTGGAATGAAGCGGCCGTGGCCTTTAATTAAGGTACATCCCCAGCATTTGCCTGGTGTGAAAATGGTAAACCACGGAAAATCATCTTCAGGGCTGCCGACAGTGAGGTTCGAACCCACTATCTCTCGGATGCAAGCTCACAGCTGTGCGCCCCTAACCGCACGACTGACTCGCCCGGTACTTTAAGATTCCTAGCAACTGGTGACTCAGACATTTCACTTATATATCGGTACCTATTTGTCTACAGCATCGAAACAAGCAATTTCAGTTATTGTGTCGGAGGTGTTTGTGTCTTTACACAACAATATCAATGAATTGGTAAAGTTACGAAATAAAGAAAATCTTCATTTAACCTAGTTAGGTTAGTATTATTTTTATGATATACAAGCGATTATGGGAGGTTAGGTTATTCAGCGAGGAGCGAAGTTGGAAATGAAACTACATTATAACACAGCTGAAAGAATATCGTACAGAATTAAAGGTACTGTATATTAGAACTTTCGCTTGCAATTTGATAGTCAATTTTTAGAAGAAATAAGAAATCATCGTATTCCACGCTACGAATTTGCGTCCTTGCGAATATGCGAACCGAAATGTTAACGAAAACACGAAAAGTATCATTTAAAAATGTCAAAGAAATTTTGTTTATCAACATGCACGAAGAGTTAATGAACACGCTATTTTGTTTATTAATATCCAAAACTGTTCATGAACAATGTTTATTAACAAAGTTAACGAAAACATCTTGGTGTTCACGCACCTTAACGGCGGATTTTTTGTGCCAGGAAGTATACCTACATGCACCAAAAAATCTTATGAGCAACAGCTTTTTTATGAATCTGACTAAGATGTTTGCAACGCTATATCGTGCAAATCTCACCCTCCTTGCTCAGATTTCCAACCGCTTTTGCCTTGGTGAGAAACATGAGACGAAAGCATGGAACAAACCTTCTGGGTAAAGAAAAGTATCATATCCATTCCGAATTACCACGTGTCACTTGACCTATTTATATCTGTTAATAGATGAAGTGAATGGATTAATATACTGTAAGACAGCTTATTGATATTATTCCACCTTATGATAGCATTAATAGTGTGTTGTGTGCGCATTCACATTAACAGTTGTTGTTGGAACGTACCTGCCAGTAGCATCCGACTTCTCCAAATGACTGCAGCGATCTACCAACTACCACAACGTAACCGGAAATACCCAGGTCTCTCTTTCTAATCTTTCACAATTCTGACTAAAGGCGTTGTTCAAATGTGATGCTTTCCCTTATAGTATTTTAATTACCTTGGTAGTTATACTAAAGAGTGATAGAGATAATTGAACTTCAGTTACGTAGATAACTGAACAACTCACGTTTATAAAATTAAAGGCATTAACACTCTTATTAACATCGGCCAGTGAAAAAGATGCACGCCATTCTAAGGTCACAGAAATATAAGTTCCACGATTGCTGAAAGTGGTTTTCTTTTGAAATGCCGAGATACCGGAAATTCTGTCCCACGGGAGTTCTTTTACGTTCCAGTATACTTGAGCAGCTTCAAATACCATTCGACTCGGTAGCGATCAAACCACCCACCTTGGACTCTGAAAGAAAGTCAACGCTCTACCATTTAACGCACTCAACCCGTCGAAATTCCTAGGTTTAGGGTTGCACTAAGATCGATAGTAACTTCTATGTAATGAACAAATTAGATGAAAATATACTCTTAATAGAGAGATGACAAGCGAATTTGAAAAGAATGGCATGAAACAACGCCAAAAATACTTTTGATTTCAAATATGACCCTAGCAGGAAATAATACTAAAGGGTGGTCCTTAAAAACACGGAATTTAGATTGGAGCAGATCAAACCACATAAAGAAGAATACGGTGCTACCAATACTGAACATTCCTCCATGCCTATTAATTTAACGGGAGAAAAAGCACCTAGGAAAGATGCCTGACCTGTTGTTGTATACTTGTAGACGTGTGGCGGCTCGTGGATATCAGCAGTGGGGGGGGGGGGCACCTTAGTTTCATAATTCCACAAAATATCTCAAGTTCTTCAAAACATGTTATCAAGGTACACACTTCGAACACTATACGGTGCAATGCATATGCAATTGTTTTGATTATGATGATGTTGATTATTATTATTATTATTATTATTATTATTATTATTATTATTATTATTATTATTATTATTATTATTATTATTTCGAATGGGCCACCAGAGGACCACGTGCCAATTTCAATTCCTTCTTCTTTGTTCTTTCCTTTTCTTCCAGTACGCTTTCATCTGTTCACTATGTTTCTTCTTTCTGTCTTCAGACCACTTTGAACCAGTCTTTTTTTACTTTCCTACCTTGGAATCCTTCTATTTTCAATACTTTTTCCCGAAAGCCTTCTCTATTATTTATTTCTTCTGTTGTTATATTGTTTTTTTCTAAATCCTTTCTTACTTCATTGACCCAGCTTGTCGTTGATTTCTTACCCCACAAATATCTGAAAATCTTACTGGATAATCTACTATCTTGGATTCGATATAAATGTCCAAAAAACATAAGTCTCCTTTTCCTCATTACATCTGATATATTTTCTATTTTTTGATATATTTCAGCATTACTTCGTAATTTCCAACCTTCTGCTGTGTTTTGTGGGCCTAATATTTTCCTCGTGATTCGCCTTTCTAGTATTTCTAGTTTATCTAAATTATAGTTTAATGCCAGACATTCGCTTGCATATAGGCATTCTGGCTTCACTACTGTGTTGTAATGCCTTATTTTTGCATTTTTGGATAGCCATCTTTTATTGTAGATATCTTTGGTGACTCCATTATTATTATTATTATTATTATTATTATTATTATTATTATTATTATTATTATTATTATTATTATTATTATTATTATTATATGCCTTTTCTGGCAGGACCTAGTGTTTACAGTGCACTATGTCTTCTAGTGTGGGCTAGAGCAATGTTGTTACTTTCATTGATCTGTCTCTGTCTTATCCTTGGCTTTGACAATATGAAAGTGACTGAGGTATGAGCGATACTAGTAATTCCATTCCTTCTGCAGCCAGTCCCTGCTATGAATGGTGTGAAAATGTTGCTCATAGGGTCGGTTGGTGCGTGCATTTCAGTGGGCTTGGCAGACTGATTTGTAACAGCAACTTCTGGCTCAGTGAGGAAAGCAACGGGAAACTACCTCACTCCTCATTTCCCTAGTATGCCTCTTCAGTGATGCCTATGCCATCTATGACAGCTGATGGCAGAGCTATTGAGGATCCAACCAGCCATAGGGCTGAAGACTGAACATACATACAGATATATTATTATTATTATTATTATTATTATTATTATTATTAAAATAATAATAATAATAATAATAATAATAATAATAATATTTGCCTGTTCTTGTCCACCATCGAGTTATGTTTACGAATAGTTTCATTGTAGTGATCACTTACACAAGACACGACATTGACTTCACCAAGCATTTCAAAGTCCATGGTACTATTGATATCACCCCTGTGGTGATCCATTTATCTCCTTTCCTAGAACGGGAGAATAGCAGGCAAGGAAAGCAGTAAAAGGTTTCTGAGATATCACTTTCACATATCCGCGAGTTCTTGTTATATACGTCAGGAGAACTAATTTGTCTTTGGAAAGCCCTATTTTCATTTCTCTTTGTCTCTTTTTCAACAAGAAGTCTGGTGTCGGCCTAAAACACTCCTTCAGTTCGACTTTCTTCTCGATAGAAAGAGAAGAAAACGTTAGTTCTTTAATATGTTCGACGGTAATCATACTGTACGAAGTGCATACATAACACTACGCCGACATATAAATCACAACCTTTCCCCTAATTTCACCTTGTCACAGTCACCTCACGAAATCATTCATCAACACAAAGTTAAACATCGCGCTCTCCAGTGAGTATGGCCAACATGAGTCAAGTGCGAAGAGCCAGTAGTTATTACAGTCGTTACTCGTTTCGTTAGTTAATAATCCTAAAAATTACAAGACTATTTTAAATGTACACCGGCACATTTAACTCAGGTAAGTGCCTCAGTAAAATAGTTCCTAGTTTTAGGAGAGAAATGGCATAAACTGACCCCTGTTGAATAGAAATCAGATCACCAATGTTTCGGGTAGGTTGGATGCAACGATGGGCCGCGGCAGAAACGCGCCGGAATCTCCGTAGAACAGCACATCTCTACTGCGCCTCTGATTGGCTCCCTCAAGGCCAGTCAAGCGAGACTCTGGGAGTGTTTGGTCCGCTGTGAGAGAGCGCCCTCCTGCGTAGGGCCAGCAGCGCATCGCCCCGCAGAACAGTACAACTCGCGCCCTTGATAATAATCTTATAGTAAAATATTTCCCTTGTTAACATTTAAGATTAAAATTCCCGAATTTAATGGAACCCCGTGGGGGGCGCGCGCCTTCGCGCCTCCCAAACGAGCCGCCACTGTTGTAGACAAAAAGAAAATTAAGCTTTTCCGCGTTCATCGTACACATTTTTGTAAAGAATCAATCAATCAATCAATGAACCAATCAACCAATCAATCACTACTGATCTGCATTTAGGACAGTCGCTCAGGTGGCAGATTCCCTATCTGTTGTTTTTCTAGCCTTTACTAAATGATTGCAAAGAAATTGGAAATTTATTGCCCTTGGTAAGTTATTCCAATCTCTAACTCCCCTTCCTATAAACGAATATTTGCCCCAAATTTGTCCTCTTGAATTCCAACTTTATCTTCATATTGTGATCTTCCCTACTTTTAAAACCGGGCGAGTTGGCCGTGCGGTTAGGGTCGAGCAGCTGTGAGCTTGCATCCGGGAGGCAGTAGGTTTGAATCCCACTGTGCCAGCCCTGAAGATGGTTTTCCGTGGTTTCCCATTTTCACACCAGGTGAATGCTGGGACTGTACCTTAATTAAGGCCACGGCCGCTTCCTTCCCACCGTCGCCATAAGACCTATCTGTGTCGGTGCGACGTAAAAGGAAATAGCCTTCTTTTAAAGACACCACTCAAACTTATTCGTCTACTGATGTCATTCCACGCCATCTTTCCACTGACAGCTCGGAACAAACCGCTTAGTCGAGCAGCTCGTCTCCTTTCTCCCAAGTCTTCCCAGCCCAAACTCTGCAACATTTTTGTAAACGCTACTCTTGTCGGAAATCACCCAGAACAAATCGAGCCGCTTTTCTTCGGATTTTTTTCCAGTTCTTGAATCAGGTAATCCTGGTGAGGGTCTCATACACTGGAACCATACTCTAGTTGGGGTCTTACCAGAGATTTATAAACACTCTCCTTTACATCCTTACTACAACCCCTAAACACCCACATAGCCATGTGCAGAGATTTGTACCCTTTATTTACAATCCCATTTATGTGATTACCCCAATGAAGATCTTTCCTTATATTAACAGCTAGGTACTTACTATCATTCCCATAACTAAGAGTATCTCCACGTTTAGGATTACGGACCTTTCCAGATCTCCACTGTTTCTCTTGCCGAAGTAGTGTATTAGAAATGTTAGAAAAAATTGGGTGAGAAAGGAGAAAACTAGTCTTACAGGATTGTATAGAGCTTATAAAGGAGAGGAAGCATGGGGATAAAATCCGTGAGAGGCTTCAGGTGGAAAATAATTATATCGGCAGGGCTGACCACATGTATACAGTTAGACGGGATTTTAGCAGAAGCGATTGTGATAAATTTTTATTCATTGAGAAGGGAGTGACGGTGTGGAACAGTTTACTAGGGAAGTGTTTGATCATTTACCAACATCTGTACAGATATTCAAGAAAAGAATAAACAGCAACCGAGAAAAGAAATTAAATGTTAGAGGGCATTCGACCTGTGCAGGTTATTGTATACAAATACTTTTTGTGAATAAATTAATTCCATCCCCTTGTCTATGGAGATTGAACAGCCGAAGTAGGGGTGAAGTACAGTGGGGACTACAACGGCTCAGGGACCACTACGATAGCTGTGAAGGCCCTTCAGGAACCCTGAAAAGTGGTGGTAAAGGGACTCTGGTTAAGACGCAGCAGGTCGTTATGCTTGTCAGGTAACAAAATAGGTTTTAAAAAAAAGTAAAGTAAATTTAAATCTTATAGCAGTTTTATAGTATTATTTGAAGTGATTCTACATACTGTGTATGAGTTGATAATGTGTGTGAGTACAGAATATATTGTTAGTAGAATTTTGTAAATAATTCAAATTTATTAAGGATGAGCTGTGTCTTAATAGAAAAATTGTTAGTGTAAATTGTATAGTACTGTATTTTAGGAAATGTCCTTTATTAAATTTAAAAGTTCGTGCTTGATAATAATGTATTTTTGTGTATAATTTGCCACCGAGGTAGACACCTCGTTTGCAAATACAGTGATTTTGATTTAATTTGATCTAAAATCGGGGTTAGCAGTTTCATACTATTGTATATTGGCATCATGACTGCTCGGCTGGATAAAAACGACTCTTTCTCACAGCTTCTTCAGCATTGTTTTGTAACTCTCACATCTCTCTCTCTCTCTCTCTCTCGTCATTACAAATACTAATAGGAGTATGCTGTTCTTTCTTTTTCCTCATATATAGATATAGGACGCTGTAGTTAACAATACTTCGAGAGTGTGTGCGACGGAGGCGTAACGAATATCATACGCGCTCGCCTGTAGGAATCAAAATTGGGCCTCCTCAAAAAAATTCGATAAAACCTGTCAATACCACTTATATATAAGTACAGCAGATAGATCCATAACTATAATGCAGTTTATATCCATTTAATATATACTAAGTACTTACAGTTACAATATTAAACAATTTATAAATATATTTTATTTTAAAAATTAAATATTAAATATTATATTCATTGAAATGCATCATAAATAAATATATGACCGGGCGAGTTGGCCGTGCGCGTAGAGGCGCGCGGCTGTGAGCTTGCATCCGGGAGATAGTAGGTTCGAATCCCACTATCGGCAGCCCTGAAAATGGTTTTCCGTGGTTTCCCATTTTCACACCAGGCAAATGCTGGGGCTGTACCTTAATTAAGCCCACGGCCGCTTCCTTCCAACTCCTAAACCTTTCCTATCCCATCGTCGCCATAAGACCTATCTGTGTCGGTGCGACGTAAAGCCCCTAGCAAATATATATATATATGTTTGTGTTATTTTTTTAAAATTTATAAAACTACTGTGCTCACATCAGAGTCTAAAGAAACTGAACCATGCTGTGTAGGGTAAGGTTGCCTATCTCCGTGGTAGCCTTAATTCCGTGATACTTTCTGCGATTGAATATCGCGGCAATAGGCATCCCTCGAGCACGTTGTCTAAACTCTCAAGAGATGGCGTGAAGTTAGCATTTTCAAACGTGAACACCAGCGCTTGGATCGAGCAAGACCAAGTCCAATTGGAGTAGGTCTTGGATCGAGGGTGTGGTGTATGGCCTACTGCGTCATTTCTGAACAGGTGTGAGAAAATAGCTGTGTTTCTGTCCTGTGTGCCTGTAAGTTGGCAAATCATCAAGATTATTAGGTAAATATTACAATATATGTTTTGATATTATTTCTGTGCGGTAGATAAAGATGTTGGCTTTCCAGGTCTGTTATTAGTTTCACTCACAGATTTCTCTAGGCCTATAGAATAGTAAACTCTTTCGAGTTTCGCGATTTATTTTCGTTTTCTCTGCCTTGTTCTCATTCATGTTATCGTCAGAGTATACCTCCCTACACACAATTCCCTTTTAATGCTGTGTATTGGAATAGAATCTGTTATTTCGTAAACATATATTTTTATTTAGCGTCAATATGAATTTCAAGGTGAATTTACTCCACTACAGGGTGTGTGAAAATTTTATAACCTAAAATTAAAATTGTAACATTAAGTACGTGATGAACTACATACAAGCCTACACACGTCTATATTACATTTATTTTATTTTCAGTTACAACTAACAAGAGAGGCGTTATGGGTAAAACCAAGACATCGCGCATCTCTAAGGCAGGAGATACTAAGCCTACTTCTGAAAAAAGTATGAAAAGCAGGCTGTGGAACTAGCTTTCAAGAAAGTTCTACAGGAACACTGGACTATATACAGGGCTTCGAAATATTTCGAAGTGCCTTGGTCTACTCTCAAAGACAATGTAATGAAAGGTAGTGAACATTTTGATGTGAGGAACAACAGTTTGATGAAATTCGAAGTTGGAAAAGTTGGCAGACCCTTTGCTCTGTCATCAGAGTTAGAAATTAGATTGGCGAAATATATAATACGAATGCAGGAGATAGGGTTTGGATTGACAGTATTGCAAGTGAGAAAACTGGCGTATTGTTTTGCTAAACAACATGGTTCAGCAGAGAGGTTCAAGGTTGAGAAGGAGATTGCTGGCCAAAAGTGGTATCGAGGATTTCGAGAACGCTTCAATCTAACTATCAGACGACCAGAAAATTGATCAAGATATCGTGCTTCGTATGCAAATCCTGTTTTAATTAATGAGTATTATGACTGTTTGGAGAAGGTTCTTAAAGAACATGGCCTCATGGACAAACCTCACCAGATCTGGAACTGTGATGAGACCGGTCTAATGTTTGTAACTGCAGGATCCAAAGTTGTCACTAGCGTAGGTAAGAAATATATCTATAGGCGTGTTTATGCGGAAAAAGGAACGACAACTACAGTGCTGTGCTGTGCAAATGCAGCAGGAAAATCTGTTCCAATTCTGGTTATATTCAAAGGAGTGCAGAACATTCCAGCCTTAAAGGAAGGTGCTCACCTTGATGCAATGGTCGCAGTAAGCAAGAAAGGTTGGATTACAAGCGAGCTTTTTGTAAAATGGTTGGAAATGTTCATTAGTAATCTTCCTCAAGTTTGACCAGTAATCTTCACTATGGACTCGCATGCTACTCACCTATCACCAGAGGCTTTACAATTGGCGGATGAAAACCAGATTATCATCATCACTTTTCCATCACACACGACCCATCTTCTACAGCCTCTTGATGTTAGTGTCTATCGCTCATTGAAAGCTGCTTGGAATAATGAAATAGATGGACACACGAGAAGCAACCCTGGGAAAACTCCAAGTCGATACGACTTCCATTCTCTGTTCAACCCTAGCTACGAAAAGAGCTTCACGCCCCAGATAATCAGAGCTGGTTTCCGAAAAACTGGCATTTGCCAGTTTAATATGAATGCTATTTCTCCTGAGGCTACGGTCCCGTCTACAGTTTCCGATAGAAATTCAGACGGAGACAGTGGAGGTGAATCGTGCCTACAAATTCCATCCTGTGACCCATCCAATGTTCCCACCACTCGTATGAAAGCACAGTCGGCTAAAATCCAAACTAAAGGCGTAGGCCTACCTTCCACGAAGAACTCTAAACCTGGTCCCTCTCACAGTCCTGACACTTCGGAAATGAGTAGTGCAAAGAAACATTCCAGTGATGACAACTCCACTTGCTCTATTTGTGAAAGAGATTACTCTCACGACTTAAAAAATGGCACCGGTGCAAAATGGATTCAGTGTTGTTTCTGTTTAAGGTGGTACCACAATAAATGTGAAGATATTCCTGACCATTTTGACGAAGACATTTACATGTGTTCTCAATGCGAAGATTAGTTGTTAGTGAGAAAAACATCTTTCGGGCATGTGAATTACCATTACTTGGAACATAGTGACCATCCATTTTATTCCTTGTATGATGCTTATATATATGTGTGTGTGTAATTGAATGTATTTTGTAACATAAAACTGCAATTCAGTTATAGAGTCGCTTTTTTAATGATTATAAGTACAGTTGATATATAACATTTAGTTATTTATGTAAGTATCACGGAATAAGGAAACACCTCACGGAGTTAGGATACCACTACCACGGAATTAGGGGACATATCACGGTATTGCGGAACAGTGACATGTTTATGAATTGAATTGAGTAACATAAAAATAACGCATCCTGTAACCTTCATACATTTCAGGCAGGTGAACCATGATGCGAACTTCGACAACTGTAGTCCACGTGTATGAAAGCAGAAAAATAATCATAAAAAATTATATTTGAAAAAAATTGTCACGGAATTAGGCAACCTTATCCTACTTCTTGGGATGCAAAGGCATTGAAGATTTCAGTGATATCAGTGGAAGCTGAGTCTCTCTCGGGCCGCAGGTAGTTCTTCATAAGTCTCAGTTTCGAAAATTATAATTTTGTGGAAGAAATATAGGAATAATTAGGTCTAAAATATTATATTTTGGAACTAATTTTCATTGGTTTTTCTCATAACGACTTGATGCACGTCATTTTGAGAGAGCGTGGCGCTCTTGTTACTAGAGACGGCTGTGCTAGACTCAGAACAATAACAATAAATGTAGCCAGGTGCAAACATCTGACTATTACTCTACTTTCGAATTGTAAAAACAATATTTTTCGTCCCATTCTACCACATTTCCCGCGTTCGCAGGAATTACCATCTCATTACCCTGCACGTGTCCCCTGGGATGGTGCTAAGTCAGACAATCGTAACGCTCTCCTGACTAAAACACATTCGATTCTGTATTTCGACTATTATGTCGCACCTGAAAAACAAAGGTCCTTCTCAGGACCAAATGTCAAGAAAACTTGGCACCTGTAATAGATTAATATAATAGGCTAAGTAGACCGTAATGCCAAATCCTGCAGAGAATCTGAGCAGACGACAGACATTGTTGCTATACAGAAACACATGCAGATGACGAAATCCAACTTAGGAAAAGAGGCAAGATATCAGGTCATGATTTGATTAGAGCAACCTATCACCATATTTACGGTGTAGCTGGTGGCTTTACGTCGCACCGACATAGATAGGTCTTATGGCGACGATGGGATAGGAGTTGGAAGGAAGCGGCCGTGGCCTTAAGGTACAGCCCCAGCATTTGCCTGGTGTGAAAATGGGAAACTACGGAAAACCATCTTCAGGGCTGCCGACAGTGGGATTCGAACCCACTATCTCCCGGATGCAAGCTCACAGCTGTTACGGTGTAGCCACATACACCGGTCGATCATCGAAAATGCTCAGTTGTGTTCAGCCTCCAGTGTTGGTGAGGTACATGAAGTTATAATCAAAGTGGGAGACTTAACAGTCAGTAATATACGGTATATAAACCACCAATCACTACCTGGCCCCCGCAAGTCCTAACTAATTTACCTCACCAAGCTGTATGCGCAGGGAACTTTAATAGCCACCGTACCTCGTGATAATATAAGTGAAGTGACAGTAATGGTGAGGTTATTACCAACAAGACTGATGATAATAATATATACCTTGTATTTTATGCTAAAGAACGAGGCTCCTTCAGGTCTGCAGCTTGAAAACAGGAATACAATCCTGACCTATGCATCGCGACGACAAATGAAGACCACCTACCAGCAAGAGCTTTAGAATGATTTTAGCAGATTTCCCACGTAGTGAGGACCGACCATCATTGATGGAGATATGTATAACTATCCCTTTGGTGACATCCTTCCCTCCCTCGCCCACGGTGGACTTTTCAGAAAGCCTTCTCGAACAACTTAGATAAGAGTCTCGGCTGGAACCCTCCTACTGCAAAGAATTATAAGAGATTTGTGTGAGCAATAATAAGTACAACAAAAAGTTCATTCCGGGAGGATACCGGAAGCAATACATTCCAGGGTGGAATGATGCTTGCGAGAAACAGTAACAGGAATTTCTCGAGAATGAAGATCCAGAAATAGCTGATGAATTACTACCGTGCATAGCCTCGATGCTGCATGATGTGAGAAGTGGCTCGAGGCAGAAGACACCTTAGACTTCAAGGCATTCAGTAGAAAAGCCTGGCTTCTGTGAAAAATGGGTGAGAGCAAAACAACTCGAATTAACTCTCCAATATCTCCGAATAAAATCGTACCCCATATTGTATCTACATCTAGAACATCACGGGATAGATAGCACACTACTCGAGACAAGCAGGAAATTAAGGTACTGAGAACTACCAGTGAAAAAACAAAGTGAATATTCCAGTCCATTCCCTGTTTATGAAATAACGACTGCACTTACAGATGTGAAGGCAGGTAAAGCACCAGGACCTAATGGAATTCATTCAGATTTTTTTTAACTGTGGTAAATACTGCAAGAAGTGGTTGGCAAATTTATTCTCTGACATCATAAGAACAGGCATAATTCCCCAAGAGGTGAAGTACTCCAAAATTGTTGCTATTCTCAATCCAGGAAACCTGAGAGACCAAGCGAAGAGCTATCGTCCAATTGAATTATTAAACACTATTTACCGTACAAGCTGTTTGAAAGACTTCTCTATAACAGAATCAGCTCCTCGATACTCCCACAAATCCCTGAGGAGCAAGCTGTATTTCGCCTAAAGCGTACCCAACTGTATTGATCAGGTGGTGCCACTAACAACCTACATAGAAGCAAGTTTCCGAAGGAAGCTGAAGACATCAGTCGGGCGTTATAGACCTGTCTACTGCATAAGATACGGTCTCCTCTACAAATTCATGAAATTAATCCCTTGCAAAAGAACAGCTCGACTTATCAACAATATGCTAGGTAGCAGGACCTTTCAGGTGTTTAATGGATATTTACTTACATAAGTGTTTCTAAAACTCTTAGTAACGGCTTCCCACAAGGCTCAGTGTTGGCTCCACTGCTGTTCAGTTTGTATATTGCCGACATGCCAGACTCCATCTCGAGAGTTTGTATTTGTAGATTACTTGGCCTTAGCCACAAAACACCAGAATATTGAGACAACTGAAACTACTTTCACATCTGATCTATCAGACCTGGGTATATATTTTCGAAGGTTGAGACTGCAACTGAATTCTGTAAAGACAGCATGCTTCCACCTCTGTCTCAGATTAGACAATTTTCTGTCTACATTGAAGGTCACCAACTCAAGCACACCACCTTGGGATTACTTTAGATAGAACGCTCTCCTACAAGAGGCATCTGGAAAATACTGCAGCCAAGCTAAGGACTGGAACCAAAATCCTCCATTACATGGAATTCCTTCGCTGACACACTGCGCATCTCTGCACTTGGATTGATCTATTCAGTGGCAGAATATTGTTTTCCAGTGTGGCTAAACAGCGCTAACACAAGAAAAGTTGACGCTCAGCTAAACAGCACAATGTGAATTATCAGTGGAACTATAAGAACGACACCCACGTTCTGGTTACCTATCTTGAGTCATATACCTCCTCCAGACCTTCGCCGGAAGAACGCTCTTCTTCGGGAGTACAAGAAAATTATAGACAACTCTCAGCTTCCGATACATACTGACATGGAGGATTTACAAAGACACCGGCTAGTACCTAGGCATCTACCAATGATCACTGGTAGAGAATTAAATATGACAAACTTCAAACTACCGGGCGAGTTGGCCGTGCGGTTAGGGCCGCGCAGCTGTGAGCTTGCATCCGGGAGATAGTGGGTTCGAACCCCAGTGTCGGCAGCCCTGAAAATGGTTTTCGGTGGTTTCCCATTTTCACACCAAGCAAATGCGTCCACGGCCGCTTCCTTTCCACACCTAGGCCTTCCCTATCTCATCGTCGCCATAAGACCTACTGTATCTGTGTCGGTGCGACGTAAAGCAAATTGTAAAAGTAAACTTCAAACATGTTAGTTCCTGGGAGCAAAGCTGGCAAGAAAACTGCCTTCCAAGTTGTCAAACTCCACCCTGCATCACGAGGAAACCTTCATTTGAACAGCCTCGCAGAATTTGGCCTGCCTTAAATAGAATACGAACCAACCATGTCAGGTGCGCAGATGCTCTCCATAAGTGGGATAAATTACAATCTCCAAAATGTGACTGTGAAGCTGACAGGCAGACCATCTGCCACATTATACAGGACTGCAAGACCAGGTCCTATAATGGGGACTCAACCGACTTTCTGACGGCAGCTGATGATGTCATAAAATATGTCTCCAATTTAGATATCTTAGTGTAGTATTTATAATGTAAATACATTATTGTTAATTTTACATGCCTAATAGTAATGTGTAGCCATAATAATGAATAAATAACTTTCATATTGGCATGTTTGTGTAAACTGTGAAAATACTTTTCCTAGTCGGGGAAAGTGTGAGGCGAAGAGGGCTTTGCAGATTGGGAAATATTTTTCAACCCTCTGCAGTAAAGCTTACAGTCACTTCTTTGTTTGTGTACCATGGCTAAGTGTAGGGTTAGCTAAAAAATATCTTGACAGTATGAAACGAACATTCGGGAGATAGTGCGTTCGAATCCCACTATCGGCAGCAATGAAGATGGTTTTTCGTGGTTTCCCACTTTCACAACAGGCAAATTCTTAATTGAGGCCACGGCCGCTTCCTTTCCACTCCAAGCTCTTTTCTATCCCATCATCGCCATAAGACCTCCAAGCTGTCGGTGCGACGTAAAGTAAAAAAAAAAAAAGATCAGCCACAAGGGCAAGACTGCATTTATGTGTGAAAATGGAAAATGTTTACGTTGAAATGTCTAGTTCTTCCCGGACAGACGTTTTCGTACATTTGGCTGTGAACAACGAAACAACGTTTATCCCTTTGTTCGTTAATGTCACGAGAAAAATGTTGGGTGGAAGGAAAAGAGGAATACAATAGGGAATGTGGGAAAGACTGGAAGATTTAGAATTTGCAGATGATATTTGTCTTTTGTCTTCAAGTCATATGAAACACAAGTTAGAAGGATTACGGAAGGAAGCAGAGTCTGCAGGACTCAATATAAATGTTGTTAAGACCAAGCAAATGAAAGCAAATGCTAAAATCGATGAAAGATTGTTTGTGGTAGGCGAAGAGATTGAAGATATTAAGACATTTACCTGCCTGGGATATGTAGTGACAAGAGGAGGGGCGGAAGAGGATGTGAGAGCCAGAATAGGAAAGCAAATAGAGCCTTCGTGCAGCTGTATACAGTGTGGATGAATAACAACATTTCAAGGAGAACGAAAATAAAAATTGTCAATACAAATGTTAAATCAGTCCTTCTATATGCTTCTGAAACTTGGGAGGTTACACGAACTATCACTAATCTCTTGCAGGCATCATAAACATCAGATGGCCTGAAATTGTATCCAGTGACAAGCTATGGAGAACAACAAACCAAATTCCAGTCGCAATGGAAATCAAGAGGAGGAAATGGATAGGCCATACTTTGAGAAAGCCAGCGGGATCTATAGAACGCACAGCATTGGAATGGAATCCGCAAAGGGCACGGAGGAGAGGTCGTCCTAGGAAGACCTGGAGGAGGACTGTAGAGAAGGAGGCTCTTGAAGC
Organism: Anabrus simplex; assembly: GCF_040414725.1. Classification (NCBI taxonomy): domain Eukaryota; kingdom Metazoa; phylum Arthropoda; class Insecta; order Orthoptera; family Tettigoniidae; genus Anabrus; species Anabrus simplex. Next base: position 1,060,962,839 of record NC_090265.1, read on the forward strand.
AGGGAAGGCTTGGAAGGAAGTTAAAGCATTGGCAAGTCGACGACCGCAATGGAGACGTTTCATGGATGCCCTCCGTTCCAGTGGGAACGAGAGGAATTAGGGGGGAAGGGGGATGAAGAACGTTAAAATTGCACCATTACTGTGCCCATACATACGACTGCTTAGTTATCTTTATGTATATCAGAAGCATCAGAGTTCCATAAATATAGACTTTGGTTGTTTATTAGGGCTGTATGGATACTTATGCCCATGTCTTTATATTAACGTGATGCTTGCTTGTACAGGGTTATTCAAAAAGAAGGGACAGATTTCAAACATTTATTTATTCCAAACTACAAAAGGTAGAACTACAATTCTTATGTTTCTGGACAGACAATGGTTTAAAATTTGAGCAATCCATGTAGAGGCGCCGCTGTTGCAAGTTGCAATCCCGGCCGCATTGCGCGCGGTGCGATATTTCTTGTCAGTTGGAGTACACGCAAAACGGCAACACAACAGGAAAAAGCATTTTGTGTGCTGCAATTAGCAAAACTAGAGTCCATTATTGGAGTTCAACTTGCTTTACGCCGTCAATTTAATAAACAACGACCGGGCGAGATGGCCGTGTGGTTAGAGGCGCGCGGCATTGAGCTTGCATCCGGGAGTTAGTGAGTTCGAATCCCACTGTCGGCAGCCCTGAAGATGGTTTGCCGTGGTTTCCCATTTTCACACCAGGCAAATGCTGGGGCTGTACCTTAATTAAGGCCACGGCCGCTTCCTTCCAACTCCTAGGCCTTTCCTATCCCATCGTCGCAATAAGACCTATCTCTGTCGGTGCGACGTAAAGCCACTAGCAAAAACTAATAACGGCCGCGGCAAAAGCAGATTTACCGGTGGCATTGAAAGTTCGTAGAAGATGGTTGCATCTGCAAAGAAAAAGCACGGGACGTTCACGCACATCGAATGAAAATGTCGAGCGTATTCGTGCAGTTTACGAAACCCAAAGAAATCCACAACACGAGGCGGCAAGGAACTTAAAATTACTCAACCAACGGTATGGCGAGTTTTGAAACACCATCTGCGCCTGAAGGCGTACAAACTGCAGTTATTGCAGAAATTGCATCCAGACGACTACAAAAAAAGGTACGACTTTTGCATTAGCATGCTAGATGATATGGAAGAAGACATCTTTTCTGAACGATATTTTTTTTTTTCAGATGGATGCACTTTTCATCTTTCCTGTAAAGTTAATCGGCATAACGTTAGAATTTGGGCAAGTGAAAATCCTACGGCAGTTGCTGAACATGAAAGAGATTCACTGAAGGTGCCATATCTGTAAAGAAAGTTTATGGACCTTTCTTCTTCATGGAGAAAACTGTGACAGAACTAACCTATCTAGACATGCTTCAAAACTGGTTATTTCCTCAAATGATTCCGATGACTTCATCTTCATGCAAAATAGTGCCCACGTTCTACGTTACCTAAATGACACCATTCCAGGACATTGGATTGGAAGAGGAGGAGCAGTGGCCTTCTAGGTCTCCTGACCTCACTCCTTGTGATTTTTATCAGTAGGGTTACGTAAAAGACCGTGTGTTTATCCCCCATATGCCTGATACTCTTGAAAGTTTGCGACAACGAATTGTTGAAGCTGTGAATTCGATAACTAGAGACCACCTGATTCGCGTGTGGCAAGAAATAAGCTATCGTTTTGATATTTGTCGTGCAACACATGGTGCTCATATTGAAACCTTACAAACGTAAAAATTGAACTCTTTCCCTTTCCTGGAACGTTGGAATCGTCTTTCTACCTCTTATAGTTTAGAACAAATAAATGTTTGAAATATGTTCCTTCTTTTTGAATAACTCTGTACTTAGGGAAGGTAGAATATTCTCCCGATCATTGTGCGTGTGTGAAGAAGTATACCTTTCTTAACCTTTGTTCCAGTTACAGACGAGTTTTTAGGCCTCTGTAACCTTTGTGCCAGTAGATTGATCTAATTGGCACACGCGTCATGGACGAGAAGATACAGCAGCCTTCTGTCACATTCCTAAGCCCTCCTGAGCCAATGTTTCCAAGATTGTTAGAATTGATGATGAGCCTCCGTGGCTCAGGCAGCAGCGCGCCGGCCTCTCACCACTGGGTTCCGTGGTTCAAATCCCTGTCACTCCATGTGAGATTTGTGCTGGACAAAGCGGAGGTGGGGCAGGTTTTTCTCCGGGTACTCCGGTTTTCCCTGTCATCTTTCATTCCAGCAACATTCTCCATTATCATTTCATTTCATCTGTCATTCATCAATCACTGGCCCAGAGGAGTGCGACAGGCACAGTGCCTTTCCTCGCTGCTAGATGGGGGCTTCATTCATTCCATTCCTGACCCGGTCGAATGACTGGAAACATGCTGTGGATTTTCATTTTCATAGAAATGATGATGCAGGGAAGAACACTAGCTCAGTTACCAAAAATAAGGTACCAGAAATAAAAGCAACGAAATAAATACACTGACTGACAGAGCAAATGCAACACCAAGAAGGAGTGGTTCGAAAGGGATGACAGTTGGGGGAAAAACAGAGACGGCACGGACGAATAATTGATGTTTATTTCAAGCCGATATGCAGGTTACACAATGCGCACGGCATCGACTCAGTAGGATGTAGGACCACCGCGAGCGGCGATGCACGCAGAAACACGTCGAGGTACAGAGTCAATAAGAGTGCGGATGGTGTCCTGAGGGATGGTTCTCCATTCTCTGTCAACCATTTGCCACAGTTGGTCGTCCGTACGAGGCTGGGGCAGAGTTTGCAAACGGCGTCCAATGAGATCCCACACGTGTTCGATTGGTGAGAGATCCGGAGAGTAGGCTGGCCACGGAAGCATCTGTACACCTCGTAGAGCCTGTTGGGAGATGCGAGCAGTGTGTGGGCGGGCATTATCCTGCTGAAACAGAGCATTGGGCAGCCCCTGAAGGTACGGGAGTGCCACCGGCCGCAGCACATGTTGCACGTAGCGGTGGGCATTTAACGTGCCTTGAATACGCACTAGAGGTGACGTGGAATCATACGCAATAGCGCCCCAAACCATGATGCCGCGTTGTCTAGCGGTAGGGCGCTCCACAGTTACTGCCGGATTTGACCTTTCTCCACGCCGACGCCACACTCGTCTGCGGTGACTATCACTGACAGAACAGAAGCGTGACTCATCGGAGAACACGACGTTCCGCCATTCCCTCATCCAAGTCGCTCTAGCCCGGCAGCATGCCAGGCGTGCACGTCTATGCTGTGGAGTCAATGGTAGTCTTCTGAGCGGACGCCGGGAGTGCAGGCTTCCTTCAACCAATCGACGGGAAATTGTTCTGGTCGATATTGGAACAGCCATGGTGTCTTGCACATGCTGAAGAATGGCTGTTGACGTGGCGTGCGGGGCTGCCACCGCTTGGCGGCGAATGCGCCGATCCTCGCGTGCTGACGTCACTCGGGCTGCGCCTGGACCCCTCGCACGTGCCACATGTCCCTGCGCCAACCATCTTCGCCACAGGCGCTGCACCGTGGACACATCCCTATGGGTATCGGCTGCGATTTGACGAAGCGACCAACCTGCCCTTCTCAGCCCGATCACCATACCCCTCGTAAAGTCGTCTGTCTGCTGGAAATGCCTCCGTTGACGGCGGCCTGGCATTCTTAGCTATACACATGTCCTGTGGCACACGACAACACGTTCTACAATGACTGTCGGCTGAGAAATCACGGTACGAAGTGGGCCATTCGCCAACGCCGTGTCCCATTTATCGTTCGCTACGTGCGCAGCACAGCGGCGCATTTCACATCATGAGCATACCTCAGTGACGTCAGTCTACCCTGCAATCGGCATAAAGTTCTGACCACTCCTTCTTGGTGTTGCATTTGCTCTGTCAGTCAGTGTATTTGTGCTAGATGCAGAAAAGACATGCGCAAATTATACTTGAAAAATCATTTATAATGTATGGTCATCAGCCAGAAGGATGGTTGGGTCCTCAAAAAGATGGTGACACCAAAATGAGGCGTACTATGCATGATGAGTGATGTAGTTTACCGTTGTTTTCCTCACTGATCCATAAATACTATTACAGCACGACTGACCCTATCAGTGGCGATTTTCGAAATACTCAGACGCACTAGCTATGCTCCAATTACTCAGCAGCACCCATACCTCAACAGCCTCAAAACTGCTACAGCCTAGAGTGTAAGTGGGACTAAGACTTCAATGGAAGCTACATTTCATTCTGACCTGTGCCAAGAGAATGGTGAATTAGGTCTAACAACAAGAGGGATGTGTTCATTATATTTACTATTATGAACTGTGCTACGTTCAAGCTGCTTGACAAGCTTTAAAAGATGTTACAGAAGAATGCTGAAGGTGTTCTGGGTAGATTGAATAGTTCGAATCACGAATGAAGAGATACTGAATCGAATTGGGGAGGGGAGATCGATTTGGCTAAATTTGACTATAAGAACAGATATGAAGTGGCGTATGGCTATCATTGCCGGGAGTGTCCGACGACAAGTTCGGCTTGCCAGATGCAGGTCTTTTGATTTGACTCCCATCGGCGACCTGCACATCGTGATGATAAAATGATGACGAAGGCGACACATACACCCAGCCACCATGCCAGCGAAATGAACCAATTATGGTTGAAATTCCCGACCCTGGCGGGAATCGAACCAGGGACCCCTGTGACCAAAGGTCAGCACGCTAACCATTTAGCCATGGAGCCATAAGAACAGATAGAATGATAGGATACATCTTAAGACACCCAGGACTTGTTCAGTTTGTTTTTGAGGGAAGTGTAGGCGGTAAGAACGGTGTGGGTAGACTAAGGTATGAATATGACAAGCGGATATAGGACATAGTAGTTACGTAGAAATGAAAAGGTTAGCACTAGAATGGGTGGCATGGAGAGCTGCATCAAACCAGTGTATGTATGATGATGATGATGACCCAGACAACGACAATTGTTCCAAGTAAGTTGGCCGTACGGTAAGGGTCGCGCAACTGTGAGCTTGCATTCGAAAGACAGTGGGTTCGAACCCCACTTCCCGCAGCCCTGAAGATGGTTTCCCGTTGATTACCCATTTTCACACCAGGCAAATGCTGGGGGCTGTACCACTAAGGCCACGCTCACTTCCTTCTCATTCCTAACCCTTTTCTATCCCGTGGTTGACATAAAACCTATCTGTGTCGGTGCGACGTAAAATCAATGGTAAAAGAATTTAAAAAAAACAATTACCCGATATACATAGCTAGTAAACAGCAATCACAAACATTTTCAAAGAAATGCGATCTTCAATAATAACGCATTTAATAGACACATACGCGACTAATTGTATTTTTTTTACGATGTTTCTTAAGGATTAAAGGTACCGTAACACTTCATGTCTTATTACAGCGAGTTGTTGTTGTTGAGGACAATTAAATGAGAGTCCTTGGGCGCAAACTATGCCCTTTTATTCAGCTGTTTCCGAGAATAACCGATGGGTCGGAAACATCTCTGTTTACTGCACCGGCGGAGTAAAATCGATCTGGCTGAGAGGTGGTATTTTTCCTCCCGTCAGAAGAGAAAACCCCTCTTCTCTGAATTTAGTTTTAAAAATCAATCCCGGAGTATTACAGAGGGTGGGGGAGAACCTCGCTCCTTAAGAAACGAATTTCTAATTGTTAGTGACAACTGGTTTAAATTTGGTCAAGGCCGAGCTAACAACCTTCGTTTACGTTTGTTTAGCTTTGAAGCCAGCTAGCCAATCGAGTATAGTGCTGTGAGGTAATATACAACACATCCTCATAGTCATTTGACAGATCAGTGATATACGGTACAGTAAAAAAAATGAAATGGCGTATGGCTTTTAGCGCCGGGAGTGTCCGAGGACAAGTTCGGCTCGCCAGGTGCAGGTCTTTTGATTTGACTCCCGTAGGCGACCTGCGTGTCATGATGAGGATGAAATGATGATGAAGACGACACATGCACCCAGCCCCCGTGCCAGCGAAATTAACCAATGATGGTTAAAATTCCCGACTCTGCTGGGAATCGAACCCGGCACCCCTGTGACCTAAGGCCAGCACGCTAACCATTTAGCCATGGAGCCGGACACTGTACAGTGAGTACTACTTAGTCAATGGGTATAATATTATATAAATGCGATGTGGCAGTGCGTATATGTTCTGTACCCTATAGCCTCCTTGTTTACAGTTTTCATGTACTGTATTTATTTATTTATTTATTTATTTATTTATTTATTTATAGAGAGATAATCCACCTGATAGCTGCCCTTATTAGGGAATCGAAGTGATCGGCCTCCTAATCGGTTCATATTTGTTTTATCTGTTGTCAACCATCAGGCGAATTTTATCTGTATTTATCTATGTATTTATTTGTTGTGTTTCAGACATGTACAAACCTAATGATGTGAAACACACTTACATATTACTATTACATTACTCTAAATACAAATTTACAAAAGGAACAACTTATGTCGTACAACCCAGCAATAGCTTCGTATGGCCCTATATATAAAGTTATATCATCGTTATAGAACATATTGGTAGCTGGATGTTACAACCAAAAGAACCTTATAGTTTACCATCGCTATATATTCCCTGTAGCCCTCCGTCGTCGTTCTTCCATCAACAGTTTCTTACATCTTTCTTTCTTTCTTTCTTTCTTTCTTTCTTTCTTAATCCGTTTACCCTCCAGGGTTGGTTTTTCCCTTGGACTCAGCGAGGTATCCCGCCTTTATCACCAGTTTCTTACATGCCAAATAAAATAGTCTAGTTTTTAGTCCTATTTTTTGGGGAGATGTGAAATAACACAAAGTGCTAACGCATTCCTATTAACCTACAGTTAATATTTACTACGAATGAAAAGCTGTCTGATAAGACGTGCACCGACTATTTTTTTTTATAGTATTGTATTTTAAGAAGAAATACGGCTCTCGAGGCACTAAATTTTCTGTATGTCGCCGAATCCATCCTCTCTGGTGTCCAAAGTACATTCTATAATGCGGTAGATACTAAACTTCAAAACAATACGCTAAATGCAGTGATACAGTATATTCCTACGGGTATGCCTATCTTTGTTCCCACGTTTCAGGATTAGGTAGAGATGCAATCTTTTTTTTTTTTTTTTTTTTTTTTTTTCCCCTGACAAGTTATGATTAACTTCGTATTTAAATCAAATGTTAAGAAGGTGAAATGTAATCTCACTTTTTGCCATTTTGTAGCGAGTTCCTGTTGATTTCCCTGTGCTGTCCCTTTAAACAGCCATTTTACTATCAGTTGTTAATTATCTATGCTCGCTTAAACTACCAAGCGGAATGCGAAAAATTAATTGCACAGTATACTGTTTAGTTTTCAGTCACACGCAAATGTTTGTCACAAATGACGAAAATAAATAGCAGTAGGGCCTATTTGATTTAGCATCTCAACCTTCAACAGGATTATAAAGAACAGTAAAAATACCTGAAGTTGTTGATTGTATGTAGGTATGCAGCCTATTTCAAGTGATGATGGAATACTGCCCTTACCTCATTTTGCCGAATATTAGGACCAGCTCGAAGGAGGGGAACAGACACGCCGTCAACCACAACTATCAAGAAGGCGCGCCAGCACGCGACTGACATGGGATGGAGTCAACACCGCTAAGCAAGAGAGGGCGGGTCGGAGGAGCAAGGTCGACAACTTCTGGTAAAGCATGTTGTGTTACAAGGTTGGGAGGTCGCGCGATGTATCACTCGTAATATGCTTTATTATGGCAGGTCAGGACGAATCAGTTTGTGGGATTGCCGCCTCCGTGGTCCAGCTGTTTCCGCTGTGGCTACGCGCTTTCTTGCGAATTTAAGTCATTTAAGGGTCTTGGTTTCAGGAAAATAAACTCTACGTTTCTGTAACCTATAGTTCTCTAGGAAACTTTTCATTTATGCCTTTTAAACTATCAACAGCTTCCGTAATACCTATGAAGCGTCATCATTGTTATGAGAAAAGATATTGCGGTAAATGTACTCTGTACTTTAATGCTAAATCATCTCATGATCTCGCTATATATATTGCTAGTTGCTTTACGTCGCACCGACACAGATAGGTCTTATGGCGACGTTGGGACAGGGAAGGGCTAGAAGTGGGATGGAAGTGGCCGTGGCCCCCCAGCATTTACCTGGGCTATATATTCTGTACAGTCTTCTGTAGGTAATTTTTTTTTTTTTTTTTTTTTTTTTCATCAATACTTACATGCCAGATGAAATAGTATAAACAGGATTTTAGTCCTGCCCTCTTTGAAGCGTCCGACAGGACTCCAGATGCTTTGGTCCCACAGAAGGTTATACTGTCACGGTATTTTTAAAGTAAATTATTTAAGAACCACCCGTTAATTACCCTTAAAAAAGAGCTTCAAAATATTTCACCTTTCGACAGCAATTTGATTATCTCGGATGTCGGAAGTGAGAGGATTTTCTTTCTTTCTTTCTTTCTTTCTTTCTTTCTTTCTTTCTTTCTTTCTTTCTTTCTTTCTTTCTTTCGTTTACCTTCAATATATCCTTCCCTGAAAAAAAAGTCTGTTATGTACACGGCATAATGTACTTTTCTTAATACTATTTTCAGATGCTGTTTCTCGCTACTAATTGTAGAATTTAGGGAGGAAAGAGTAAGACTAGTAGAAGGTAATAATTATTATTTCGTGTGACTATCACAACCATCCTCCACTGAGGGGTGACGTCTGCCGTGACATACCGTTAAGTGCAGTGGAGAAAAATGTGGCATAGAAGTTGCAGATGGGTAACCAAGGTGAAAAGGGTGCTAGATAGAATAGGAATGGGAGATTAGTGGGATAAATAGATTCAAAACGAAGAAAAGAAATTGAATTTAAAAAGTACCAATTAGGATGAAAGATGTTGAGAAACAGATTATTATATCAGAATGTAGTACCAAAAAAGAACATTAGGGGAAATCTGTGAAATATGCAAAAAGTTGTAAAGAAAGAAAGAAAGAAAGAAAGAAAGAAATAAAGAAAGAAAGAAAGACGAGTATAGAAGAGGTGTGATGAGGCGGCTGATGGGTATCTATAATAATAATAAGGGTGTACGAGAGAAAAATTAAGAGAATTGTTGTTTGTTATGGAGAGAATTAATGGAAGAAGCACATCTGTTGAGGGTATGTAGGAAAAAAGACTCATTTAGGATCAAATACCTGGGTAGTGATTACAAAGCGAAAGCAGAAAATTTAAAATAATTTTATACAATTACAAAATTATTAAAGAAAGAAAAGAATCGCACCGTGTAGGAGAGCTTTTTCTTAGATAGTAAACAATATGTGACGAAAGACAATAAAAGAAATCGAGCACTAATTCAACTTCTGGTATTATTGTTGTATTGCCGTTGTCTATATTCTTTCTCCTTAATGTAATTAATTGTTGAATTGCATGTGAATTTGCTTAGGTTACAATAGAAGGAATGTTCCTTCCTCAGCTGCTGGAGTTCCATAGCTGCAGACTGAGAGCATTCATTCATTTATTCATTCATTCAATAATAATAATAATAATAATAATAATAATAATAATAATAATAATAATAATAATAGTAATAATAATGGCGTGCGGCTTCCGGAGAGGCCTGGTGCAAGTCTTTTGATTTGACACCCGTAATCGACCTACGCGTCGTGATGAGGAGAAATGATGATGCAGACAGCATATACAACCAGTCCCGGTGCCAGGGTAATTAACCAACTATGGTTAACATTTCCGACCCTGCCGGAAATCGAACTCGAAACTCCTGCTATCAAAGGTCAGCACGCTAACCATTTAGCCATGGAGCCGGAAATAATAATAATAATAATAATAATAATAATAATAATAATAATAATAATAATAATAATAATAATAATAATAATAATAATAATACCGGGCGAGTTGGCCGTGAGCGTAGAGGCGCGCGGCTGTGAGCTTGCATCCGGGAGATAGTAGGTTCGAATCCCACTATCGGCAGCCCTGAAGATGGTTTTCCGTGGTTTCCCATTTTCACACCAGGCAAATGCTGGGGCTGTACCTTAATTAAGGCCACGGCCGCTTCCTTCCAACTCCTAGTCCTTTCCTATCCCATCGTCGCCATAAGACCTATCTGTGTCGGTGCGACGTAAAGCCACTAGCAAAAAAAAAAAAAAATAATAATACCGGGCGAGTTGGCCATGCGGTTAGGGGCGCACAGCTGTGAGCTTGCATCCGGGAGATAGTGGGTTCGAGCCCCACAGTCGGCAGCCGTTAAAATGGTTTACCGTGGTTTACCGTGGTTTCCCATGTTCACACCAGGCAACTGCTAGGACTGTACCTCAATTAAGACCAGAGCCGCTTCCTTCCCACTCCTAGGCTTTTTCTATCCCATCGTCGCCATAATATCTGTCTGTCAGTGCGACGTAAAGGAAATTTAATAATAATATTAATAATAATTGCTCTCTTCCCAGTTGGTGGTTATCCGTGACTGGAAGAGAGTTTTTTCGTGCATGCGTGCGTGAATTCAGTTCATTCATTCATTTAATCATTCATTAATTCATTGATTCATTTATCCATAATGGTGGTGATGATGATGATGATGATGATGCTTGTTGTTAACAGGGGCCTAACATCTAGGTCATCGTCCCCTAATGGTACGAAATGAGATGAAATGGAATGACAAATTAAAACTTCAAAATCCTCCACTGACCAGAATTCAAAACGTGAGGACGAAGAATGAATGAATCGGTGGATCCGACCCGCAATGTCTCGCATTCATAAAAACTGACATGAAATAATAGTGTTACTGTCCAAGGGACTGCGTCTATAGCATAATACTGAAGCGATGATGCTTTTAGTCTAAGGATGTCCAAAATCCAAGTCGTCGGCCCCTCATAATGGTATTTATCGCTAGGAAAGTGGAACCATAGTATTTGTCATGGTACGGGACTAATCAAAAGTAGTGTAGACTCGCGATATTCCACACATTAGGTACTACTCACAGGTAATGAAATTCACACATGTAATACAGACCTATAGTGTTTCGCACATTGCGGCGCCATTTACAGGCAACGCATCCTATGGTGTTCATCACATAAGTTACTAACCACAGGGACTCGCGCTATCCCGTGGTGTTCCTCATATAGTGGGTACTAATCATAGGCAAGCCAAAACCATGGTGTCGCTCATCCCATAGTGTCGCTCATATAGTGGTACCAATCACAGGTACTGTAAAAGCCGGCACCGTACTCTTTTGCTACTAATCACAAACCTATGTCGTACCTAACATAGTGGTACTACGCGCAAGTAAAAGCGACCCATGGTGTTACCCGCGTGGTGGTACTAATCACCAGTAGTTTCATGGTTCGAATTCAATCATCCCTTGGTCGCCCCTTTTAGTCGCCTCTTACGACAGGCAGGGGATACCGTGAGTGTATTCTTCGTCTGCGTCCCCCACCCACAGGGGGGTTATCCATAATGGAATGTTCACTCCTCAGCTGCTGGGGTTCCGTAACTGTAGGTTGAGAACATTCATTCAATTGAAATTCATTCATTCATTCATTCATTCAGTCAGTCATTCAATCAGTCACTAATCGGTCAGTCAGTCAGTCAGTCAGTCAGTCAGTCAGTCAGTCAGTCAGTCAGTCAGTCAGTCAAATATTCAGTAATGAATGCTGTCTCCCCAGTTGGTGGTTATCCGTGACTAGCAGAGAGGAGTGTTTATTCACTCATGCGTGCATGAATACCCTTCATTCATTCATAATGTCTGTTTTAATTCGAGGATAACTCCGTACAAATTTGTGACGTAAATTAATACTTGCACTAATTCAACTTATGATGGGCAAGATACATGTCCTAGAATATAAATAGCACTATTAACATCTAGGACACAAAATAGGCTAAGTAACATTTTAGAAACTTTAAATTAAAGACTGGGTGTAAATAGTGATTATGTTTAACTGTAATTTTTAATGTAGTAATAGATCAAGTAATTGTTACAAGAAAACCATGCAAGTATCAAAATCATTTGGATTACAATAAATGACTACTCTCTCCCCAGTTCCTGGCGATTCGAAACTAAGGGATGGGAGTATTCTATTCCAGAAGTGTAGAGACAACACAAAAGTAGGTACCCAGACCCCGGGCCATAAGAATTAACTACTATGTGAGGTTTGAATCCTACCGCCCGACCGTCAATCGAACGTAGACCCCACGCAACTAAGGCCAGAGCGCTACCACTCACAGCGACCTGTGTTAGAAATGTATTACTTAGAATGATTCTTTAGTATACTTTGTATAATTTCTTTTATGCTAGAGAAAAATAGCGCAAAGCATCTCCGTACAGGCCCTTGGCGGAGCCGAAAGTAAAGGCATCCACTATCCTTAATCAAGTGGTTAACTCCATGCCCGGCCGCCTTGGCTCATCAGGAATGAACCTGGTACTCATTTTGAGTTAACCTCAGGGCCATGTTCCCTCGTTTCTAAAGGTTCCACTTAATGACGGGGAATTGAACCCACACTGTCAGGTGAACCGAGCACGCTATCATCGCCTCGGCTAGACAGCTCCTACGCTGTTATGTAAAACTCTGGTATTGTTTTGAGTAACGGAAATGACGATAACCATGACCACAGGCTGCCAAGTTCCTGGACTCTCTGTGTCGAGGTGGCTGTTAATTTTCCTCACGGGCAATCCTGTAAAACTGGTAGCTAGAAAGACACCTCTTACGACATTCTATGGAATGAGTATCTTGTACTTCCCTTAAAACAATAATCACCACAACCATCTTATGACACTCCCCAGGAAAGTATTGTAGGATCTTCTTGATTTTATCTTTATGTCAGGATTAGGAACACATAGGCTGTCATAGATACTGCAGTATTAACAGACATTCTTCAGTTATTAATTTGATATTTTTCTGTTATCCTTTACTCCCTGTTTCTCCTATAATTTTTTCAAAAATCGTAATTAATTGTATTATTGTTTACTTATTTATCCGACTCATTTTGGTGAATAATCAGCGTTGAGACCTTCGGTTCACAGGGTCCCGGGTTCGATTCCCGGCCGGGTCGGGGATTTGAATCACGTCCGATTAATTCTTCTGGCTCGGGGACTGGGTGTTCGTGTTTGTTCCAACACTCTCCTCTTCATAATCAGACAACAAACCACACTACCAACCACCACAGAAACATGCAATAGTTATTACATCCCTCCACATAGGGTTAGTGTCAGGAAGGGCATCCGGCCGTATAACAGGGCTAAATCGACACGTGCAACATAGTTCGCTGCCATGACGCCACAAGGTGTGGAAAAATCGGCAGAAGAAGAAGAAGAAGAAGAAGATTGTTTACTCCTTATTTGACTTACATGTTTTTCTTATTAATTATAGTTGATATTTTAGAAAAACGTAGTAAAACTCTAAAAGAGTATAAAAGTGTAAGAGGGAGCAAGAGCCTTAACTTCGCCACTGTATAAAGGTACAGCTAAATAAATAAATAAAGAAATAAAGAAATAAATAAAATATGGTGCGCTTACTGTGTACTGTATCTACGGATCTCTTTAGATAATACAGGGTGTACGAAAAATGGCGTTCAATAATGTCACTATCGGACAGAAGACATTACACTGATTAATTTAAGTATACCGGTAAATAGTAACAATCTCCGAGCTATAATGGCGGAGATATCAGAAAGAACCTGGCGGGTGAAATGGAGCATGTTACCAAAAACAAGAAACCAAGGCGTAATGATGATTTTATTCATGGATAAATAGGCTTTACATCAACAGCTGCTCATACAGGCGAGTGTCGAGTTCGGCCTCGTCCTCCGCGACCTCCATGCCCACCATCTCCTTGAGGTGACCACACAAGAAGTAATCCAAGGGATTCAGATCTGGTGACGTCGGAGGCCAGGATATAGGCCCTCTGATACCTATCCATCGTCGTGGATATTCTCTATTCAATTCATGGCGAGACTCGTTACAGTAGTGGCGTGGTAAGTAATAATAATAATGTTATTTGCTTTACGTCCCACTAACTAGTTTTTAAGGTCTTCGGAGACGCCGAGGTGCCGCAATTTAGTCCCGCAGGAGTTCGTTTACGTGCCAGTAAATCTACCGACACGGGGCTGTCGTATTTGAGCACCTTCAAATACCACCGGACTGAGTCAGGATCGAACCTACGTGGTAAGTCATGCTGGAACCATATACTACGTCGTACCGCACAAAGCTGCTGATGATGATGCTTGTATATTAAAGGGGCCTAACATCTAAGTCATCGGCGAACATCCGTATTGTAGAAACTATGTCATGTTTGTTCGGTAAATGCTGCCCATCCTCCTAGACATTCCTTATGAGGTAGGGCCGATGATGGTACCGTCTATGTGTCCTGCCCACACGTTTATCCTCCAGCGAACTTGGTGACCCCTTTCCTGCACTGCATACGGGTTCTCGTGGGTCCATCTGTGGTTGTTATGGGAGTTAAAGGCACCGGACCTTTTACATATGGCCTCATCGGACCACAGTATTCTTCGTTATAGATTTACTTCTCTGCCGTTCGCTATTAACAGCCAATATTACAACACTGTGTGCAACACGGACGATCAACCTCCATAAGGTGCTGAACGGACATGTGTCTACATGGGTACAGATCGTCCTCCCGCAGAATAGCATGGACGAGACTGTGATGCACTTGAAGTGATCGCGCAATCTCGTCCGTGCACGAAGAATCGTCCTCCGCGATCATTGCCAGTACTTCTCCAACTGCGAAGTTCGGCGAGTCGTTGGACGACGATCTGCTGTTGGTGAGGCGGTAACGACACCCGTTTCCCCCATGAGTTTGTCCAATTGTTCAAACACATGATGACTCATGACGGCGTACAGGATATCTTTGGCCATGTAGGGACGGTTGCCTTTCTCACCTAAAATGAGACCCATGACACAGTACTCTGCTATCTGCTTCCCTGTACGGCTGCATCGCACTGCTACGGTGAAATACATCCTCTCTAAATGCCACTGCACACCACATTCGCAGACGCTTAACTGAATACTGCTACTGGGTATGTCCTGTCAATTACGTACGCGTTTTCATTGGTTAATCGTATGCCCAATGTACCTGTTGCCCTACACTGTGAAGTACAGGTCACCAATGCCTGCTGTCTTTGTGAAAGATGTCATGGGTCTCATTTCGAGGCTTTGCAAGTAATATTCAGGTCCCAGATCGCGCCTAAAACTACACACTATTCCTTGCCCCATTTGCGTTGGTATGAAAATTACGAGATAAGGGGTGCGTTCCTATCCTCAATTGACTTGTCCTTATCCCCTTCCCACGCTCTTTAATTATTGGACATAGTTTTTCAACACCCTGTATTTCAATAAATGTTAATCTGTCTACCATTCCTTCAGTTATATAAATACACCGCAAAAGAAGTTTGGAGTATCAAGGAAGCAATGCAATAGTAAAACTACATAATATTTTTGTTGTATCACAGAGGAACACGACTTGGAAATCTAAACTTTTACGAATTCAAATGTTTTTCTTCCTGTATCTAACGCAAATAAACATTTATAATGATAAGGTTACAATTCTGATTCTTCTTCTTTAGTTGCCCCTTCTTCACACTGGCTTAGAATCGTGTATGGCCTCCTCTGGCACTGTTCAGGTCTCTGACAAGTTGTGGCATTCTTACGATCAGTACATTGACGTCATTTTGACGAGGTTCTATTCCCTCTAGACAACTCTAATGAGGTATGAGGTGTCTGTGGAGGTTGTGGACAAAACCAGCTGTTTTCAACCTGTCCCATGCATGCTCAATGCAGTTCACATCCGGTGAATTAGCTGGCCAATTCATATGGTTTGATATCCGCCTCTATCATGAAGTTCCTCACGGATACACCTCGATGGGGGCGAGAACTGTCGCCGAAAATGAATTGAACAACATATTCATCCCTATATGGTTGTACAAATGGTCGAAGAATTTCAGCGGTATATCGCTGGGTAGTTAACGTCCCTCGAATTGCTATCAAAGGTTTACGATGGCCATGCATAATCCCAGCGCAAAACATTTCACCACCACCTCTCAATGCATGCACCTCTTGAACATGCTGGTACTTTCCACCACGTTCTTTACCCCTTCACACCATTTGTTGTAAGAGTATCAGACCTGAACAGGGTTGATCAATCAGATAGATCACTAACTTCCCATGGAGAACTACTGTCCAGAAGACGGAAGATCGCACAGAATGGCATCAACTTATGGGGAAGCAACAAAATCCTTGGGTCACGATACTCAATCATGAGTATAACTACCAGAGAGAGAGAGAGAGAGAGAGAGAGAGAGAGAGAGAGAGATCAGGCCTAAGTGATAATCGTGTTTCATCTTTAAAAATGACATTACCCATTCATCCAATCCCCAATTAAGGCGATGACGATTCTCTAGTAGAACACATCAAATCGGTCGAAATGGCCTTATTGTCAACTGTGTAGCCGATTGCGTACAGTTTGTGCAGATCGGCGAACCCCGGCTGCCCTAAAGAAGACATCTCGTCAAGGGCGCCCATCCCCAGGGGGGAAGGGAGGGCGGGGCCCCCCCAGCTCTCAGGGAAAGGCAAATATCTAATGTAGTCAAGTGTTTTTCTTTCAAGAAAATGATTTAAAAGTCGGTATTACGTAGAAGTGGTTAGTACCACCCCCACCAACAGGCAGGGGATACAGTGGGTGTTATTCTACTGCGGAATACAAGTCGCCATTCATCTTCCAAAATGTTAAAAATACTACATACCCCCAGGTCTAGGCCCCCCACTACAAACTGTCATGTGGGCGCCCATGCATCTCGTAATTGTTGATCAGGGGAAGTTCATCTCCTCTGCGCTGTTACACGGATAGAAATATACCGAACTTATCGCGGCGTTATCACCCTCAGTCAGCCAGTCACATCATTGGTCTCCCGGTACCTTTTCTACATTTCTGACACTGAATCTTGGTTAATCCCAACAATGCGAGATACTACGGCTTGTGTACGTCCACCGTGAATTAATTCCTAAATTCTTGCTCAGCCAAATTAGGAAATACGCATTGCACAAGAAATGTAAGCAATAGCTGAGCCTGTACACACTAGTACCAGTCTTCATCTGAAATGGCATATTTCACCCCAGGCTCAGCACAAACCGTAGGGAGCGACATCTGCTGTATTATAAACAAGCAATACAATTGCTTGTGTTTTATACAGTGCTCTCGACCACTTACAGCAGGACTGCACACTGCCTACCACATAACGTGCCTAATCCCACATTTGAAACTGTTTTTGAAGTGTTCCTATACTTTTAGAGACGCTGGGGTGTCGTAGTTTTGTCTTAAAGTAAACGTTGTAGGCAATGGCATGATGATAAACGGGGTTAAACGTCAGGTTGTGAGTTTCACAAATAGGAAAAGTCCTCTCAGTTTTAATTACTGCGTTGATGGGGTGAAAGTTCATTTTGGGGATCATTGTAAGTATCTAGGTCTTAATATAAGGAAAGATCTTCATTGGGGTAATCACATAAATATGATTGTAAATAAAGGGTACAGATCTCTTCACATGGTTATGAGGGTATTTAGGGGTTGTAGTAAGGATGTAAAGGAGAGGGCATATAAGTCTCTGGTAAGACCCAAACTAGAGTATGGTTCCAGTGTATGGGACCCTCACCAGGATTACTTGATTCAAGAACTGGAGAACATCCAAAGAAAAGCAGCTCGGTTTGTTCTGGGCGATTTCCGACAAAAGAGTAGCGTTACAAAAATGTTGCAAAGTTTGGGCTGGAAAGGAGACGAGCTGCTCGACTAAGTGGTATGTTCCGAGCTGTCAGTGGAGAGATGGCGTGGAATGACATTAGTAGAATAAGTCTGAGTGGTTTCTTTAAAAGTAGGAAAGATTACAATATGAAGATAAAATTGGAATTCAAGAGGACAAATTGGGGCAAATATTCGTTAACAGGAAGGAAAGTTAGGGATTGGAATAACTTACCAAGAGAGATGTTCAATAACTTTCCAATTTCTTTGCAATCATTTAAGAAAACGCTAAGAAAACAACAATTAGGGAATCTGCCACCTGGACGACTGCCCTAAATGGAGATCAGTAGTGATTGATTGATTGATTGATTGATTGATTGATTGATTGATTGATTGATTGATTGATTGATTGATTGATTGATTGATTGATTGATTGATTGATTGATTGATTGATTAAGAAAACAAAATTAATGGCAATCATTAAACTGGAAATCACTAACACTGTTATCATCGTGGACAGAAACACCATTGAAAAGATGTCATATTTCAAATAGGTCTACTTTTTTTTTTTTTACAGTTTGCTTTACTTCGCGCCGACACAGATGGGACGATGGGATAGGAACAGTGTAGAAATGTGAAGGAATAGACCGCGGTCTTAATTAAGGTACAGTCGCAGCATTTCGTGGTGAAAATGGGAAACCACGGAAAACCCTCTTCAGGGCTGCCGACAGTTGAGTTCGAACCCAGTATATCCCACAAGCCGCGTAGCCACTCGCTCAGTTTCAAATACCGGTACCTACGTTCACATGAATGGGATCCAGATGTAGAAAACAAAGCCACAATCGGCATTGTAAGAAATGTGTTTCTGAAATGGAAACATTCTGTGCACATCGCTCGCGTGTCGGGAAGTGTTGTGTGTTACGGTGACTGACTGCTGGCCTTTGAACTGTGGGTGTATCGCAAGATGTCCCATGGAAAGTCATGTCACCAAAGAGGAGGTACTCCGCCATGCCGGGAAAAGATGTGATGTCGCATTTTAACCCCCGCAAAAAGTAGGAAAACTAGGCCTGATACAACTGATCACAAAAGACCGGACAGAAGGGAAATCACAAAAGGCAAGATAGAAGGGACACGTGTACATGGGTGGAGGTCCATTTTGGTCGCCAACCTTCTGCGAGGAGATGGCACAAGAAGAAGAAAAAGAAGAAGTAGTAGTAGTAGTAGAAGAAGAAGAAGAAGAAGTTATTAACGTCCCACAAGCCAGAGACACGCAGTTGTGCGTTTATACGCACTTAAATGCCATTAACTTCAGTTAGGATCAAAACAAGAGAACAACCACACAGGTTATGAGACATTTTTATGAAATTAGTACACTTAAAGCTGCTGACCGTGTTGTCCAATATAGCAAAATGGAAGACATAGTGAATATGTCTATATTTATATTTAGATCTCTGAAGTTTTAACTATTTACTTCTGTTTCCTCCAAGTCCGCTCCATTGCTCTGCAGATACTACGTTGTAGTTTTCTGACCTGTTGGGACGGATTCGATTCCCGGTTCGCAACGAATGTAAGGCTGAATTAAGGTAATTGGACGGTGAGCACATAGATTTAGGTTAGCCTACAATGTGAAGATAAATCATCATCATCATCAAATAGGGCCCGGATGTTTATGCAGTAGCCGCTTAGATTGCAAACTAATTTGGCTAGTAGGAAGTGTCGGCTACCCGCTCTTCCATAATGTAGCAAGAGTAACATAAATTATAGGGGTTTTGCTGGGCCGTACTCCTATTGTTTATACAAACCCCGTAGCATAGTCGTTGTGAAGGTAGACTATACTTGTTACTCGCTTCAGGAAGGTTGCATTCTAACCTATTACTGCATAAACATCCGGGCCGTAATCATCATCATCATCATCTGTTTACCCTCCAGGGTCGGTTTTTCCCTCGGACTCAGCGAGGGATCCCACCTCTACCGCCTCAAGGGCAGTGTCTTGGAGCTTCAGACTCTTGGTCTGGGGATACAACTGGGGAGAATGACCAGTACCTCGCCCAGGCGGCCTCACCTGCTATGCTGAACAGGGGCCTTGCGGGGGGGGGGAGTTTGGAAGGGATAGACAAGGAAGTGGGAAGGAAGCGGCCGTGGCCTTAAGTTAGGTACCATCCCGGCATTGCCTGGAGGAGAAGTGGGAAACCACGGAAAACCACTTCCAGGATGGCTGAGGTGGGAATCGAACCCACCTCTACTCAGTTGACCTCCCGAGGCTGAGTGGACCCCGTTCCAGCCCTCGTACCACTTTTTAAATTTCGTGGCAGAGCCGGGAATCGAACCCGGACCTCCGGGGTTGGCAGCTAATCACGCTAACCACTACACCACAGAGGCGGACATGTGAAGATAAAGTAAATTAAAATCCTACTTTCAGTCACTTTAGAAGTGGCTTTCCGTGGTTTCCCACCTCAATTCCAGGCGCATGCCAGAAGTGTCACGGCCGTTTCCTTTCCATTTTATATCAAGATCTTCGAGGCGACCACATTCATATGATTGTACAATAACTGTAGTGTTATTATCAGCATAATAATAATAATAATAATAATAATAATAATAATAATAATAATAATAATAATAGATACCGATATCTACAAGAAATACTCTGTCACCCCTGTGGGTGGGCGGTAGTATAACACCCACGTTATCTCCTGCCTGTAGTAAGAGGTGACTAAAAGGGGCTCGTAACTTGGGAGCTTGGGTTGGCGACCTAGCGACCTAAGGGTCCTTAGTTGAGTCCTGGCATTGCTTCCACTTACTTGTGCCAGGCTCCTCACTCTCATCTATCTTATTGACCTTGCTTGGTCAACTCATGTTCTTTTCCGATCCCGACGCTATAAGGTTCCGAGGCCTAGGGAGTCTTTCATTCTCACGCCCTTCGTGGCCCTTGTCTTTCTGTGGCCGATACCTTCATTTTGTGAAGTGTCGGATCCCTTCCATTTTTACTCTCTGATAAGTGTTATATAGAGGATGGTTGCCAAGTAGTACTTCCTCTTAAAACAATAATCACCTCCTCACCTCCTCCAATCGTGCTTATCGAGTTTTAATGCGTTAAACATTCTTTAAAAATTGAATGACGCAAAGGCGGATAGTATAGAAAAAAGATCTGAACTTCGACTTGAAACAGAGTCGCGCGTGATGTCCTTTCTGGTGTCCGGCTCCATGGGTAAATGGTTAGCGTGCTGGCCTTTGGTCACAGGAGTCCCGGGTTCGATTCCCAGCAGGGTCGGGAATTTTAACCATCGTTGGTTAATTTCGCTGGCACAGGGGCTGGGTGTATGTGTCGTCTTCATCATCATTTCATCCTCATCACGACGCGCAGGTCGCCTACGGGAGTCAAATCAAAAGACCTGCACCTGGCGAGCCGAACACGTACTCGGACACTCCCGGCACTAAAAGCCATACGCCATTTCATTTTTTTCCATTCTGGTGTTTATGTTGTTGGTTCATGTAAGTGGCTCGAGACAATGTGGTCTTGTGTGATCACACTGAAAATCTGTGTCCAAATGGTAACTGTTTTGGTGTGTGCATCTGTAATTATTTTGGAGCTATGGTGGGGAAGTAGTCGTGGATTGCCTGTATTTTAGGTACTAGCCATTAACACCGTACGAATTGGCTGCGTGTTTCGAGTGACGTAACTGTGAGCTTGCATTCGGAAGATGGTGAGTTCGAATTCCACCGTCGGCAGCCCTGAAGATAGATTTCCCTTGTTTCACATTTTCATGCCAGGTTGTACGTTAATTAAGGCGACGGCTAGTGCCTTCGCAATCTTAGCCCATTAT
Source organism: Anabrus simplex (assembly GCF_040414725.1). Classification (NCBI taxonomy): domain Eukaryota; kingdom Metazoa; phylum Arthropoda; class Insecta; order Orthoptera; family Tettigoniidae; genus Anabrus; species Anabrus simplex. The sequence continues at coordinate 1,060,984,405 of NC_090265.1, forward strand.
TATTTACGAGTCGCCGAAAATCTATAAGACAGTGCGATGTTTAACCGCAGCAGAAATGTAACTCGTATCGCCTCAGTTAGCGTGTGCAGGTATTTTTATTGTGATACGGATGTCTCGCATTTAAGCCATGATCGATAAGGCGTCAAGTCTACCTGGTCTAGAGGACAACTTACGGAGGGGAATAAGGGATTGGAGTAATTTACCAAGAGAGATGTTCGAAAGATTGCCAACTTCTTTGAAATCATTTAAGAGAAGACTACCGGAAGGTAAACAATTTAGGGAATCTGCCACCTGGGCGACAGCCCTAAATACAGATCAGTGGTGATTGATATAAGGAATGCTGTTACTAGCATCGCTCGGAACAATTTGCTTTACGTCGCACCGACACAGATAGGTCTTATGAAAACGATGGGATAGAAAAGGGCTAGGAGTAGGAAAGAGGCGGCCCTGGCCTTCATTAAGGTACAGCCTGGTGTGAAAATGGAAAACCACAGAAAACCATTTTCAGGGCTGCCGACAGTGGGGTTCGAATTCACTATCTCCCGAATACAAGCGCACGGCAGCATCGCTCGTACGTTATGATCACACCTCCGTCACTTTCATACTGTCAAAGCCAAAGATGAGACTGGGATAGATCTATGAAAGTAACGAACTTGTTCTAGCCCATACCAGAAGATACAGTGCATTGCAAACAATATGTCTTACCAGATAGTATCCTTAATTAATTCGAAGGAGAAAAACAAAAGAGGAACATTTCTAAGAAGCCTCTACTTCTTAGGTTCAACTTATGCAAAATTATTTTGTATTGTAAAAAATAGATGGCAAAGAAATAGAACAGAAAAAAGGCTCTAATGTCAATAATGAAGGCTAGGACACATGTCTGTCCTAGAACATATAGTGTGTTCCAAAAGTCACGTTACTCTCCCCCCCCCTCCACTTTGGAGTGTGATGTACAATATATATATATATATATATATATATGATGAGAGGAGGAAGGTATAGGTAAATACGGCAGATAATCACCAGTTACTATGGCTATCTGTGTGCACACTGTCATTTTCATCGCACCGTACTATTTGCCTTCCAGGAGCGATGTAAAACTGCTGGCGTGATGGAAGCAAATGCATTCCGAACAGCGTCATTGAGGTCCTCGATTGTCTGATAACGATTGTGCGCGACTTTCTGTTTGATGTGTCCCATAACGCGTTATCGCAGGATGTCAGATCGGGATATCGGGGTGGCCATTTGAAGAGGTGCCGGTAACGTTCCAATTGCGGTACGAACTAGCCATGTAGCATGACGAGATAAATTACTTGACTCACTGTCCGACTCGTTGGCTGAACGGTCAGCGTATTGGCCTTCGGTTCAGAGGGTCCCGCGTTCGATTCCCGGCCGGGTCGGGGATTTTAACCTTAATTGGTTAATTCCTAAGGCACGGGGGCTGGGTGTATGTGTCGTCTTCATGACGCGCAGGGCGCCTACGGGAGTCAAATAGAAAGACCTGCACCTGGCGAGCCGAACCCGTCTTGGGATATCCCGGCACATTTCATTTCATTTATTATCCGCACACTTTATCTTGGTGCATTTACACCCTAGTGCTGAATCGGTCGACCTCGGCGATCTTCGAGATTCGTACTGGCAACCTTTGAAACACAAACTATGAATCGCTTAAGCATCGTTGTGCGACATCTGGCGTACACTTTACGTACTAGCACTGTTGTTGTTTACACAACAAAGCCAAAGTATAGAATTCATGCTAGGAACAAGATTCGCATCGAGAAATGTTTTATAATGTTATATAATGTGTATGTGACATAGTTGTTGGCTTAAGATGATAACGGTTTAGAAATTTCATATCGATCGATCATATTCTCGATTCAATTCAGATTTCATTTTCATTCAGTTGGCAGCACCAGACAGCACTATCGATACCGGGCCAGCTCCCTCCTTACTCCTCAACCCCGTACACATATGCACCAAGATAAAGTGTGCGGATAATACTTGACTCACTGGCACGGTGTCATGAGTCTCGGGGTCTTCAAAAATAATATTTGGGACTTCTTGGTCGAATCTGGTTCCAACAAGATGGAGCGCCAGCGCATTTCGCAGTACGTGCAAGGGAATACCTCAGCGACGTGTTCAGAGGCAGATGAATTGGAAGAGGATCTCCAACGTTACGGGAACCTCTCAAATGGCCACCCCGAAGTCCCGATCTGACATCCTGTGAAAATACGTTATGGGCAGAGATGAGCTTAAATGATATTTCAGAATATCTGTCACCGGCGTATCAATGACACAAAAATATCTGTGATTCAGTCACAGAAAGCACGAGCATATTATTATCGTCACGGTCACTCTTTGGTCGCGGGCGGCCAGTATGGAAATACTTCTAGTTGATCCGATGACAATGTCATCCAAATTTGCAACAAGTGGCTTCACTAACTGGAAGCACAGAAATCAGTGGTTAACGGAACTTGAGAATTTCCGCTCTCATCGCCATCATATGTTAATCTTTAAAAGGCGGGGGGAATGAACTGTGCAGAGTTGACAGCCGTGTGCTCTCTCAGTCGAATGATTATTATTATTATTATTATTATCTAATGATATTCATCATCATCATCATCTGTTTACCCTCCAGGTTCGGTTTTTCCCTCGGACTTAGCGAGGGATCCCACCTCTACCGCCTCAAGGGCAGTGTCCTGGAGCTTCAGACTCTTGGTCGGGGGATACAACTGAGGAGTATGGCCAGTACCTCGACCAGGCGGCCTCACCTGCTATGCTGAACAGGGGCCTTGTGGAGGGATGGGAAGATTGGAAGGGATAGGCATGGAAGAGGGAAGGAAGCGGCCGTGGCCTTAAGTTAGGTACCATCCCGGCATTCGCCTGGAGGAGAAGTGGGAAACCACGGAAAATCACTTCCAGGATGGCTGAGGTGAGAATCGAACCCACCTCTACTCAGTTGACCTCCCGAGGCTGAGTGGACCCCGTTCCGTTTCAAATTTCGTGGCAGAGCCGGGAATCGAACCCGGGCCTCCGGGGGTGGCAGCTAACCACTACACCACAGAGGCGGACTCTAATGATATTAATGTTTAATACACTGACTGACAGAGCAAATGCAACACCAAGAAGGAGTGGTTCGAAAGGGATGAAAGTTGGGGAAAAAACAGAGACGGCACGGACGAATAATTGATGTTTATTTCAAACCGATATGCAGGTTACACAATGCGCACGGCATCGACTCAGTAGGATGTAGGACCACCGCGAGCGGCGATGCACGCAGAAACACGTCGAGGTACTATAACCTTCCAATGTATGTCAGGATGAGATTGGTGAACACATTGGAAGTTTATGTCGAGAAATAACGTCAATGAAATCTCATATCCGGTTATCACACCTCCAGATGAATTAGAGGGCAGTTGATTTGTCTAATTACGTGAACGGCATTGCCGAATTGAAGATATCAGCAGATTGATAACCAGCTCTAAACCCCGTGGTATCTTGGAAATGTTGGTAGATAGTTAATATTGTGAAACATAGGGCAGGATTATATGAATAATACGTATTCTTCAAGCAAAGTTTTTGAAATGCATGAACGGCAGTATATCTGCGACAGAATGTTACTGAGGGCCATGAAATATGTAAACAATAAATTTATATGAGAGGGCCATACCTTGTACATCTAGTCTCGCACGATCCGACGATCGAGATGAAGAAAGGAAACTGTCGATTACTAACCTAAATACGAGGCGGCAATTATTAAATAAGTTCCTTTACTAATACAGCTGATTTGTACGAGATCGTCTTACATTATGTGTCAAATGTTTCCAATTGTCAGAAACATATGGGAGCAAGAAGCTGAGAAGAATTCTGAAAAGCAAACCGTCTGCAATTATTATGTTGTGGTAGAATCTGTTTTGTCTCTGAAGAAGTTGACACTCTCAATCTGCATCTCAAAAGATCAGAAGCAAGAATTCATAGGGAAAAGATTGTATTGAAAGGAGTTATTAAAGAGATATTGGCATATTATAAACATACAATATTGTAAAACAAGATATCTTGTTATTGAATGAAAAGGCAAGTGTATCTCTTGAACTGTTAAGATTGTATTAAGGTGTAACTTTGTTCTAATTGATATCTCTAAGTTTCAGGTAAAATGGAACAGTCAGCAGACGATTATTCAGATACAATGTGTGCACGTATCAACATGAACAACTAAAATAGAGGGACCTCAAAGGATCTGATCTGAAATGTGATGGACAATACTTGATGATGTTATTGAGTGAGAGCTGAACTCGGAAGGTGACACCGTCGTGGAGCAACAACCCAGGATGAGTACTTGAATATCTTATACATATTCCGCCACGTAATTGCTTATTGTAGTTGTAGAGTAGTATTTATTTTGTTGTCAATTTTGACATGAACAATTTTAACTTGAAAGCGACCGTTATTTGTTGGACATTGCGTTGTAATATTTATGATCGTTACGTCTAGTGTGGTGAGCCAGACTACGTTGTGATAATATGCGATAGTTGTGTAAGATTTCTTTAATGTTTGCTAGCAAGGTTTTGCGAAAGTTTCTTCGACATGGATGTTATTGGTACCGTAATGGTGTTATGGTAATGAACGTTAATTTTAACCTGTAGCTCAGAATACCTCGGAGGAGCTCGGTATTTTGCGATGTGCGATTCTGTGGTCTTCAAAATGTTATGTGCTTGTGTGGAAATACAGTGTTTGATAATAGAAGTGTGATACTATTGTGGTGATATGGAGTTAATGCGGCAACGTATTTAGTAATTTTACGTAATTGCCTGAATAGATTGTTCTTTAGTATGGTGAATTCGCTGTGCATGACGAGTTGTGCGATGTAATAAGGTGTTAGTTACGGTAGGATCTTTGAAAATATTTACGTGGATAGAGAGATGTGATGATTATAGACGTGTCATTAGGATTGCGAATTTTATGATGATGTTATGTGAAGGTCCTGATGATGGTATTGACGGTAGGAACTATGTTGGTCATGCGTGAATTTTAATGTTGTCGTGATGAATAATTTATTTAGGTACGAGGCCGTATTTTAGAATAATATTATAGGATGTTGCACTCACGAACACTAGTAGTTGGTCGTCACATTTATCCTATTTAAATACAAGATTGACCAGAGCGCACGATTTTTAAAGGGATGTTTAGGATCTTCGCAAGATAATCGGTAACGTAAAGATATTAAGGTCATGTCGTAAAGGAAATATGATCTTCTATGGTAAGTAAACCATATCTTTGCTAGTTGGATTTTGTAGATCATTTGAGTTGACGCCTAGTGCTAATGTAGTATTCCAGGTCAAACGTCGCAGTGGTATCCGGAGGCGCAGAATCAACGTAGTTAGACAAAGTTATCGTAGACGTTGCAATGTCTCTTGATGTTTTTTTTTATCTAGGTGCGGTCACCGATGGACGTACGAGAGGATCGAGTCTGTCTTTTAAATGCATGATTTTGATGGATGTTACATTATGTTATGATCCTGTGTCTTTCAAGCATTTCTGTTGCATTTATGGTGATTTTATGAAGTTAGAATAACGGTATTTTTCAAGTTGCTAGATAGACAGATACCGACATATAACGCGGTGATTTTTTAAAGAGAAATGACGGAATATTTTGAGATATTTGGGTAGTAAATAGCATTCTGAAGTGGATGATTCTATAATTCCCAGTGATTTATTTTTGAAAAATGCGAGATTGATAACTAATCTTTCCATGTAAGCCTTCAGCAGAGGGACACTTTGTCTCTTTTGTTTCGATTGATGATGTTGTATTTATTTGTAACAAGAGCCTGAAGTTAGGTGTTTATTTTCAAGTTAACAGAATATTTTCCTTCCTATATTCGTTTGTGTTGCCGATAATTTGCTTTTAATGTAACTGATATTTCGAGATAATTTTAAAATCATTAAACGGAAGATCCTTCCATAATTAAAACATTTTATGGAGTTCTCATTTAAAGTAGCGTAGGAACATTAGGTTAGTTAATCAATTTAAGATAAGATTAAATGTTGGTCAATGTATCTCGTCGAATATGCCAATATCCTCAGCCTCTTAATACTCTATTGCGGAATATTCACGTAATTTAGGCAGAAATGATGGTTACAGTCTACGTTAAAAGCCACGATGATAACAGTCCACTTATTTAACCTGTGTCCCAACTCGTCGAACTTGCACGTCCCTTGAGTGGAGCCTTCATGGATCTCCGACTGCATTGCTTCGCCGCGGCTGAACCCAACACTGAGATACCGAATTAAAATTTACAGCATGGTCACAGGGACTGCTGTCAGGGCACATATAGGTTATATAATTTTACTTGACACCCAACTGTGGGGCCAGAGTTGAATTATTTTATTACCGAACGACTAGAGTCGAATTACTTATCGCGTGGCAGTGGACTTAAAGAAAGGAAAACTCGAAAAGACATTGGTAATCAGAGAACATTGAATCTACAACGTTGTTGGTGAAGAATATTTGAAATATTTATTTAATCATATATGTTATGAGTAATATTGGAAGGATTTGACCGTTAATCAGTACTACGATTTTACTTAGTTTCATTTTATGACATTATGGAAGGATTTTCCGTAAAGTTTCAGCTCTTGTTAATCGGGATAATGAATCATTTAACTTTGATAGAGCGATAGGTTGTTCCGTGTCACTTATTATTGGATGTCCGTCATATTTCGGGTCAGATCCGGAGAGACCCATACGTTCATTTATTGAATCTAATTCGTGAGGTGCTAGGCAGGTATAGGTGTTGTGGAAACACTAGATAAAGACTGTAGAGTGAGATTGAGAGTGATATATTATCAATAAGGAACGATATAGGAAATTACGATGGCGTCTCTTGCTCAAGTAAAACTGTTATTGGAGGAGCTCGCTGGAAAAATGAATAAAATGCAGGAATCGCAAGAAAGTACGGAAAAGAGAATTCAAGAAGCGCAAGAAAATACAGAAAAAAGAATTCAGGAAGCACAAGAAAATACAGAAAAGAAAATTCAGGAGTCACAAGAAAGTACTGAGAAAAGGATTCAAGAAGTACGTGAGTCACAAGAAAGTACTGAGAAAAAGATTCAGGAGGCACAAGAAAATACCGAGAAGAAAATACAGGAATCACAGAGGACTACTAGAGCAGAAATTCACGAATCACACGAAAAAATGCAAGGAACTTTCGACAGAATCACCGATATGGTGCAAGAAAATATGAAGGTGATGCAAGAAGAGATTGTATCGTTAGGATCGAAAGTCGCTGAAGTACAAGGAGAAGTATTAAATTTAAAAGAAGAAGTGAATGCAGCGATGATTGAGAATAAGAGGAATTTTCAAGAAAATTTCGAAGAATTGAAGGATGATTTTAAGTCAAGCATCCAAGAGTTGCGAGTTCAAGTTGACCATGATCTTAAAGAGCTCAAAGAAGAAGTAGATGTGATGCAAGAGAAGATAAAAGAGACTGATAATGGTTGGGATGAAAAACTCAAGAAGGTATCCGATGAAGTCAACATCACCAATGAGAATATACGGAAAGAGATAACCCAAGCAAGAGAACAGATCAATGACAGATTCAATTTGATAACGGAAGAATCCGAAGAGAATAAAGCTTTGATGAATCAGCAAATAAAAGGATTAAAAGACGACTTAAATGCTATTCAAAAGGACGTACAGAACCTGAGGATTGAAAACGAAACAAATAGGAATTTGGTATCATCGTTGAACGACCGGCAGACGATAATTGAGGATGGAAGGAAGACTGAAGTAAACAGTCAATTTGAGATACCTCAGCTTTGCGTTGATATTAATGACAACGGGACAATCCATACAGGAAGTGGAACCCAGATTGTTAACATTATACGCACTTATGAAGATAGGCCTAAGAAATTTAACGGAAATATAGGATCCAGTATGACTCCTCGTGGTTTTCTCAGAGAGATGGAAGAATATTTTAGGGAGACAAAGGTATCTACAGAGCGCCAGTTAAAGACAGTGGAGAAACATTTAGAGGGTGCACCACTCATTTGGTTTAAAGCTTTTCGCTACGTTTTTGAGGATTATGCAGGCTTTAAACAAGCTTTCTTGGATAAATTCTGGGGAATCGACGTACAGCAAGGAATCAGACTCGATCTATACTCGAAGAAATATTCTTTAACGGGACCGAGTAGGTTTGCCGAATACTTCACGATGCAATTTCATCGACTGAAGGAGCTTGATTCTCCACCTACAGAAACAGAAATGGTACGAGCAATAATCAAACAGTTCCCTGCGGATATACAGAGATTATTGACGGCGGCAAACATTCAATCAGCCGTGCAAGCAGAGTCGATACTTCGGCAAATTGACAACACGACAACACATGCTAATAGCCGCATAGTAAGACACGTCGATCCGACGGTAAATGTGGTAACACCAGCAGGAGATGAAGGTGTAGAAAGAAATCAGGGATACAACAGTCATGGTCAAGGAGATAGACCTAGGACGAATGAAGGCTACAGAAGAGTGGAACATAGGGATGAGAGGAGTGACAAGACACGCCAGAAGTGGGCACCGTCTCGAAACGAAGAGCGGAGATATCCTAGGTATTACAGAAATACAAGGTGGAGTCGAAATAGAGATAAATGGCCGTACCGCCGAGATAGGTATCGAGAAAATTCAAGACAATCAGATATTCGACAGGACGAGGAGATAAACAAGGAAAGAGAAAGGTACCTTGGTGAATTAAGAAAGCAGCAGGAGTGCAAGCAATGGGAACGAGCGATATTGAATCAAGATATGAACGCTGATTGCGTGGGCGCGACTAGTCTGTTGTATCAGCAAGAACAAAGAAAAGAAAGCGCTGATAAAACGTTAAATCCCGCAGCCACACCATTTGACAAGAATAATCAAGGCAATGACGGGGTGAAAAAAAAAACTTCGTTTTGGAATCAGTAACAAATAATAGAATTAGTAAGATAAATCCAAATTATAGGCAGCACGAATGGGTCATAGCAGGAATCGAATCGTGGGAATTTGAACCCGAGGAATTGTTGCACGAAGACGGTCTACCTAAAGGAACAAAATTAAAGAGAGGACTACCCGTTATTTACGTCACAATATTGGGTATTCGAGTATTGTCGTTATTGGATACTGGAGCAAGTATAAGTATCATCTCCAAACTACTATTCTCAGAGTTGCAAGACAAAGCACACTTGCCTGTAATTCCGATTGCTAACATGAAAATCAAGGGCATAATTCCAGACAAGGTCACGAAATGCAAGATGCAAACTTATTTGCCAATAGAGATTGGAGGAAATTTAATGGAACATCCATTTGTAGTCATGGACAAAATCCAATATAACTTGATTATTGGATCAGATTTTATCAGGGAAAACAACATAGTAATTGATTTAAAGGAAGAAGAAATAAGGATCAGATGTGACGGTGAAAGAGGACAAGACATTACAGCTAGAATAGAAAACAAGGAAACGAGCGAGCTACAGAAAACCATGAACATTTCAATAAATGAAGCTGCCCATGTTGCCGAGAAGATAATGGAAAGATACGACACAGAAGATGCTATATGTGGACAGACAGTCGACAGTGGAATAGGAGGAAATCCTGAACAGCAAGGGATAATTGAGAATCTGCTGAAAAGGTATAGCAATGCTTTTAAGAGCCAGCCTGGAGCAATAAAGAACTTTGAGTACAAATTATTAGTGAAAGATTGGAGGCCGTTTAAGATTAAACCGTACCCTATACCAGATAAATTCATGCCCGAGGCTAGGAAGGTAATACAGGAGATGATGGATAATGGTATAATATCTAAAGCACATACACCATTCGTTAGCCCTCTGGTAGTGGTAAGAAAAAGCAATGGATCGATTCGCGTGTGCATTGATGCGAGACAGGTCAACTCCAAATTAATTCCTGAGTATGATAAAGCCCCAGTAATAAAGGAGATAATAAGAGGATTCCGGAACAAGAGATTTTTCACGATTTTAGATTTGACTTCCTCATACTTCCACATAGTTTTGGAGAGTAAATCCAAGCTATTTACTGGTTTCATGTTTGATAATCAAACGTATATCTTTGAAAGACTCCCATTCGGCATTTCTAACTCTGCGGCTGCATTGGTACGAGCTTTAGACAGGAACTTGAAACCGGAAGTAAAAGAATTTATAACCATTTATGTCGATGACATCGTACTGGCGACAGCAACTTTCGAGGAGCATGTAGTCAAGTTGGAACAGCTGTTAAGAAATTTAGATGAGGCTGGATTCAAAATCAATCGATCCAAGTCAAAGTTCTGCCAATCTGAAATCTTGTTTGTTGGACATGTAATTGATGGAACTGGAATAAGACCAAACCCAGTTAAGATACAGGCCATATGTAACTTTCCGAAGCCCAGAAGGATTAAGCATATCCGACAATTCTTGGGGATGACGAGATTTTTCGCTAGCCACTGTCCAAGGTATACAGAGATATTAGCTCCCCTGCAAGATTTATTGAAGACCAATAATCGTTGGCGATGGAATGAGAGTCATGATCGAGCTTTTGTTAACGTGAAGGAATTACTAGCTAACAGTATAAAACTTGGATATCCGGACTTCGATCGTGAGTTTATCATTCAATCTGATGCCTCAGCAGTTGGAGTTGGAGCTGTATTGTATCAGGAGAGTAATGGGGAGAATAATATAAACTATTTGGCCTTCGTTAGTAGGAAATTAAGAAACCATGAGCTTAAGTATACGACCACTGAACTTGAGATGCTGGCCATTGTTTACGCATTACAACAGTGGAGGAAAATAGTGTATGGGTATCCGGTAGTTATTAGGACGGACCATAAAGCACTAACGTTTGTGTTAAAAACCACATTATCCAGCGAGAGAGTATCACGATGGGCACTTTATGCGCAACAATTTAATTTAAGAATTGAGTTCTGCCCAGGTAAAAGTAATGTGTTGGCAGACAGTCTAAGCCGAAATCCAACAGAAGAGCCTCTGGAGGTCAATGTTATTGAAATAATTCAAGAGGATGAAGAATGCTTGGAAAGCTTAAAACGATTGCCGGAGTTGCAACTTGAAGATTCATCTCTGAAAGAGATTATTGAATATTGTCTAAGAAGGTCAGCTAATGATGGACCCGAAGATCAAATGGATGATTATGTGCTGACGAATAACATCTTGTATAAGTACATAGACAAAGATCGGAAGAAATTAAGAGTGGTGGTGCCACGCAAATTAAGATGTAAACTCATATGGTACATCCATAGAATGATTGGACATGGTGGTCTAGATAAATTAGCGGCTACAATAGGAGAGACTTTCACATGGACTGGGTTCCGGAGAACCATAGGGAGAATAATAAAAACCTGTGATATATGCCAGAGGGTGAAATACAACTCCGTATTATTGTATCAACCACCGATAGCTGTAATACCAGACCGACCTAGGGAAGTATATGCCATGGATTTGTATGGGAGTTTACCCGTAGGTAAACGTGGAAACCGTTTTGTATTGGTAGTCCTCGATGTGATGTCAAAATTTGTATCACTTCAGCCCATTAGGAAGGCCAACTCTAAGTCCATAATTAGGAGTTTAGAAAGAGTAACGATACCAAAGATGGGTAAACCAAAATGCATAATAACGGACCATGGAACACAGTTTACGTCAAACGAATTTGCGGAAGCTTTAAGGAAAATGAACATTCAACACCGGTTCAGTTCCATAAGGCACCCTGAATCCAATGCAGCTGAAAGGGTCATGAAGGAAATTGCAAAATATTGTAGGATTTTCTGCCATGAACGTCATTGGACATGGACTTCTTGTTTACCGACAATAGCCGATTGTATAAATTTTACATGGCACGAGTCTATCGGCAATATTCCAAGCGTTCTTCACATGAACGAGCAGCCAAGACGTCCCTGGAACGAGATCATTGCTAGGCCAGCCGAAGAAAGTCCTAGCGTCGAAGAGAACATAAAGCAAGCTCAGGCGTGTATGAAAAGGCAGGCCGAAAAACGTCTAAAGAAGTTAAGGCATAAGAGATTTCGAGAACCTTTGGAGGTTGGAACCTATGTTCTTGTCAGAAAACCAGCCGTATCTTGTCCTACGGAAAAATTCTATTCCAAGTTTGCACATTTGTATATCGGGCCGTTCAAGGTTATTGAAGCACTGGGCAATAACGCATATAAAATACAGAGTTTGGAGTCCAACAATATTGCTATTTTCAATGCTTCAAGTCTTAAACAGTACAATTTCCCGATCGTTGAAGAGGAGGAAGTCAATATCATCGTGGAATACGAAAGGAACGGAGATGCTTGGGATGTTTATTCGCTGACCGACGGATCAGATGACGAATGATAAAGTCCAGACAGGATTGGAAGACAGGATATGGAATAACAGTATCTCAAGACCAGAGTTATTTTCGTTCATTTCAGACGTGATAAGAGAAGATTTCATTGAAGAAGAGAATTATGATAAGATCTGGTATGAACATGAAATTTCTCCTTTCATACGAAATTTCATTTTTGAGTAGAGGAGGAATATAACCTTCCAATGTATGTCAGGATGAGATTGGTGAACACATTGGAAGTTTATGTCGAGAAATAACGTCAATGAAATCTCATATCCGGTTATCACACCTCCAGATGAATTAGAGGGCAGTTGATTTGTCTAATTACGTGAACGGCATTGCCGAATTGAAGATATCAGCAGATTGATAACCAGCTCTAAACCCCGTGGTATCTTGGAAATGTTGGTAGATAGTTAATATTGTGAAACATAGGGCAGGATTATATGAATAATACGTATTCTTCAAGCAAAGTTTTTGAAATGCATGAACGGCAGTATATCTGCGACAGAATGTTACTGAGGGCCATGAAATATGTAAACAATAAATTTATATGAGAGGGCCATACCTTGTACATCTAGTCTCGCACGATCCGACGATCGAGATGAAGAAAGGAAACTGTCGATTACTAACCTAAATACGAGGCGGCAATTATTAAATAAGTTCCTTTACTAATACAGCTGATTTGTACGAGATCGTCTTACATTATGTGTCAAATGTTTCCAATTGTCAGAAACATATGGGAGCAAGAAGCTGAGAAGAATTCTGAAAAGCAAACCGTCTGCAATTATTATGTTGTGGTAGAATCTGTTTTGTCTCTGAAGAAGTTGACACTCTCAATCTGCATCTCAAAAGATCAGAAGCAAGAATTCATAGGGAAAAGATTGTATTGAAAGGAGTTATTAAAGAGATATTGGCATATTATAAACATACAATATTGTAAAACAAGATATCTTGTTATTGAATGAAAAGGCAAGTGTATCTCTTGAACTGTTAAGATTGTATTAAGGTGTAACTTTGTTCTAATTGATATCTCTAAGTTTCAGGTAAAATGGAACAGTCAGCAGACGATTATTCAGATACAATGTGTGCACGTATCAACATGAACAACTAAAATAGAGGGACCTCAAAGGATCTGATCTGAAATGTGATGGACAATACTTGATGATGTTATTGAGTGAGAGCTGAACTCGGAAGGTGACACCGTCGTGGAGCAACAACCCAGGATGAGTACTTGAATATCTTATACATATTCCGCCACGTAATTGCTTATTGTAGTTGTAGAGTAGTATTTATTTTGTTGTCAATTTTGACATGAACAATTTTAACTTGAAAGCGACCGTTATTTGTTGGACATTGCGTTGTAATATTTATGATCGTTACGTCTAGTGTGGTGAGCCAGACTACGTTGTGATAATATGCGATAGTTGTGTAAGATTTCTTTAATGTTTGCTAGCAAGGTTTTGCGAAAGTTTCTTCGACATGGATGTTATTGGTACCGTAATGGTGTTATGGTAATGAACGTTAATTTTAACCTGTAGCTCAGAATACCTCGGAGGAGCTCGGTATTTTGCGATGTGCGATTCTGTGGTCTTCAAAATGTTATGTGCTTGTGTGGAAATACAGTGTTTGATAATAGAAGTGTGATACTATTGTGGTGATATGGAGTTAATGCGGCAACGTATTTAGTAATTTTACGTAATTGCCTGAATAGATTGTTCTTTAGTATGGTGAATTCGCTGTGCATGACGAGTTGTGCGATGTAATAAGGTGTTAGTTACGGTAGGATCTTTGAAAATATTTACGTGGATAGAGAGATGTGATGATTATAGACGTGTCATTAGGATTGCGAATTTTATGATGATGTTATGTGAAGGTCCTGATGATGGTATTGACGGTAGGAACTATGTTGGTCATGCGTGAATTTTAATGTTGTCGTGATGAATAATTTATTTAGGTACGAGGCCGTATTTTAGAATAATATTATAGGATGTTGCACTCACGAACACTAGTAGTTGGTCGTCACATTTATCCTATTTAAATACAAGATTGACCAGAGCGCACGATTTTTAAAGGGATGTTTAGGATCTTCGCAAGATAATCGGTAACGTAAAGATATTAAGGTCATGTCGTAAAGGAAATATGATCTTCTATGGTAAGTAAACCATATCTTTGCTAGTTGGATTTTGTAGATCATTTGAGTTGACGCCTAGTGCTAATGTAGTATTCCAGGTCAAACGTCGCAGTGGTATCCGGAGGCGCAGAATCAACGTAGTTAGACAAAGTTATCGTAGACGTTGCAATGTCTCTTGATGTTTTTTTTTATCTAGGTGCGGTCACCGATGGACGTACGAGAGGATCGAGTCTGTCTTTTAAATGCATGATTTTGATGGATGTTACATTATGTTATGATCCTGTGTCTTTCAAGCATTTCTGTTGCATTTATGGTGATTTTATGAAGTTAGAATAACGGTATTTTTCAAGTTGCTAGATAGACAGATACCGACATATAACGCGGTGATTTTTTAAAGAGAAATGACGGAATATTTTGAGATATTTGGGTAGTAAATAGCATTCTGAAGTGGATGATTCTATAATTCCCAGTGATTTATTTTTGAAAAATGCGAGATTGATAACTAATCTTTCCATGTAAGCCTTCAGCAGAGGGACACTTTGTCTCTTTTGTTTCGATTGATGATGTTGTATTTATTTGTAACAAGAGCCTGAAGTTAGGTGTTTATTTTCAAGTTAACAGAATATTTTCCTTCCTATATTCGTTTGTGTTGCCGATAATTTGCTTTTAATGTAACTGATATTTCGAGATAATTTTAAAATCATTAAACGGAAGATCCTTCCATAATTAAAACATTTTATGGAGTTCTCATTTAAAGTAGCGTAGGAACATTAGGTTAGTTAATCAATTTAAGATAAGATTAAATGTTGGTCAATGTATCTCGTCGAATATGCCAATATCCTCAGCCTCTTAATACTCTATTGCGGAATATTCACGTAATTTAGGCAGAAATGATGGTTACAGTCTACGTTAAAAGCCACGATGATAACAGTCCACTTATTTAACCTGTGTCCCAACTCGTCGAACTTGCACGTCCCTTGAGTGGAGCCTTCATGGATCTCCGACTGCATTGCTTCGCCGCGGCTGAACCCAACACTGAGATACCGAATTAAAATTTACAGCATGGTCACAGGGACTGCTGTCAGGGCACAGTACAGAGTCAATAAGAGTGCGGATGGTGTCCTGAGGGATGGTTCTCCATTCTCTGTCAACCATTTGCCACAGTTGGTCGTCCGTACGAGGCTGGGGCAGAGTTTGCAAACGGCGTCCAATGAGATCCCACACGTGTTCGATTGGTGAGAGATCCGGAGAGTACGCTGGCCACGGAAGCATCTGTACACCTCGTAGAGCCTGTTGGGAGATGCGAGCAGTGTGTGGGCGGGCATTATCCTGCTGAAACAGAGCATTGGGCAGCCCCTGAAGGTACGGGAGTGCCACCGGCCGCAGCACATGCTGCACGTAGCGGTGGGCATTTAACGTGCCTTGAATACGCACTAGAGGTGACGTGGAATCATACGCAATAGCGCCCCAAACCATGATGCCGCGTTGTCTAGCGGTAGGGCGCTCCACAGTTACTGCCGGATTTGACCTTTCTCCACGCCGACGCCACACTCGTCTGCGGTGACTATCACTGACAGAACAGAAGCGTGACTCATCGGAGAACACGACGTTGCGCCATTCCCTCATCCAAGTCGCTCTAGCCCGGCACCATGCCAGGCGTGCACGTCTATGCTGTGGAGTCAATGGTAGTCTTCTGAGCGGACGCCGGGAGTGCAGGCCTCCTTCAAGCAATCGACGGGAAATTGTTCTGGTCGATATTGGAACAGCCAGGGTGTCTTGCACATGCTGAAGAATGGCGGTTGACGTGGCGTGCGGGGCTGCCACCGCTTGGCGGCGGATGCGCCGATCCTCGCGTGCTGACGTCACTCGGGCTGCGCCTGGACCCCTCGCACGTGCCACATGTCCCTGCGCCAACCATCTTCGCCACAGGCGCTGCACCGTGGACACATCCCTATGGGTATCGGCTGCGATTTGACGAAGCGACCAACCTGCCCTTCTCAGCCCGATCACCATACCCCTCGTAAAGTCGTCTGTCTGCTGGAAATGCCTCCGTTGACGGCGGCCTGGCATTCTTAGCTATACACGTGTCCTGTGGCACACGACAACACGTTCTACAATGACTGTCGGCTGAGAAATCACGGTACGAAGTGGGCCATTCGCCAACGCCGTGTCCCATTTATCGTTCGCTACGTGCGCAGCACAGCGGCGCATTTCACATCATGAGCATACCTCAGTGACGTCAGTCTACCCTGCAATTGGCATAAAGTTCTGACCACTCCTTCTTGGTGTTGCATTTGCTCTGTCAGTCAGTGTATTTACCTTGGAGGCATTTTACTGTATTAATTGCAGTTTTGTCGTATCGAGGGGGCGCAAAATTATTTGGTCCCAGGTGTGTTGCAGTAGTTAAATTCGGCCCTGGGGACGGTAATGTGACTTCTAGAACACTACGTATAAGACTGTTTCACATCTAGGGCAAAAAACTAATTCTGTATGGAATGAGTATAAAACACTTCTCAGATTTAATTATAATGCTTTTTATAAATTTTACAATTGGCTTTAAGTCGCACCGACACAGGTAGGTCTAAAAGCGACGATGGGACAGGAAAGGGCTAGGACTGGGAAGGAAGCGACTGTGGCCTTAATTAAGGTACAGCCCCAGCACGACAGTGAGGTTCGAACCCACTATCTCCCGAATGGTAGCTCACAGCTGCGCCCCCCTAACCGCACGGCCAACTTACTCGGTATTTTAACGTAGCAATATGCAATTTCATCATCATCATCATCATCATCTGTTTACCCTCCAGGGTCGGCTTTTCCCTCGGACACACAGCGAGGGATCCAACCTCTACCACCTCACGGGCAGTGTCCTGGAGCTTCAGACTCTTGGTCGGGGATACAACTGGGGAGAATGACCAGTACCTCGCCCAGGAGGCCTCACCTGCTATGCTGAACAGGGGCCTTGTGGAGGGATGGGAAGATTGGAAGGGATAGGCAAGGAAGAGGGAAGGAAGCGGCCGTGGCCTTATGTTAGGTACCATCCCGGCATTTGCCTGGAGGAGAAGTGGGAAACCACGGAAAACCACTTCCAGGATGGCTGAGGTGGGAATCGAACCCACCTCTACTCAGTTGACCTCCCGAGGCTGAGTGGACCTCATTCCAGCCCTCATAACACTTTTCAAATTTCGTGGCAGAGCCGGGAATCGAACTCGGGCCTCCGGCGGTGGCAGCTAATCACCCTAACCACTACACCACAGAGGCGGACAATATGCAATTTAATTGTCATAATTATTATTTAAATTAATGTATCGAATCAATTTGGATTATAAACACTAATACTCTCCTTAGTTTCTTGTGATTCGGAACGAGGGGGAGAGAGTATTCAATTCTAAAAACGTCTTTTATTTGAACAGTGTTGGAGCAGACGAGAGCTTAATACCTCTCCCATGTCCACCAAAACTCGATCAGGTAGCTATGTCAGATTTCATGGCGTAAAAAGATCAGTGTTTTCTAACATCATATATAATCCCATGAGAATTAATATTTCACCCTTTTAATTAACCAGATTAATTATTTATTTTATAACAATGCTGGGGTTATTTTTGTTGTTCGGTATGTATTTATTTGGCATAACTGTACCAGAACAAATTGTTATTTCAGCTTCCTCGATCCAATTTTCATTTTTGGAGTAAATTCTTCTTTTTGATTGAAATTTGCAAATGTAAATTTCCACTGTACAACGCAGTGTGTGTGTGTGTGTGGATGGAAAATGGAAAGGGATGAAACACACAAAGGACCGCCAGCGCGATAACACACAGCGGCCATTAATAGCCCAACTATCTACACAATGATAGTACTTATCTGTATCGTGGTACACCACGTTCCCTTTGTTTGAGCTGTGTCAGCTGCAACCCCCCTCCAGACCTTGAATGACAATAGCTTATTAACAAGCCTCCCTCCTGGTTGATGTTGGGAAGGTCTTTTGACAGTTACAGAATGAATGCTGTCTAAATATACTGTAGTCGTCACGGCCATTGGACCCCCAGCCGACAGCCTATGAGTTGTAGCTGAGCACTCGTTTTTGTCCTTTATCCCATCACCCATGAAAGCTATCAACAGTGCTGTCAACAGGTCTGTCTCACCGTGTTTGAGAGTCGAAGAAAGCAATTGCAAGCATGTGTATTCTGAAGTACTACCTGTTCCAAAACATTTCTCCATTCATTGGACTGTTTCTCAGCAGCAAACCGGTTTCATTTCCTATCTGGAGAACAAAAAGCCGTTTGCCCTCGTTGGAGGGAGATTTCAACCCACTCGAGAATCCCCTAAGAAATCCTTCTTTACTAAATTTTATAGTTTCATCTTTCCAAACTTTCGTAGTAGTGTGCCCCGCATTTACCAACGTTTCATCAAGAAAATACGCCGGAACACTATTTCATCCTTTTCAGTAAGCGCCCACTGGAGATTTCGAGACACGTAAGTGAAGTTTGTAAGTTTCAATAGTCTATGAAGAGTTGCACGAGAAAATGTAGGCAATGTATCGTCACTACTAACTGAAGCTAATATTTTATTATGAGTTAGTACTTCATTTCTTAAAAGGAAGATGTGATTTTTTTTACGGGTAACGTCTTTAAAAACTGTCGTATTCTTCACTTATCCTTGTCGCTTTACGTGTTTTCTTAGGAGCAACCGTCCGACTCGTTGACTGTATGGTCAGCGTACTGGCCTTCGGTTCAGAGGGTCCCGGGTTCGATTCCTGGCCGGGTCGGGGATTTTAACCTTCATTGGTTAATTCCAGTGGCTCGGAGGGCTGGGTGTTTGTGCTGTCCCCAACATCCCTGCAACTCACACACCACACACAACACTATCCTCCACTACAATGACACGCAGTTACCTACACATGGCAGATGCCGCCCAACCTCATCGTAGGGTCTACCTCACAAGGGCTGCACTCGGCTAGAAATAGCCATACCAAATTAATTAGGAGCAACCAGTTTCCTATCAACCTTAAGTCCTTTCCTAGCACGGTAAATGCTCGCCTTAAAAATACCTGTTACATCGGTCACTGCACGTGTTATTTCATCCGATTATTTCCTTCGCAGTCCTAGCCCTTCCCTATCCCACCGTCGCCATACGATCTATGTGTATCGGTGCGACGTAAAACAAATAGTAAAAAAAAAAGTATTTAGTGTGATTAGGCCGCCTCTGTGGTGTAGTGGTTAGTGTGATTAGCTGCCACCCCGGAGACCCGGGTTCGATTCCAGGCTCTGCCACGAAATATGAAAAGTGGTACGAGAGCTGGAACGGGGTTCACTCAGCCTCGGAAAGTCAACTGAGTAGAGGTGGGTTCGATTCCCATCTTAGCCATCCTGGAAGTGGTTTTCCGTGGTTTCCCACTTCTCCTCCAGGCAAATGCCGGGATGGTGCCTAACATAAGGCCACGGCCGCTTCCTTCCCTCTTCCTTGTCTATCACTTCCAATCTTCCCATCCCCCCGCAAGGTCCTTGTTCAGCATAGCAAGTGAGGCCGCCTGGGCAAGACACTGGTCATCCTCCCCAGTTGTATTCTCCGACCCAGGGTCTCAAGCTCCAGAACACTGCCCTTGAGGCGGTAGAGGAGGGATCCCTCGCTGATTCCGAGGGAAAAGCCGACCCTGGTGGGTAAACAGATGAAGAAGAAGAAGAAGAAGAAGAAGACACTGCTTCCTATCTACAGACCAACACGCCGTAATCCAACCTGGTTACGTAACATCGGATATAAACGGTCCTCTTCGGGACTAAATAAAAATTCACTCTTTGGAACAGGATGATATGCGGCCATATTACAGTTACTGTAAACGGCGCTAATCGCAAAATATAGAGAAGTGTGCCAACCTGCGACTCGAGTACCGCCACACTCGGTGCATATCTAGGACGTTGTAGTCCTCATAGAGTGTTATTTTATTCGCAGCTGTGATCATTTTCCACATTCATTACAGTGTAAATAATAGAAATAACACTGCCGCTAATGATTTCTACCATAATCGCGAGCATTATATAAACGGTATAGTTGTACTAAGGCCATAAAGAAGCAGGTACTAATCTTTTTCGGATGACTAGGATATACGCGTTAGCTGGGTTACCTACCTACGAAAAAATAAGGGTCTGGTGAACCACCCTATATATATATGTTTTAGAAATTATCACTCCGCCTCTGTGGTGTAGTGGTTAGTGTGATTAGCTGCCACCCCCGGAGGCCCGGGTTCGATTCCCGGCTCTGCCACGAAATTTGAAGTGGTACGAGGGCTGGAACTGGGTTCACTCAGCCTCGGGAGGTCAACTGAGTAGAGGTGGGTTCGATTCCCACCTCAGCCATCCTGAAAGGGGTTTTCCGTGGTTTCCCACTTCTCTTCCAGGAAAATGCCGGGATGGTACCTAACTTAAGGCCACGGCCACTTCCTTCCCTCTTCCTTATCCATCCCTTCCAATCTTTCCATCCCCCCGCAAGGCCCCTGTTCAACATAGCAGGTGAGGCCGCCTGGGCGAGGTACTGGTCATCCTCCCCAGTTGTATTCCCGATCCAGAGTCTGAAGCTCCAGGACACTGCCCTTGAGGTGGTAGAGGTGGAATCTCTCGCTGAGTCCGAGGGAAAAACCGACTCTGGAAGGTAAATAGATAAATAATAATAAGAAGAAATTATCACCACCACTCCGTCTTTCACAGTTGAAAGTTGGTGACCATCATATGTTACATTTTATAGTCCGTCTCCATCGTCCTCGATCTTAGGCATCTCTCACAGTAATTCAATTAGTCTTCTCCGTTACCTGGTCCAGCCATACCTTTGCAGGTCGTCCTCTCCGTTTTTGCCCTTCACCTTCGATAATCAATCATCTCTTCGCAGTTATCCTCCTGTCACCGAACTATGTGCCCGAAGTACAGCAGGTTTCGCTGGAAACAATTTACTGGACAATAACCTCTTCACAATGAGCTTCGAAGGATTGAACTGTTAGTTCGTCAGTCTATCGATTATATTCATAACATCCTCCTGTATGTCTAGATCTCAAAAGCACCAATTGTTTGGTGTGTCCCGTAGTAATTGTCCAAGTTTCAGCTTCATAAATGAAATGTGGAAGCACCAAAGCACGCGCAATTTTGTATGAGAAATATGTAGAGTAAATTTGATTGTGTTCTCATCACTTCATCACGGAGAAGCAAATTGCTAGTACATTCGGACGTTTGTGTCCCGATGCGCGTTCTCTTACACTTCAAAAATAAATACTTTTGCACATTCATTGATGACTGTTCCAGCTTGTGAGAGGTAACGCTCTTAAACAGAAAAATTAGGGACTTAAGGAGTTCGAAGTGTTCAGATCTAATATATACACGCACCAGGGGACGAAAATTAAATAGCTTCAATCAGATAATGGATCAGAGTCTGTGAGCCGAGATTTTGAGGAACTGCTTGAGAATCATGTGATATCCCGACGACTGACGTCCTCCTACTGTGTAATCTTGAGCAGAATGGCGTTACTGAGAGAAGCAATAGAACGCTCATGGAGATGGCAAAGGTGTTTGCTGATACAATCAGATTTGCCATCAACGTTTTGGGTAAGGCAGTTAACATGGCAGGCTTCATAAGAAACATGTTTCCCATGAAGAAGTTGCAGGAGACGACGCCGTACGAGCTTTTGCATGGTATGCCACCCGATGTGACATACTTTAAACAGTTCGGGTGCGAAGTGTTCGGTATGAACAGGTCATCAGGGAGAGGTAAGCTCGATCCTCGCTCCCTGAATGGAATCTTCGTGGGGTACAGCGCGGAAATAAAGAGCTATCGAGTCTGGATTCCGAGCAAAGTCAAGACCGAAGTGTCAATAGGTGTCATGTTCCTGGAGAAATCGTCCATACACCCCAGCAACGAATACAGAGATTTCGAGCGAGAAAAAGCGACTTCACGAGGACCGCCCAGCCCACTAAACTACGGTATTGTAGGAGAAAAGCCATCCATAGATATCAATCTCAGTCATTTTCAAGGACAAGACGCAGACGCCGAAATATTAGACCAAACAGACAACGACTTTGCATTAGAAGATTCGGGCCAGAAATAATTTCTTGGTTTCCCGGCAGAGAAACCACCCAGACACCAGAGAGGCCCCGTTTTGATCCTGGTGACAGAGCACCGATAAATCATGACGACGAAGAGAAGGCAGAATTTTCATATCTTTGACCGGTGCATACTCGCATGAATGGCTGGAAGCTTTGTCAATTGAAGTCAAGCAGATATTGGAAAACAAGACGTAGGGCAAGGCTTCGAGGTTCGAAACCAAGGGTGTGATTTGAAGCCGATTCGCTCTACGAAGTAAGTACGAAAAGGTACGTAATAGGGAACTCCCAACGTTACGGGAAGGACTATCACGAACATTTGCCCCGGTTGCTCGATTGGATTCATTTCGTTTGGCTACCGCATATGCAGCACTGAACAGGATGAATATCCATCAGTATGATGTCCCTACCGCCTATCCTAATGATGTCTTGGACGAAGATGAGCTCATGGAGTTGCGTAACGAGATGGAAGATGTACTCGTATACTTCATTAGGAAGAAGAATCGCAATACAAAGTTGGTTCATGAAGCTGAGGTCATGTTGCAAAGGAAATTCGTGTGCAACATGAAGAAGGAGTTATATGGCTTGAAGCAGGCTGATCGATCTTGACACCGACGCCTTGATCAGCGAAAGGAGATCAGTGAATATATGTGAAGGAGCATGGTGAGGAGATAATTTTCTTCGTAGTGTGCGTCGACGATATTTTAATGATGTGTCGGGACCCTGAGAGAATTATCCAATTCGGAGATCGTCTAAGTGAGACTTTCGAACTGAAGAATTTCGGTGAATTGAAGCGTTTTCTGGGAATAGACTTCCAAGTAGATGACGACAAGATTCAGCTGAATCAGAGAACGTACATAGAGGACATCCTGTGTCGTTTCAACATGTCAGAATGCAATCTCGTATCCACGTCTGCCTCCGCTGCAGAAAAATTCATCAAGGCCGATGTATGTATCAGTTCAAATGGTGACAAATCACCCTATCGTGAATCCTTTGGATGTCTACTGTACCTTTCAACAAGTCCTGACCTAGCCTATACAGTTAGTTCCCTTAGCCAGTCCTACGATTGCTTTGGAAAGCACCGGGCGAGTTGGCCGTGCGCGTAGAGGCGCGCGGCTGTGAGCTTGCATCCGGGAGATAGTAGGTTCGAATCCCACTATCGGCCGCCCTGAAGATGGTTTTCCGTGATTTCCCATTTTCACACCAGGCAAATGCTGGGGCTGTACCTTAATTAAGGCCACGGCCGCTTCCTTCCAACTCCTAGGCCTTTCCTATCCCATCGTCGCCATAAGACCTATCTGTGTCGGTGCGACGTAAAGCCCCTAGCAAAAAAAAAAAAAATAGCTTTGGAAAGCCTCAATGGATGGCAGCGAAGAGGATTTTGCGCTGTGTAAAGGTCACTTATCAGTTACAGCTTTGGAAATGGATCAATAATGGGCTACGTGGACGCAGATTATGGAAGGTTGGTCCATGACAGGCGCTCAATTACTGGATAGGTCCAGTCATATTGGATTCCAGCAAACAACGGACGGTAGCTGTAGACGCCACCAAAGTACTTTTCACCTTCGAATTCTTTTGACTGAGTTTGTAGTAACAAGTGTTAAAAAGATGACATTGTACAATGACAAATTCAGTCTTCAAAAACTAGCCACGCATCCTGTTTTTCATGGGCGAACAGAGCACATAGAAATTCGCCATCGTATTGTTTGTAAAATCGTTCAGTCTGAAGATATGAAGTATATAGCATCTGGAGACGAGACAGCTGATCTTTTGACAAACGGCCTTGTCCAAGACGAAACACGAATGGTGTGCTCAAATTCTGGGATTATCAAGGCCGAGAATTGAAAACCTGCAGATTGTCTCGTGGGGAAGTGCGGGGAATACCTTTAGAACGATCCGAATCTGCAAGTGATTCCTGACCAGGGCCACCAAAAGAGCGCAGTTATCAATGAAGTTCGTTTTTAACGCATCATTTTTTCAACTTTCATTTCTTTATATTGTGTTACTGATTTAGCCTAGTTCATCGCTGAATACACGTGTGCACAAGATAAACGGCATCGCTTTGCTACCTGCGCACAATCTTCCAGATAAATATTAAATATGGATTTTGACGATGTGGTAAATGAATTTGCTCATCTGAAAGAAGGGGAAAGTTGATGAATATCTCTGTTGTTGTTTGGGTCATTAATTAATTAATTGTCCACCTCTCTGGTGTAGTGTTTAGCTGTCACCCCCGAGGTCCGGGTTCGATTCCCGGCTCTGCCACGGAATTTGAAAAGTGGTATGAGGGCTGGAACGGAGTCCACTCAGCCTCGGGAGGTCAAATGAGTAGAGGTGGGTTCGATTCTCACCTCACCCATCCTGGAAGTGGTTTTCCGTGGTTTCCCAATTCTCCTCCAGGCAAATGCCGGGATGGTACCTAACTTATGGCCACGGTCGATTCCTTTCCTCTTCCTTGTCTATCCCTTCCAATCTTCCCATCCCCCACAAGGCCCCCTGTTCAGCATTGCAGGTGAGGCCGCCTGTAATAGGTACTGGTCCTCCTCCCAGTTGTATCCCTTGTAAGGCAGAACTTCCGATGAGGGTGCGCGGCATCTGCCATGTGTCGGTAACTGCGTGTTATTGTGGTGAAGGATAGTGTTATGTGTGGTGTGTGAGTTACAGGGATGTCGGGGACAACACAATTACCCAGCCCCCGAGCCATTGGAACTACCCAATAATGGTTAAAATCCCCGACCCGGCCGGGAATCGAACCCGGGATCCTCTGAACCGAAGGCCAGTACGCTGACCATTCGGAAAATGAGTCAGACGTTTGGGTCATGATTCCATAGACTGCTTTGATGCAGCTCTCCATGCCACCTTATTCTGTACTAAACTTTTCATTTCAACGTACTCGTAAGTGTTGCATCCTACATCTCCTCTGATCTGTTTCTTATATTCATGTCTTGGTCTACCCGTACCATTCTTACCGCGTACCCTTCCTCAAAAACTGAACAAGTTCTGAGTGTCTTAAGACGTGTCCTATCATTCTATATCTTCTTATGGCCAAGTTTAGCCAAATCGTTCTTGTCTCACCAATTCGATTCAGTATCTCCTCGTTCATGATTCGATCTACCCTTCTCACCTTCAGCATTCAATACCACATTTCACGAGCTTCTATTTACTTCCTTTCTGAGATAAATGTTGCCCAAGGTCCACTTTCGTACAATGCCACACTCCAGATGAAAGTATTAAAAAACATATTTCTCATTCCTATATCAATGCTCAAAGTTAGCAAATGTATTTTCTTAAGAAAGTCCTTCATTGCTTGTGCTATTCTGCATTTTATGTCATCCTTACTTCTACCACCTTTTGTTATTCTACTACCCAAGTAATAATATTCATCTACTTCCTTTAGGGTATGTTTTTGGGCTGGGGGTCTAATCTGAAAAACCCCTTGAGTGGTGGAGGTAGAATAACACCCACGGCATCTCCTGCCTGTCGTAAGTGGTGACTAAAAGAGCCCCCAGGGGCTTTCAACTTGGCAACGTGCGTTGGCGACCATGGGACCCTTAGCTGAGTCCTGACATTGCTTCCACTTACTTGTCCAAGGCTCCTAACTTTCATACATCCTATCCGGCCTCTCTTGGCTAACGCTTTTCCTTTTTTGAACTCGACGGTATTAGGTTTGCGAATCGTAGGGAGTCCTTCATTTTCACGCCCCTCGTGGCCCTTGTCTTTTTGGCTGATATTTATATTTTTGGCAGAGTCGGACCACTTTCATTCCATCTGATTAGTGTTAATAGTTGCAGTTCCTCTGAAAACAATAATCAACACCACTACCACTCTGAGGATGGTTGCCTAGTTGTACTTCCTCTTAAAACAATAATCACCACTACCACCACTACCACTCTACCTGAAATTAGCATTATCAATTTCCCGACACCACTGTAACCATGGCAACCAGGGGTCGTCTTATGCGTTACTATAAGAACGCAAGCCTCGTGAGAACGAGTACCTGTCATACTCGGTGGTGATTTGAACATCGAACTGAAGTCATCACCTGATCGAGAGTTTCTCTCTTTCATGCGTGATACGTTCGCCTTCGAATTAAACGACCCAGCCACTTCCACTTCAAGAAGTAGTACGTGAACCGATGCTACGTAAACCACTTAACACTACTGCTACTGCCACTGTTTTCATTCCTACCCTGAAGGGGGAGGCGGGCCTCTTAGACGGTGACGCCGTCTCTCAGGCCGGGCGATTTGTTACGGCGAAGGAGATGCTCGGAGAAGCTAAGGAGTTGGCGGGCGTGGCCTATACTAGGAACTGTCCCGGCATTCGCCTTAGTGCAGGGGAATGGAAAACCACGGAAAAACATTCTCAGGACAGCCGACGGTTGCGGCCAGCCGTGAGGTTCATCCCTGTCCCGTCTCCCGAATGCAGAGACATAGAGCCACGGTAAAGCCGTGGCCACCCGTCCTCTGCTAGGTTGGCCGATCAGAGTGCAGAGCTTTTGGACCACGGACCAGCCGTGTCCACGAATGGGCCACTTAACAAGCAAACATTAGGTTTCGTACTTTTCCTATCGCCGTTCGTAACTGAGTGTAACTAATGTTACCCAAACCTTTATCTGTACATTAATATGTAAATACCGTACATATTTGTTTCATTCCATCAGTGTGGTCATTTTTTCTTCCCGAAAAATAATTAATTGAGATTCTGCACTCATGTACATTTTTTTTAAAGAATTGGCTTGACGTCGTACCGACACAGATAGGTCGTATGGCGACAATGAGACAGGAAAGGGCTAGGAGTGGGAAGGAAGCGGTCGTGGCCTTAATTAAGGTACAGTCCCAGCATTTGCCTGGTGTGAAAATGGGAAACCACAGAAAACTATCTTCAGGGCAGCCGACAGTGGAGCTTGAACCCACTATCTCCCGGATGCAAGCTCACAGCTGCGCTTCCTTAACCGCACGGCCAACTCGCCCGGTCCTGTACTTTTTAGATTCATTCCATTCATTGTACTTCTTATCCAAGACTGTCTATGCCATTCAGTAATTTCACCAGATCAATCAATCAATCAATCAATCAATCAATCAATCAATCAATCAATCAATCAATCAATCAATCAATCAATCAATCAATCAATCAATCAATCAATCAATCAATCAATCAATCAAATCAATCAATCAATCAATCAATCAATCAATCAATCACCACTGATCTGCATTTAGGGCAGTCGCCCAGGTGGCAGATTCTCTATTTGTTTATCTAACCTTTTCTTAAATAATTGCAAAGAATTTAAAAATGTATTGAACATCTCCCTTGGTAAATTATTCCATTCACTAACTCCTTTGCCTATAACCGAATATTTGCCCCAATTCGTTCTCTTGAATTTACAATTTTATCTTCATATTGCGATCTTTACTACTTTTTGAAAACACCACTCAAACTTATTCATCTACTGATGTCATTCCACGCCATCGCTCCACTGACAGCTCAGAACATACCACTTAGTCGAGCAGCTCGTCTCCCTTCTCACAAGTTTTCCCAACCTAAACTTTGCAACATTTTTGTAAATCTACTCTTTTGTCGGAAATCTACCGAAATAAATGGAGCTGTTGTCTTTTTTTTTCTAGTTCTCGAATGAAGTAATCCTGGTAAGGGTCCCGTACTGGGAACCATATTCTAGTGCGGGTCTTAGCAGAGAGTTACATACTCTCTCATGTTCATCCTTACTACAACCCCTAAATACCCTCATATTCATGTGCAGAGATCTGTACCCTTTGTTTACAATCCCGTTTATGTGATTACTCCAGTGAAGATCTTTCCTTATATTAACACCTAGGTACGTACAGTGATCCCCATCAGGTACTTTGTATCCACCAACGCAGTAATTAAAACTGAGAGGACTTTTCCTATTAGTGAAATTCACAACCTGACTGTTAACCCCGTTTATCAACATGCCATTGCCTGCTGTCCATCTCACAATACTGTCGAGGTCTTCATCTTATCTGTAACTTATTTGTCTTCTGAAGACTCAGATAAAAATGACAATATCTTCGGTAAATCTCAGAGATTTGATTTCCTCTCCTTGGATTGTGATCCCCTCTCCGATTTCCTCTTTTATTTCCTTTCCTACTTGTTCTATGTAATTGAAAAGAAGAGGGGCAAACTGCATCCTTACCTCACTCCTTTATGGATTGCTGCTCATTTTGCAGAGCCCTCGATTCACATCGCTGCAGACTGATGTTTGTAAGACTCAAATAGCTTGGTGCAATCAACATTGTCGTATGCCTTTTCTATATTTACGAATGCTATGTACGTGGGCTTGTCCTTCTTAATTCGATCTTCTAAGTTCAGGCGTAAATTCAGGATTGCTTCACGTATTCCTACATTTATTCTACAGCTGAACTGATCTTCTCCCATCTGAGTTTCAACTTGTCTTTCCATTCTTCTATTTTTCCGTATGTTTTCTTTTGCACGTAGTTTATACATTTTATTACTCAAAAATAGTTTCGCTAGACTGATTATCCTCACAGTGAGAAATTAACTGAGTCGAAAGTGGAAAAGTTGGTTTCACATACTACACAAATAAACAATCCATACTTCTGTAAATAATACGTCTTAAATTTTGCAGGGGTAAGATACTAAACTAATGGTGCGGTTGTCTTCACACTTGTCAGCAGCTGCTTTATTGGGAATGGGCGCGCGGCTGTGGGCTTGGATCCGGAAGATAGTGGGTTCGAATCCCACTGTCGGCAGCCCTGAAGATGGTTTTCCGTGGTTTCCCATTTTCACACCAGGAAAATGCTGGGACTGTACCTTAATTAAGGCCACGGCAACTTACTCTCAACTCCTAGGCCTTTCCTATCCCATCGTCGCCATAAGACCTGTGTCGGTGCAACGTGAAGCCACTAGAAAAAAAAGAAAATTTTGCCTAAAGTCGAATTGCGTTTCTCCTGTATCATACATCTTTCACAATAAATGAAATAACCTCGCCATGCCCGTTTCTCCTACGGCTGTCAGTAATTCTGAGGGTATGTCATCAATTCCAGGTGCTTTGTTTCTATTTAGGTCTCTTAAAAGCCCTGTCGAATTCTGACTCATGGTTGGATCCCCCATTTGATCAGCATCAACAGCCTCTTCTTGTTCCAGAACCGGCAGTGGCTAGTGATTGCTCTATTGGTGGTGCCCGCAAATTCAAAATTTGTACACAAATCTTTCAAAGTTACAAGTACAGACATTTACCTATGCTATAAGTTACATGAAATAACATGATTTAACTGTGCTAGTGGTCCGCCTCTGTGGTGTAGTGGTTATTGCGATTAGCTGCCACCCCCGGAGGCCCGGGTTCAATTTCCGGCTCTGACACGAAATTTGAGAAAGTGGTACGAGGGCTGTAACGGGAGGTCAACTGGGTAGAGGTGGGTTCGATTCCCATCTCAGCCATCCTGGAAGTGGTTTCTCGTGGTTTCCCACTTCCCCTCCAGGCATAATGCCGGGATGGTGCCTAACTTTAGGCCACGGCTACTTCCTTCCCTCTTCCTTGTCTATCCCTTCCAATCTTCCAATCTTCCCATCGCCCCGCAAGGTCCCTGTTCAGCATAGCAGGTGAGGCCGTTTGGGCGAGGTACTGGTCATCCTTCCCAGTTGTATCCCCGACCCAGAGTCTAAGCTCCAGGACACTGCCCTTGAGGCGGTAGAAGTAGGATCCCTCGCTGAGTCCGAGGGAAAAGCCGACCCTGGAGGTAAACAGATAAAAAGAAGAAGAAGAAGAAGAACTGTGCTAGTGTACAAGAAGGTTCTTGTTATTTTATTTATTATTATTACAAGTTGTTTTATGGCGACGATGGGTCAGGAAAGGGCTCAGGTACGGCCCCAGCATTTGCCTGATGTGAAAATGGGAAACCATCTTCAGGGCTGCCGACAGTGGGGCACGAACCCACTATCTCCCGAATACTGGATACTGGCCGCACATAAGTGACTGCAGCTATCGAGGTTGTTGTAATGAAGTGTCAAGTTAAACGATTTATAAATTGAGATACTAATATAAATATTTACTTTAATCTACATGCACTTTCTTTTAAGAAAATTGTTGAAGAAGTCAACAACCTCTCAGAAAAACAATAATTATGAACACAACATATGTAGAGCCTACTCACCAAAATTATTTGTTCTAAATTCTCAAACGACACGTTCAAATTAACTAATAAAAACGGTACTGAGAGTAAGAGAAGGAGTATCGGCTGCACCCTATGCAGTTACACACACACACACACACACACACACACACACACACACACACACACACGAACACACGAACACACGAACACACGATTTAACGACGCTATTTATAAACACATAGAATAACACCAGAAAAGTTAGCAATTTTTATATTTTCACTTGCGATAAAGATAACTGTGTCGCCAACTTTCATTAATGAAACAGAGAAAAATTACCGAGCTCGATAGCTGCAGTCGCTTAAGTGCGGCCAGTATCCAGTATTCGGGAGATAGTGGGTTCGAATCCCACTGTCGCCAGCCCTGAAGATAGTTTTCCGTGGTTTCCCATTTTCACACCAGGCAAATGCTGGGGCTGTACCTTAATTAAGGCCACGAGCGCTTCCTTTCCAGTCCTAGCCCTTTCCTGTCCCATCGTCGCCGTAAGACCTATCTGTGTCGGCGCGACGTAAAGCCAATAGCAAAAAAAAAAAAAAAAAAAAAAAAAATCAGAGCAAAATTAATTGCCAAAATCCTAGATTGTTACATTACAAATTCTTTGTCGCTAATACGAGTTTTTAAAAACGTCGCTAGGTGTCTATTTTAACACGAGAGAAATATAATAGTGGTCAGATAACGCAGGTTGTCGTCTTCGTTTTGCTTGCCATGTACTGTATAATGGTTGAAATATAAAGCAGTTTTGACTTTTGCCTATTCAGGCTTGTGCTTGTTACATGCTGCACTCTAGCAGGTGAAATTGAAGCATTGAATCACAAAACCACTGGCACTCACTCAGCTCTTAATCACACATACAAACCCAAGTCAGTCATTTCTACAGTGTCATGTTCCGAAGCGGTACCCGTGAGGTCTGGCTCAAGTGCTCAGACGAGTGCCGCCAAAGAGCATGTCGGTTCAGATGAAGGTGCCGGGTTGAGTGGCTCAGACGGTTGAGGCGCTGGTCTTGTGACTCTAATTAGGCAAGTTCGATCCCTGACTCATTCCGGTTGTATTGAAGGTGCTCAAATACGCCAGCCTCGTGTCGGTAGATTTACTGGCATGTAAAAGAACTCCTACGGGACAAAATTCCGGCACCTCGACGTCTACGAAGACCTTAAAAGTAGTTAGTGGGACGTAAAGCAAATAACATTATTATTATCAAATTAAAGCAGAATAAGATACATTTTTTGAAATTTAAATTTAATATAAGCTGTTCTTGAGAGGAAAAATCCTCATATTCTTTATTACATTGGTGGTGCCATGCCACAACGGCACAACCTCACGAACCACCCCTGTCCAGAACCTAATCATTTACTTCTTTTCCTTGATATCATTGTTCTGGCATGTTTCTGCCTTGTCTTCTTTCCTTAGAAGTGGTTTATCATCTGAACTCTTAATATGCATACACCTAGTTTTCCTTTCTCCATGGCTTTTCTTCATGTTCCTATCTGCAACATCTACCTTTCCTACAACCATACAACTTTCAACATCCGTGCACATCTCTTTCAGCCATTCTTCCTTAGTTGCCCTGCATTTTCTATTTACTTCGTTCTTTAATTGTCTGTATTCATTTCGTCCTTCCTCGTTTGTTTCATTCTTGTACTTTCGCCGTTCATCAATCAGGTCTAGTATCTCCTAGGTTATCCACTGATTGTTACTTGATTTTGCTTTTCTTCCTAATATTTCTTCAGCAGTCTTTGTTCATCTCATTCTTCACGACTGTCCACAGTCTGTTGTGTTTTCTTCAGCCTTTTCATTTAGTCCTTGTGCAACATGTACCTTGAAACAGTCCCTCACACTCTTTTCGTTCAACTTGTCTAGATTCCATCTCCTTGTATTCCTTTCTTCAATTTCGTTAACTTCAGACGGCATTTAATAATCACCAAGTTGTGGTCAGAGTCCACATCTGCTCCTGCGAAAGTCTTACAATCCAACACCTGGTTCCTGAATCTCTGCCTAATCAAATAATATCTATTTGATACTGTTACGAATAAAACACCGTCTGTGTTATCAATCTAATTTAATTCTATGATGACCCTATAAGTACACAAGCAATTCTGTTCAACCACGAATGACCCGACTCCACTAATTACTGTCTATTTACAAATCTCCCAGCAGGACTCCAGTAGTGCAGTCTGTACCTGAACAGACGATAATCTTCATTGACAGGCTCCACCTTTCAATTTCGCTCACACGCTCATTCCCTTCACACACAACAGCTGTACGCAGATCGGAGTGAACTCAGGGCTGCTGCTCCCCACAACACACGATGGCTGTTCCTTGACTCAACTCCAGAGAAAGTCCACCACTCTCTCGTTCGAACACAGTGAACTACTTAACACGGACAACTAAACAGCGGCCACACAACAGCAACAATTCAACAGTGCTAGGCAGCACTAGGTCGGTAGATGTAGAGTGGATCTCGGCCTATAGGTGGCCACGGCTCTACCGTGGCTCTACGCCTCTGCATTCGGGAGGGATGGCCCCAACCGTCGGCTGTCCTGAGAATGGTTTTCCGTAGTTTTCCATTCTTTTGCACTAAGGCGAATGCAGGGACAGTACCTAGTATAGGCCACGGCCGCCAATCCCCTCACCTTTTCCGAGCATCTCCTTCACCGTAACATATCTTCCGGCCTGAGAGACGGCGTCACCGTCTAAGAGGCCCGCCTCCCCCTTCAGGGAAGGAATGAAAACATTTTAGTAGTAGTAGGCAGCACTACAATAGTCCACGTAAAAACGACAGTTCTCCAATTCTACTCACGATAGCTGTTCCACACACTGAATCCACTACGGGTCTTCAGTCCACGGTAGTACACACACAGTACTCCACTCAGATACTCTGACACCGGCGGAACACTAACGACAGCCAACACTACAGTACTACTGCCGCAGTCCGACTACCGAACTCCAACTCTGACTCATTATTCGCCACTAGCCTCCGTTTTATATCCTGATGGAATACTAGAATATTCGGAGCTCGGCTAGAAACGGAACATTCCCGTTTCGTGTCCCAGAAGGCGCTCGGGAAAACCAGGCGAAGAGAACAATAGACGGGAGAGGCTGTTACTATGCCCTCAGGCTTAGAACTTCCAGTTGACGCAATAGTTCCTTCCAGGAAATACCGAAGGGGGCTACGAGAGGGCTGGCACGTAACAATACCTTCCAGTGTCTCCAGGTCTTGCCCATGTATACAGCCACCATTTGTGGTATTTGAACCAAGTATTAGCAAGGACTAAACTATGATCGATGCAGAATTATATCAGGCGACTTCCTCTTTCAATCCTTTATGGCGGTTTCACGTCACGCTAACACAATGAAAGTGTGTCCAGTCTTCCATCACAAGTAGATTCCGATCTCCTTTTACATATTGTATTGTTACGAATAAAACACCGTCTGTTTTATCGCTCTAATTTATTCCAGGATGACGCAATAAATGCAAATGCACACACACACACACACACACAGAGAGAGAGAGAGAGAGAGAGAGAGAGAGAGAGAGACAATATTCAACTATGAATGGCTACACTCACTAACTGATGTCTATTTACAAGTCACTGTCCCCTTCATACAGCAGGAA
This sequence comes from Anabrus simplex, assembly GCF_040414725.1. NCBI lineage: Eukaryota > Metazoa > Arthropoda > Insecta > Orthoptera > Tettigoniidae > Anabrus > Anabrus simplex. Next base: position 1,061,018,747 of record NC_090265.1, read on the forward strand.
GTCCGGCTTGTTGGTAGTACTTGGGAAACGGTAAGCCTGATTGAAAGGCCTTTCATTTGCTCTCACAAGTCAGTTACCCCGTACAGCAGCTGCGTGAAGACCGCTAGGTGTGAACACAGAGCCACTGGTCACACAACACACGATGACTGTTCCTTGGTTCGACTCCGCAGACAGTCCAGTAATTCACACAGTCAAACACAGTGAACAACTAAACAACAGCTCAACAATATTAAACAGCAGGATAATAGTCCTCACAACAAGGACCATTAACACTGTTCCAATTACACTTATGACAGCTGCTCCAATCGCTGACTCTACGACGGTCCTCAGTCCAGTCCACAGAAGTACACATACACACACAGAGTACTGTAAAACAGTACATAGTTATCCGTTCCGTACGCTACGACAGTCTGACTCCGTTGGGACACTGGCGGCAGCCAACAACCGTCCTCAATTCAGTTATTCCTAGATATTCCGACGCAATAACAACTCCTCGTTCAGGCTCAGCGGGGACTTTAGTGACAACAACAACAACAACGCTGTTACCCTCAGACCAGCCACCGCATCCCAACACACCGAGTCCAACTCCGGCTCCAGTACTGACTGACTGTTCGCGGCTAGCCTCATTTTTATAGCTCGGGTGATGAGTACTGGAATATTCGCGTTGTGGTTAGAAACGGAACATTTTCGTTGCACCTCGCAGAAACACACGGGGAAACCAGACGAAGAGAACAATACACGGAAAGGCCGGCCATTCCCTCCAAGTCTGACTTACTTGTCCGTTCCAGGATGTACCGAATTGGGCCCCGATAGGGCTGGCACGTAGCAGTATCCCCTGAATTAGTAAGTATACTGTATGGACCTGCGCTATTGTGGTGGACATTGGCTTGGTGCCTATCTTGACAGCAGTAATCCATTCACTATAAAGTAGTTTACCCGCTGCCCTATTTTCTCATTCATTATCAAACCATCTCCTGTATTTCCCTTGTTTGATTTTGTGTTGTTAATTCTGTAGTCGCCTGACCAAAAATCCTGCACTTCCTGTCAACGTACTTCACTTATAGCAATTATATCTGATTTTAGTCTATTCATTTCCTTTTTCAGATTCTCAAATCTCCCATAACGATTAAAATTTCTAACATTCCACGCTCCGACTCGCAGAATGTAAGCACGCATCTTCCTGATGATTCCCTCCCCTCTCGTGTAGGCCAACCCGGAGATCCGAACGGGGGACTATTTTACCTTTGGAATATTTTACCCGGGAGGAATCCATCATCAGTACATACATACATACATACATACATACATACATACATACATACATACATACATACATACATACATACATACATACATACATACATACATACATACAGCTGCATATTCTTGGGAGTTCGCTACGACTGTGGTTTTCCGTTGCTTTCAGCCGTGTTTTACCAACATAGCCACGTTAATATTATTACAAAGCCATATAAGTCTAACATTCAGACTGGCGTCCTTGCAACTTCCGAAAGGTCGCTTGCCCCCATTTCAATGAACCATTCGTCAGTCTGGTCTCTCGACAGATACCCATCCGATACGGTTGCACCTACGTCTCGGCTACCTTCTCCTTTGGGGTCCACAAGCCTCCCCACCGCGGCAAGGTCATATGATTCCCAACCTTAGCTCTATCTTTTTTTTTTTTTTTTTTTTTTTTTTTTTTGCTAGTTGCTTTACGTCGCACCGACACAGATAGGTCTTATGGCGATGATGGGACAGGAAAGGCCTAGGAATGGGAAGGAAGCAACCGTGGCCTTAATTAAGGTACAGCCGCAGCATTTGCCTGGTGTGAAAATGGGAAACCACGGAAAACCATCTTCAGGGCTGCCGACAGTGGGGTTCGAACCCACTATCTCCCGGATGCGAGCTCACAGCTGCGCACTTCTAACCGCACGGCCAACTCGCCCGGTATCATTTTTAAATGCAGGTTTAAAACAATTTAAGTAATGGCCTTCGGCCTCTGAAGACTATGCAGCGAGTATTTGCACACTGAGGGAGCATATAACTGTAATCTTCGTGGCTGACATAGATTACTAATGTAATAATACAGTCTGATAAATATTGACACATTACGGCACATGATTGTGGAGATAGGTTTGATACTAGGATGACAGCTGAGGTTCTATGTAAAACTGGCGTGGGTAGTTTTTCGTCGACAATTTTCCGACACCACGGTAACCATGGCAACCAGTATATATAATGTATGTACTGTATAGTAGGACAGGAAAAACATATCCATACTTCAATGTTTCTCCGTGTAGCGGAGGAACTTAGTTATATTTTGTTGTTATTATTACATAACTAGCTGATGTACCCGTGCTTCTACATATACAGAATTCTAGGTGAAGTAGTGTACACGTCATGAGTAAGATTTCATTAAATAGTATAGCTCTCTTAGCGTGACGGGCAGATCGCCATACGTCATTTCTCATGTGGACTGAGTTAGGGAGTTTTCATTGAAATGGCAGACCCCCTTGCTTGCTGTCAGTGATGATCAAGTTGGGAAGTTTTCATTATAATGGCAGACACTCACTTTCCACCGGCCTTGTATTTTGTGGTTTTCCTAAAGTCTGAAAGGAGCTTCGAGTGGACAGAAAACCAACATGGCAGCAATATTGACGCAATAAAGCGGTTTTCTATACGCATCTGCGTAAGGAAAAATTCAAAGGAAGAATTATTTATGATTAATAGACTACTGAATGTTTTACTATTAGAATATATGGGATAATTGGCCTGCGTATAGATATCGCGTAAAACGGTTCCCTAAAGAACAGAATGTTTCCAAGGTATATCGCTAAAATTTATCATAACAACTTGGAGGATGTTAGGAATAAGGAAGGCTGTAACTGAGTGAGAGAGAAAACGACTTCTGTTGTACACTGACTGACAGTGACAATGCAACACCAAGGAGGAGTGGTTCGAAAGGGATGAAAGTTGGGGAAAAAACAGAGACGGCACGGACGAATAATTGATGTTTATTTCAAACCGATATGCAGGTTACACAATGCGCACGGCATCGACTCATTAGGATGTAGGACCACCGCGAGCGGCGATGCACGCAAAAACACGTCGAGGTACAGAGTCAATAAGAGTGCGGATGGTGTCCTGAGGGATGGTTCTCCATTCTCTGTCAAGCATTTGCCACAGTTGGTCGTCCGTACGAGGCTGGGGCAGAGTTTGCAAACGGCGTCCAATGAGATCCCACACGTGTTCGATTGGTGAGAGATCCGGAGAGTACGCTGGCCACGGAAGCATCTGTACACCTCGTAGAGCCTGTTGGGAGATGCGAGCAGTGTGTGGGCGGGCATTATCCTGCTGAAACAGAGCATTCGGCAGCCCCTGAAGGTACGGGAGTGCCACCGGCCGCAGCATATGCTGCACGTAGCGGTGGGCATTTAACGTGCCTTGAATACGCACTAGAGGTGACGTGGAATCAGACGCAATAGCGCCCCAAACAATGATGCCGCGTTGTCTAGCAGTAGGGCGCTCCACAGTTACTGCCGGATTTAACCTTTCTCCACGCCGACGCCACACTCGTCTGCGGTGACTATCACTGACAGAACAGAAGCGTGACTCATCGGAGAACACGACGTTTCGCCATTCCCTCATCCAAGTCGCTCTAGCCCGGCACCATGCCAGGCGTGCACGTTTATGCTGTGGAGTCAATGGTAGTCTTCTGAGCGGACGCCGGGAGTGCAGGCCTCCTTCAACCAATCGACGGGAAATTGTTCTGGTCGATATTGGAACAGCCAGGGTGTCTTGCACATGCTGAAGAATGGCGGTTGACGTGGCGTGCGGGGCTGCCACCGCTTGGCGGCGGATGCGCCGATCCTCGCGTGCTGACGTCACTCGGGCTGCGCCTGGACCCCTCGCACGTGCCACATGTCCCTGCGCCAACCATCTTCGCCACAGGCGCTGCACCGTGGACACATCCCTATGGGTATCGGCTGCGATTTGACGAAGCGACCAACCTGCCCTTCTCAGCCCGATCACCATACCCCTCGTAAAGTCGTCTGTCTGCTGGAAATGCCTCCGTTGACGGCGGCCTGGCATTCTTAGCTATACACGTGTCCTGTGGCACACGACAACGCGTTCTACAATGACTGTCGGCTGAGAAATCACGGTACGAAGTGGGCCATTCGCCAACGCCGTGTCCCATTTATCGTTCGCTACGTGCGCAGCACAGCGGCGCATTTCACATCATGAGCATACCTCAGTGACGTCAGTCTAGCCTGCGATTGGCATAAAGTTCTGACCACTCCTTCTTGGTGTTGCATTTGCTCTGTCAGTCAGTGTATTATATTAGAGCAGTATCTTCCAGTGTTGCCTGCTGCCATTTCATGATGGATACAGTACTTTTGTATCCGTCTCTTGGCACAAGCCAGAGTAAAGTGTAGCTTCCACCGAAGTCCCAGTCTCATCCATGGCTATGACAATATGGAAGCTGCTGGGGTATGGGTGGTGCTGAGTAATGACATTCAGAGCACGACTAGTGCATCTGAGTGTTATGAAAGGTGTTGCTCATAGGGTCAGTCGTGCTGCAATAGCACTTTCTGACCCAGTGAGGAAAGTAATGGCAAACTACCTCACTCCTCGTCTTGCCTAGTACGCCTCATTTTGATGCTGCCATTGGTTTTTGCGGTTTCCTTATAACCGCATAACCTTTTTGTGGTGCTATTTGAGGATCCAACCAGCCTTTGGGCTGATGACCTAACAGACAGACAGATCTTCTAGTGAAATTCCATGCTGTGATAAGGCAGTGTATTCACTTTTAAGGGTCCCAGGCGTACATTTTACTATGACTTGCGTCACAATTTATTTCCCTGCACGGCCCTCTTAAGATACACTGTAATACTAAGTAGTCTATATGACTGCCAAATTTGAACATGGTTCGTTAAGCAGTTTTTACGTGAAAGAAATCAATACAAAGGGACCAAGGATAGAACATGCACCAAAACACAGCAAAGCATTTTTTGCTCGAAAACTATTAGAGATAAGTTCATATAAACATTTTTTTTGGAAATCGAATTTCAAGTCACTTCGTGCGATCCATTGTCCAATAGGACTAACCGTTTAGGGAGCGCATTCAGTTTTTAAGGGTCCCAAGCGTACGTTTTCCTCCGATTTGTTTCACATTTTCTTTCCCTACATAGCCCACTTAAAAGACAGCGTAATAGTAAGTAGCCTCTGTGTTAACTACCAGCTATAAGCTTGCGAAATTTGAGGTCCACCAGTCAAGTAGTTTTTACGTGACGAAACACAGGCAGGCAAGGATACAAACTTTAAGATTTATTATTGCTGCCATTTTCCCCTTCAATCGCGGTTCTCGCAGTAACTCTTTGATATTCCGGGATAATACGAAGCCTATGTTACCCGGAACGATATTATCTTTCAAATGGTGGAAGAAATGTCAAAATCGGCCCAGTAGTTTCTGAGATTGCCCGTTACATACAAACTCACAGTCTCTCTTTATATATTAGTATAGATATACCTATAGTATAATCAGTTAAAATGCATTTTGTATTGTTTATCAAAAATACCACCCCTTATATACACACTTATAAAAACTGTGTCAAGGATCCCTATATCATTTTAGGTCCAGAGACTCCGAACATTTTAAAGAAGGTTCTGCCTATATATCATTAATTTCAAGGCACAAACAAACAGATAACCGACAGAGAAATACATGAGATTGAATACTAGAAGTATGTCATTCCTACGTAAAGATACAAAGGTAGAAGTGAATTTAAAATAAACAATAATCCACTTCTAATGCGAATACGAGTCTATTGTTAGGCGTTTATTTACTAGCCTACTGCAATCTGTAACCTGGAACCTACACAGTTTAAATCTATTTCAAGAGTTGAAATTCAGTCAATTCAAATGTTAAATAAATCACAAATAATTAATGTACTGCTTCATCATAATGAGAATGGATGGTTATCAAAATGCATGCAGTGTTTAAGGTGTGTAAAGGTCATTCTTCAATTTTAGATAAGAAGTGGGCTGAGCATTATACTGTACTTTATATTTAGGATGTTGTTCCAGCTGATACGCACAGGCTGAAGGTCATGAATATAATGATACAACATAAACCTTTGTGGCTAAAGAATGTGTCATAAGTTACTGTAACTTCACGCTTCACATAGACTACAACTGTCCACCAGTGGTTGGTTAATTGGCTTGTTGAATCCTTTTCAGTTATCTGAAAATGTCTGCACTGAGCTATGTCAGACTACGCAGGAATTAAAAGCACTTCCTTGGTCGACTGATTAATGTTCCAAGTTGCTGTCCGGGAAATCCTGGGTTCAATTCTGCCTCTTCTATAAAATTAAGGCTGGCTTGAGAGACTCGAACGGTATCAAGTGTACCTTTCAGGACCAATCTGTTCTCGTCTGAAGCCATATGGTGATGATGATGATTATTATTGTTATTATTATTATTTCCCTCTGTGGATCAGTAGGGTGTGTCAACCTCTGGATTCCAAGATCACGGGTTCAAACTAGGCAGAGGTAGCTGGATCTTTGAAGACAAAAAAAAAAGTCCATTGGCATTCCATGTCGTTCAATGTCAACATGTGAAACATTTCTGATGGCACATTTGCTGTTTACCCCACAAAATTTATCGAAACAGACATGGATCGCTCGATAGAGATCCATTTCTCTGCCATCTCGTAGAGTAAAGCAGAACGTCGAAACTGACACGCAGGCAGCCTAAGTGGCAGTAAATCAAAATACCTGCACAGTAGCTGAGTCCATACGATGATGATGACGACGATTATTATTATTATTATTATTATTATTATTATTATTATTATTATTATTATTATTATTATTATTTATCGGCCGGCCCCGTGGTGTAGGGGTAGCGTGCCTGCCTCTTACCTCGAGGCCCCGAGTTCGATTCCCGGCCAGGTCAGGGATTTTTACCTGGACCTGAGGGCTGGTTCGAGGTCCACTCAGCCTACATGATTAGAATTGAGGAGCTATCTGACGGTGAGATAGCGGCCCCGATCTAGAAAGCCAAGAATTACGGCCGAGAAGATTCGTCGTGCTGACTACGCGACACCTCGTAATCTGCAGGCCTTCGGGCTGAGCAGCGGTTGCTTAATAGGCCAAGGCCCTTCAAGGGCCGCAGTTTCATGGGGTTTGGTTTTATTTATCGGCATTAGGGTACCTCGAAGATATGTGCATAGGACACTATGTAAGGAGGTCTTTAAAGAGTATTTCTCAACAGGCAGGTGTCTATGTATTTCGGAACTTACACCACTCTTGTGGTCTACCAGTTAGCAGAGCACTGTAGTTTCCCGCCCGGTTAGCCCGTGTTCAGTTCCCGTCTGGATTTTTTCTTTTGTTACTGGTTTAACGCCCCATTAACAGAGGTTATCGGTGACGAAGAGACAGACGAGGTGTAAGACTGGGACTGGAAAGGAAGCGGTCGCAGTCTCAATTACTAAAGTACATTACCAGCATTTGCTTGGCGCGAAAACGGAAAATCACGGAAAACAACCATCAGGGTTGCTGATGGTGGCGTTCAAACCTACTATCTCCCGAATGCAAGCCTACACCTACAAGGCCGGTGGCGTGCAACCAGCTAGTTCGATGCCTAGAATTTATAAACAGATTTGAGAGTCGGGTGTGGTGATCTAGAAACAGTTTCCATTTTTAACTGCATGTGAACGACGTGATGATACGTATCCTATTGTCCACAATTGCTTCCTTCACAAACCTAGTCCCAATGAATTACAAACACCCTCACCTGTAAAGACAACACAACCACACAGGTTGTCAGACTTCTCATGTATTAAATATGCGGGACGTTTCTTACGACGTCCTTAAGCCATTTGCACGAAACAATAACAACAATCAGTGAATTCGGAATTTATTGAACCCAAAAGTCTGGCTCCTCGGCTCAGTGTAGTGGCCTTCGGTTCAGAAGGCCCAGTATTCGACTCCCGGCTGAGCCGTTGCTTTTTAACTGCACCCGATTAATTCCTCCGGCTCGCAGACTAGGTTTTTGCGTTCGCCATAATGCACTCTTCATTTTAACACAATCAGCCACGACAGTAACACGCAATAGTGAGTACATCTCTCTACAATAGGGTTGGCACACGGCCGTAAAACTAAGATTAATCCACATCAAGTACCGATCCCAACGTCAAATTGAAGAAGACCGGGCAAGTTGGCTATGCGGTTAGGGGCGCGCAGCTGTGACATTGCATCCGGGAGATAGTGGACTCGAACCCTACTTTCCCCAGCCCTGAAGGTGGTTTTCCGTGGTATCCCATTTTCACACCAGGCAAATGCTGGGGCTGTACCTTAATTAAGGTCATGGCCGCTTCCTTCCCACTCCTGATCATTTAGTCCAGGAGTCGAACAAAATGCACACACTCGAAAGTTAATTATTATTATTATATGGCTGAAAAACCATACGTTTGTGGTCACTAAGAAAATCTAAATCATTGAAGATAATAAATGTTCACTCAAATAAAATACAGTATTGATCTTGAAAGTTTAGATCCAAGAATAGCAAATGGATATTCTCTACAGACATCCAGCGACGAAAAATTGAACTGATACATAATGTTAATAATAATAATAATAATACTAATAATCGTATGACCTCAGCTACCGTGTGCAGACATTTCGATCTGACGCCATCTGGCTGGAGATCCGTTTTACTCTAGGCCCACTAGATGGCAGACCGAGTAAACCGGATCTCTCTTGGGCGTCTATGGCTAAGATTTAACGAATTTTGTCGGGTAAATACCAAATGTATCACCAGAGATCTTTTAAATGCCGACATCGTACGACATGGGGTATCGAATGGACTTTCTTCCGCCCTTCAAAACTCCGACTACCTCTACCGGGTTTGAACCCGCTATCTTGGGATACGGAGGCCGACACTTTACCATGGATCCACAGAGGCAGGTTATACATAATGTTGTTACACATACACAAAACATCTTCAGTGTTCTCCGATTTACACCACATGCTGCCTACAGCGCTTCAACGGCAAACTCGCCCAGTGCCATGGTCAGCGTGTCGTGCTTGATGTCGTGTATTATTTGCCGTTTAGATACAAAGGTAAACAGTGATTTTCTTCATTCCCTTCACTCGCCAAGCATGGCATCTAAATTGACTGGTGAAATATTCTCCTATGACTGTAACTGTGTTATGGAGAGCCTTTGAAACCGTTCCTTAGGGCCACGTACATTTAGTGAGAAAAGTAATATTATTTCGAATGGCGTCCGCCTCTGTGGTGTAGTGGTTAGTGTGATTAGCTGCCAACCCCCAGAGGCCCGGGTTCGATTCCCGGCTCTGCCACGAAATTTGAAAAGTGGCACAAAGGCTGGAACGGGGTCCACTCAGCCTCGGGAGGTCAACTGAGTAGAGGGGGGTTCGATTCCCTCCTCAGCCATTCTGGAAGTGGTTTTCCGTGGTTTCCCACTTCTCCTCCAGGCAAATGCCGGGGTGGTACCTAACTTAAGGCCACGGCCGCTTCCTTCCCTCTTCCTTGTCTATCCTTTCCAAACTTCCCATCCCCCACAAAGCCCCTGTTCAGCATAGCAGGTGAGGCCGCCTGGCGCGGTACTGGTCATCCTCCCCAGTTGTATCCCCGACTCAGAGTCTGAAGCTCCAGGACACTGCCCTTGAGGCGGTAGAGCTGGGATCCCTGGCTGAGTCTGAGGGAAAAACCGACCCTGGAGGAAAAACAGATTACGAACGAACGATTTCGAATGGCAGACCAACTCCTGACTTAAAAGACTTGAAAACTAAATCACATCGATGTTTCGAATGATACGGTAATATATCATGGTATACAGAATCACGGTGGCTGTGCGGTATGAGAAATTATCAAGACTCCTCAAACACAGTGGATACTGTATTCGGAAAAAATTCTCCCGTAAAATGTTAGTACAAAGCTAGAAAAAACATCCTTTTATCAACTGTGTCAGTTTCGAACCGGCAGCACCCAGGAAATTTCCACGCCACGTCACTGATTCTTGGAGGTAAATGTTCCGCTGCAGAAGGTCGATTATCCTAGTCTCCATGGTTAGATGAATAAATACGTCTTGTAATGTCTGTTAATGTCTAATTTCTGTAGGTTGTGTGAGAGAAAATGAACATAACCTCGAAATTCATGAACAATATAGCAATAACTGAAATTAACATACTTTTTTTTTATCTACCAAGAGCGAACACCTTAAAAGAACACGTGCCAGAAATGTTGCTGATAAAATGATCGTTATTCTGTCCGACGAAGCGGCGAATCGAAAGGGCGACTGCATGTTTGGCTGGAGTGTAGCGAGAACTCCGACATGTTTGTTTCGGGTGTTAAACTGCTAGAGATCGCAACAGCTACGAAGTGTGACTGAGGAATTGTAGGGCTTTTGAGAATGGTGTGTATGTGTGTGTGGCGAGTGACTGCCAAATGTATGACAGCAACGGGTCCTTGGAGACCCATTCAATGTTGGGCGCATAAATTAAATCACCGAGCTCGATTGCTGCAGTCGCTTAAGTGCGGCCAGTATCCAGTATTCGGGAGATAGTAGGTTCGAACCCCACTGTCGGCAGCCCTGAAAATGGTTTTCCGTGGTTTCTCATTTTCACACCACGCAAATGCTGGGGCTGTACCTTCACTAAGGCCACGGCCGCTTCCTTCCCACTCCTAGCCCTTCCCTGTCCCATCGTCGCCATAAGACCTATCTGTGTCGGCCCGACGTAAAGCAACTAGAAAAAAAAATGAAATCTGGAGCGGTGAACTTCCTGAATTGAACGAGAGTGTGACAAAAGTAAAGATGACCGGGCGAGTTGGCCGTGCGCGTAGAGGCGCGCGGCTGTGAGCTTGCATCCGGGAGATAGTAGGTTCGAATCCCACTATCGGCAGCCCTGAAAATGGTTTTCCGTGGTTTCCCATTTTCACACCAGGCAAATGCTGGGGCTGTACCTTAATTAAGGCCACGGCCGCTTCCTTCCAACTCCTAGGCCTTTCTTCTCCCATCGTCGCCATAAGACCTATCTGTGTCGGCGCGACGTAAAGCCCCTAGCAAAAAAAAAAAAAAAGTAAAGATGCTAGTTTTGGACACGCGTAAACGGTATGCAATACCTTCAAGAGAAATATGATGACCCTCCCAAAATGAGTTATTCCCATCTTCCGTGACAACTAGATGGAATTCATGATTCTATGCAGTGACCTACATCAAAAATTCTTTGTGGACATTTGCAAGTTATCCAAGAACGGTGAAGAAGGTAGTTCTGTTATCCAGTAAGTAAAATGCATCACCCCATAAACTCGCAGAATAATTCTGTGTCCAGGTGACTTTTGTTGTTGAGCACTGCAAAGACACTGTGTCGTTGACTGAAAACTGGAGAGATCAGGCGGCATTCAAGGAAGGTTATCCCACCCTCAAGAATGTTGCTGTTAAAAATGTACATGATAGTAGAGAGCCAGTGGCGTGCGGTGGACACATTGGTTATCCCAGCTGCAAACATGTTTTTTTTAACATAAGCAATTGTAGCCCCACATATTTCCAAACTGATATTCATGGCAGTGACGACAACAACATCATAACTTAATCTATAGCAGATTTTAAACAAAGTACTTACACTTTCACCCGGTGACGCTTCGTGATAGCACAGCCATGGTTTTCACAAAAATACACTGGGACTAACTATTTATTTTCAACTTAAAAAGCCTAACCTAAACGGTATCAGCAAAATGTAACTGGTATTGTACCGTCGCCGAAGTTTTATAGTTTCTTACTGAGTGTACGTTCATCGACGACAAACGAGGGAAATTATTCGTCACGACGTATAACACGTTATATTCATGAAGAATGGCGTGGAACTCACGAAAACTTCACCTATAATCCAAGAGGAACACTACAAAAATTCACTGTATACCACCATCACAGACAACCAAATACAAAATTATTTTGCTTCACGCTTAGCTCTGTGTCCATGCTGGCAACCTAAATATTCTTTTCTGTGGCTATCAGAAAACATACTCTACACATGCCATCAATGAATTGCTCGAAAAATCTTTATACATGTCAAAATCCACAAATAAAATATAGTCTTCTATATTACAATTGATTTCATAAAATGGCTCGATTTTTATTAGCAAGACGATGTGCAAGTGGCTATACTGTTAGCATGTTGATATTTTTCTTGTAGCCTTTAGTGTGTGGCGCTGAACACTTCTAGTGTCAAGTATTAAAACTAACATACCTTACCCAAGCTAGCTGACCTGCCCCCGTACATTGTTGTGAATCTCGGGGGAGGGCCCACAGCTCCGCCCCGTTCCCAGAACAAGGAAGCTTTAAGTACATGCGTCAACCAAGCGACTTAAATTTTGCTGGGGTAGCTCTCTTTCGCTCCGGCAAAGAAACCCAGCTCGTTGGAGAAGCTGAACTGCGGTGGTGCGGGCGGATTGTCGAGACAATTGTACTTGGCTTGGCTTAGATGTTTGCAATTTTTTGTACTTTATAAAAAGCGTTTCTAAGGAATAATAAGAAAATGAAAATACAAAGTTATTTACCCCAGCAGCGCTGATCTACTGAAAATGATCCTAAGATTACGCAATGAACATTCCGTCTTCAATGAGAATGCTGTGAAAATGTTGTGGATACCTGTTTCTTACGTTGACAGTAAGAGACTATTTTCATCACATGGAAATGTGGTGACAAAATTAAGAACCGATCTTAAACCTGAAAACGCAGACTCATGCTTGCTTTATGTATGAAAAAGTGGTGATTGTTGGGTGTTATTCATTTCTCTCTCTCTTTTCTTTTGGTTTACAATTTGCTTTACGTCGCACCGACACAGATAGGTTTCATGGCGGCGATGGGATAGGAAAGGGTTAGGAGTAGGAAGGAAGCGACCGTGCCCTTAATTAAGTATAGCCTGGTGTGAAAATGGAAGAGCGGAAAAACAACTTTAGTGCTGCCGACGGTAGGGTTCAAATCCACCATCTTCTGGATACAAGCTATCAGCTATATGGCACGAATTGCGCAGCCAACTTTTTCGGTAGGGCAGAGTTCGGCCTACCATATCCAAATACTGTCCATATTGTAATGACACGATGTTCCATGCATGTCATTCGCTGTATCATACATCTGTAAGGCCTGCACTGTGTGATTCAGCCGCCCCTTCCAATGTAGTTTTACGCAACCCAACTAACGTTCGACATGGTTACAAGTTGCCTATTCCCCTGAAGGCGTACTATGGTAACAATGTCCAGTGAGCACATTTTGCACACGACAGGTTATATCGTCAGCTCGCAAAACACTACGCCTTGAAATCATGTAGCGACGACCATTGACCATGTAGGCCTAACTATGCTAATGTGTCACCGAGCTCGATAGCTGCAGTCGCTTAAGTGCGGCCAGTATCCAGTATTCGGGAGATAGTAGGTTCGAACCCCACTGTCGGCAGCCCTGAAAATGGTTTTCCGTGGTTTCCCATTTTCACCTTAATTAAGGCCACGGCCGCTTCCTTCCCACTCCTAGCCCTTCCCTGTCCCATCGTCGCCATAAGACCTCTCTGTGTCGGTGCGACGTAAAGCAACTGGCAAAAAAAAAAAAAAAAAAAAAAAAAAAATCTAATGTGTCGTGCCTTGTGACTGGCTGTAATGAATAGGGGAATCAATGCATAAAACTAGGTAACAGTGCAGTAGACCGCCTCTGTGGTGTAGTGGTTAGTGTGATTAGCTGCCACCCTCGGAGGCCCGGGTTCGATTCCCGGCTCTGCCACAAAATTTGAAAAGTAGTACGACGGCTGGAACGGGGCTCGATTCCCACCTTAGCCATCCTGGAAGTGGTTTTCCGTGGTTTCCCACTTCTCCTCCAGGCAAATGCCGGGATGGTACCTAACTTAAGGCCACGGCTGTTTGTTTCCCTCTTCCTTGTCTATCCCTTCCAGTATTCCCATCTCCCCACGAGGCCCCTGTTCAGCATAGCACGTGAGGCCGCCTGGGCGAGGTTGTATCCCCCGACCCAATGTCTCACGCTCTAGGACACTGCCCTTGAGGCGGTAGAGGTGGAATCCCTCGCTGAGTCTGAGGAAAAAAACCAACCCTGGAGGGTAAACAGATTAAGAAAGAAAGAAACAGTGATTGTCTTAAAAACCGAACCGGTTGACGTATGTACTCTACTCTCGTCCTACCACTAGCACGTACACAGCATTGTAGCTTAGCGTTAGGAGTTAGGCTAGCAATCGACGGAATGTTCTACCGGCGGTTCGTATCCTGCATCGTTGAAATATTTTTGCAACGGTATGATGTTTGAATACGTAAACACAGGTCAACGGTTGCCATATTCAAACAGTAGAACACGCTGTGCCTTGTGAGCTGCGCATACGCCTCTGGTTAGGGCCTGAATGTAATCCCTGCTGTCATTCGGCATGTTTTCCAGAGAGGAATACGTCGACATGCTCCTCATTTATAGGGAATCAATACAAAACGCGTGCGAGACACTATGTCTGAACCGTGAACGGTATCCCGACAGGCGACACCCGACTGCTACGACATTCCGCCGTGTTGAAAGACGCCTAAGGACAACAGGTGTGATTTCCAAGCAGCCACCAGTCCGTGATAGGCCCGTTACGTCGGGTAAAACAGAAGTGGCCGTTCTGGAACCAGCTCTTAATAATCTACACATCAGTACAAGGGCGATTACACAACAGGTGAACACCAGCCAGCCGTCCGTCTGGCGAATACTGCATGAATATAAATTTCACTCATACCACCTTGAACTACACCAAGAGCTCCATGGACGGGATTTCGAAGCTCGAATGGAGTTCTGTCGGTAGCTATTAGGCAGGCTGGACAATGATGCAGCTTTCGGACGAATCGCGCATTCACAATAATGGGAACGTCAATCGCCACAACATGCACTATTGGAGTCCGGACAATCCTCACTGGGTGCGACAGGCGGCCCATCAAATACGATGGTGTCTGAATGTGTCGTGTGTAATCTTGGGGTTCGCCAGATTGGACCTTATTTCTTTGAGAGTCATTGGACGGGCTCACGCTACCTGCATTTTCTGCGTCAGGAACTTCTACTGTTGCTGGAGGATGTGCCCTTGCACGATCTTTTGACGATGTGGTTGCAACAGGATGGAGATCCGCCACATTTGACTTTTAGCCGTTCGTAACCATCTGAACAAGGAACTGCCGGGGAAATGGTTAAGACGAGGAAGCCCTGTTTCTTGGCCCGCCAGATCACCGGATTTAACTCCGTTAGACTTCTTCTTGTGGGAACATTTTAAAAACGTAGTTTACACTCAAGCCCCAGAAAACCCCAACCAGCTCCGCCAACTCATCACGGAAGCCTGTCCAGCAATTACACCTGGAATGCTTCAGCACGCAAACGACCAATTGAATACCAGACCCCAATGCGCATAAACTAAAACAGTCATCACATCGAGCATTTGCTGCGATAAAACATTGTCAGGGCAGTTGTGTTCCTATTATTTCCGGTCCGTATGTGTCCGGCCTGCTGACTAATCGGCCCTTCTTAGGGCCACAAACACATTCATTCACACACAATTTGCATCAAAGCGGGTATTGAAATTATATTACGTGCGGTACATATTAAACAAAATATTTCGAAATTATGGAATTTTCACTCCGGACTGCTACCTCCCATCTCACACGTAAGCCTTCTCCGTCGCGCCTTTACCAAATACGCTACGGTTTCGCACGGCGCACTGTGCAGCTTATAGCATGTATTAGGTTTACTGCAGTCACAATATCAATTTAGTGTTTCGCCGTGTGTCATTTTTATATGATCTAGAAGTCACACGCATGCCTTCCAGTGTTTAATACGAGTATAATATTACGGCGTCCTATCATGGTGAGGCGGTAAATACCAATATATCCGGTTGTGTTGTCTGAGCATACCGGCAGGGGAGATGTTTTCAGGACGGAAGTAATATTGCGGGTTGCATAAAACTGCATTGAAAGGGGCGGCTGAATCACACAGTATAATATCTAGGTTGTATTAATTCATAGTGCCCATTAGTATATATATCTAACATATACACTGACATGCCAAAAGTCATGAGATAGCAGTATTTAAGGCGAATAATCGGTGGCGCCACCGCACCGTGACGTCTTCGAAGTGCCCAGACCTGTATCAAGGGTGATCTGACGTCTCAAGAGTAAATGTAAATACCGTCTGTACTGGTCGGGGTTCATATGAACATTCAATGGTCGAAGTTGTGCGTACATTTAACATTTCTCGATCGACGGTGTCGCTTGTGTATCGGGAATACATCATGGCAGGCATTACCACCCACAGTGAACAGCGTTGTGGCCGATCACGGATGCTTAATGATCGCGATTAGCGGTGCCTGGTTAGAATTGTCCATGCTGGCCCAAATCACATCCACAATCAATGCAGAGATACCAGACGCGTATCAATCAGGTCAGTGCAGTGCAAAGTCCTGCACAGCGGCCCATCCATGAGCTACTTCGGCAATAGACAGCAATGGGCTATAGAAGGCTCGAACTTACGAAGCCCGTGACGTCATCGCATGGGCCGGACGGGGCAGCGCTGTCGTTCGTGCACGGTGAGCCAAGGACAGCGCTGTGGTAGGGCTATGGGCTGATCCTTGCTGACAGCTTCAATGTGTACATTCTACAGTGTACTGCATATCGGCGGAGTGAGTTGCATTTCGGTCGAGTGGAGACGATCATGTTTGCTGTCGTTATATGTTTGACTTCCCCCAGTTTATCCTGTTATCGGAAACGAATGCGGACTATGGTTCCAAAAGAAAAGAAACCGCGGCAAGAAAACGTGAAGTAAAAAAAAACAAACTAGAAGCAGCACAATAGAAGACTTCTGAACCGGATCCTAAACTTAAAAGTCTTATTTGGTCGGTATTCAAGCCTGTACAGTAGTTAACGGCGGCGGGAAAGACGTTAATTTTTTGTGCTGTTCGATCTGCGGTGAACTTTATGCACACACTAAAGGGTTGACCAACACGTCGCACATTTCCCGTCATCCGTGCGTATCTAACAACAAAATATCTCTCGTAAAAGGAAACCGCCTTCCTAAATCTGCTCTGGACTTGATTGTTGCTAAATCTGTTGGTTTGTGCGCACGAGACTTTTAAGGTCATATGAGACAGTTGGAGGTGATGGTTTTCTGGATCTCACTCATACACTGGTTGAGACTGCATCGATGTATGGAAAGGTATCCGCAACAGATATCATACCTCGTCCAACAAAAGTATTCCGACACATAGGTTGTGGTAGTGATTATTGTTTTAAGAGGAAGTACAATTAGGCAACCATCCTCTACATAACAAAAATCAGAGATAAAAAATGGAAGAGATCCGACACTTCGAAAATGAAGGTATCGACCAAAGAAAGGCAAGGTCCACGAAGGACGTGAAAATGAAAGACTCCCTAGGCATCCATACGTAATACCGTCAGGGTAGGAAAAGAACAAGAGTTGAGATGTCGGATAGGAGAGATGAAAGTGAAAAATCTGTCACCAGTAAGTGGAAGTAATTTAGGACTCAGCTAAGGGCCCCGTGGTCGCCAACCCACGGTCCCAAGTCAAGAGCCCGTGGGACGCCTTTTAGTCGCCTCTTACGACGACAGGCAGGGGATTCCGTGGGTGTTATTCTACCGCCCCCACCCACAGGGGGTCCCGAAACACAGCAGAAAGTGCTAAACGTCTACGAGATTCAATTATGCCGGAGGTACCTACTCGACATTATGAGTAGAAGGGAATGTGAAACCACCACGGATATGTGGACATGTAGCACAAAAAGTAACCATTGCACGATTTCTTATTTTGTTGAATACTCAAGTTTTGTGCCTTGTTCACGACCAGGTTTCCAGACGGGCCTAAAACAGGTGATAATGTTAAAAGAAAATTACTGAGACGATTTTATGGTCCTTGTCACCGGGACCGTACAAAAAGATGTACCTTTTACAACTTGTCAAGGTGCCAAAATAATCGCCGCACTGTATGATTGTACGAGACTAAATTGTGCCTGCCATATTCTCAACACGGTGCTAAGTAATGCGTTCAATACCCAGTTTATGTCGGCTCGTTGCCCTCACATTGATACCCTTATGTCTGCGACGAAAGGACTTGTTACATACGAAAAAAAAAGTGGCGTGATAAAATGCTCTTGAAAAATCATTGCAACAATCCAACGACACTCCCTGGAAATCTCGTTTAAGATTATTAAAATCTGTACAATGTCAATATTCGGCGTTGTGGGGAAAAACTAGCCGAAAAAGGACAGGCAAGTGATATGGATGTAATCGATACCAGGCTGATGAACGAACTGATCGCACTCCTTAAGATATGTATTTTGTTATGTAGCCTACAACATTCTTTTGCTTAGCTATTTGAAATACCGGGCAATTTAAATTCCCCCATTGGTGATCTTAATGCACATGTTAAGTAAGCATATTTTACAGCCCTTCGAGGAAGCATCGTAATAATTAAAATGCGATAAGTCACCCACACTTAACCTTGGCTTACCATGAATAAAACGCTCCCTACTCGGGAGCGTCATGTCGGGGAGGGATCTGAAATAGAACTGTTGCGGAGTCACATCAAATCGTATATGGGAGAAAAGTTCAAAATTCGTAAGAACCACAAGTTCCTTTGGGCACCATTTCGCCATCTGAAAATTATATCTGACAATGCGAGATGTGATGTAACAGCAGCGGTAAGGTACGGAATGCACTAACTTGAATATTAACCTATATGTTCTTCAGGATAGTAGTTTGTTCAGGAATCAGATGTCTAAGTACTTTCTTTGCTTCTGACTTTCCAAATTTTTGTGTGAAAATAGCGTAAGAGTCAATACAATATGTACTAATTTACACCTCTCTCCCCTATTAGCAGCCACCGTTCGCGTAATACTTTTACCTTTTGCGACGCACATTTATATCGACTTATCGACTGATTTTTTTTTAAATTATGTAAAACACTTACGATGAACGGGGTGTGCATGAGTGACGAGAATCCTGATGTTCCCGAGTCAGCAGACTCCCAGACTATGCCACAACCTGCCAAAATAATGAAATTTGCTTCGAGGGTTGACGTTGTGATGATGGTCCTACTCCAAGAGATGAGCTGTAAAGATACTTAAAGCAAAACTGTAGAATGAACGAGGATATAGCGTCCCATTGGAGAACAAATGGACAAAAATATCAAAAACTTCACCAGATCGCTAAGAAAGTATTATGTATGCAAGCATCAAGTTCAGCTTCAGAGAGAAATTTCAGTTCAGCGGGCTTCATTCTCAACGCACGACCGTCTCTTCTACGTCCAAACAATGTTGATGCTCTTGTTTTCTTTCACAGTAATTCCACCACCATTAGTCAATGACCAATAAACTACTCACACTAAGTAAAAGCAATGTTCAGGTTTGTTTTTGTTCTTGGCATATTACACATCATTTCAGTTTGTATAATTCCACCACCATTAGTCAATGACCAATAAACTACTCACACTAAGTAAAAGCAATGTTCAGGTTTGTTTTTGTTCTTGGCATATTACACATCATTTCAGTTTGTATTTTACTTTGAGTTAAACTCGAATGAGGCCCCTGTTTCGTGTTATTTAGATTAATTTCCAGTCAACTTGCTGTCAATAGCACAATAACATTAGTTTATAATAACATTTATGTTTGTTGTGTTTAATCATTAGTAGTAGTAATAGTAGTAGTACAGTGTAGGAGAGATCTGTATGGTTTTATTCCAAAATGCGATTAGCTTACTTTGGAATATGTTGTTAGCATACGGGAATTCGTATAGTGAGTGATTCGAATAGAAGTGCGAAGTGAACATTTCGTTGTTCACGGCGCACGCGTTTTTGCGGGGAAGTAGCCCTAGTTTACTGAGCCCGTCCAGTGCGGTGGACTGCGGTGGGCTGTATGAGACCAATGCTATGGGGAAGTGTCCGACTCGTTGGCTGAACGGTCAGTGTACTGGTCTTCGGTTCAGAGGGTCCCGGGTTCGATTCCCGGCCGGGTCGGGGATTTTAACCTTAATTGGTTAATTCCTACGGTACGGGGGCTGGGCGTATGTGTTGTCTTCATCATTTCATCCTCATCACGACGCGCAGGTCGCCTACGGGAGTCAAATAGAAAGACCTGCACCTTGGCGAGCCGAACCCGTTCTGGGATATCCCGGCACTAAAACCCATAAGACATTTCACATTTCATTGTGGGGAAATAAGCGGCCGCGTCAGTAGAGAACGACACTGCACGGGCTGGGTTGCCGGACCCGTGGGTTTGAAGTGCTGCGCGGTGCTGGTCCTCTCTATAGGACTCTGGTACAGTATCCTTTAACATCAGTAGGATATGGGAGCAGAAGACCTACCAGAGTGCCCTCGTTAACACCGCGACACAGGGCACAGCGTCCCACCTGGGCGCGTGACGTTGATATAATCAGATCCTGGAGGACCGGTGACATGTAGCTTGTTCCGATGAGTCACTGTTCCTGTTGTTTCGAGCTGATGATAGCGTTCGGACATGGTACAGGCCTCATGAAGCCATGGACTCCAGATATCAACAAGGCACCATACAGGCTGGTGGTAGCTCCATAATGGTGTGGAGTGTATACACGTGGCATTAGCTGTGTCCGCTGATCCACCTGAACAGGTCATTCACCAGTGACGGCTACGTTAAACTGCTTGGTGACCAATTGCACTTCATAGACTTCACGTACCCCTACAACGATGATTTATTCCAGCAGGATAATGCACCGTGTCATCGGGCCCAAGTTGCCCAGAATTGTTTCGAGGAGCGTCCTAGATACTTTCAACGACTGCTGTAGCCACCTCGTTCGCCTGACAAGAACCCTGACGATCATTTGTGGGACGTGGTGGTGGTGGTCCATTCACACCCCCAGTATCCTGCACCTACAAATAGCAGGAAGCTGTGATTAGCTATCCAAAAGGAATGGGTCAAATCCCTCCACATATGTTTTTCCCACTTCGGATTCGGTGCCACGACAAGTTGCTGCACTTTTCCGAGCTAGAGGAGGGCCTATCACTCCAGGCAAATGCTGGGGCTGTACCTTAATTAAGGCCACAGCCGCTACGTTCCCAGTCCTTACCCTTTCCCATCTTTCCGTTGCCGAAAACCTTTGAAGTGTTTGCGCGACGTCATACCTATACAAAAAAAACGAAAGCATACAAGGATACTAGACTCCTGTCCCATAACTTTTGGCAAGTCGAGCTGATCAACAAACTCATCGAAAGTTGTTCGAGTCAAGGAGGTGCAATGTTATGCAAACTATTACGTGTGCGGCGTGTTACAAGTCTACAAGACAGCCCGAATCTCATTAAGTAATGAGAATGTGGGAGGACAAACGTGGTCCTGTTAAAAAGACGTCAAGGTGATTGCGACGGAAGAATAGAGGAGAAAAGTATTTAATGTATCAATTGTAAACACATGTTATGAATGCCGTTCTGATCGGATTTTGTTGCGTATTCCTTTTGATATGCTGTTTAGGATATTTATTTGAATATATTAATTAGCCTGGTTTGTTTGTTTCTTTGTCTGTTTATTCTTCTTGGGGAAATTCTTGTAGCATGCTATTTCTTAATTCTGTCGTATTCAGAGGGTGTTATAATACCAGATTATCAGTTTATGTACTCAACCTGGGATGAGATTTTCATTTGCTGTAACATTATTATTATTATTATTATTATTATTATTATTATTATTATTATCGTCGTCGTCGTCGTCATCTGTTTACCCTCCAGGTTCGGCTTTTCCCTCGGACTCAGCGAGGGATCCCACCTCTACCGCCTCAAGGGCAGTGTCCTGGAGCTCCAGACTCTTGGTCGGGGGATACAACTGGGGAGTATGACCAGTACCTCGCCCAGGCGGCCTCACCTGCTATGGTCAACAGGGGCCTTGTAGGGCGATGGGAAGATTGGAAGGGATAGACAAGGAAGAGGGAAGGAAACGGCCGTGGCTTTAAGTTAGGTACCATCCCGGCATTCGCCTGGAGGTGAAGTGGGAAACCACGGAAAACCACTTCGAGGATGGCTGAGGTGGAAATCGAACCCAGCTCTACTCAGTTGACCTCCCGAGGCTGAGTGGACCCCGTTCCAGCCCTCGTACCACTTTTCAAATTTCATGGCAGAGCCGGGAATCGAACCCGGACCTCCGGGGGTGGCAGCTAATCACGCTAACCACTACACCACAGAGGCGGACATTATTATTATTATTATTATTATTATTATTATTATTATTATTATTATTATTATTATTATTATTATTATTTGATTTGAGTGATCCTCTGGTGAACTCTGGCGCCTATTTACACGGATTTTCGAAAACTTCTTTTTCTTTTTCTTGTTATGTTATACCCGTTCATAGAGAGCGTTGGAACTTGTTCATTTGCTTCATGACTTTCGGCTTCCTATTCTTCCAAAATCTGTTCATGAACTGACTGTGTTGCCTGTTCCGTTCGTCTGATCACTATGTACCTCCTTTTTTTTGCTAGTGGCTTTGCGTCGCACCGACACAGATAGGTCTTATGGCGACGATGGGATAGGAAAGGACTAGGAGTTGGAAGGAAGCGGCCGAGGCCTTAATTAAGGTACAGTCCCAGCGTTTGTCTGGTGTGAAAATGGGAAACCACGGAAAACCATCTTCAGTGGGATTCGAACCCACTATCTCCCGGATGCAAGCTCACAGCAGCGCGCCCCTAACCGCACGACCAACTCGCCCGGTCACTATGTACCAGTCCTGCTGCTAGTTTTCACCATAAATGTGTGTTTATTTACTGACTTCTTGAAGAGTTTGTGATTTCTCATCATGTCTTCGCCGCTGTCCCATTCATTCAGGTCCCCTTTTGTTTCCTCCAGACAATTTATTATCCGATTTTGGGAATTTGTTACATTGATAATCTTCTTGTGAGTCTATTGCTATCCATCCTAAAATGTGTCCAAAAAATTTCAGACGTCTCCTCCGTACAGTACTGATGAAACTGTCTGTGTGACTATAGAGATCTGCAATTGAGTTTTAATCATGCTATCATTCAAAGTGATCAGTCCAACTACTTACTTTCGTATAATGATAATGATAATAATAATAATGATAATAATAATAATAATAATAATAATAATAATAATAATAATAATAATAATAATAATAATAATAATAATAATATCTTTATTATTGAGTAACATTCACTATACTGTATTACAATTAACGCCGAAGTATGGGGCTAATAAAATGTATAATAGTAGACAACGCGGTATTACCAACTTTTCTTGACAGTAACAAGATTAAGAATTGTATTCTTTTATTGCGGTATCATTATTAACACTGGTCTATACTTTCCAATCTGACTTTATTGGCGTAAAGTGTCTGAACTCGATCTGGTAAAATATGTCATTTTGTAAATTTTTTTTTTTTTTTTTTTTTTTTTGCTAGTGGCTTTATGTCGCACCGCCACAGATAGGTCTTATGGCGACGATGGGATAGGGAAGCCCTAGGAGTTGGAAGGAAGCGGCCATAGCCTTAATTAAGGTACAGCCCAAACATTTGCCTGGTGTGAAGACCACGGAAAAACATCTTCAGGGCTACCGACAGTGGGATTCGAACCCACTATCTCCCGGATGCAAGCTCACAGCCGCGCACCCCTAATCGCACGGCCAACTCGCCCGGTGTTTAATTTCTTAGCCGACAGGGGAACTTTTTTCACGTTCTCTCTGTAAATAAGTCGACACTGAGAGCATGGATTTTAAGCAATCAGCTATAAAACTAACATAGACGACACACATTGATAAGTATACATGATGACAGTCGCTTTGGCATTCAGGGTATGCATATTTTCAATGACACTAATTTACATTACGGATTTCCCACTTTCACAAGAATGAACAGAAATTACTATCGTGAAAAGTGGTAGTCGAGCTACGATGCCTTTTGAGTTGACAAATATTTTACATGTCACATATATAACTGGAAAAAACCACTCCTATCGTTGCTGGCAGCAAATTTGCCAAACACACGAAAACAAAACAGAGTATTCTTGAAATCGCAATTGTAAGAGTCATAATTTTCGAACATTCCAACAAGAAAAGTCTAAAATAACAATTGTATGTGCCGGTGTTGGTCTTTCAAGCCTTTTAATCACTGTTTTCTCTTCTAACGGCCTTGATAAAAAGAAATGTGTGATTGCAAAATGAACTTCATCTCCATTCATTTGCAATAAGTTTTTAATAAGTACCTTATAACAAGGTAGATAGTATAACAGCGTAAAACATGACACGACCATTCTGTAATATTGGTATAAAATTGAAGTTTACATAATTCGATGCTCAACACAGTGCGGTAGTGCATTGGAAAACTGAGCACCAATATGTAAAAGCACGGTTTTGGGCGGAAGGAATCATGGTGTGTACACACCACAGCAGTAAATGCAAATGAAGCCACACCTCCAGCATCGCCCCCCCCCCCCCTTCCTTGCACCCACCTCTCAGACTAACTATGTACCTACTAAAAGTTTTAATTCCATACCCTGATGGGTACGGCAGGCCTTCTAGAGGGTGATACTCTCTAGAAGGCCAGGAGCTATGTTGCGGTGTTTGGAAGTGCGAAGAAGGCCGAGGGGGAGCGGCCGCCTATGTAAAAGGAGAATGGAAATCCACGGAAAACCATCTTAGAACGGCCGACGGTGGAACCAGCCGTCACCCCGCTCCTCAACCCCGAATCCAGGGCTGTCGAGCCGAAGCCTTTCCACTCGGTACCCCTCAGCAGCCTCACCCGTAGCAAAGGCAGTGCTAACAAGGCTCGTACAGATGGACACAAACGTCTTCTGCACATAATGCAGGTATTTATTACGGTAATAAGTTTGTAGGATATATTAAACACAAATTCGTTAATTACTGGTAGTTACTACTCGCAATTTGGGTACTTATGTTTGTGTATGTGTGTTTGGAAGAGGGATAGCACTAACTTCATACTCCCTTCTAGAGGTGTTCCTGAATGATGATATATTACATTATTCAGAATTTCTACGCCATGCAAAAGAGCGAGACATTATTGATAAATGTTATCATCTTGCTACTGAACAGCAAGAGAGGAATGAGATATAAGAAATCTACCTTATAAAGTAGAATAAAGTAAATTCAAAGAATTCAATATTAAAATGACACTTAGGAATATATTACTTTTGACCTGGAGCTCTTGAATAATACACTGCTCAAAAGAGAAATTTGGTCACGTATTTAGATGTTCCTAACTACATTGTACGAATTCATAGTGCGATGAGGATTGGACTATTACGGCAACAACATGTCATGTTTATATAACAGGAGACTTCACTGTCATCCAGATGTATGGGAAGTGTCAGTGTCATTTGAAAGGTATGAGTGCGTCAGTTCAAAGTGTGTGCGAAGGTTGATCTGGGTGGAGTGTGGAGTGTAGGGTTTACTAGTCATGGCTGATTGAGTGGTCCGAGGTAGGCAACGGGGTAAGTAGTTGTCGAATAAAGACATTCTTTCACTTACACTGCTTCAAGAAGGCTACTCAAAAAAGTGCGTTGCCATAATGCTAGGGTTTGTTCAAAATACGATTTAATATCTGTGGACACGTTTTCAGGAGAGACTGGAAATGTTGCCAGGCGACCTAGCATGGACTGCGAAAGGAAAACAATTCCAGGGAAGGATCGTCTTCTGCGTCTAAAAGCTCTCCGAAACCGCCAAATTACAGCACGAGGACCTACATCATGGTTCTGGAGTGCGAGTTATTGACCAGTCAGTCAAAAAGAGGCTTCGAGAGGCCAATTTAAGATCCTGACGACCTGCTGAAATACCTGCCCTAGACAGACGACATCGTGGCAGGAGACTTCAGTTAGCTAAAGATCATCCACAGTACACTGGCAGCTAAGACACTTGCGTGCTGTTCTCGGATGAATCCCGTTTCCCGTTATATCGTTCAGATGGTCGCTTGCGAGTCTGGAGAAGACGTGGAGAGCGATTTCATCCGATAGCTGTTCAGTCTGTCGTTGAGTATGGAGGAGCTTCTGTTACTGTGTGGGCAGGCATAGGTCTTGATGCCAAAACCGATCGCCTGTTCTTTCGAAATGGGTTCTTAATTTCTCGGCAATACGTTGACTAGAGTTTAATGCCAGTGATTCCTCGCGTGAAGCTACTTGTAGAAAATGCATGATAATGCTAGAGCGCATGACGCCAACATCGTTCGGAGATTCCTGCAAGACCACCGCGTGCAACGAATGGAGAGGCCATCCCGAATTCTAGACTTTAATCCGATCAAACAAGTCTGGGGCCAGCTGGAACAATGCATCCGAGCAAGGAATCTACTACTCCAAACACTACAATCCCTTGAAGATGCCCTTGTGGAAGAGTGGGGACGTCTGCCTCAACTGAACGTGTGGCGCCTTGGCAGAAGTATGAGGAGGTATTGTGGGGCTGTTGTTATCCATGCGAGGAGTGGCAACACTCCTTATTAAGGACGTGTAATTATCACGTAGCCTGTCTGGTGTATGACCAGGGACCGCTTTGTTCAAGACACATTGTGCAATGATGTCGTGTACTGAATGCTTTTCATTTCGATTCTTAATTTTGCAAAGAAGAAGGTTTGTTTTCATTGCGTGTCTGTTTTCGAACCCGCAGTGTCCGAGTAAGAGGCAGGCACGCTACCCTTACATCACGGGGCCGGCTATACCCAGAAGAAAATAACTTGACAAACTTAAACACCACATAAGTTGTGGGTTTTCGAAAATTCTACCCATTAAGTCAAAACTAGTATGAAATCAAGCATTTGCTAAATAAAGAATAAAAAATGAATTAAACCTATAAAACTGTACTATCTTTAAAATTTATCTATGGATATATTTAACCAATTAACTGTGTGAAAAATGAAAATGTTAAGTTTTGCTGAGATATATGGACTGTTCGTGTTTCATAAATTATGTACCGTCATTCAGTTACAGTATTTACACTCCAGACCAGGTTATTCGTTTCTAAGAAATTCCTTGGCCCTTTTATTAGTGTCATGTCTGTCTGTTAGGTCATCAGCCCAGAGGCTGGTTGGATCCTCAAATAGCACCACCAAAGGCTATGCAGTTATAGGGAAACTGCAAAAACCAATGGGAGATCCCAAATGAGGCGTACTAGGCAAGATGAGGAGTGAGGTAGTTTGGCATTGCTTTCCTAACTGGACCAGAAGGTGCTACTGCAGCACGACTGATCCTATGAGCAACATCTTTCATAACACTCGGACACTAGTTGTGCTCTAAATGTCATTAATCAGAACCACTATACCCTAGCAGCTTCCATATTGCCACAACCATGGATGAGACTGGGACTTCGGTGGAAGCTACACTTTGCTCTGGCCTGTGTCAAGAGACGGATACAAAAATACTGCATCCATCAAGAAATGGATTAGTGTCAAATAAATACGGAAAACATAATATCTATTGTTTTAACATACGTGTTGAAATACACATATAGTTGAATGGTTATAAGCCTTAATAATATACTGCATGACAATTTTTATCTTCAGTTTTTGACACATCTTGTATCAGTTCATGTGGATCATGTTTCAGATATACTTAGAGAGTACGAATTAAAAAGAATTAGGATAATTTTACACAGTCTATAGTAAAAAATTAAAATAACCGATTAGTATTTTAGACAGCGTACACAGTTTTTGATCTCCGTTTTGCAATGTCTTACTAGATGTCGTCCTGAATAGATGTCGCGCTCAAGTTTTAAAATTAAAATGTATCGTATTTTAATAGCTCTTGATGATCACTAAAACATATTATTTCATCATTTTGAACTCCCCTTTGAGTAATTTCATTTGTAAAACCCTTAACAGCTGGGCTGAGTGGCTCAGACGGTTAAGGCACTGGCCTTCTAACCCCAACTTGGCAGGTTCGATCCTGGCTCAGTCCAGTGGTATTTGAAGGTGCTCAAATACGACAGCCCCGTGTCGGTAGATTTACTGGCACGTAAAAGAACTCCTGCGGGACTAAATTCCGGCACCTCGGCGTCCCCGAAGACCTTAAAAAGTAGTTAGTGGGACGTAAAGCAAATAACATTACTATTATTATTATTATTATTATTATTATTATTATTATTATTATTATTATTATTAAAACCCTTAACAAGGCCACGGTCGCTTCCTTCCAACTCCTAGTCTTTTCCTTTCCAATCGTCGCCACGTAAAGCCAATTGTAAAAAATCCTTAACTAAGTCAGCCGAATAACAAAAAGATAAACCTTGATTCAGAAGCACGAAAATGAAGAGAAATCTCAACAGATTTAGTACGCATTCAGAGGAAAGTACATTTTGAGGAAAGACCCAACAGGTGTGAAACGCCTTTTTTCTGTCATACTCATTTTTAATTCTTTGTGCTGTCCCCACCAAAAGAGTCATTTTTGCAATAAACGAATGGATAAATGAAGCAAAGTTAGTTTAAAACTGTATTCGGTTATCGCAAAATTCATCATCGCGTTGTTCCGACTACTACGGTAGTTAACTAGTTGGTGATAATTTGATCGTGATCTCGCGAATGACTTATCACTACAAAAGACCTTCAAGTTTTATGAAAACGTATTATCAAACGCATAAAACAATAAAAAACATTGTTGTACTATATATTTATTTCAGTAAAGTGTTATAGATTTTTTTGAAGTGTGGGGTTGAACAGGTTTTATACAGCAATATATTTATGTAAATAGGGGTAATCAATAGTTAAATTTTCTGAATAATAATATTTATTAATATATTTGTGTACACAATTTATGAAATGTTAATCCTTTCTAATCGACGTATTTTATGAAAATGAAAATGAAAACCTACAGCCTGTTTTCCAGTCTTTGATCGGGTCAGGGATGTAATGAATGAACCACATATAGGCTATTATTGCAATGGGGTCACCACTTCCAAGGTGATATTAATGACTGATAAATGCTATGAAATGATAATGGAGAGTGTTGCTGGAATGAAAGATGACAGGGAAAACCGGAGTACCCGGAGAAAAACTTGTCCCGCCTCCGCTTTGACCAGCACAAATCTCACATGGAGTGACCGGGATTTGAACCACGGTATCCAGCGGTGAGAGGCCGACGCGCTGCCGACGTATTTTATATACGAGCAAAAATGTATAATCCTTTCGCATTTAAAACGCACGTATTATTAAACATCATCATCACAAGTCGTTGGACTCATTGCTGAGAGTCGTGACTCACCATCCGGAACGATTACCAGCTTGTCTTGAGCTTACTGAACAGATAAACCTGTTGTCTTCTTGACTTGGTCCATCCACCTACTCGCTGTTCTCGCCCTCAGTCTCGTGCCCTCATCCTTCCCATCCATGATTAAATGTTGTAGATTTTCTCCTTCTCATATAATTTCCAACGAATTGAAGGACTTTTTTGGCTGACGCGGGAAGAAAGGCGCTTGGAGATATTAAGTTATTTTATAATGGACGCATTCGTTCTCTTTTCGATCCATTTTATGCATACCATTCTGCGCCAACACCATAGCTGGAATACAATACGCAAGCTTGTCTCTGACCTTGAGAGTCCATGTTTCGCAACCTTATAAGAAGACGGAAAACACGAGTGTTTCAACAAGGCAGTGGCGTAGCCAGAATTGGCCGATGGGACCGGGGGAGTATAGTGAAAAACATTGATAGAACATAATGAAGGTAGAACAGTATGATCAAGGTCAACAGTTTTACAGCGAATGGTACGTTCACTTTACAATCCAACTTTTGAGGGTTCTTTAGAAAATAGATACAACAGATCTGTTTAGTGTACAATTACGTCTCTTTGAATGTTTATTTTGTTTACTGTTTATTGTCAGTTTCTGTTTATTTTAGTTTTTTAAAAAACTCTATGGGTAGGGATTTCTTTTTTTGCTATTGCCTCACGTCGCACCGACACAGATATGTCTTATGGCGACGATGGGATAGGAAAGGCCTAGGAATAGGAAGGAAGCGGCCGTAGCCTTAGTTAAGGTACAGCCCCAGCATTTGCCTGGTGTGAAAATGGGGAAACCACGGAAAACCATCTACAGGGCTGCCGACAGTGGGGTTCGAACCCACTATCTCCCGCACTTATCTGGCCGCACTTAAGCGACTGCAGCTATCGAGCTCGGTATGGGTAGGGTTCTAACCCCCAGTACCCTCCCCCCCCCCCCCAAGCTATGCCCCTGCATCAAGGTGTATCTTTGTACTGTTTGTGATCGCCCTGTTCTGCCAGATCTTGGTGAGCGTCTTCATAGTCACTCGTCCTAGCGTGATCCATCTTCTTATCTCATCGTCACAACTTCCTGTGTCACAAACGTTTGACCCAAGATAGACGAAAGAATGCAACACAACACCTCCCAATCCCTATGAGTTGCACCTGTGCTCCTCGATCAATTATCATTAAGTTTGAATTTTCTGAGATTTATGTCTAATCCATATGGTAAGAGTAACATCTTTTACGTTTGTCATTAGGCCAGCAAGTTCATCTTCGCTGCTGGCTTCAAGCACACTGTCATCGGCAAATCGGAGATTATTAATAGTTCTCCCATCAGTTGATGTGCCTCTATTCCATCCATCAAGAGCTTTACTAATGGCTAATGATATGTTCAGCATAGATATTACCGAGCTCGATAGCTGCAGTCGCTTAAATGCGGCCAGTATCCAGTATTCGGGAGATAGTAGGTTCGAACCCCACTGTCGGCAGCCCTGAAAATGGTTTTCCGCGGTTTCCCATTTTCACACCAGGCAAATGCTGGGGCTGTACCTTAATTAAGGCCACGGCCGCTTCCTTCCCAGTCCTAGCCCTTTCCTGTCCCATCGTCGCCATAAGACCTATCTGTGTCGGTGCGACGTAAAGCAACTAGCAAAAAAAAAAAAAAAAAAAAAAAAAAAAAAAAGCATAGATATTGTATAGTTGAGGGGACAGGACACAACCGTATCTAACACCTTTAGACACATTGAAGAATTCGGAGGTGCCGGACTTTTCTTCACAGCTCCTATGTGATCGTTGTATAGACCTCTACCAAACCACAACCAAACCCCATGGTGCAACAGCTTCGAAGGGCGATGGCCTACCAAGCGACCAATGCTCAGCCCGAAGGCCTGCAGATTATGAGGTGTCGTGTGGTCAGCACGACGAATCATCTCGGCCGTTATTCTTGGTTTCCTAGACCGGGGCCGCCATCTCACCATCAGATGGCTCCTCAACTGTAATCACGTAGGCTGAGTGGACCTCGAAGCAGCCCTCAGGTTCAGGTAAAAATCCCTGACTTGGCCGGGAATCGAACCAGGGGCCTTCCGGTAACAGGTAGGCACGCTACCGCTACACCACTGTATAAACTTCTGATCAGTGCTATCATGTATGGTGGGACACCGAACTCTATAAATACCTGTCACAAATTTTCCCAGACAACACAGACAAAGGCTTTCCTATAGTCAAGGAAACAGATGAAAATAAATACTAAAATCTCAAGAACGATATGAACAAATTAACCCTTGGAAAATTATGTCAAAAGTCACCATTAGGTAGGAAAACACTTCGAAAACTTCAAAAACTTCAAAATCTTTAAACTCTAAGAAAAGAAAAATCCTCATTTACACATTCGTGATGGACACTTTTGAAGAGTGAAGTGGTATGGGTAATATAAATAGGTCAAAACCCATGAAGACCCTATTTCACTAACATTACTGAAATGCAAAAAAGATACGAGTAGTTCTAAATGAAGATATCCTGGCTATAAGTACCTAACTTAGCAAAATTAAAAATATACAATTATAAACAAATGAATTTTATGCAGTGCTTTTTTAAATTCATAACTTCATAAATTCGAGTTGTAAATTTAATCAAATTAACATATATGCCTAATATTTAAGCAGGAATTACTATTAAATGAAAAATGTGACACTGATGGCCTTTTCTCAATGAAAATAATCAAATTTTAGTGAAATCGATATATTTTTCATGTTAACGAGCCACTGGAAGCTTTTCCAAAATTGTATCAAACCTACAAAGAAAATGTAACAATTATAGTGAAAAATGATTTGGTTGCCTCCATTTGTAAAGAAATGACAACTTTTGTCTCACACCGTACACACGTTGTTTAGTGCCCACTAGACCTCTGCGACTTGATCTTTCCACTTCACTCATTGAGTTGTAAAAGGCACTGCTCAAAAATGTTTGAAAATTTCAATAAAGGGTATTTTATTACTTAAAATATAACTTTTTTATTAGCTCCTATAGTTTTTGGAAGCCCCCCACCGAAACAAAATCCTGGGTACCGCCTTGAACACAAGGAACTCGCGATGGTAGAAAAATGAACACAATACTATACTTTGTTGATGAAATTTTAAGAAAGGGTGAGAGAGCAGCAAGATGCAGGGAGAGTGCTTAAAATAATGCAAGAGACCTGTGTTAGATTGATTTACTGGCACGTTGAAGAACCTCCCTTCAAGTCAAAAGTATTACAATCTAGCATCTCTTATCAAAGAGCAGTTAAATTCATAGGATGATCATGATGTCGATTGTTGTTATTATTATTAATCAATATTTAATGGTTTTAACAGAGACGTTGAGGTATTTCCTCCTTATGGTAAGTTTGAAATATATTACCACAAATTACTCCTTTGTCAGTAGCCTACCTAGTGTTGACGTCAAACATTCGCACTGCAAAAGGCTAAGGATAATGAAGTCGAAACTGAAGCCCCTGAACTGGAGTACTTTGTGGCAAAAACTACATCTCGACTTTATTATTATTATTATTATTATTATTATTATTATTATTATGTAAATGTTTTCAGAAATTTCAAGTGGAGTAAATGAAAGATGAGCAAACATTTTTAAAAACTCTTTCTTAGAAGCTTGCAAGATTATCTTTAAAGTGGCTAACTGTTAGTTCCAGACAAATGTGCACAGAACTAGGATTTTGAAATACGATTACGAAAATCAAGTTTAACCTACAAATTAATATACTGTTGTTCAAGAGCTTCGAATCAAAAATAATATATTTCTAAAAGTGTCATAATAGTAAAATAATTATCATGAATACGGTACCTTTATTCTGCCTCGCACGCTTGTCCCATAACCTAACGTCTCTACTAGAAATGAAGAATGTGACGTGTTGACACTCCTTTGTGAGATAACCATAAGAGCACCTGCCAATGGGTGAGTTTAATATCGTACTGTCTACAGTGATATGAATGAAGCAACTGTTCTGGAGTGCACGAGTTATGGGTTGATTTCACAAGCTGATACACAAACAATAGCTTATGTACCAGTAGCGTAGCCAGGATCGGCTGATGGGGAGGTGGGGGGTTATAGTTACAAAATGATGGTAGAACACAATGAAGGTGCAGGTATGACTTGACACTATAAGGACACTAATATAAATGAATTACAGATCTGTTGGTTCTACAATTATGTCTCTGAATGCGTATTTAGTTACTGTTTATGGTCAGTTTCTGTACATCGTTTATGGTAAAAATTCCATTGGTGGCGGGGGGTTTAACTCCCAGTTACCCCCGCCTCCCTACGCCCCTGCTATGTACCAAACAAACCCCATGGTGTTAGTCCTGAAGGGCCTTGGCCTACCAAACGACCGCTGCTCTGCTTGAATGCCTGCACATTATGTGGTGACACGTATTCAGCGCGACGAATTCTCTCAGCATTATTCTTGGCTTTCTAGTCCTGGGCTGCTGTCTCACCGTCAGATAGCTCCTCAAATTGTTCTCATGTACTTCGTAGGTGGAGTAGACCTCCTGCCACCCTCAGATATAGGTAGAAATCCCTTTCCTGGTCGCGAACCGAACCCAGGGCTTCCCAGTAAGAGGCAGGCTCGTCAATTATGTAAGATAAACACTAGTGAAATTAGTTAACATTTTGAAAGACAAGTTTGAAGGCAGCCTTTCTCCCTAGGTCCCTGTTATTATTACTGCTGGCGGATTAATGATATATAAGCATAGGCCTAGGTTTTCAGGGCCCCGTGGTGTAGGGGTAGCGTGCCTGCCTCTCACCCGGAGGCCCCGGGTTCGATTCCCGGCCAGGACCTGGACCTGAGGGCTGGTTCGAGGTCCACTCAGTCTAAGTGATTAGAATTGAGGAGCTATCTGACAGTGAGACAGCGGCCCCGGTCTAGAAAGCCAAGAATAACGGCCGGGAGGATTCGTCATGCTGACCACACGACACCTCGCAATCTGCAGGCCTTCGGGCTGAGCAACGGTCGCTTGGTAGGCCAAGGCCCCTCAAGGGCTGTAGTGCCATGGGGTATGGTTTGGTTTTGGCTAGGGTTTCAGAGACGGTGTAGCGGTGGTGACTATTGTTTTCAGGGGAAGTATAACTGGGTAACCATCCTCTATTAACACTAATCAGAGAAAAATATCCGACTCGTTGGGTGAATGGTCAGCGCACTGGCTTTCGGTTCAGAGGTTCCCGGGTTCGATTCACGGCTGGGTCGAGGATTTTAACCTTCATTCGTTAATTCCAATGGCTCGGGGGCTGGGTGTTTGTGCTGTCCCCAACATCCCTGCAACTCACACAGCACACATAACACTATCCTCCACCATAATAGCACGCAGTTACCTACATATTGCGGATGCCGCTCACCTTCATCGCAGGGTCTGCTGTACTCGGCTAGAAATAGCCACACCGAACTCGATAGCTGCAGTCGCTTAAGTGCGGCCAGTATCCAGTATTCGGGAGATAGTAGGTTCGAACCCCACTCTCGGCAGCCCTAAAAATGGTTTTCCGTGGTTTCCTATTTACACACTAGGCAAATGCTGGGGCTGTACCTTAATTAAGGCCACGACCGCTTCCTTCCCACTCCTAGCCCTTTCCTGTCCCATCATCGCCGTAAGACCTATCTGTGTCGGTGCGACGTAAAACAACTAGCAAAAAAAAAAAAAGAAATAGCCACACGAAATTATTATTTATTTATTTATAGAGGGAACATGAAGGTATCGGCAAAAGAAAGGCAAGGGTCACGAAGAGCATAAAAATGAAAGTTCCCTAGGCCTCGTAAACCTACTGTAACACCGCTGGGGTCGGAAAAAGAACAAGAATTGACCAAGAGAGGTCGGATAAGAAAGATGAAAGCGACGAGCCTGACACAAGTGGAAGCAATGCCAGACTGAGCTGGGGGGGACCGTGTTCGCCAACCCACGCTTCTAAGTTCAGAGCTCTTGGTCCTCTCTTTCAGTCGTCTTGCATTCTACTGCCCCCATCCACAGGGGGATCGGAGACGGTGTAAAGGGATAGAGTTAGGGCGTGTAAAGTAGCATCTGTGACCGTCATAAAGGCAGAGTCCTTTGTCTACTACATAAATATGAAGCCGAACTATGGAAAATCATATTGAGGGCTAACGACGCGATGGTGGGATTCGAAGGTGTTCAGATATGTCAGCCTCGTGCCGGAAGATTATTTACTAGCACGTAAAAAAACTCCTGTGGGATAACATTTCGGCACCACAACTTCTCCAAAAAACTGCATAAATTGTTAGTGGGACGTAAAATCAATCGCATATAAAAAGTAAACAATTAAGCAAGAATAAAACTTTCTAAATTATTAAATCTAGCGTTAACAAAAGCATCTTTGATACCGTGATCATACCACGAGACCTCCAGATTTACCTGGAATCCGAATCGCAGTGATGTAACTAAGTGGTACGTTGTATATTGTACATACTGTAGTGGCCTAGGTTTAATCCTTGATGCATGGTTATTATTGCTGTGTCAATATAATGCAATTATCAGCTTCACTTATCAAAGGGAGAAGAGGAAGTGTTTCGAACCCTCGAAGAATGAAGGTAATGACTAAAGAAAGAGAATCATAAAAAGACAAAGGCGACTGCTTCGCAAACCTACCATCATCGGTTTCGTCTGAATATTTTTGAATGACCGAGCAAGTTGGCCGTGCAGTCAAGGTCGCGTAGTTGTGAGCTTGTATTCGAAAAATGGTGATTTCGAATCCCACCGTCGGCAGCCCTGAAAACGGTTTACCGTGGTTTTCCGTTTTCACACCAAGGAAATGATGAGGTTATACCTTAATTAAGTCCATGGCCGGTACCTTCCTAACCTAGCCCTTTCCTATCCTTGCGTCGCCGAAAACCTTTGATGTGTTAGTGCGAGGTTTAACCGCTAGCGAAAAAGAAATCAAGCGCGCAGCGTTGTAAAGGTTTCAGAAATTGAATATTATCTGTCGAATGTCTGATGCTACTGTATACTGCACAACGGGCTGTGCAGTAACCCATGGTCAAGTTAAACAGGATTCTCTCCTAACAGGCACATTATAGGCACTGACTGTTATATATCTAGATCAACTATTCTTAGGAGCATACATAAAATATAGCTATATCGGTATACAGTATTCTCAGGAGTGAAGTTTTGATCTTTCTTTACCATGGTTCCAATACTGACATTGAGAGTATGTCGAGTACTCGTGTAATCATGGTGATGCGTGAACGTATTCACGCCTTTTATTAGTGGCGTGCATTTTTGTTAATTATTCCTTAGAACGCTTTTTTTACAAAGTTTAAAAACTGCGAATATCTAAGCCAACCCAAGTATAGCTGTCTCGACAATCCGCTCACACTACCGCAGTTCAGCTTCTCCAGCGAGCTGGATTTCCTACCCCAGCGAAATTTAAGCTTCCTTGTGCTGGGAGCCGGGCGGGGCCGTGGGCCCTCCCCCGACAGCAATTTACGGCGACAGGCCAGCTAGCTTAGGTACGGGATATTAGTTTTAATACTTGACACTCGAAGTGTTCAGTGCCACACACTAGAGACTACAAGAAAAATATCAACATGTTAACAGTATAGCCACTTGTTAACAGAACATCGTCTTGCTAATAAAAATAGAGCCAGTTTTTGAAATCAATTGTAATATATAAGAATTTTTTCTTTTTGAATTTCGGCATGTATACAGTTCATTTTGAGCAATTCATTGATGGCACGTGCAGACTGTTTTTCGGTAGCCGCAGAAAAATATTTAGGTTGCCCAGCATGAACACAGAGCTAAGCGCGAAGTAAAAGAATTTGTATAGTGGTATAGGTGAAGTTTTGGTGAGTTCTGTGCCATTCTTCATGAATATAATGTGTGTTATACGCCATGAAGAATAGTTTCCCTCGTTTGTCGTTGATGCACGTATACACAGTAAGCGAGTGAAACTATAGAACTTCGGCGACGGTAAAATACCAGTTAAATTTTGCTGATTCAGTTTAGATTAGGCTTTTTAAGTTAAAAACAATTACTTAGTCGCAGTGTATTTTTGTGAAAACCATGACTGTACTATCACGAAGCGTCACCGTGTGAAACTGTAAGTACATTGTTTAAAATCTGCTCTAGATTAAGTTATGACGGTGTCGTCACTGCCGTGAATATCAATTTGGAAATGTGTGCAAGTGCGTGGTTGAAAATATTCTTGAAAGACCTTTCTCAGGTAGACCTTTCCACTAAAAATGCAGCCTTATAGAATGGTAATATTGACTTAGAGAGTGTAATGGGGCTACGATTGCTTATTTTTGAAAAAACATTTTTGCAGCTGTGGTAACGAATGTGCCTTTTATGCCACTGCCTTTTATGGCCTTTCTTCTCCGTCATCAGATACCTTTAGTTTCGTTGGGGTCGCATTTGTTCTTCCTTCCTTTCCTACTTATGAGGCTAATGACTTGGATGTTGATAGTTTTTAAACGATTTGATTTATTTCCTCAATCGAGTGAAGGGAGAGTCAGCCTCCCCCACTTTGTGTGACATTACATTTTTGTTCCGTTTTAGCCGGCAAAAATAGAAATTATGGGAATATTTTTAAAAACAGCCATTTGTACAAGCCCTGTTGTCTTGTCAGATAATTCTTTCCTTTATTTAATTTAATTATTAACAAATTTATCAACGGAAATACGCACAAAACGTCGTTCGTCGCGGCTAACCGATTTGTATAGCGCCGCAGCAAGTAGTGGAGACTTTGCATGTGCTGTGAGGAAGGGTAGAAGGAGTATATTTTTTGTCAAGGTCATGGACACGGAGGTACGGTTCATCCGCTTGCCACCCGCATTCGTCAGTCTGACAGTCTCTTTAGTGTCTGTTAGTTTTTTTTAGTGTGTAGTCAAATATTAAATGTCATTTTAATTGTATAATCACGCCGTACTTCTATTTAATTGTAATTCATGTGTAATTATAGTTCTTTTGGTGAAAGTTTTATTGTATTTTATTGAATCAAAATATTTTTTAAAAAAAAAGCGATTATTGGCCAGGCTGTGTGGCTCAGACGGTTGAGGCGCTGGCCTTCTGAACCCAACTTGGCAGGTTCGATCGTAGCTAAGTCCGGTGGTAGTTGCAGGTGCTCAAATACGTCAGTCTCGTGCCGTTAGATTTACTGGCACGTAAAAGAACTCCTGCGGGACAAAGTTCCAGGACCTTGGCATCTCCAGAAACCTCAAAAGTAGTTAATGGGACGTAAAAACAATACAATTCTTATTAAACTATTATTACTGCCCTTAAGTTACTAAACTCTCAACTTTTACCTCTCTGTCGAAATGCGCTCAGAGAGTATTAAAAAACTCACCACTTTGTAGCTTTTAAAAGAAGTTTTGATATATATATATATATATATATATATATCAAACCCTGATAGGCCTACTTTTTGTTGTCTGCACATCTTTTGCCCCCCTCCCGTTCTAATTCCCAATCGCCGCTACTGAAGAGACTAATAGATAAAAATGGGGTATGCTGTATGGTATGGCACTGCACATCATGTAATCGTCATATGTTAATTGACTATTGTTATTACAGTAGTTATCGTGAGGCTTTTGATATTAACTGAGCTAAATCGAACAAAACAGATAACGAGGAACCTGATAGTCAGTGCTGGCCCTATTTTATTTTTTGCTAGTGGCTTTACGTCGCACCGACACATACAGATCTTATGGCGACGATGGGATAGGAAAGGGTTAGGAGTTGGAAAGAAGCGGCCGTTACCTTAATTAGGGTATATCCTCAGCATTCCTCTCCCTATTTTATTGAACGACCGATATATTTGAGGTCATTTCACTCCTACTCGCAAACTGCCACTATTGCATCCCCAGGTATTTACCTGCACAATCAATCTGTTACGGTATTTCTTAAACTATGAAATAACTACGTTCAAGATGACTTCTTTAGTAAGTTTAATGAACAAATGCTTACCAAGAATATTGACAGGTATATTAGATGGCATTTGTGTTTGCCTTTCCCTCAACAGTATCTTATCTTAACACAGCTAGTGGTCCCATGTCGATCAGTTCTCGTAGATAACACAGGAATGTACCTCCAGCTCCTTCACATTTAATATGAAGCGGGTTAACTAACGCCCTGTGCTACCATCCGGAAGAGGCAGGGGTGTCCGCAGAAACTATTATGATAGTTGATCTCACACAGCTTACCCTTAAAATTTAAAAAACACTCTTTTAGGATATTGTTAACATTTGAGGACTTCTATAAAATAATGTTGCATGCATATTGTGAAATTAGAAACAATAAATTAAAACTTTAAAAACAGTTATTTTATTAAAACTTACATTTGCATTCATGTTCTGAGGTTTTTGCCGGCTCACATTCTTCTTTGTGTATATACAAAAGAGTTAACCCATCCAATCTTTCCTGTGCAGTCATATTCCGCAAACAACTTTTTAAATACTTCAGAGATGAAAAAGAGCGTTCTGTTGTTGCAGTGGTTACTGGTAAGACAGCAGTTTCAGTGCTTGAGGTGTTGTTGAAAAAATATCACTGTTGCAAATATTAAATGCAGATATGGAGTCCATTGGTTCAGGATGATTGCCTTTAGAAGAAAACTAGTTTCTACATTTTGAGTTCACTGGAAAATACAACTTTACCCACGCTGATATAATCTGGCCATTGAATTATTGTACCCTATAGGGCATAAACAACACTGCACTGTCGAACTTACCTTCTTACCTGCTATTTGATGAATGCGCCAGCCCACTGCAGTCGGCAGGAAAGGTCGTTTACCGGGTTCTTGTGAACGAGAGTAGCGAGATAAAAAAAAATTTGTTCTATACGTATGCGTACGAAATGAGGAACACAAACGCACCTACTGACATTTTGAGCAAAAGTTGTGTATTCTTAAATCAACATTTCTTTTCTTTTATATTACAATTGATTGCACTAATAGTGCTCAAATGGATGCCCAGAAGGCTCATATCATAAATAAGATAAACATCAAAAAATTATGCACTAGCTGGTTGATTGTCGTGCGGAGAATCGATAAGTGAAGCCAATAAACGAATGTGTCCTTACTCGGAACAGCCTCGCTGTACCTGCACATAAAGTATATGATGCCAGGGTGAGAAATTGTCCTGCAGAAATAAAGCCACTAAAAGGTCCCCACACATATTTGGGAAAGTGCACATAACAAAGATAGTAAATTTGAACCTACCACTACAGGCATATCCTTTCTAATCTCGCATGAAATATACCTTTCTATTATGGATATGAACCAAGGTCCATTCAAACAAACATTATATTTACAAAGTGTACTGATTAAGCAAGTTTTCTTAGTGCCCAGTTTCTACCTAACGCACTACCATTTATAAACAAAGTAAAGAGAGTATGAGAGAAAGAAAGGATGAATGAATGAAGTCACCGTCGCATGCTTGTCTCGCCTGCGAAAAGGAATTCCACCCCTCCCCTTGTATTTTAAAAATGGCTGCGAGACTCCCTGCTGTGCACGCAAGGGAAACGACCTCCAAGACTTGGGCCGTGAAACACCCCTCGCACAAACAAAATAAAAACATAACCTAGTTTTCAAACATACGGAGCTCAGCTCTACCTCGACCTTGTCTCGACACATGACAAAGATCGCCACAAATAAATGAGTGAGGAAATCACATACGTGTCTGCACTATCCAATGTCCGTGACAGACCGCCCTGGGTCTCGATTATACCATCTGGAGTATTACACATATTTATACACATCATCTCGCCGTCAGCCTAATGCGACGCGTTCCAATTAACCCTCAAGTCTAGGGTTCAATCCCTTACTTGGCATAGTACAAGGGGTCGCAAATATACATGACATATCCTGCGGGTATTTTCGTTACACTCACAGTCAACCCAACTCAATATAGACATGGAGTAAACAATTAAATCCTGGCCGCATGCGTGCTCTACATTATGCATACAGATTCCCTTCCCAACATAGGGGTACTCTATCATAATTAACCTATAATTACAAGCAGAATATCGTCTGATGCCGGGCACTAAGAAACATTGATTTAAGCTCGTACCTAAGCTTCCCTACAACTATGTGTACAGTCACACTATCATTTAAACTACCTTAATCCTTGCTTTCTATAAACAATAAAATAAAAAAATGTATATGCCTTATCCTAAAATATATAAAGGAAATACCTTAATAAATGGCCTAATGGGCCGTAATCCTATTCCTTACTATATTTACAAGTTAATCACCGTATTTCTGCATAACAACCCCCCAACCCTACACATATATATTAATTATTGTTCACTTATCTATCATCTTGGAGACCTCTTTATCCCTCTGTCAGGGTTAGGCTGTGCCTGCTCAGCCCATCATGGTAGCGATGTGGTCCTGGGTCGATCCTCTGCGTCCAGTCTCCATGGGTTGCTCGTTCATGAAGCCGTCTTCTTGAGGGATGGCTCGTTCATGAAGCCTTCTTCTTGAGGTTGTGGTCGGCAGGTCTCGTATCACACGTCTCTTGAAAAACGGCACGGATCTTCACTGGAAAGAAATGCCTAATTTATTAACAGCACAGCATTCCCGGTACTTTTATCTAATTTTCGAGGCAAAATCAGTACTGGCGATCTGCGACGTTAAAAATCATTGTTCCCCATTAGCTGCTTAGCCGCACACGAATGTATATAGGCAATATATCTACTATCTGAAATCAGCAACCTAATCGGTCGAACAAATTGTCATTATCTCATGCTCGACTGATTCAGACCCATAAGTATAGCAGGAATAACACAAATGACTTTAGTTTATACTTGCACTTCTTCCGCACTTCACAATATTTTTACGTGGTTACCCGTACCGCTTCATGATGAAGTCTACATGTACGGCATTGTCTACAGTCGGTTAATTAGTCACTTGCGACCTCACTGTAAAGCGTCTACATACAATCACACGATTGAATAATTACTGGAAAGTTTATGGATCACCGATTCATTGAATAAACATTAGCGCAACTGCATTAAAGTAATCACAGTCTTTGTCCTAAACAAAGGTTTCTGGCGCGAGTATCAGCAGAAACGCGACGTGCACGGACCGCGGTCTTATCATGGACTGATCACCTCCTTCCACCTTTCTCTGCTCTTATAGACTCCAGGAACCCACGCGACTCGCTGGGAAGTCCCGGGAAACAACTTGAGATTGGCATGTGGCCTCGAAACATTTTCTCACGGCAGTCGGCCTCCCACGTAGTTATTTATTCGATTATATATTAATAGACTTTGAGGTATCTATGGCTTCGGAAAATTCTGGCACCGATTCACATCCTATTACTTTCTTGTAAAACCTTCAAATATAGGAAATTATGACTCAATTTCCATAGCGTGGTGAGCCTGTCTGTTCCCGCTGAAAATCTCTGTTAAGGTGGCAGGTCTCTCCCCCAGACAAAATCCCATCTCTCTTTCTTTCTTCCTCACATATTCTTTCTTCGTCGCACATGACCACGCCTTGCCTCGGGAATCCCCTTCTCGATTCCCGCGCTCTGTATAGCATCACGCCCTCACAGTTAGCGTCCTATTGCGCATTATTTTATCAGCGTTAAATATCCATTCTTATAACTAACAGAATGGTACATTATAATGGCATCAACAACAATGAGTGAACAATAACAGCATGCAGCGTTGCAAAAATGGGCCATAGCATCTAATGGTTCAACCCAGCGTGTCCCGCAGAATTTAAGTAATCTTTTTCTTTTAGTACTTTCCTTATATTGCTAAATCTGTTTAAAAAATATTATCTTTTAGGTGATACTCTAAAAATGTAATTCAGATCATTTATTTCCTTATACTACTTATGCTATGGTTCGCACAGTGGACATACAGTGATTTAGGATACTTCTCCCTTATTTTAGCAGCACGGCCAGTAAATTTCCCACTCATCAAAATCCATGTCTCTCAAATTGTTAGAATTTTGGCCAAGATTATGCAAATTTTTTATGAGAATCATCGGACAACGAAAAACCACGAATGTCATTTACGGAAACAAACGAATGATGAAAGATTGTTTCTGAACATGTACATAACGAATGCAGAAGGAGAATTCCTCAGTACCTGAAACATGTGATTTTTCATCTGCTAGAACACTCGTTAAGTTTATTAACAATACTGTGGGTGATAATTTGACCACATACTTCAATAATTTCATGTTGTATCCTTGGACTGGTATAAGTTGCTTTAGCATCACAATGTGTAAGATGTTCTTTAGCTCACTGTCGCCGACGTCAATTCGAAAACGCAGCAATGCTCTTAAACTGTCCTCCTTTCACCGTCCATCGGTACTAGGGACTTACGCCAAAATCTACCACAAGAGGGCACTCTTCTTTAAAAACGTGGATGGTTAGGCGGACTAAGCTATGGCCAAATGAGATTGTTTCACCTCAGGACAACTACGTCAGAAGAAGACTTTACCACCGAGCTCGATAGCTGCAGTCGCTTAAGTCCAGCCAGTATCCAGTAATCGGGAGATAGTGGGTTCGAGTCCCACTGTCGGCAGCCCTGAAGATGGTTTTCCGTGATTTCCCACTTTCACACCAGGCAAATGCCGGGGATGTACCTTAATTAAGGCCACGGTCGCTTCCTTCCAATTCCTAGACCTTTCCTATCCCATCTATCCCATCGTCGCCGTAAGACATATCTGTGTCGGTGCGACGCAAAGCAAAAAAAAAAAAAAAAGAAGACTTTACCACAGTGGCGGTGTGTTTAACACAAGTGTTGGGATCTTACCCAAAGTAAGAACTACTACACACCTGAAGGCTTCAGTTCGGTGACTCCCTTGCCAACAAGGGTTCACCCATAAAGCCAATTTAAAATAAGAACTGCTCTTAAGAAACAGTGAGTTATTGCACTACGATGAATTCCGTAACTACCATCCTCGTTACAACCACTGCCGCC
Source organism: Anabrus simplex (assembly GCF_040414725.1). NCBI lineage: Eukaryota > Metazoa > Arthropoda > Insecta > Orthoptera > Tettigoniidae > Anabrus > Anabrus simplex. The sequence goes on from NC_090265.1 coordinate 1,061,062,939, forward strand.
GCCAGCTCCATTAGTAGAAACATCGCCCTGACATCTCATCTCTCTGCAACTATGTGTTCTTCAGAACATCTATCAAAACCCACATCACGCCATCTACTCATTCCTCCTCCGCCAAAACACACAGAATCCAGCTGAGTAGAATATAATCATCCTCAGCAGTAACCGGAAACCGAACCTCCTTTAAGGAGGTTAGCAGTCGACACCATTCCAGCAGGCTTTTATCACGGACCACAAGCACCTGCCGAAACTCCCACAGCAGCAGGCTCCAACTCAGGATCACAACCGAAGGACGCAACACCACTTCAGCCTCCTAATTTCCTCCCAAGCACCCCGCCCTATAAATAACATCCGATCCATTCAACAACGCCCCTAAGGGATCTATAACTTCATTCTACGGAAACCAGCGCCCGAATTCCGATCCTCTCAAACCATTTTCCGCAACCTATATCGTTTCATGATGAAACGAAAGGAAGTCGCCGAAATTCGACCCACATTAAATGGCTGCATCATCAAAGTCAGTGGCGAAGCGGCGGCTCACAAATTATTCAACTTCATAGGAGCCACTCAACTAGGTTCATCAACAGCTTTCACAACAGCGCACCAAGAATTCCTTCACTCACCCCTTCCCAAAGGGTCAGTCTACTAAACTGCGTGATTAGGGGAGTCGACCCGGACTTCACCGATGGTGTCATTCCCTACGAATTAAATGCTGAGAACGTCCCCGCGCGGAAGGTATTCCGAATCAGAAATGGTCTCAGCCGACCTACATGGTCCGCGTCTTGCTCCCAACCACCTCCAACGTCACCACCTACTGAAATATGGAGTTTCAATATTCAAACAACACTATAGATTCGAACCATCTAAAGCCCCTCCACTCCAGCCAGCGAGCGGTGTCTATCGTACAATCAGCACAGCATCGCTCAATGCCGGGCCTAATAACCGCTCAGGGCATTGTATCCAAACACACCACACTGACCAGTGTCTTAATACTCAGGTCCCACTCTTCCGAAAAACCTGCGGCCAAGGCCATCCTACATACTCCCGCTTATGCAAAGCCCTCCCCTTCCCTCCCGAAAAACCACCCAGATCTAGTAGCTCCTGTCCGAACCACTGACTCGCCTACCCCGCCGGCTTCCTCCCAGTTCTTCCTACCATCCAACGAAAACATTGTTCGCTTTCTCACTCTTTCCCTCCTCAACATTTTTTCATATCATCCTCATCATCCTTTCATTCTCACCCACCTTCAGGCACCAGGCAATCAAGCCCTTCGACCTTAATTTCCAGACAACCCACTTCGGTTTAAAAACCCATTTTCAATTCCATCATCACGAGACCCCTGTATGATGGATAGCACACCTAACAGAAGAAGACCCTCCCTACCAATCTCCATTATTTTTCTTAACATCCAATCTTATTTAAACGCCCCCACCTTTTCCAACAACAACACCCTTCCCAAACCATCTTATTTAATGAAACCATGGCCCGCCGCAACCAGCCCGCTCACCTACCTGGCTTCACACTCCAGCGATCGGACCACCCAGATGGTGTCGGTCATGGGGTGCATCCATGGCCAATCGCCCATCTTCCCCGACCCGTATCAACTTCCCACCATACTCCTATTCATTTCCAGAATCCATTATTGCAACCGTTTATTTCAAATCCCGAATATTACACCTCACCACAATTTACATCCGATCCCGAACACATCTACCCACCACTTTCCTTACCTATCTTCACAGTGTATTCCGCTATTTTCTTGTTGATGCATATCTCAATCTCCATGACAGATCAAGCACAACTTCAACACCCATTGCAGAGATGCTTCATTTATTCCACTCCCAGGACCGTCCCACCCTTCTTCACAATACACACCCTAAAAGTTCCCTACCTCCCCAGCATAGGCAGCGATCATCCCCCAGTTTTAATCGAAATCCGTACCCATGACCCTTGTTCTAATCCCCCTCCCCCACGACTCTTCACTAATTTCTCCAAAGCCAATTGGTCAGGATACCGAGATAACATATTTCCAGATTCCTGTCACAACCCGCTCCTGCTCCCACCGATGCCCATTCCCTAGGATACATAGTTCTATTCATTCATACCACAATAACACAATAACCACAGCTTCCGCGTCCCACATACCCCACCTACCTCTACACTCCCCACAAACCTCAACCCCACTAAATTACGTCACCTGCACAAACTATCCCAATCTTATCTAACAGAATATTCCAGAGTCCGATATCCTTAATTTCTCAGCCTCTATCGTCAAACCATTCGAATCGTCAACTACCTAAAAGCTTAACACCGAAGATCCTGTACTTCCCACAACTCCCAGGGTTCTGGCGCTAGTTTTCCTACCTGCTGGGCCAACATCGCATCCCTTCCTACCCCATTCTCCATAACGGAAAGTTTCCAACGAACATCACGGAAAAAATGGAGATCTCGTCAGAGATTCACCAACGCTTCACCCCTTCAATCCACTACCTCTCTTTCCAAACCGATACTATTTTCTACCAAAACCTGCTTTCTTCTCCTTCTCTACTACCTTCCTCCAAACATAACCTCACACTCCCTGTACTCAACACTCCAATCACAGCCAGTTACATCTCAAACGTCTTATCTCAAAACGTGATTCCGCACCTAGTCCAAACTAAATCCACTACCGCCACATCCGCCAAGCCCCAGATGAACTCTTAACAATATTAACCTCCCTGTACATCTTCATCCTTACCTCTGGATTCTATCCCACCGCTTGGAAACGTTCCACAATCCTCCTATTCCCTAAACCTGGAAAGGACCTATCCAAACCCGACTCCTAACGTCTGCCTGATTACCAACCTACCATCCTAGCCAAATTCCGCCCTTGTCTCTCCACTTCACATCAGCTCATCTGCCTTCTTCAGTACATCGCCATCAACTTCAACTTATCCCGACCCAGTCTTCTCATCACTTTCGACTTCAACAAAGCATTTGACCCCATCTTTCAGCCGGCTTTAATCTATATATTTCATCTTTTATCTCCCTACTTCTTTGCTTCCTACCTCACCAATAGAATATGTTTATCCATCCAGAGCCACCTGTCCAACCCTTCCCCATGTGACTTGGAGTGCCCCAAGGGTCCCCGCTTTCTACAATGTTATTTATCCTTTTCGTGACAGGCATTCCCCAACCTCCTCTACCAATTCAGTTTCTCCAATTCGCAGACGACACTGTCTTCCTTGCTCCGCTTCCATCAGTCCAGGTCATTAACCGTACCATTCAATCTTACCTCAATTCCCTTACCAAAATCACCTCAGCAGATTGCCAGTTTAGTTATTTCACAGAAGGCAAAGCCAATGCATGATATAATTATACTTTCCTTGTATTTTTCATTAGTGTAAGTACTCATTTGTATATCACAATTTAAACAGTTTGATACCAATACTCCCTCCACTAACTTCGGTAAATCAGCTACCGGCATACTGTAATATTATCTAAACTTGATAGGTCGTGTCGTAGTGCCTTATATGTTAATTTGTGTTACGTAACGTCATATATTCTAGGACTAATGTACATTCCAAGTGAAATCACATCACAAGATAGCTAACGAGACATTTTTTCCTTATTATTAGCATATATTTAATGTCATTAATCCCTTCACTGTATTATGCAAAAACTATTCGTATGAATTTAATTGTACTAACATACAATGTGTATACAGGGTGAAGCGTAATTCGCGCACTCGGGCGTCACAGCGCGACTCCTCACGTGCCATCAATAAAAAAAATGTCTCTTACAAATTTTCGTCTTGGGAGTATATCCGGTAGAAAACGGACGTTGAAGAGTAACAATCTGGCAACACTGTAACCATATGTAGGGTAACTACCGCTGTCAGCACGTTTTCGTCGTTCTGTACAGTTGGTACAGTGGGTATAGTTTTTGGTTGGCATGCAGAAGGTCGTTGGTTCGATCCTGGGTTGAGGCGCATTTCTTATTTGCTAATTTCCATCTGACATTACCTACTGTAATACAGTAAGACACCGTTTCTGAGGTCACATGTATCCTACATTTACATCATTTTGTAACGCTGAAACAACAAATACCTGGTTAGACTAATAAGAAATAGACAGCTGGAACAAACAGGTTTCACATCTAGTAGATGAAGTGGTGCGAATAAGTTCACGCCCACGACGTGGAAAGGGCGCCTTTCAAAGCTGACCAATGAAAACGATTGTTCGTCCATTTCTAGGATCGTAGTATGTAAGTGCAAATGGTTTCTAGAGGACCCACTGCAATCGCTGTTGACGATTAGGCTGATGACACACGGAGCGGTTTTTGCCGAGTCGGCAGCCGAGTCGGCGCATGTTTCTATTGTATCAGATGGGATGAAACAGACAAAGCGGTGCTCGCCGACAGGCGGCAGATTTGCCGACTCGGCCTGTCGTTTAGCTGGCGGTGCAGCGAGCGTTTTGAAGACTTTGTGCGCGCTCTAGCGCCATTGATTTAATACATTCAGCTGAATCAGGGCCGACTTGATGCGTCGCTCTAGCGATAGATCCAGTCGGCCGTGGCTGAATTTACGCGGCGATTGCATCATTGGTAGGTATTCCTGTATTAGATATCATTGAGGTATCTTTGAAATTCAATAATATACACGTAAAAGGACATATAGAGTAAGTAGACTGTTGGGATAAGAACAATAATTTTTTATATAATGTTAGCTAACTTCCTCACCTTACGTCGCGCTCGCTAATGTGTTTTGTCCACTGCCAGCTCGATACGCACCCGATGACTGCTTGTAAGCAGTCATTTTAGGTGCAGATTGAGCAGGCAGTGGTTTCGTCACAGTCGGCAAAAACCGCTCTGTGTATCAATCACAGGCGGCGGCCGACGCGGCTGCCGAAGCAAAAACCGCTCCGTGTGTCATCAGCCTTAAGATGCCAGATACCATACCACCTGGACTACATTTACGAAATAAAAAACATACGCCTCAACCCAGAATCGACCACTCGACCTCCTGCATGCTAACCCAAAACTCTATCCACTGCACCAACTGTACAGTACGACTAACTTCTGCTGACAGAGGTAGTTACCCTACATGTGGTTACAGTGTTGCCAGATTGCTACTCTTCAACGTCGTTTTTCTGCCGGATATACTCGCAAGACGAAAATTTGTAATAGACATTTTTTTATTGCTGGCATGTGAGGAGTTGCGCTGCGACGCCCGAGTGCGCGAATTACGCTTCACCCTGTATAGCGGTTGGTACAACTGCCCCTATTCACTCAGTTTTATGCAACCCGTAGATTATAGCCTAAGCTAAAAGTATTGATCATGGCTACTGACAATAATGTCTGGTCCTACTACGCTTTCTATAATTCATTTATTCGTGTCAACGAAATCAGTATTAATGATAAAATACCGAACGATGGTAAAGAATCGTGATAATTCTGCATCACAGATAGGTAATGTATAGAGAATATGACAGCTGAATGACTAGAAGTAGTATTGGAATAACAGCGGTAAATGACAACTCGTGATAGCCGAGCGTGCTAAAAAAAGAGAGGAAAAAACAGTGCGGAGGTTGAAGTCCGATGTACGACGAATATTTTTATTTCGTTGTTAAGGTTCGTGTGAGTCGCGTTGTTGAATACAAATCTAAATCAGGATCAGTTCTCATATTGCAGGTACTTGCTATGTTTGTTTGTACCTGTTAACAGAGCTATTTGCAGTAAAATAAGCTGTTACCGACAGAGTTGCAGTGAGCTTGCGTATGGCCATTCTATTAATGAAGCAAATATTCAAAATGACCACCCCCTCCGTTATTGCAAATTTGAGTATGGTGGAGGAGAGATATTCTTGCTTGCTACAACATATGTGGTGGAACCTGCCTGCAAGCTCCAGTGATGAGTCCCCGTAAATGATTCGGTCTCTCTGGCTCCTGTTCATAGGCTCTTTCCTTTAAACAACCCCTGAGGAAAATATCTAGCGGAGTAATGTCAGGTGATTTAGTCGGCCATGTGACAGGACACCCTCGTCTGATCCATTGATCAGGATATGTCATGTGCAAGTACACTTAAGAAAATGGAAATTGCGACACCATGAAGGCATTGGTCGTTTGTGTTGATTTTCAAGATATGGAACGATGCCTTGTAGGTACGTAAACGATCAAAGTTTCAGACCCATTGGATTGTTGCTGCAGGTCTCCTCACGTGATTGGTCGCGGAGGAATCAACTCCAGTATACGAACTCTGGTGTAGCGTAGTTGACTTGCAGTCTGTCCAGTGAAGTGTTCCCCGTCAAACATGCTTCGACGACACAGAAGAGCACGCTATCAACAACTGTCGCCGTTTGAGAGGGCTCGAATAATTGGGCTGTGTGAGGCTGGATTATCGCTAAGGACTGTCGCTGCACGTGTTGGCCGACAGGCATCTACGGTACAACGAGTATGGCAGCAGTGGTCAAATGAAGGTACCCACACTCGTAGAACTGGCGCAGGCCCAGCGCGACAGACAACTGTGAGAGCGGATCGCCGCATCATTCGGATGGCCCGGATGGTACCCCATGCAACAGCAGCGCAAATTCGAGCAGCTGTGGCACCCCACGTTACAACAACAACAAGTTGGTAATCGCCTGCGTGCAGCTGGCTTACGAGCCCGTGTCCCTTCAGAAGGTGTTCCATTGACTCCACAACAGCGACGTGTAAGGCTGGCCTGGTGTCGAGAAAGATCGACGTGGGTCGACGAATGGCATAGGGTCGTCTTTATTGACGAATCGCGCTTCTGTCTTGCCCGCAGTGATCGCCGGAATCGTGTGCGCCGACGTACCGGGGAGAGGGGCCGCCCAGATCTTATTGTCGAGAGGCACACAAGGCCAACACCAAGCATTATGGTCTGGGGAGCTATTGGCTTTAATGTGAAATCACAATTAGTGCTTGTTGAGGGCACTATGACTGCTCGACAGTACGTTGATAGGGTACTCAATCCAGTGGTTGTCCCTATGATGGCGAACATTGCTAATGGGATGTTTCAGCAGGACAAAATGCCCGGGTTCACCCTGCACGCATCTCCAGAGAAGCTCTCCACGACATCACAACCTTAGAATGGCCGGCCAGATCCCCGGACCTCAGTCCTATTGAGCATGTGTGGGATATGATGGGTCGACAACTGGCCAACTGTCCTCAGCCACCCACAACTCTGGAACAACTGACCTGTGCAGTGCAGCAAGCATGGGCCACAATTCCTCAGGAAGCGATCCAGGGCCTTATTGACTCCATGCCTCGACGAATTCATCAATGTATTGCAGCTCGTGGTGGGCACATCCTGTATTGTTTGTTGTCCAAACTTGCAGTCAGAGGGACCTGAAAGTGTAATCATCGAATCACAACCGAACACTCGTTTTGCATGTTTAATTGCAGCAATGTAGCACCACTCCTTCTGGGTGCTGCAATTTCCATTTTCTTCAGTGTAGTTCCGTACTGCCAATGACCAGTGTAGAGGAGCTCTAGCCTGATGGAACCACATCCTTAATCGTGTCATAAGAGGCACATCCTCCAATAAGAGAGAGAGGTATTCACGAAGAACCGAGCTCGATAGCTGCAGTCGCTTAAGTGCGGCCAGTATCCAGTATTCGGGAGATTGTGGGTTCGAACCCCACTGTCGACAGCCCCGAAGATGGTTTTCCGTGGTTTCCCCATTGTACCTGAAATCAAGCTCCCCTTCTCCAGTGAGGATTTTCAACGCTCCAGTAATGGAATTTATGATGATTAATAGTTCCGTTGTTGTGAAGTTCTCACTAAAGGGAATGTCCGTAAAAAATCCGCCTCAGCTTCAACTCCTTGCAATATCCATTGTGAAAATTCTATCCGTTTTTGGAAGTCATCTCTGCGAAGATCCTGGTTTAGTTATTGATGGTAGGGGTGGAATTTGTGGTGGTGCAATATGCGCAGTACAGATACATGACTGATGTTCAGTTCATTTCAATGCCCCGTGAGCATGTATGAGGGTTGCATACAATAATTGCATTTTGAACAATTTCTACGTTCCTTCCAGACGTCACTGGAGCATCGCAAACGAGGGATAGCGTATGAAATGACCCCGTTGTATGCAACCGTCTTTTAACACGCTGAAATGTATCTGCAGTTGGCAGCCTTTGTCCAGGAAATCGTTCTTGATGGTGGTGGTGATTATTGTTTTAATAGGAAGTACAACTAGGCAATCATCCTCTATAATCGTTCTTGATACAATCGTCTCGCTTCCCATGAATTATCCCTTGCTTCTCCATAAAGTAGGACCATATTCACGTAATCATCCCGTGAATACATGTCCGCCTCTGTGGTGTAGTGGTTAGTGTGATTAGCTGACACCCCCCCCCCCCCGGAGACCCGGGTTCGATTCGTGACTCTGCCACGAAATTTGAAAAGCGGTACGAGGGCTGGAACGAGGTCAACTCAGCCTCTGGAGGTCAAATGAGTAGAGTGAGGGGGGTGTCAAATCCCACCTCAGCCATCCTTGAAGTGGTTTTCCGTAGTTTCCCGCTTCTCCTTCAGGCAAATGCCGGGATGGTACCTAACTTGAGGCCACGGCCGTTCCCTTCCCTCTTCCTTGTCTATCCCTTCCATCCTCCTCACAAGGCCCCTATTCATCATAGCAGGTCAGTCCGCCTGGGCGAGGTACTGGTCCTCCTCCCCATTTTTGTCCCCGACCCAAAGTCTCACGGTCCAGGACACCGTCCTTGAGGCGGTAGAGGTGGGCTCCATCGCCGAGTCTGAGGGAAAAACCGACCTTGGAGGGTAAACGGATTAAGCAGAGAAGAAGATGATTTGGAGTGATAGCTCGTGTTTTCTGGAATTATGACACGTTTCGTGTCTTGCGGAAGAGTTACAAAACCAATTTTCAAATATGTCGGCATTCATTTCATCACGACAATCATCTGCTTTTGTACTCGTTGGCTGAATGGTCAGCGTACTGGCCTTCGGTTCAGAGGGTCCCGGGTTCGATTCCCGGCCGGCTCGGGGATTTTAACCTTAATTGGTTCATTCCAATGGCACGGGGGCTGGGTGTATGTGTTGTCTTCATCATCATTTCATCCTCATCACGACGCGCAGGTCGCCTACGGGAGTCAAACAGAAAGACCTGCACCTGGCGAGCCGAACTCGTCCTGGGATATCCCGGCACTAAAAGCCATACGACATTTCATTTCATCTGCTTTTGTATCGCCAATGTTGTTCGCGACCAGAAATAAACAGTTCGGAACCCACCCTTCACTTTCCCCGGCATGTAACATCATTATTCGTTTGCCTCTTGACGCGTGAACTCCTGAGGTGCAAGAATATGCGCCATCGTTTCAGCCCCTTTTCACAAAATCATGCTTGTTGTACCATATTTCACCTAAATAACTAATACGTTATACTGCAGCCTTCAGTGAACGTAGTCTTGTCAAATATTTGTATCTCCAAGCCACTGTCCTTGGCGATTCCGTAATTAACGTTTAACATGCGAAACCGAAATCCAAGTTTCAGTAACAATTTTCTAAACAATGTTTCTTTGAACGGAAATTTATTTATTTATTTATTTATTTATTTATTTATTTATTTATTTATTTATTTATTTATTTATTTATTTATTTATTTATTTATTTATTTATTTATTTATTTATTTATTTATCGTATGGCTTTAGTGCCGGGAGTGTCCGAGGACATGTTCGGCTCGCCTGGTGCATGGCTTCCTATTTCACACCATGGGCGACCTGCGCGTCAGGATGTGGGGATGATAATGATGTAGAGAGAGGGTGAAACCCCGTGTAGCCTACTCCCGTCGAATAAGAACAAGGGGTTTGTTCAAAGCATTAGCTTTCCATCCGACGGACGAATCACCATCAACAGCATCATATGCCTTCACTCCATATGACCACTGCGGTGAGGTTTGGAATTGAATCCAGGCTTTTGGCACGCAACCTGGTGATTAGAAATTGTATATCACCGCTTCTCCTACCCTGTTGGCCAATACTCTGATGGTGATTTATTTTTTCGCCCAACGGGACTCAAACCGGCTAACCATGGTGTCAGACCGCGTAGACTTGATGCCTTAACGACCATGGCCAGCATGTGGGCGTGTCCGGAAATCTACACACGTTCTGTAATCGAAGCAGTGGTTCTCCAAGGGATGGTGGATGCCCTTTCGCATAAAACAAAATATATATTTCGCGCCAAACAACATCGTACGTGAAATTGTCAACCCTGTCAAATAATTTCATTTTACTTGCATTTTTTGTTGTGTTGTGTATGTGTGTGTGTGTGGGGGGGGGGGCGTTTTAGATCCTCTCTTAGCACATTTATGAAAAGTTTGTCTACTCATTTTAAGAACGCGTGCTGTCTCCGTAATATGCCTCTTGTCTATCTTATTTTCCTTAATGTAACGGGCGAGTTGGCCGTGCGGCTAGGGGCGCGCAGCTATGAGCTTGCATTCGGGAGATAGTGGGTTCGAACCCCACTGTCGGCAGCCCTGAAGATGGCTTTCCGTGGTGTCCCATTTTCACACCAGGCAAATGCTGGGGCTGAACCTTAATTAAGGCCACGGCCGCTACCTTCCCCCTCTTAGGCCTTTTCTATCCCATCGTCGCCATTAGACCTATCTGTGTCAGTGCGACGTAAAGCCAATTGTTTCCTTAACGTAATCGTAGGCCTACCCCTATTGCACACGAGCCTTTGAGAATGAGAGTTTTCACCGACTCAGCATTGTTATTATCATACACAGTTTCTTTATCACAGCGAGTGTAAGCAGTCCTCTCACAATCGTTTGATATCCACTAGTTGAAGGCCTGCAACTACTAAAATCGACATCGGACACCACGCTATAGCTATTAATATGTAGGGGCGGCTCGTGAGGTAGTGTCCGTGTGCCATGGAACCACCAGTGTAATAAGCCCACCTGGTGGTCATGATCATTAAGGCGTTGATGTCTATACCGTCTGACACCTTGGTTACTCGGTTCGAGTCTCTTTGGTCGAGGAGAGGTGGTGGTATACAATTTCTAACCACTAGATTGCGTGCCAAAAGCCTCGATTGAATTCCAAATCTCACCGCAGTATTCATATGGAGTGAAGGCATATGACGCTGTTGATGATGATTCGTCCGTCGGATGGAGAAGTAAAGCTTTGAGCACACCCCTTGGTGTTACTGGACAGGAGTAGGCTACGTGCCGACACCGGCTTTCACCTTCTCCATACTTCATGGTCTTCATCACCCCCCCCCCCCCCCATATCCAGACACGAAGGTTACCTAAGGAAGAGAAATGTCCACTTCCACCAATATCAACATCAGAACTGATATGTGGCCCATTACCAGGTATAACCTCTTTTGAAATAGACGTTGTTGTTGTTGTTTTGTTTAGTCATCAGTCCAAAGACTAGTTTGATGCAGCCCTCCATGCCACCCTGTCCTGTGCTAACCTTGTCATTTCTACATAACTACTACATTCATCTACTCTAATCTGTTCGTCATATCTATATCTTAGTCTACCCCTACGTTGTCATCAAGAAAGCGAAAAGTGGGAGTGTGACAGGACCATATGCTATTCCAACTAAAGTATGGAAGTTATTGGAAGACAAGGCGCACAGTTCTGGGAAATCTGTTCAACAACATCGAGGAAAATGAAGTGCCTTTGTTACTTAACCAGATTTGAATAATTAATAATAATAATAATTTAATGTTATTTGCTTTACGTCCCACTAACTACTTTTACGGTCTTCGGAGACGCCGAGGTGCCGGAATTTAGTGCCGCAGGACTTCTTTTACGTGCCAGTATAAATATACCGACACGAGGCTGACGTATTTGAGCCAGGAACGAACCTGCCAAGTTGGGGTCAGAAGGCCAGCGCCTCAACCGTCTGCGCCACTCAGCCCGACTAACCAGATTTGAAAGACAAATGCAACGTTAGCGACTATTCAAACTATCGAATGATACGTTTAGTGAACAAATCAATATAAAGATTTTAGAATACATGTTGGATGTGAGTCTCCAGAACATTTATCTCCGTGGATGGGGATGGAGGTGGAAGAATACATCGACGGTACCTCTTGCCAGTCGTAAGAGGCGGCTGAATGAGGATCACAAAGGCTTTCAACTTGGGTGCGTGGGTTGATGACCAAGGAGTCCCTAGCTGAATCTGGTATTACTTCACTTCATCTAGCTGAGTCTGATAATTGGCCAACTTACGTGTGGCAGACTTCCTTGGTCAGCTGTTGTTCTTTTCTGACCCCAATGGTGTTAGGTTTGCGAGGCCTAGGAAGTTATTTTCGAGCCTAAAAGTTATGCTATTGGCTACAAAACCCTCATTCGCAGTATAGTGCTGTATGGAAGTGATGCGTGGACCCTCCCAAAGAAAGACGTGGAGAAGATAGATTCCTTCGAAAGGAAAATCCTGAGGAGAATTTATGGACACGTATGCGTACAAGGGGAATGGAGAATTAGATATAACAACGAACTATATTCCCTGTATGGGGAGGCACCTCTTGTCGCATGCCATTCGAATTAAGAGACTTAAATGGGCAGGTCATCTAATTAGGATGGAAGAACACCGAATCCCAAAGAAGGTATTCTTGGAGACTTTGGAGGAGGAAGGCCTGTGAGAAGACCACGTAACAGATGGGAAGATGGTGTACATCAGGACGCAGCACACATCCTCAAGATCCGTAATTGGAGAGTTACTGCGCGAGATCGACAAGTTTGGCGGAGAGCAACTGGGGAGGCCATGACCCGAAAACGGGCCGCCGCGCCATAGGTAAGGTAAGGTAAGGTAAGGTAAGGAAATAATTTTCATGCCCTTCGTGGTCTTTCCCTTTCTTTTTCCGATACCTTCATTTTTGAACTGTCGGATCTCTTACATGTTCCTTCTGATTAGTGTTAAGAGGGGATGGTTGCCCAGTTATACTTTCTCTTAAAACAACAATCATCACCACCAACTCTCCAAAACATACTAGAAATGTCACCAAAGCAACATTGTTTCGTACAACTGATACTATACACACTGATTCTGAACGCCTCCTAATGGAAAGGTACTCGGAGAAAAAGACGGCGATACACACAGCGATCTTGGATCAAAAGTAGAAAAGGCGTTTGACTGTTTACAACATGGCAAGCCCTCAGGCTGCATGAAGTACCCGAAATTTATGTTAATTCGATGTAGATCCACCAGAAATATAATCAATTCTGTCCGATACGCCGTAGGAACCATAGTAACGTTTGGCATCCGTTTTAGTGTTCGTGAAGGTTCAGCTTTGTCCCCATCACCGCTTATTGCTCGACAAGCGGGTGAAACTATAGAAAACACAACTAGAGGAGTATAGACGATTTCTTTAAAGTACGGAAAACCGAGTACTTGGAATATGGTGAACAAAGCAATGGATCAATTAAAGTTGATGGTGTTAAACTCAACAAAACAACCAACCTCAAGTATTTGGAATCGCATCACTCATCCTTTCAAATTGCAGTACTGTGAAAGACGGACGAAAAAGAGTAAACGCAAGTGGCGTCACGGGGAACCTCTGTGATTAGATAATACCACTCTTCGTGAAATCAAAGATCTATAAGACGTTCGTCGACTCTATGGCATTGCACGAGACGGAATGTTGGCCGGTCACTGGGAAACGTGAGCAATCAATATCATTTATGGAAATGAAGATGCTTCAGTGATCACTGGGAAACATGAGCTTTCATTATCATTTATGGAAATGACGATGCTTCAGTGGTCACTGGGAAACATGAGCAATAATTATAATTTATGGAAATGAAGATGCTTCAGTGGTCACTGGGAAGCATGAGCAATCATCATCATTTATGGAAATGAAGATGCTTCAGTGGTCACTGGGAAGCATGAGCAATCATTATCATTTATGGAAATGAAGATGCTTCAATGGTCACCGGGAAACATGAACAATCATTATCATTTATGGAAATGAAGATGCTTTCGGCCACTGTGAAACATGAGCTTTCATTATCATTTATGGAAATGAAGATGCTTCAGTGGTCACTGGGAAACATGAGCTTTCATTATCATTTACGGAAATGAAGATGCTTCAGTGGTCACTGGGAAGCATGAGCAATCATTATCATTTATGGAAATGAAGATGCTTCAATGGTCACCGGGAAACATGAGCAATCATTATCATTTATGGAAATGAAGATGCTTCAATGGTCACCGGGAAACATGAACAATTATTATAATTTATGGAAATGAAGATGCTTCAGTGGTCACTGGGAAGCATGAGCAATCATCATTTATGGAAATGAAGATGCTTCAGTGGTCACTGGGAAGCATGAGCAATCATCATTTATGGAAATGAAGATGCTTCAGTGGTCACTGGGAAGCATGAGCAATCATCATTTATGGAAATGAAGATGCTTCAGTGGTCACTGGCAAACATGAGCAATCATTATCATTTATGGAAATGAAGATGCTTCAATGGTCACTGGGAAGCATGAGCAATCATTATCATTTATGGAAATGAAGATGCTTCAGTGGTCACTGGGAAGCATGAGCAATCATCATTTATGGAAATGAAGATGCTTCAGTGGTCACTGGGAAGCATGAGCAATCATTATCATTTATGGAAATGAAGATGCTTCAATGGTCACCGGGAAACAGGAACAATTATTATAATTTATGGAAATGAAGATGCTTCAGTGGTCACTGGGAAGCATGAGCAATCATCATTTATGGAAATGAAGATGCTTCAGTGGTCACTGGGGCTCAGCAAATTGGATCATGTCACAAACCAGAACGTTCAGAGGAGCGCCGAACGTTGATAAGCTGCTTGACACGGCTCAACTCTGCGGGATACTGGTCAGGCTGAAGAACAAAGACACATCACACACCCGAAAAGTCGCGATCAATCGCACGAAAAGGAGAGCGACCTGCAAAAAAGCAGACCCAGCACTAAAGTGAGATGAACGCCGGGAGGAAGAGTATTATTGGAATACCGAAATGATGCCCAGTTCGATCTTTAACTTTTATTTCTAATTATTAATTCGCTTACATAGGTGTATAATTTATTTTCAACCGCACGATGGGCTTCATTTTCCTGTTGGCCTTGAAATATCAACTAATCAATAAGATGAATGGAATTCTGATAACTGCGTGCATTTAATCCTAATCTAAAGTAAAGATAATGCATCTATCAGCAATTAAGACGCATGTATTTCCTTCCTTAAGCAGTATAGTATCGACAGCGTTGATATTAACATCATTACAGTTTCAGGTAAAAGGTAAGCTTTTTTTATACGGTACTGTAATGACTAGGGATGAGATTTTGCCTATTTGCCTATTTTATTTATGTACACGGAAACTTAGCCTTTTAATATATAAATCCGTTTTAGGTTCGTTTTAGCAAATCTTTTGTGGTTTTATTGTGCCTTTGAATGTCCATTTCAGGGGTTAATACCTATTTGGAGTATAATTACGTATGTAATTCCTATCCACAGTCTGTTAAAGAACCCAATTTACATTCATGCATTATCCTCTAATTAGCGTTGTCGACAGAATTATTTTCTCGTTTCTCAACTTTAGTTTACCTCGTCCGACTCGTTGGCTGAACGGTCAGCGTACTGGCCTTCGGTTCAGAGGGTCCCGGGTTCGATTCCCGACCGGGTCGGGGATTTTAACCTTTGGTTAATTCCAATTGCACGGGGGCTGGGTGTATGTGTTGTCTTCATCATCATTTCATCCTCATCACGACGCGCAGGTCACCTACGGGTGTCATATAGAAAGACCTGCACCTGGCGAGTCGAACCCGTCCTGGGATATCCCGGCACTGAAAGCCATACGACATTTCATTTCAGTTTACCTCACCAACATTCTCAGGTCTCCGTAAGTAGCGCTTGGGGAATTTACTTCAGGACAAACAAGGAACAATAATATGACCACGAAGCCTTCCACTTCTCCCATCTCCCAAAATCATTGCGAGAACCAGTCAACGTCGAACTACGTTGTACAACTACCTCCGTGATGTACATCACGAATGCACTGGCTGTACCAGGTATGCAGAGGTGCCGGAACGCACCGGAACGGAGTCTGAAACCTATCTGGAAAGGCGGAACTCAGTCTGAAACCTATTAAACTGACAGAAATTTCTTTGTTTTATAACATTTTTAATGTTTTAAATCTCCCACAGTACAGTATTTCGAAGGGCAATAGTGAAGAACTTCTGTATCAAATCACTACTGCCAATTGTGTTTCTACTTACACTGCTTCATCAAATCTCAGGAATGTGTGATATTGAATACTAGCTGATGTACCCGTGCTTCGCTACGGGATTCTCAGAAAGACTGTCTTTGTGGTTTTCCTAACTACAGTTAACTTAGGCCATTACGAAAACGTCAGCAGGAATGTAGGGATTAAAAGCAATGTTATCATATAAAATACTCGCTCAAATGAAAAACCGCACATTTTCTCGCTTTTAACGAACAGTACTACAATGCCGATGTAACAGTCCAAAGTTCCAGCGCTGGAATGACCAGGCCGCAGACAGCCGTGAACACTCCTCCGCCATTGTTCCGTTAAATATACACACTGCTCATTCCAATCAGTGCCCCAGGGTAGCGACTGAATAGAGTCGAATGCTATGATGAACCAGTTTGTTAGTTACCAGTAGTATCAGAAAATTTAAGAACCAGCGGATTGGTATGCTTAAGAAGAAAGTTATTTAACTCCCCAGCTACTTCCCGCCAATATTCAGGTAGGCTGTTATACTCGGTACGACTGGGCGAGTTGGCCGTGCTGTTAGGGGCGCGCAGCTGTGAGTTTGCATTTGGGAGGTAGTGGGTTCGAAAACCACTGTCGACAGCTCGGACGATGGCTTTCCGTGGTCTCCCATTTTCACAGCAGGCAAATGTTGGGGTTGTACTGTAATTAACGCCAGGGCCGCTTCCTTTCCACTCCTAGCTCTTTCCTATCCCATCGTCGCAATAGTACCTATTGGTGTCGGTGCGACGTAAAGCAATTTTTTTATAAACTCGGTATACAGCAGTAATCCAATCTATCGGACATGACTGGCAACATAAGACAGCACATCACAATTAACAATGGTCAATGCTAATGTTATTGTTATTGTTGTTCAATGTTATGAGCGTTCCGTATTTTAGCCCTTCACATTTAGTTTTCTTTAGACTCTGTGATATTAGGGCGTCTTACAAAATTATTTACAGCGTAGACTGTAGTTCCTTAATCCCCGACTTTAAATAACGATATTCATTAAATTCTGTTTACCCATTTTCTCGTGACTTGGCGCTGAAATGAGCTTGGCAACAAAAATCCAAATTCATAAAAATCTCTGTTATCATAGCCGGTACGTTAAAATGTGTAAGACAGAAATGATCGGAAATTTAATACTATATAACTCCAGTAATGTAGTATTTGTCGATAGGACCACTAATAACACAAATATTTGAGAATAAAATTTTAAGCCTTTCCCTAAACTACCATTTTAGTCAGCGTGAATAAAATTGTTTATGCCTAGGTTGTAATGACTTATTCCCCAACTTAGCGTACCGATTTTCATTAAATTCTCTTCAACCGTTTTCTCGTGATGCGTGTACATACATACATACATACATACATACATACATACATACATACATACATACATACATACTGTGACCGTTCACAACGTCACCTATGGTATGTCATGATATCCAGGAGATGAAATATGCCGTTTTCCGCGTCATTCTACGATAAAAACTGCCCAAGTTAGAATTTTTCTGCCCGCTCCAGGACTCGAGTTGCAATATCCAGAGTCGCGCGACCCAGCTCTAGTTGCTGGTAATTAGCAGCAAGGCGGTGCAAGAGCGCTTGTACTGGAAGTTGTCTCACTCCCACCACGAGCGAGATGAAACGATACGCGTTATCACGTGACAAAGAATCTAGGTCACTAGCTGAGCCCAGAGAGTACATCCAACGTGAAAACTAACATTATACCGTGTTTTCCTCGCTTATTCACCACTGCCAACTTAACGCATTCAACTGTTTTATTTCTGTTAATTTTCATAAATCGCAAAATACCCAATGGATAATTAAGCGCAAACATTCATTTGAATCAGGGAATTTTACGCATAATTATGAGACCGAGAAGTGCTCTACTTAACTGACAGAGCGGTAACTACGCTGTAAACAAGGGCGCGTCTTAATGACTAACAGATGTTGGACCCTAACCGTGCCAAGGAACACAAGGAATCCCCTGTGCTCGTCATCATTCACCGCCAGAGACTAAAGGACGCTTTTAAGATTGCTTCAAAACCTACGAAGTTATTTTAATAACAGTCACTCAGTGGAGATGGGAATACAGGAGCTACATTTTGATACCCTGTTCGTCACTGTACGTTGCGTATTAACGGACCAATGTGTGAGAAAGGATTGCATTTTTTCCCCCACCCTCAGCATTCGGGTCTCTAGCGTAGCTCGCCTATATATTCATGAGCTGAGGAGGAGACACTACCCAGTGCATTCTCAGTGTAACGCCAGTACGGTAGTATTTCGTCGTGGTTTGTGTATGAGTCGTTTGTGAAGAAATAATCTTGTAATTTGAGCGGTGTAATGCAGATTCATTAAAGCCTGTGAACATCTGCGAAAATACCCACAATCTAAGTAAGTTTTTTTTAGTACAGTGTGTCGCTAATTAATATAGTGGGAGCAGCACGAAACCGAAATGACCGCTGTCCGTGTGTCGAAGAGGTCGTGCGTCGAGCCTCATATGTGCCGATACTAATACGGCTCAATTAACCACAATAGCCAGGTAATCCCAGTGCGTGGAGTTGTGTGTGTGTGTCTCGACATAATTGAGAGATACAAAGAAAGTGCGTGAACGGCTCAGTGTCGGCATAATTAAGGGTAGTGTCACGTCTATAAATCTATAATGCAGTTGAGAGCCTGACTTACGCATGACTAGGCGAAATAGAATATGCTTGAAGTGTGGTCGTGTGAGACGAGAAATTTTAATCCAGTAGTGGCCTAACCAGTGACATTCTTTATTCAGGACCTAGAATAGCTGTATGCTGTTTATAAAAGAATAGGTACATGAGAAGGGAGCAGTGTCGGGCTACAGAGACAATACCGGCATTGGGTTGGAATGCTCGTGCTATTGAGCAGATCCAACCATATATTCAAATTGTGGTGTGTAATAAACTAACGCATTCACTTGAGATAATTTCCCCTCATTTACATGTCTACGAGAACGCCGGAGTGAACGCCGACGTCCAGTTGAATGCCAGAATTTTGCCTGTGTACCGGAGTGAACGAGTCATCTAGCTGTTTGCCGGAATTTCGTCTGGTAGCCGAGAACGCCTGGAACGTCGCTGTCATGTGTATGACCTGCCAGGAAGTCATCATGGGTCTTCACATCGCCGATGACGTGATGCAAGCAGTCTAAGTCCATGGAGTGCCCTCCTGTAAAGCTGTGAACGTGGTATCCAGAAGGCTGAGTACATTTCCAAGTATTTATATCTTTGAAGGTCGTGTCCCATTGTAAATATGTAGATTTTTCACTTAGATATAACGTAGACTGCAAGCACGCCATTTCAGAGGGATAATAATTATAATTTCATTTTTATTTGGGTCTTTTATAGAATACTTTCTTCATGGTTTGGGAACGACCATATTTTTCTTCCATATTTTACAAGGGTTTGATAATGCATGACGTAAATTTAAGGACCTCAGATTAATTAAGCGTGAAGTACTGTCAAGTAAAAGGGCTTAAATATTCTACGTAAACGACTCCAGTTATCATCTTTCTACAGCCAATAGGAGTCCTCAAGGATATCTCAGTAACTGATTTTTTTTTGTACTTCACAAGCTCTTAGGAAATCCTCCTTACTAGAAATTAAAACTGCTGGAACAACGAATGGAACATGAGATTGGGGTATATATCTTACATCGCTAATTAGTTCGCGAATGCGCAAGTTAATTTGGACCCTGGTGGCAGGAGATCATCATTAGATCTGCATCGTGGTCAATGTACCGAGAGGAAATGAAATGGCTGAACAGGCTGTAGCCATAATATATATTGTGAAATGAAATGTGAAATTCCCTTGGAATCTGTCATTAAGACACGCGAGGCGCATATCGCGATGTGAATATGTTGATTACGGCCGGATATAGGGCCGTGATTTGTGTGATGCCATGACGGCCAGTATTGAAAGAAGTGAATAGATTATTTGCCGTGAAGCCATTGCCCGAGAAGGCTTAGGGGACCGCTCGTTGGAAGTGTGTCACGGGCAGTTCACAGCTGGAGTTTTATGAGCCCCTTTAAACGGGGGAGTGAAGGCATTTTCTTCAGTGAAATAGAACAGATACAAGTGGCGAGTTTCTTTTCCTTTCGGCACAAAGATTACGCGTGTTAATTTAAATAGAGCCAACGTCGCAGAGATTCCAAATGAGCATTAAATGAAGGATCCCTCCAATTTATTTCTTTAATTATTCACAGCGTATAGGGAATTCCAGGTCAGATATACCCTGTCTCAGAAGGTCCTGAGTTCATTGCAGGAGACAGTAAAGCTTACTGTCACAAGCGGCAGGTGAATAAGGCCACCTGCGGCTCATTGTGTGTATGTGAAATGTATATATTCTTGTCCATTTGTTGCAGGTAGTGCTATAATAATTTGTTTATGATGTCTGGTATTGAAGTCGCTAAATGCTTGTCCATAGGTAACATCGTTGTGTAAATAATGTCCTGATATATGTGTTGATAAAAATCCTAATGAAATGAGCGTGTTTATCATACTGCATATTTGGCAACGTTTAACTTAAGGTAGTGTTGTAACGCGACTTTCAAAGGATTGGGAGTGTAAATTGCCTATTTCAATTCATACGATACTAGCAAACTTATATCATAATTTGATGCAAAATTGAATATATTAATTCTTGGCAGGTAAACAGATTTACAGCGGGGTGTGTCCATAATGATTAAATATGTATGTGATGTAATATAAGTGTAGAGTGAAATAATTAGGGAGAAAACGCCTCTCTAAGTCTGAGGTAGTGTAATAGTTCGAGAGGGAACGCCTTCTTAAGTTTGAATATTTAAACGTATAATGAAGTGTAGAAAAGGACTACCGAACATTTAAACGTCAAGATCAGCCAAGTTACTATATGTAAGGTGTTTGTATGCTATACCCATGTAAATAATGTGTTTCACTAGTATAAGTAAAGATTTGTTATACAAGATATTGTCTCTCTTCTCATTAGTAATGAAATGGTATTCCCCTCATAATTAACTTTTCCCCCTACTATAGAGACTATTACTAAAGGACTTACCGCCCCATCGGACAGTCCACAGACCCGAAAATGCGATACCGACTCAGCTAGCGAACTATTCTAGTAGGGGAGGGTGAGGCTTCGACAAACCGAGCCGAGTTCGAAGCTCACCGATGATGCTCCATTCTAACGTCATATTTATGAACAATGGTAACTGGTTCATGTACTGATGCCTTGGAAAGGTTACAATACATACATACATACGTACATACATGCATACATACATACATACATACATACATACATACATACATACATACATACATACATACATACATACAGTGTGATAGTACATATATCACACCCTCGCACTGTGTGTAGAAGTTAGAGATATTATTGTCAGTATTCGATTTATTATTATTATCAGTATTTCATTTGTATATTTTGTCATTAATCTTTGTAAGCTGGAAGGTATCCATATATGTAGTATGAGTAATTTGTTTTGCACGAGTGGGAATACATTGCTATATTGGACTCTGGTAATTTGGATGACTCATGCGGGCATCCCAGTCCGATGAGTTGAGCTTGTTGTTGTACTAGGAAAGTTCTATGAGTCATGTATATATCCCAGCCTGATGAGATGAGCTTCTTGTTGTACTAGGAAAGTTATATGACTCATGTAATACACCCCAACGTTTGTTTATGTCCTGGCACCAAGTATGAGTTCAGGGCATGGTCTTGACTAGAGGATCACGCATGACTGGCTGGCAAGGACCAATCCAGACGTATCATGTGAGAGGAAGGGGAATGCTGATGTCTATAAAGGTTGATCAAACGGCAGGAACTACAACAGACACTCGGTACGGACAAGAAGGAGTGCTGATGCTGTACGGGAAGGAAGTAACTGAACAGGAAGGAAGTAGTGTTGATACACGGTACTGGAGTGACACGGCTACAATGAACTGGACTTCAAACGTTCGTGGAACGTAGTCTTATTATGTTCGTGGAAAGTGGATGATCGACGAATTGTGGAGTGTTTACGCATTAAGTATTGTAGCACTTGTGGCGGCTTGCCATTATATGTTGGTGAAAGCTATCTCAGACTTTCCATAATTTATGTTCAGGATCGACCGGCGTGTATTACTCAAATGTATATATATCTTTACAACAAGTGTTTAAGTCTGTGAACACAGTATTACGTGGTACTTACAGTATCTGTGTGATGTTATAACTGCCGATTATGAGAATCGACAAGTCGCGTGATACAGAGACAGTGAAGGGTATTTATCTACATATATGTACATTGTTCATCGGACTATCTACAAATGGTAGCTTAGTTCTCGCTTTCGTTTTCCCACTGTTTTTATTATTATTGTTGTTGTTGTAAATATAGTCTTCCAGCAATGTTTTGTGTGTGTATTCTATGTATATTTTGGTGTTGATGAGGTGCTCATGCACGGATTTTGTTAAGAGTATAGTTAGCTATTTTAGAATCAGTGGAGTTATTGATGAACCTAGGTGCAGTTCCTACCTATTTAGTCGTTTTCAGGAGGTTAGGTAAGGCCTGCAGCAGATGTACCAGTACGCAGCATTATGTACACGCCCTAGGATATAAAGAATTATCATGCTCCATCAAAATTCGAGGGATCCATTCTGGTGAAGTCTGGCGCCCATACTACGGACATTTCGATTAAGTATTTTTATTAATTTAATTTATTTCAATTTTATTTATTCAGTTATTTATTTATATATTTTATTGATGATAGTTTATTATTATTTATTATCATCAAATTATTACAACAGACAGACAGACAGACATTGCGGAAAAGTAAAAAGTGCATTTCCTTGTTACTGTGGGCACGACTGATACAGAAATACCATCCTTTTTACATTCTGAGCAATGTACAGACAAAACTCTTATTTTATATATATAGATTACCTACATCAAATTTCTAAACGAGGCAGAACTTTTAATTTTTAAATTAACTGAAAAAATACTAGCCGTTTTCAGTAGTATCGTTTCTTTCTTTCTTTCTTTCTTTCTTTCTTTCTTTCTTTCTTTCTTTCTTTCTGTGGGTTTCTTGTTCTGTCCCAGACCGACAACGAACCTTTCGGTCACCACGGTAACTTCTCTGCTGCTTGATGACCTTTTCGTAATCGTTTCTGTAAACTTGTGGTTGTTCGCTGTATAGGAGGCGAGAGAGAAGTCAAGCTGCCATCCACCATCACGGCAAAACGGCTGGATAGATCTCGACCAAACTTCATATTTAGAGTGTAATCATCCAGGAGCTGGTTTTGATACACATATGATTTAAACATCACGGAAAATACAGGGAGTTTATAGGGAGATCAACAAGTTATTTGATATTTTCTCATACACTATTGATTTTCTTTAAAATCTCTAGACTACATGTGAAACGTCCCTTCATTTTAAATATTTTTTGTTATTATCTCCATAATTTCGCATATTCTTCAGATGACACAAACAATTACTATTACTTTCTTTTTTTCTTTTTGTTTTATTCCTTGATCTCGCTGGTGTCGGATATGCTTTTGGAAGTCTCGAGTCATGATCAAGTTTATAAAGTACATCAAAAGTGAACTTTCATAAACAGCAGATGTCTATTTCACGAAGACGAAGAAGATCTTGTTCAGTTATTTTAACAAACGGACCGACTGTCAGCTGTATACGATTGTAAAGTTATTGAACAAAGAGTGGATGGATCCGGCATGAATTGCAAAATTATTCATAGGGAAATGTGAGGTAGTAAATTGGTGGAAGGAAGAGAAGTGATACATGCTAGTTAGTAACAGAATTGTGCCTAAGACAACCCAGAAAATACAACTACGTTGAAGTCTAGAGCAGTTAGATACGTAGAATATAGTTATAGCAAGTAGAGGAACAGTGATAGTTCTAAATACGAGCCAATCAGAGCCGCGGAGCGGGTCACGTGACTGCTGACGTCACCAGCGCGGGAAATTTGAATTCGGCGCGCGCGAAATTTGAATTCCACGTGCTCTTGTTTGTAAACAAAGCTACGTGCTTTTTTGACAGCTGTCAAGCTGGCAGCTGCCATCTTTAAACAACAGAGCATCGTGCTGGCATCTTTACGGCACTAAACCTTATGGTGGCGCGAAGTTTGAAATTCCACGTGCTCTTGAAAGGCCTAACCTTACTCTAACGGCTAGTTGCCCTTCCCGACACCTAAGAGAGTAATTCTAACCTCATGGAGGGGCCTAACCTTAGTTTTACGGATAGACGCCCTTCTCGACGTGGACAGTCGTTATCTTTGAGGGGCTTACCATTACATTATGTAGTTTTACGGCGAGATGCCATTCTCGACGCTATCTTGAGTAGTAGGGCAATGATAATTCTATCCGGATGTTGTTTAAAGTAGTAGGGCGATGGTGGTTGACATAGTAAGCATATGGAGGAGTCTAACTACACAGGACCGTAGTTTACGACAAGATGCCCTTCCCGACGCCAATCACACAAGATGGCGGCTATACACGGCTCCTTATGAGACGGCATAGGGGCGCTTGCCCAAGATGGCGGCTGCTCTTATGAGACGGCCTAGGGGTGCTTGCGCAAGATGGCGGCTACACAGGCTTCTTATGGAGAAAGATGCCGGCCATAGGCGCTTGCGCAAGATAGCGGCTGCTATTATGAGACGGGCTTAGGGCGCTTGCGCAAGATGGCGACTATACATAGGCTCTTATGGAAAAAGATGCCGCTATGGGTGATTGAGCATGATGGCAGCTATACATGGGCTCTTATGGAGAAAGATGCCGGCCATGGGCGATTGCACAAGATGGCGGCTATGCATAGGCTGTTATGGAGAAAGATGCCTGCTATGGGCGATTGCACAAGATGGCGGCTATACACAGGCTCTTATGGAGAAAGCTAGCTTAGAGGCTACTACGCAAGAAGGCGGCTGCTCTTATGAGATGGCTTAAGGGCTCTTGCGCAAGATGGCGGCTGCTCTTATGGAGGAAGCTGGCTGAGAGGTCCTACTGCGCAAGATGTGGGCTATACACAGACTCTTATGAAGAAAACTAGCTTCGGCAGGAGCTCCTTTGGTGAAAATCCAATCAATGGACCAATCGAATCAGGTTGTGATTTGAAGTCAGTCTCAAATGATGATTCAATAACACATTTATGTGTAATGTTGCTTACAGTAACTGAGAACTTTACTAAAACTCTCTTCACTAAACTGATCAATTAACGTACTTTCAATATAGTCATGAATATCGTCTACTGAATACCTGCCTGAAGGTAGCGTTAGCATATACCCATCGTAATAGAACTTGTTTACACCATCACGCACATTATAGATTTTATTGTAGCTTTCAAACGATACTAGTCCAAGACTATGTAGCTGATGTCCAAGTTCTATCGGTGGATTAAAATAGACGGTTGTTTCAGGTCCTTCCCCACGCACAGCAAACGTTCTTTCACTGTTAGTCATCACGTGCACACTAATGCTTTTTCTCTACTGTCTGGGTTTGATATAAGAACATAAGACATAATCGTCCGCACATGCGTGTATTGAATTTTTGCATACGGTTTTTATTGTAAACAATGTCTGCACTGCTTCCGAAATAACGTACGAGCTCAAATTGAGGAGGTAAGTCTCCATAGCTATCGAAATACCATACTTTAGATTTACATTTTACATAAGCAACGTAATGAGTTCCAGATCCGCGACTGTTGTCTAAGTTAATTACGGCACTTTTACGTTCACGTGGACACGCTGGTAGTTGATCTTGCACATACACACCTCGAACATAATGAATTCCTAGTTGTTTAGCAAACGTTAAAACTTCTTCGTGCGTCAGAGCTCGATGTGGCAGCGAATTCAGTAGAATGTTTTGAGATATGTAGATGCCAAGCCTTTTTGTAAGGTGCTAGCTTCATGTGTACATCTTTGCCTCATAATGCAATTGCCTCCATGGTCTTGTTATGACGTTCACTCTCTTTCAAATGTTCTTTCGCTTCTTCTTTTTTTTTGCTAGTTGCTTTACGTCGTTACGACACAGATAGGTCTTATGGCGACGATGGGACAGGAAAGGCTAGGAGTGGGAAGGAAGCGGCCGTGGCCTTAATTAAGGTACAGCCCCAGCATTTGCCTGGCGTGAAAATGGGAAACCACGGAAAACCATTTTCAGGGCTGCCGACAGTGGGGTTCGAACCTACTATCTCCCGAATACTGGATACTGGCCGCACTTAAGCGACTGCAGCTATCGGTTTCGCTTCTTCTACAGCCTTAACAGTTCTTGCTACAGCACTAGCACCACCCAGCAATGACCCTAAAACTGCTAGTCCGGCAAACAGCGCAGGCAGAAATCCTCCTCATTTTGGTAGAGGAATAATTTGTGCACGTTTAATAAATATTGCTTTGTACTTTGGAGAAATTCTCGGTCTTGCTGCACGTAGTGCCTTAGTAATAGCTACACGCGGATTTTATTCCCTTCCAATAGCTTTTTGTGCAGCCTTTATAACATCTTTCATCGCACAGTTTTAGTTTTTTCTTCTTCATATCGCTTGGATATCGTTGTTTCACCATTCTGTACACGACTCTACTCGTCAAGAGCAAATTATAAACTAACCGTTACCTCAGCGGTAGAGTGTCGGCCTCCGGATCCCAAGATAGCGGGTTCAAACCCCGCAGAGGTAGTCGGATTTTTGAAGGGCGGAAAAAAGTCCATTCGACACTCCATGTCGTACGATGTCGGCATGTAAAAGATCTCTGTTAATACATTTGGTGTTTACCCGACAAAATTAATTAAATCTCAGCCATAGACACCCAAGAGAGTTTCGGTTTACTCGGTCTGCCATCTAGTGGGGGCCTAGAGTAAAACGGAACGTCGAAATTGACGAGCAGATAGCCAGATGGCGTCAAATTGAAATGTCTGCACACGTTAGCTGAGGCCATACGATTATTATTATTATTATTTATGTGTAATGTTGCTTAGAGTAACTGAGAACTTGTAATTATGATTACTAAGACTCTCTTCGCCAAACTGATCAATTAACGTACTGCCTACTTTATTATTCAGTTACAATGAGGATTATAAAGCATCAAGACACACTACCTGTTAGTGACATTGTGCCGAATCTCTTACCTAGTTCTAGTACAACTACAAAAAACGTCATGGAACGTTGTTTCCTTTCACTGTTCGATGTATTATATCAGGCCCGTCGGGATGCGGGAAAACAAATCTTTTACTTACACTTATTACTTCTTTCAATGGTATACGATTCGAGAATATTTACGTTTTCGCAAAGTCACTCTATCAACCGCTATATACTATTCTACACACTGTAATGCACAATCTAGTTAAAGATGGAATAAAATATTTTGAATTTAATTCACATGAGCAAGTACCATCACCGGACGATGTGCTTCCTAATTCTCTTATGATCTTTGACGATGTCGCAACAGAACAGCAAAACGTTATTCGTGCATTCTTTAGTATGGGACGATATAAATATGTTGATTGTATCTCTTTATGCCAAATCTGTTCTCGTGTGCCTAAGCAGTTGATACACGACAACACAAATGTTATTGTGATTTTTCGGCAAGATGAGCGCAACATGCGACATCTGTTTGACGATCATGTTAACACTGATATGACATTCAATAACTTTAAACGTATGTGTGCTACATGTTGGTCATCACATCGTTACAGCTTTTTAGTTAATGATAAAGAAAGTGATGTTCAGCATGGACGATATCGGATGGGTTTCGATCATTTTATTTGCATTAACATAGAATTACAGTCACTACTTGGTCAAAAACCATCGTCATGTTAACATCTATCAAGGAGATTACAAAACATATAATTCATGCTCGAAACAATATTCGACGGAAATTTAAAGAGCTTAAACGTATTCAAGCAGACAGATTTATTTTTAAAACGCAGCTAGGTGCACCACTCAAAGAATTTTTTTATTGTACTTCATTGCCGCAGTCTACTTCAAGTTTTGTTTCTATGCAATCATCATATGATAAAGAGAAGCATGAAGAAGAAGATAAGCATAAACAAGAAAAGCATAAAGAAGAAGAGAAGCAAGATGAGGAAGAGGGGAAGTAAGATATAGATCAAGAAAAGGATAAGGAAGAAGATCTTAACGATACTTCACCATCTAAACGTGTTTAGTTTTTAACTACATATGTTATTGCTGAAACACCTACTACATCAACGCAAGATCTACCATCTTTGTCTGAGGTTATGAGCACGCCAGAGTATCGTACTCAGTTTAGAACTTTTATTCAAGATACCTATGGATCTCTCTTTGCACCTTACATAGAAAAACTCTTTACAGGACAAACTGACACCACATACGGTATTCGCTACGAAGACGACTGTTTCTGGATAGGAAATTCAAATGTTAATATTAATTAAGATTAAACTTATTGTAAAAGGTGTTACTTATAAACCCACCTACTTATAAACCTACGAAAGGACTCTTAGAACTTCTTTTCTCACGAATACCTGACAAGGATATAATTTTACAACATGATCTTAAAAATTATAAAGCAATACATTTTGCTACTGACGCAACACGGCGTAATTACAAGAGAACAGAAGCTGTAAATGCAAATTAGAGTTACAAGTAACGTGAGTTTATTTCTAAGCTGTTTCCGATTGCACGTGGGCCTAATGTTATCTACAAGTCTTTGTTGCAGTACGTAGACGTAAAATACTGGAATGACCCAAACTTACTCGTTGAACGATTACAACTTCTAAGAGCATCGCAAGATGCTGGTCACACAGGACACGAATCAGAAATTCTAGAAATAGAGAGAGAATTACAACATGCCAGTATTATTCTGTAATGCCTCGTCAAGATAAGATCTCACCTGTAAAGGTAAACATTGCACACGAGTTACATAAACCAGCACGTAGCACCTACTGTCGCAGATGCTTTATTACACGAGGAAAAATTATCTCTGGCAAGCAGACTTAGTAGAAATGATTCCATATGCCTCTGGCAATAAAGGGTATAAGTATCTACTTACTGTTATCGATGTGCACTCGAAGTTTGCTTTTGTACAACCTGTGCGTTCTAAAACAGCAGCTCAAGTCAAAGGCGCATTTAAACATATTGTTGAAGGATCGAAACGCTGCCCAAGGCTTCTTCAAACTGATCAAGGTAAAGAGTTTTACAACAAGGATTTTTCTACTCACCTCAAATTACTTGGCATTCAGCACTACTCTGCGTTCAGCAGTCTCAAGGCAAGTGTTGTAGAACGCTTTAATCGTGCACTCAGAACAATGATGTGGCGAGAATTTACAGCACAAGGTTCATATCGTTGGATTGATCTGCTACCTAGACTTGTATCTACCTACAACGACACATCTCATCGCACTATCTTGTTACAAGGAATGCACCTCGCCTAGATGCTATTCATCTTGTAATTAAAACAGCTGATTCGCGCCGCTATCGCTTTAAAGAAGGTGATTTTGTTCGCATCAGTAAACACAAGTCTGTCTTTGCAAAAGGAAACACCCCTAACTGGAGCACTGAAATTTTTCAAATCAGGAGTGTTAAGCTTACTAATCCAGTTACGTATTTACTTCGCGATCTCAGAGGACAGCCTATTGAAGGAGGATTCTACATCGAAGAACTGCAGAAAACAAAATATCCTGATCACTATTATATTGGACGTGTTATTCGACGTCGTGGGAATAAACTGTATGTTAAATTGTTTTGTTTTAATAACAGCTTTAATTCATCGATTAATAACGATGATGCACTTTAAATCTTGTTTTTTTTAAAATTCTCGATCCTCTACCTCTTTCTTTAACTCAATACACGACAACATTATTACTAGGGCATGCTGTAGGATTAATATTAAACAACACCTGTAATATGTTTTGACAATTCATATTCATTTTAGAATATATACATTTTTTCTTCAAGTAAATCTGTGTTATCCTTTCTTTATTTTACTTTACCTAGTAACAGTTTTCCTTTCATTGCACCGGCAACGACAAGTGCTGCTATCTTCTCAGCAACTGAAGCACTAGGTGACGACACTCGCAGCACAACTTTACGAAGCAGATTTTGATCAGCTACACGTCTTAGTTTAGGATTGTTTTGTCGATAAACAATGTCATGCTCTTTGCAAGCAGCATCTAACATATAATACCTGGAACACCACGTGCCAAGCGAACGTTAAGTCGTGTTCTATGGCCGCAGTACATGTAACTAGGAAGATGAAGCTCGAAGGGAAGAAGATCAATCACTTTATTGATGAGCCCATGCCCAGTATGCTTCCTCACCTTTCTCCCAGCATGTTTCTTCACTTTTTTCTTGTTTACTATTTTCGCAGCCATGATAAGTGTTTATAAGCGATGAAAACTTGTTAGTTTTAGGTCCGTGATACAGTTTAATCAGTTGACATGTACGACACTGTCTCACAGAAGGTCTCCTACCTAAACTCACTTGTTCATGATGTAAACTACACGTTTGACGCACTGACAAAACAGGCTCTTGAGTCCACTCACGAGGCACCTTATCCCAAATCTTCTTTACAGTATTCGCAGCTACATTAACCAAAATTGCTTTTGGTAATGCATTTAACTCTTCTTCAGTAAAAGTGTTTAGTTTCTTTTTGCATGCATAAAACTTTACGATGGCCTTTTCAACTGCGTTACTCTTAGTATCATTTAGAAATGACATGATGTCTTTACTCTACAAATGTTTCTTTCACTAACGTTATTTTGACACTGCAATTTACATATGTTGTTCACCTCCCGGCAACACAACCAATCAAAGAGCATGCACACATGTTGTAAATACTGTTTACTTGTTTCTCTACTATGTTCCTTCAGAAGAGTTTTAAATGATGGACACCCTAATTCATGCATGTCGATAATTTCACATGGTGATGGTAGATACTCACGCAACCGTTCCTTCTTTTCACAACCCTTTAAAAAACCAGATCTGCTCTTGACAAATGTACGTTCATCATAAAGATAGAAACCGATAAGATTTTCCTTTTCCTTCCCACTGCAAACCTAAATTTTTCAATCCATTGAGTCTGCTTTTTATCTTCATTTGTTTGCAAACAGTAGAGGAAAGATGGACTAAATACTAAACTAACAAGTTTTGGTGCCTACAGCACATTGCAATCCAACACAGCCACCCCTTTAAACACAAATTTGTTGCCGTTTACTTTAAAGCCTTGTACATCAACTATTAATGGTCTCGTCATGTTTGAATAAAGAGCTCTACTCTCTATTACTCTATCTCGGAGACTAAAGAAAAATTCTTACTCATATTATCTATAAAGCCTTCAGTCAGTAAGTAACCTTCATAACGATCAAGTCTAAACATGTACAACTATGATGACGTCATCACTGCAGGTTAAAAACAGAATAATAGCACGTGCTCACTCTAGCCTTTGCCTAAGATCGCGTCGTTATAGTAATGCATGTTTAAACTAGTTTCATAGAGACATAAAGCTATGCCTTGACAGAGGAGGAGGAGGAGGAAGTCATAACAGCCTATATATAGCCGCCATCTTGTGCAGTAGGAACCCTCAGTCAGCTTTCTCCATAAGAGCAGCCGCTATCTTGCGTAAGCGCCCCTAGGCCGTCTCATAAGGAGCTGTGTATAGCCGCCATCTTGTGCAATTTTCGTCGGGAAGAGCATCTTGCCGTAAAACTACGGCCCTGTGTAGTTAGACTCCTCCATGTGCTTACTTATGTCAATCCCCATTGCCCTACTACTTAAAACAACTTCCGGATAGAATCATCATTGCCCTACTACTCAAGATAGCGTCGGGAAGGGCATCTCGCCATAAAACTACGTCGTGTAAGGTTAAGCCCCTCCAAGATAACGACTGTCCACGTCGAGAAGGGCATCTATCCGTAAAACTGAGGTTAGGCCCCTCCATTAGGTTAAGCTTGCTCTCTTAGGCGTCGGGAAAGGCAACTAGCCGTTAGAGTAGGATTAGACCCCTCAAGAGCACGAGGAATTACAAATTTTGCGCCACCATAAGGTGTAGTGCCGTAAAGATGGCAGCTGTCAGCTGTCAAAAAAGCACGTGGCCTTGTTTACAAAGAAGAGGGCGTGGCTTTGTTTACAAACAAACGCACGTGGAATTCAAATTTCTCGCGCGACGAATTCAAACTTCCCGCGCTGCTGACGTCAGCAGTCGCGTGACCCGCTCCACGGCCTCTGATTGACTCGTATTTGGAACTATCACTGTTCCTCTACTGTAGCATATAATTAATTTATCGTCGTAGTCCTCTTAGTCTGCATGTGTTTTGTTTTTCTTTCGATAGTCAATATTAATATTCATTTCAAGAGTCGGACATGATATGGAGGGACTGAGGTTGACTACTGTGGTGACCTCTTTCGCGGCTCATGTTTCCGAGGTATCTGATGAACCTCAATAGCATGTTCGAAAATTTTCATTTGTTACAATAATGTTTCTAACACACGTTTTAGGCCATTCTTTCTCTGTTCAATTTCTAAATCACTTACAAATATTACATTTTGATTCATGCTATTTTACGGACATCTTATTCTTTATTTGCGTTTTTACTGCCCGTTTTTCAGTTATGTCATATTCAGTTTTTGTAAACTGCATTTAACAAAAATTAAGATTAAAATAATCAAAACCCTCTCCCGTATCTATGGTTTCCGAGATTATGGGAGATAGGTATTACCTTAAATCTCCTGCTAACCCTATGGTTGTGAGTTTTCTATAATCCATCTGCTACGGGAAGAGCATCTTGCCGTAAAACTACGGCCCTGTGTAGTTACACAACACCTTTCAGCAGATCTATCTGGAAGCTATCACGAAAAGTGCTCTGATATGTCTTTCTTGTGAAGTTGGTCCACGCCCTTTCGCATGGAGATGATCTAGAGATTCAGAGCTGCCTTCTAAATTTTATTGATTTTTTTATTTACGCATTCGGACACCGGTGCATGTTTGCCAAAAGACACAGAAGGAACTCACAAGTTCTTTGAAAAAATAATTGAATTGTTGGTTTCGTTAAAGAAATATCAATGTACTCAACGATATGAACTTCTTTTTATGCTGTCAAGAGGAAATTAAATACTATGTTTTCCATATAAATGGTTCCGCATTATTGCTATTGAGAATTTAATAATCGTGTTAACAATTTTTTCTTGAATATTTCTGTACAGTTTGTACGATTGCCACCATTCGATAAAATTTCTGGAGATGGTCTCTCTAACACCCAGAAACAGTCCTCTTACCCGTATGTTCCTGACGCTGTAGGCTCTCTGGAACTAGGTATTGTTGGTGTCAGTGCATATATGTCCTGTTTTCCTTTACGTCTGCAATTAAGAACAGTGGTGTTGAATTTTACTTAGTGAATATCATAGGGATAGACAAAATTATCCATACATAGATTTTATGACCATCCATTGATAACAAAATTTACCATTGAAGCTCTTCACAGCATCTGAACATGCGTCATTTTGTTGATTCACCGCACGTTTCTTCTCTCTTGTCAAATAGTGGGTAGAACTTCTCTTCGGTCCACCTGTCGTATCTGTAGTATGTGATAAATCGACGAATAGCAGCAGCAACAACTAGAGCAGAGAAATGCAATGACGAAACATTTTACACAACACCTTTCAGCAGATCTATCTGGAAGCTATCACGGAAAAGTGCTCTGATATCTGTCTTTCTTGTGAAGTTGGTCCACGCCTTTCGCATGGAGATGATCTAGAGATTCAGAGCTGCCTTTTTTTTCAGAATGTTTTCGAACGCCAATTTGGATATTAGGAGAAAGCTGGAAGACACCAGCGGTCTCGAAGCCAAAGGAAATAGGTTATGAGGACATAACCAATCAACCAAGGAGAATTCGTTCTATCTTGACCTATTTGACTTATACAGCAAGTTGCAATGGTGGCTACCATTCAGAGAGAGAGAGAGAGAGTGTGTGTGGGGGGAGGGTGCTGCGCTTTATCTCTTTCGGACGCACACTGTACCCAACACTTATTTGCTGATGCCTCTGAAGCTTCAGACGCCCCCACTACTCGGTCGCAGACTGATCCTCAAAACAGATCAACAGTCGTTGACCTCATCTGGAGTTCGGCTTTCACCCCAAAGACACCACCAAATACGATGAGGGAAGCTTTCGTAGAGGTGATGGCCCCTCCCCGCCATCACCTGTGGCGACCGTCCAGTAAGTCGATGCGCTTTGTCTCCCCCGGAATCTTTTCGGACTCGCACCTCATCCCGCGTATTTGCTAATATCCCCGAAGTTTCAGTCGTTCCCGACATTTGGGACTGAATCCCCAAACAGAGAAAAATCCTGCTCTGAGGAGCAGTGACCTCGTGTCGAGTTCGGCTGTAACCCCGACGATATTAACAAGTTCAACCTTAGTTGATTACCAGCTGCCATCGCAGTAGACTTCCCGGTAGTGATGGTCTCCCCGCCATCACCCATGGCAATCATCCAGAGAGTCAGCACGCTTGATCGCCTCCGGAATCCTTACAGACGCGTGCTGGGTGAACGGGCAATAGCGAAAACCGTTCTTATCCTTTTTATATTAACTGAATGCGGACTGCACAGTAAACGACCTGTTCAACAATATAACGTCTCTGTCGTGTGTTGGTGTTGGACAAAATGAAGGCTTCTCCCAATCCGATATTTCCTACCAGATCTTAAAATTATATCACACTAAGGAATAAGGTCGTAAGAAAATAGAACTGAGTTTCTCTCGTATGTTACATTGTTTCCCACCGGAGGATTGTTGAACTGGGCTGTGAAACTCTTGTTCTCGCATTCTATTCTGGACACATATTCCTTTAAAGATATCAGATACAGTAGTAGAGTTACTACTTCAGTCCTGTAGATGGTGCATCACGCTCAATGAACAGTGATTACTATGTATCACACGTGTTACAAGCTGCCAGTTCCTCATATATTAATACGTTTTGGTGGCAATAATAAGTTTGTACGTTTCCCTAGAAACAAGTCCGACATATCAAGCTTCCAAAAACTGAACCGTAATATTATTTCCAGTTATTCAGAGCACTTCCTTCGTGACATACAGGCCGTATCGAGACTTTAATCGACCCCAGAGTCCACATGCTGGTCCCATAAAATCTAAAAGCTCCCTTAAACAGCTACATAAAATGTTCCCCTCTCACCTTATATCAGGCGCAATCATTTAAAAAATGCTGAAGTTACCGTAATTTTAACGTGATATGAACAGGCTTGAGTTCTCGCTTATTACGTTTAATTTCAATGATCATTCAGTAGCCGTAAATTAATTCATTCCTTTCGGTAAGAACCCGTGAATCGTTTTGTTATATTATCATATCTTAAGCACGGGAACTGGTACCAGTAATCGATTTCACGATTCCTTCAAGAATGTATGCGAAGGTACATGCCTTTATTCCAACGGTTAATACGGCATGTTAAATTGATATTCTTCTACGAAAGCACGTGGTAATAACGTGAAGTACGATAACGCTGAACAAAGTAGAGACAGTATGGGGTAGAAGTTCCTGGTTCGAAATTGTGCGTAGTTCTCCCTACTTCTCGGTTACATATTGTTGTTCATCTGAAACCGGGATTGGCACTGTGCCTGAAGACTCTTGGAAGCAATCGTTGACAATAACCTCTCTTATTATCTGTTCTATCGAAAAGAGTAAAGTGACTCTTTAGTTAAACCATTTTACCCAACTCGAAAAGACACGACAGCCTGTAAAATAGTCCATTAATGATAATTCCCTTATTATCCTCCTATCGAAAAAGTGTCCGACTCGTTGGCTGAACGGTCAGCGTACTGGCCTTCGGTTCAGAGGGTCCCGGGTTCGATTCCCGACCGGGTCGGAGATTTTAACCTTAATTGGTTAATTCCAATGGCACGGGGGCTGGGTGTATGTGTTGTCTTCATCATCATTTCATCCTCATCATAACGCGCACGTCGCCTACGGGAGTCAAATAGAAAGACCTGCACCTGGCGAGCCGAACCCGTCCTGGGATATCCCGGCACTGAAAGCCATACGACATTTCATCGAAAAAGTGCACATGAAAAAGCTTTTTCAGAAATTGACTTCCATGAAGGTTGGTAGTTTTCCGTTAAGGTTAGTCACGTATATTTTGTGGAAGGGTAAAACACTGTTTCCACTTCCTATAAACCCCAAACCAATCCGGGATTTAGAAATAATATTGACTTACTCAAGTACGGAGATAAAGTTTGGTAGAAATATATAGTCTCCCAGTTATAAGACCTCAGCAAAAGGACGAACAGACAAATCGACAAAAAAAAAAAGCTTTTAAAAAGTCCGCTCAAACTTAGATTGGAAAACGGTCCGTTAATGATATCTCCTATATTAATCCTCGTATCGAAATGATGCACATGAGAAAAAAAAGTTTTATAAATTGATTTCCGTTAAGGCAGCCAAATTCCCATTAAGTTTGGTTGTGTGTATTTTGTGGGAGTGCAAAATCACAGTTTCGGTTTCGTATAAACCCTCAGTAAATTCAGGAATTTGGAAACAATATTGGCCCTAAAACCTACCCAAGGACAGGTGGATCCTAATATGAAGTTTGGTAGAAATATATCCAGTCGTTTTCAAGTTATAAGAAATCAGACAGGCAGACACCAAAGCTAAAAAAATATGCAGATGGTCATTATTACACCTGAAACGGATAACTGAATCAAAATTTCGCCAAAATAGTCAATGTACTGGGACACGGTCGTTACGATTGTATTTATATAAACTAGCAAATATACCCGTGCTTCGCTACGGGATTCTATACTGTATACGGATATCGAAGTAAATTATTGTACATGCAGAGAATAAGATTTTTTTAAAAATTGCATGTCTCTTAGCGTTATCCGAAAAACAGCATGGGGAGGCCATACGTTGTTTCCAATGTAAAGTGTGAGCTGCGGAGTTGTGGTGATAACGGCAGGCTCACTTGCCTACTACTATTCACAATCGAGTTGGGAAGTTTATAATGGCAGGCTCCATTCGCTACTGCGTGGTCACAATCGATTTGGGGAGATTTCGTTACAATGGCAGGCTCTTTCCTACTTCTATACAGATTACAGTTGAGGGTTTTTTATTATAATGACAGGCAACTTCCTTGCCAGTCAAAATTGGGTTGTGCTATTATCATTATAATGACATGCCCCTTTTCCTACAGCCAGCCAGCTTACTGCCAGTCACACCGAGTTGGTGAGTCTCCATTAGAATAGCAGGCCACTATGCCTAATGCCAGTAACATTTTAGATGGGTAAATTTGTTTATAATGGTGGGCACGCTTGCCTACAGCCAAACACAATCGGGTAAGGGAGTTTTGAACAAAATTGCATGCTCCCTTGCCTTCTGAAAGTCAAATCGAGAAGGGAATTATTCATCACAATGGTAGGCCCTCCTTACTAATGCCAGTTACACAGGAATTCTTGAAGGACCCCATTCCTACTGCCAGTCAACGTCGATGTGAGAAGTACTGATTACGATAGCGGACACACCCTTTCTCGATCGCTACAAATCGACATCATTGAATATATATAGATTGACATACGAAAGTTTATGCATGTTTACAATATTGCAGACCTTCATTTACAGATTAACTGCTGCTAAACGGTACGTCATATAGACAAACGGATTGTACTATAAGATGCCGTACTTAACGGTCTAAATGGCTTGTCCTCTGATATTTTCTCGTATCTCATCTATTCATGGGTCAGATGTATTTACAATCAAGAAATACAGTCAAATCAACTGTATAAGGGAGTGAGAGACGACAAAATGTCAAAGGACCAAAATTGTAGATCATTCCAAGTTGAACGGAGATTGTGCCATCCGTTTAGCCAGGAAATACCTCGAAACGAAGGTCTGCACCGTCACTAAAATTGCTTCCATATTTCGATATTCTTCGGGGATAAAAAGTGAAAAATTAAAAGATATTGGAAGTTTTCCGTCGGTTACAGGCTAAAACGTATAATTTTGACACATTTCAATTTTCTAGCTCGTCTGGCAGATTGTGCCGCAATCTTGCTTTTGGGAGAGGGGGGTAAAAGTTAGGACATGCTGGAAACTAAAGCAAAAAAATATGCATATGATCATTATTTCCCCTTAAAAGGATAGCTGTACGAAAGTTTCGACAAAATAGTCAATAGATAAGTAATCTGCTACACGTACAGCACCTTCTAGGCTATATTCGCTGGACTTAGCCTGCAAAACCGACCATTCACGATATTTCCCTTATTAATCCTCCTATCGAAAAAATGTGCATGAGAAAAAATTTTAGAAATGGATTTCCATCCAGGTTGGTCGTTTTTCAGTCAATTTTGTCGTATATGTCGTGGGAGAGTAAAATCACTGTTTCGGTTCCCTATAAACGCCCAGTCCATTCCGGGAATTTGAAATGGTATGGACCTTGAAACCTACCTTTGGACAGCTGGATGCTAAATAGAAAGTTTGGTTGAAATATCTTCAGTAGTTTTCAAGTTATCAAAAATAAGCTTTACACGGACCCGCTTTCAAGTCCGTTGGGACTTGTGCTGAAAAACCGTCCGTTAAAGATATCTCCTTTATTAATCATCCTATCGAAGTGATTCACACGAGAAAAAGTTTTAGAAATTGATTTCCGTTAAGGATGGGAGTTTTTTCCATTTATTTTGGATGTGCATATTTTGTGGGAGTACAAAATCATGGTTTCGGTTTCAAATAAACCCCCAGTAAATTTAGGTATTCAGAAATAATATTGGCCCTAAATCCTAAACAAACAAACAAACAAACAAACAGACACCAAAGCTAAAAAATATGCAATTGGTCATTATTATACTTGAAACGGATAACCGTACGGAAATTTTGCCAAAATAGTCAATGTACAGAAACACGGCCTTTACGATGTTATTTATCTATAAAAGAACATGAAAGCCCCAGAGGCTCTTAACTTGGAAGCGTGGGTTAGCGACCACAGGGTCCTTTTGTGTCCTGACATCTTTTCCGCTTACTTATGCCAGGCTTCTCTCTTTCATCTATCCTATCCGATCTCCATCGGTCAACTCTTGGTCACTTCCCACCCCGACGGTATTAGGTTCAGAAGGCCTATGGAGTCTTTCATTTTCACCCCCTTCGTGGCTCGTGTCTTTCATTGGCCGATACCTTCATTTATCGACGTTTCGGATCCCTTCCATTGTTTCTCTGATTAGTGTTATATAGAGGGTGGCTGCCTAGTTGTACTTCCTCTTAAAACAATAATCACCACCACAAGAACATGAAAGTAATTAACATCGTCACCTTTTTATTCCATTATTTTTGCTGGTAAACCTACAACTATTCAAGATCTACAAGAAAGATTACATGTAGGGTTGGTAATATTTTTGCATTTCGAAGTCTTAAATTTAGCATTTTTAAACATATGTACACTTTTGAATTTGTTTTTTATAGTGTTATGAAGAAAGACAGGTATAATATTAACGTGAAACTAAATATCGCATTTGCATAGAGCTAACAGTAAAATAAGAATGAATAAAGTGTAGTAGAATTATACATTCATTTTAAATTGATGTAGACTAAAGCATAATACAGAAGAAAAGCACGTTTATAATTGACTATCTAATGTACCCGTGCTTCGCTACGGTATTGTATATTGTATACGAATCTATACGTAAATTACTGTATACGCAGTGAGAAAGATTATATTAGATTGCATGTCTCTTAACGTATCCGAGAAAAAACACGGTGATGACCGCGTACGTTGCTTTCGATGTACGGCGGGCGTTGGGAAGTTTTCATAATAATAGCAGGCCACGTTTCCTACTGCTATTCACAATTGAGTTCGGGAATTTCTACTATAATGGCAGACTGACTTGCCTAATGCCATTCACAATGGAGATGGGGAGTTTTCATTATAAAGAGAGAAAAACGCCTCAGAATGGCAGCTTGGAGCCTCTCTTGCCTTCTACCCAACGACCCAGTAGCGGTGATTAGGGGGGAAAAATAAATAAATTGTTATTCCATTTTAGCCACCTGATTTTTTTAAAAGTTGCGGCAGACTGAAGAACCTATCAGTTATTTAAAACATCTCCTGTAACTAGGAATTACAAACAAAGCAATTTGTACAATCCCTATGTTTTTAAAAGCTGATTCCTTCCTTTAACTTCTTTAATTATTAAGAAAAATACTTAGCGGAAATGCGTACAAAATGCCGTTTTTTGCGGCTAAACGATTCGTACAGCGTCACAGCAACTAGTGGAGACTTGCGCAGCAATGTGTAGCTTGTGCTGTGAAGAAGGGTAGCAGGGTTTTTTTTTTTTTTTTTTTGTCAAGGTCATGGACACTTTGTATTTGGTATGATTCACCCTCTTGCCGCGCGCATTCGTCAGTCTGGCAGTCTCACTCTGTAAGTGTGTCTGTTACTTTGTTAGTGTATAGTCAAATACTAACTTACATTTTAATTGTATAACCACGCGAAATTTCTATTTAATTGTAATTCACGCGTAATTATTGTTCCTTTGGTGAAAGTTGTATTGTATAGTACTATTAATTACCACGCTAAATTTGGTAGATTCAACCTTTATGTCTCTGTCGAAATTCGCTCAGAGAGCATCCAAAAACCTTACGCCCGCTATAACCTTCAGACCCGGATACTTTTTGGTGTCTGTAAATATTTGTTTTCCCCCACTTCAATCACTCAATCGCCGCTACTGCAACGAACAACCACGAGTTTACAAGAGTGACGACGAAAACGGCATTACAATTACATTACTCACCTGGCAAGCAGCAGGAGACGTTGCCATGGTGACCGGTAGGTTTGTTGTCGGTTACTCAATTCAGAGCATGAAACCCGCAGAAAATAGCATTTTTTTCCCCGTCATCTGAAGAGTAAGCGAATTTATGTACATAACAAAAGTTATCAAAAATAAGGTTCCTAGAAGGAAACCATAATTTAATTTCATCGACTGCAAATGTTAAAATCATTTGAGCTCTTTGGGCTTTTTCAATTTTGAAATTACCAGCGTTTCGCCCCAGTGTAGCAGTGGGCTCATCAGTTGGATTGCTACACCTTTCCAACATTTTAACATTTGCAATAGATGAAATTAAATTATGGTTTCCTTCTAGGAACCTTATTTTTTATATACAGGCCAAAGGCAGGCATCTATACAAGTGGAGGCACATGCTTCCCCTAGTGCACCGTCACTGCATTGTCCTACATAGGAGGCTTGCAGTGGTGTCTCAACGGCGCACTAGCCGCCAGCGTCTTGGAAAGGTGATGAGTCCACTGCTACACTGGAGCGAAACGCTGGTAATTTCACAATTGAAAAAGACTAAAGAGCTAAATGATTATAACAAAAGTTGTTTAAAATGAAGGTACGTTTCACATATGGTCTACGGATTTTACAGAAAATCAATAGTGTAAGAGATTTAAAAAAAAAAAATACTGTTCTGGTCTTCCTATAAACCCCCAGTCTATTCTGTGATTTCAAAATCATATGCATATCTATATCTACTCCTGGATGAGTATACTCTACATAAGAACTTTGGTCGAAATCTATCCAGCTGTTTCGCCGTGATAGTGGAACAGACGGACAAAAAGTCATCAAAGCTAAAAACCACTGATACGGACTTGAGCTGACATAAAACGGATACATATCTGAAAAATTGGCAACATAAACGATATTGCAGACAGCGGACCCCGCACAACTTTATTTTTGTACTGTAGATATAGAAACCAACTGCAACTGACAAAGCAGTTTTAAATAACTGATCAAACCTTGGGTTACGGTAACACAGCAAAATAATTGTAATGTTTTCCTATAGCTGTGGTGTACAGCTTTCTTGCCCTTCTGATTTTGCATTTTATTAATATACACATTTACAGTGGCATACTGAGACATTTAAATACTTACAACTAATTTAATACAATTATTTTCCTGTTTTAATTGGTGAATAGCCCTTCTAAGTAACCTGTTACACGCTCGTTCATATTTAATTTGTCATTTCACAATGGATCTGAAACCTAATTCTATTATCACTGCAACTCTGGGATGTACACACTCATATCCCCTAACTCTCTCTCGTCGAGATCCGTCCGGTCCCTTTGAAAAAGTGTGTTTTAGAATAACGTCCCCACGGCACTTAACGCCCTTGAAAGGGCCTTGGCCTGCTCAGCGACCGCTCCTCAGCCCGAAGGCCTGCAGATTACGAGGGGTCGTGTGGTCAGCACGACGCATCCTCTCGGCCGTTTTTCTGGGCTTTCGAGACCGGGGCCGCCATCTCACCGTCAAATAGCTCCTCAATTCTAATCACGTAGGCTGAGTGGACCTCGAACCAGCCCTCAGGTCGAGAGAAAAATCCCCGACCTGGCCGGGAATCGAACCCGGGGTCTTCGGGCGAGAGGCAGGCACGCTACCCCTACACCACGGAGCCGGCGTATTTCAGAATGCCTAAAGAAACATCTTCTAAGTCTTGCTGGCTGAATCAGTGGATCACTGAAATTCCCAATTTCCCAATCGATGGACGGGTAGTCTTCTGCCAAGCTAGAAGTAAGAAGGTCCTCTTTTTTTTTTTTTTTTTTTTTTTTTGTGACTAAGGAGTATGATTGCGCTTCGTTGTAGCATTTATAGGCCTATTAATTTACTAGCAGTTACCTGAGGCTTCGCTCGCATGGATTTCGTAATTTAATAAAAATAATCGTTACTCGGCATTGTACTTAGACATTATCTGGAAATCCCTTAAGTATAAAAACTCACCGAAAAATTGAGTTTTATTTACCCCAGAAACTCTTTGTAAACCACATTTGTGGTATTACCTTTTGGGGCTAAGACGACAATGCGACATAAAGCTGCACATGTGAGAAACAGTCTTCTCTCAAGTCGAAAAAATAAATACATGTTTCTTCATTTTTAAAGGAGATTCCAAATATCTATTTTCACATCTGTAACAACTTCAGTTTTTGAGATATAAGTATCCTCATAAAAAATAACCCAACTCTTTACTTCACTTGTTTTCACCCCCGTTAAGTGCCTTTTCCGAAAACAAGAAGGTACATGTTCCTGTATTCTTAAGGACTTTCCAAACACCAAGTTTCTTGTCTGTAACATGTTAAGTTTTTAATATATACTGTAGATATACCGGTACTCATTTTTAAAATTCACCCGCTTTTTCAATTCTTTTCAGCCCCTTAAGTGCACTTTCCGGAAACAAAAAATACATGTTTCTTTATATTGAAAGGAAATTCAAAATACCAAGTTTCACGTCTGTAACAGCTTCAGTTTTTAAGATATAAGTATCATCATAAAAATAATTCAAATCCTTCCTTACTTATTTTCAAGCCCGACCCCCCCCCCCTTTAAGTCGATTTTCCGAAAACAGAAAATACGTGTTTCTTTATTTTTAAAGGAGATTCCAAATACCAATTTTCATGTCTGTAACATCTTCAGTTTTTGAGATATAAGTATCCTCATAAAAGGAATTCAAATCCTTTTTACCCCACCCCCGCCCTTTAAGTTGATCCCCCCACCTGAAAATGTGCGTGTTCCTTTATTTTTAAAGCAGATTCCAAATACCAATGTTCACGTCTGTAATCTTCAGTTTTTAGATATAAGTTTCTCCATAAAAAGTTCAATTTTTTCAGTTCCTTTCACACTCCGTCCTTAAGTGAGTTTTCCGAAAACAAAAAATACGTATTTCTTTATTTATAAAGGAGCTTCCAAATACCAATTATCATAACTGTAACATCTTCAGTTTTTGAGATATATGTATCCTCATAGAAAGAATTCAGTTCCTTCTTCACCGCCCCTCCCTCCCCCAAGTTGATTTCCCCCGCCAAAAATACGTGTTTCTTTATTTATAAAGGAGTTTCCAAATACCAAATTGCATGATTGTAACATCTTCAGTTTTCGAGATATTTGTATCCTCATAAAAATAATTCAACTCAATTTTCACCCCCCCCCCCAGCAAGTTGATTCCCCCCCAATGCGTGTTTCTTTATTTTTAAAGGAGATCCCAAATACCAATGTTCACGTCTGCAACATATTTAGTTTCTGACATATAAGTATCCTCATAAAATTATTCAACTAATTTTTCAATTCTTTCACCCCCTCCCTTCCGTGGATTTTCCGAAAACAAACAAGTATTTCTTTATTTTTAAAAGATAAAAATACCAATTTTCACGTCTATAACATGTTAAGTTTTTGAGATATACTGTAGATATGCTAACTTTAAAAATTCACCCCCTTTTTCAGTTCTCCTTAAGTGTATTTTTCGAAAACGAATTATCCATGTTTCTTTACTTTTACAGGATATTCCAAATACCAATTTTCAAGTCCGTAATATGTTACATGTCTGAGATCATTTGCACACATAGTCTTTTTTAAAATTCACCTCGTTTGTCACTCCTCTTCCTCCCCTATTCATTGGATTTTTCAAAAATACAAAAATACATTTTTCTTTATTTTCAAAGGAGATTCCAAATACCAATTTTCATGTCTATAATGTCTTCAGTTCTTGAGATATAAGTGTCCTCATAAAAGGTATTCAACCCTTTTTACTCCTTTTTCACACCCTTAATGGAATTTTCCGAAAACAAAAAATACGAGTTTCTTTACTTTTTAAAGGAGATTCCAAATACCAATTTTTACGTCTGTAAACTGTTAAAGTTTTGACATACAGATATCC
Organism: Anabrus simplex; assembly: GCF_040414725.1. Lineage (NCBI taxonomy): Eukaryota > Metazoa > Arthropoda > Insecta > Orthoptera > Tettigoniidae > Anabrus > Anabrus simplex. The sequence goes on from NC_090265.1 coordinate 1,061,107,813, forward strand.
TCATTTTAACAATTTACCACCACCCCCTCCCTTAGTGAGCACCTAATATAAATGTATCTTCAAAATTTCATTTCTTTGTGTCCAGTAGTTTTGGCTCGGCGAAGATGAATCAGTCAGTCAGTCAGTCAGGACAAGTTATTATATATAATAGATGTATCGTGGCAAGTTGTTCTGTTGCAATGCTATACAGGGTTTTTCAGCCAAGATGTCCACCTCAAATAACTCGTGAACTGTTCAAAATATCGACATTCTGCTTTCGCTTTCAGTAATACTAAATAGAACTACCTACGTTGTTTTCTATACCTCGACTATAACTTACACATATTAATTCAATGATTATTTTGAAAATCGGACAAGTACTTCTCGAAAAAATATAATGTATTGAAACGTGTTTCATTTGCCAGTCGGGGATTGCCCAGTTCGATTCGCGTTGCGCTACGCATGGAACATGAGCTGGTTGTTGATGTACAGAGTTGATTCCCCTTCTTCTGACAGCTGGGTATTTTACACTGACTGACAGAGCAAATGCAACACCAAGAAGGAGTGGTTCGAAAGGGACGAAAGTTGAGGAAAAAACAGAGACGGCACGGACGAATAATTGATGTTTATTTCAAACCGATATGCAGGTTACACAAAGCGCACGGCATCGACTCAGTAGGATGTAGGACCACTGCGAGCGGCGATGCACGCAGAAACACGTCGAGGTACAGAGTCAATAAGAGTGCGGATGGTGTCCTGAGGGATGGTTCTCCATTCTCTGTCAACCATTTGCCACAGTTGGTCGTCCGTACGAGGCTGGGGCAGAGTTTGCAAACGGCGTCCAATGAGATCCCACACGTGTTCGATTGGTGAGAGATCCGGAGAGTACGCTGGGCACGGAAGCATCTGTACACCTCGTAGAGCCTGTTGGGAGATGCGAGCAGTGTGTGGGCGGGCATTATCCTGCTGAAACAGAGCATTGGGCAGCCCCTGAAGGTACGGGAGTGCCACCGGCCGCAGCACATGCTGCACGTAGCGGTGGGCATTTAACGTGCCTTGAATACGCACTAGAGGTGACGTGGAATCATACGCAATAGCGCCCCAAACCATGATGCCGCGTTGTCTAGCGGTAGGGCGCTCCACAGTTACTGCCGGATTTGACCTTTCTCCACGCCGACGCCACACTCGTCTGCGGTGACTATCACTGACAGAACACGACGTTCCGCCATTCCCTCATCCAAGTCGCTCTAGCCCGGCACCATGCCAGGCGTGCACGTCTATGCTGTGGAGTCAATGGTAGTCTTCTGAGCGGACGCCGGGAGTGCAGGCCTCTTTCAACCAATCGACGGGAAATTGTTCTGGTCGATATTGGAACAGCCAGGGTGTCTTGCACATGCTGAAGAATGGCGGTTGACGTGGCGTGCGGGGCTGCCACCGCTTGGCGGCGGATGCGCCGATCCTCGCGTGCTGACGTCACTCGGGCTACGCCTGGACCCCTCGCACGTGCCACATGTCCCTGCGCCAACCATCCCCGCCACAGGCGCTGCACCGTGGACACATCCCTATGGGTATCGGCTGCGATTTGACGAAGCGACCAACCTGCCCTTCTCAGCCCGATCACCATACCCCTCGTAAAGTCGTCTGTCTGCTGGAAATGCCTCCGTTGACGACGGCCTGGCATTCTTAGCTATACACGTGTCCTGTGGCACACGACAACACGTTCTACAATGACTGTCGGCTGAGAAATCACGGTACGAAGTGGGCCATTCGCCAACGCCGTGTCCCATTTATCGTTCGCTACGTGCGCAGCACAGCGGCGCATTTCACATCATGAGCATACCTCAGTGACGTCAGTCTACCCTGCAATTGGCATAAAGTTCTGACCACTCCTTCTTGGTGTTGCATTTGCTCTGTCAGTCAGTGTAACTGTTCACTACTTATTCGAGGTGGACAACTTAGCTGAATAACCATTTAAAATCTAGGCTATGTATGATGAGGATGCTGTCTATACTGTATCCAAGGAAGGCATGTCCTGCCCATCGGTTTGATCTGATTTGACGTTCCTGAAGGCAACTTCCGGGAGCCATCACAGAGATGGAGAGAAGTGGTATGCCGCTGATGAAGTCCATTAGGATTGTGAAAGAAGTAGAGGGAAGTCTTGAGCATACATCTGGAAAGGCAGTCGCTATTAGGTAAAAGTCTCATAGGGTCATGCAACGATTGATCGACAGAAGTTGATTTACGTCGCACCGACTCACGTATTCTAAATATTCAAAAACATTCAAAGCGAAACTCGTACAGTAATATAATGACATGTATAATAGTAAGAAAACGACATGCAGTACATCAACGAAATGAATATTTGATAATACTAAAGAGTATAACATTCATACAATCCATACTTAGCCATAATTTAGAACAATGCAACAGAAAATTACATTTTGTCACAACAGAACATTTTTTGTCTATATAAATAAAATCGTAATGACCGTGTGTCTGTACATTGACTATTTAGGCGAAATTTTCATTCGGTTCTCCGTTTCAGGTGTAATAATGACCATCTGCATATGTTTTAGCTTTGGTGTTTGTTTATCTGAATTCTTATAACTTGAAAACTGCTGAATATATTTCTACCAAACTTCATATTTAGAATCCACCTGTCCATGGGTAGGTTTTAGGACCAAGATTGTTTCTAAATCCTTGAAATGACTGAGGGTTTATACGAAACCTAAACCGTGATGTTGCACTCCCACAAAATATACACAATCAAACTAATGGAAATCTACCTGCCTTAATGGAAATCAATTTCCAAAATTTTGTTCTCATGTGTATCATTTCGATATGAAGATTAATAAGGGAGATAGCATGAACGGATCGTTTTTCACTCTAAGTTCGAGCGGACGTTTTTTAAGCTTTTTGTCGTGTTGTCTATTCGTCCGTTTGTTGAGTTCTTATAACTGGGTAACTACTCTGTATATTTCTACCAAACTTTATATCTGCCCTTGGGTAGGTATTATTATTTCTAAATCCCGGGTTGGTTTGAAGGTTTATAGGAAGTCGAAACAGTGATTTTATCCTCCCACAAAATATACATGACCAATATTAATGGTAAACTACCAGCCTTAATGGAAATCAATTTCTAAAAGTGTTTTTCTCATGTGCACCTTCTCGATAGGAGGATAACAAGGGAGTTATCATTAATGGACTCTTTTTACAGACTGTCATGTTATTTGTAGTTGGGTTAAATGATTTCACTAAAGAGCCATTTTACTCTTTTCGATAGGACAGATAATGAGAGAGATCTTTTATTTATTTATTTATTTATTTATTTATTTATTTATTTATTTATTTATTTATTTATTTATTTATTTATTTATTTATTTATTTATTTAGCGTATGATGCTACAGTTGACAATCGACTCTGTACAAGTTCTTCAACAGGCACAACAATTTTGACTATATACTATATATATATGTATACAAACTCCGCATTAAAAAGGTTAATGGGGGTCTTTCAGTCTCTTATAGACGAATGTCCAGCTCTTCCAGCCAAGACAGTGCCTCAGGGGTCACTCGATGAATGTCCTCGATGGAATCAGCAAAAGCTCGCAGTGGGCAGTCCTTCAGAATGTGCACGATGGCTTGCACTTCAGGACCACAGTCACAAGCTGGAGAGTCGTTCCAGTCCCGCTGATGCAGAGCAGAAGCACTTCTTCCAGCTCGCAGCGTATCGTGTTAAGTGTGGTCCAGGTGGAGCGAGGAAGGTTGAACCCAGGCAACTTTGTAGTTGGATCCCTGATGTTGACAATGCCATGAGGGTGTGATTGAGACTATTCGTGTTTCCATATTTCACCAGGCTTGAGACCGACTCATTGGCTGAATGGTCAGCGTACTGGCCTTCGCTTCAGAGGGTCCCGGGTTCGATTCCCGGCCGGGTCAAGGATTTTAACCTTCATTGGTTAGTTCCAATGGCTCGGAGGCTGGGTGTTTGTGCAGTCCCCAACATCCATGCAAATCACACACCGCACATAACACTATCCTCCACACCAATAACACGCAGTTACCTACACATGGCAGATGTCACACACCATCATCGGAGGGTCTGCCTTACAAGGACTGCATTCGGCTAGAATAGCCACACGAAATTATTATTATTGTTGTGTGTGTCCTCCGCGCCTACAATCTCTGCAGCCCGCCCGACACATGGATGTTTCCAGAGACCACGAGGCGGACTGCAGTGCGCTGACGTGATCGTCTGTAACGTCAGCCAGCACTATATAAGGAGCAACGTTCCTCGCCTCTCCAGGACTCCTAGTGTCCAACGACCAGACTACACCGCAAGTCAGACACGGAGGCACCCTCTTAAAAATGTGTTCTGAATAGGTGGACTTATTCCTGGTCGTGAGGTTTCACCTCTGGACATTGTCTCATTCATCCTGCATCCCGTAGCCACGTCGAACACCCATCCAAGCATTCTGCTACTCACTCAAGTCCCCTACAGTGCTCCGACTCCAATCATAGCATTCTGCTATATATGTGAACACTAGACGCAAGTTCCTTGCAAGTTATACGCCTCCTGTTAGCATTCTGCTAATACGAACTCTCTCTACAAGTTACACTTGTTATTATACGTGACCGATAGTTTTCGACTATCAAGAACATTCTCTCATTTGAACAGACTGTCTCATCAAGACAAGATTGAATGTATATAGGAATCTCCATTTGAATCGTTTGTTGCAGAAACAGCACTTCTCCACTTTTTGACACTATATGAGTTATTAATACTGCCGTGATTAATGCACGAAGGGCTACCATTTTGTGCAGAAAAAAACACTTCTACCGTATATCTCTGCCTGTCAGTCGCGAATGAAAGTTTCCGTTTTGTGCAGAAAGAACACTTATCCTGGAGAGGTGTTCTTTTTACTTCAAACCAGCCCGTTTTACAAAGTAGTTGTGTCAGTTCTTTCACTTGAGTCGCTAGGAAGAGGCGTGAAAAGAGATGCAAAAGTCGCGTTTCTTATAAATCAATTTATGGAGTTTCAGTATGTGGCAAAACATGTCTTAGGAAAATACTGTATTGATGGACTGTGCGTTCATACTTTCAAGTTGCTTATTTCTTCAAACCGTCTCCATGTGTTACCGACTAAACTTGCTTATCCATAAGGCTGTGTTCCATTAAATGAAAAGAAATTAACAGACATGAAGAAGTTGGAATCTTACATACCAGAAGAACACCATGAGTTTTATAATGCATGAACAACATCAGCGCAATAGAAGTGAGAAGCATTGTTCAAAGATAACAGACTTACATGTTACTTGTATTATATTATGTTGTTTTGTTTTATATATTTTTTGAACTTTGGAAAGGGACATAAAAGGTGTATTCTTCTGTTTATTTTTCTATACAATGTGGTCTAATCATAATATGTGCAAATAAGTAAGTCTTACAAATAACTATTAAATAATGGGTTTAAACACTGTATTTCCTCAGTACAAATAAAGTTCCTTTTGAAACTGAAATGACGTTAAAATCAATGTTACACTTCCTTATATTCTCATTAATGGTGTTTGTTGCAGAAACAGCACGTCTCCACCATTTTCAACAAAGTCTGTAAAGGAACGTATTGGACTAATTCATACAAACAACCTATCTGTCATAGTCATTTCAACAGTAGAATAAGCATAATAAATATCGGAAGGATAGAAATGACATTACACACTACAGACAGTTTTTCCTGTTTTCTGAACAATTTGGTACGTTGGAGATGTGTTGTTTCTGAAACAAACGATTCATTTGTACCTATGTAAATAATACTCAGGCCGTCAGCATACTACCTTATATTGACATTAAACGTGTGCAACTCAACAAGCTTCAAGAAAAGTTCGTTCTATTTCATGTGCACATTATATAAATGTGTTGAAGCAATAAACTGTTATGTTGTGCCTTGTATGCAACAATTATTATTATTATTATTATTATTATTATTATTATTATTATTATTATTATTATTATTATTATTATTATTATTATTATTATCAGGCTTGAAATGTGAATTAACTAATTCCATTGCCGCCTTCCAAGCAAGTTTCCGTGATTTGAGTCTCATTACAGCATTTTCATCTGTATCCTGATGTATTGGGAGGTAAATGTTCTTCGCTATCCTGGTCCACAGTCTAACAAGGGCGCTTTGCCGTCTGGTGTGGGTAGGCTGAATGTTGTTCAGTAATGGTAACCAATGAATAGGAGTAGAGCGCAATGTACCAGATATAATTCTCATTGTGTTGTGCAGTTGCACATCAAACAGACTAGTGTGGGAGCTATTGAGCCATACAGGGGAGCAATATTCAGCTGGTGAATATACTATTGCTAGAGCAGTTAGTAGTGTACACGCATCTGTGCCCCATGAAGTACCAGCTAGTGTACCCAGCAAGTTGTTACGGCTTTTAAGCTTAGCAGCCAGTTTCTCAAGATGGCTCGATAGGTTAAGGACTTGTCTAAAGTTACATCTAGATATTTTGGGTTGGTATTGCACTGCAGTGTGTAGTTGATAGTTTTCCAGCCTGGTATTTAGGTGGAACGTAACCACCTCTGTCTTTAGTCGACTATGTTTCAGGCGCCATTTTCTAAATAATCATCCATCGTGTCAAGGTCTTGGGATAGAATGTCTTCTGCCTCATCGAAGTCTGTTCTTTTTATGGTGAGGTTGATATCATCTGCATAGATGAACTTGCGAGATACGGTTTCTGGGAGATCATGGATGTATAAGTTAAAGAAAATGGGAGACAAGACTGATCCCTGTGGCAAGCCATTATTAAGTTTATGGAATCTACTACGGGCATGGTCTGTATGTATTTAGAAAAATCTGTTACTGAGCATATTTTTTATCAGAGTGAAAATTTTAAGACTTGGTATATCCCTGCTAAGTTTCAGGAGAAGGCCTTCCTTCCAAACGGTGTCATAAGCAGCCATGAGATCAAGGAACACGATAATTTTTTCATTTTCCTCTCGAATCCTGTTTCAAGGTAGAAAGTCACAGAGAGACCCTGATCGCCGCAGTCTCGACCATAGCTTGCTCGAGTGGAATAAGGTGTTCAATTGCAGGAGATATTATATTGAGGATCAATCTTTCTAGAAGCTTATATGTAATACTTAGTAGAGCTATGGGTCTATAGCTTTGAGGTGATTTGGGATCCTAGCCTGGTTTGAAGATAGCAATAATTTTAGCCGTTTTGAATAGAGCAGCCAAGCGGCCCGATTGCAGAACATCACTGAAGAAAGAAGGAAGCCAATGGATGGTTGCTGGACCACAGTTCTTTATAAGTTCTGGCATTTCTGAGTGTGTCCAAACCTTTGTGAACCTCTTCTGAAGCAAATGGACTTGTATGCTGGTCATTTGGCTGGGTGTCTTGTTTTATCTGCCTTAGTTCCGATTTAACCTGCTTGGTGAATTTCTTATCCCCTGAAATACGCGATGTTGAGACGAGGTGATTAGCTATGATTTCCACATTGATTTAGGAGTGATTTCTTGATGGTGCGGAAGGTGGATTGAGCTTGCGGATGACAGACCATTCTTTTCTGCTGGAATGTGTGAACTAAAGATCACGTTCAGTTGTTACCCACTTCTCTCTTCTAACATTATCTAGGGATTTCAGGAGTTCGATTGCTTTTTCTTGACTACATTCTTCCACATATTCAGCGGACAAGCGACTAGTTTCCTCATTCCAACCTGGAATGTAATCCTTCCGATAGCCTCGAGGAATGTTTTTTTGCGTCAGATATTATTGTAACTGTTCGACCCCTCATCAAAACACTTGGGGAGATGAAAGTTATCTTGGGACACATGAATATCAAATAAACTATTTGTGGCTTGCCCGCAAATTGCCACGCAAATAGAAACAATTAACATTCCATGGTTTCCCATTTCTCTATGTAATGTTTGGGCGCCAGGGTTACAGTTTTAAACAAAACTGTAAACCAAAATTTATATTTACTAGCATAGAGACTTATACTTAAATCACAGGGGTAGGATTTTAAATAATTAACCATTAAGTATCGCTTAAGAAAGAAAATTAACGCAATATAAAATACAAATGAATTTATTATACAAAAAAATGAGATGAATCGGAAAAGTTTCCTTAAAGCGTGGAGAATTTATAATTTACTTTACTTAATTTATTATTGCTTGCTTTATCTAATTGAAGCTCACCAATTGCAGCATCCGTTGATGTCATCTGGTTTCCGTGGTTACTCGTACTCTTCTTCTCGATGTAGAATTTGCTCCATGGACATCCTTCCTTCCTTCCCTGATGTAGTATGGGCTATCTAGACTAACACTCCCTAATTGCCTAGTCTTTAAATTAGACATTGGCCCTATACTTGTATAAACTGATCAGCGTTGATCGTATGAGGAGAAAATTCAGAGAGATGAATTTTTTCATATTAGTAGAAATCTCAATCCAACTGAGCTATACTATTTATACGGTACAGACTTATACCAAATTCCATAGACTTGAACTAAACATAGTTCTTCGTCCAGAAGATTTACTGAATATAACACAAGCCGTAAGCTTGTTTCGTTTCACGTAGATCCGATAACATAACCGCACCTAAGTACTGTATCGAAGCGACAACACATTGTACAAAAATAACTATGTCGCGGAGCGACCACACACTGTTTCAAAAATCAAATAACGTCGTTCAAAGTAGATGTTCACAGTAGAAGTAGTAGTGATGAAGTATCCGTAAGTATCTCGCTCCGCACTTGATAATATCACCGGGCTCCCCCACTCTAGGTAACAGCTTAATCTTAGATCTCTGTATAACGAAACATCTGATTCGTAGATCGCATTATCATCTCCCCTTCTCTTCTTTCTTGTCGAGTCCAGTAGGCGTGGCGATGATGTACTCTGACCAGCTTGCAAGCCTCGCGCGCGGGTCGCTGTTTACTGCCTTCGCCAAACCCATGATTCACGCAAAATCCCCAGCTTTAAGAATAACTTTCCGTATACACAAACATGAGATGAAATGAAAACAACTATGTCTCAACATATTGACCGTATTTACAACATAATGAATTCCTATCATACATAATATAATAATTTAAATAATAAAACGGTTATTATATATACAATATGATTCCAAAAGGCCTTGATTACAAATGATTGACGTTGAATAAATATGTTATTACGAATAATTGCCGATGGCGGATAAACTTGATATCAAATGATATCGCGTAAAATGATATTATATTAAATTAGTAGGGCTAGAGAAGCCTGGACGGTTACATTATTAGACCAATAAACCTACCGTAATTTTCTGAAGTTGAAGCTACACATCTAATATTGGCATCTGTGTGCAATGCATAAGCATTCCAACCAGCTTTTTGAAAGTTCCAGCGAGGTATAAGTATAGACCTAATGATGGGTATCTGCAGGCCAATTTTGTAAATTATTGGTTTATGTTGACTTCGAGGGAAATTTTTCAGTACCTGCCTGTGTACTGGGGAAGTCGCCATGAGTTGGAAGAAACGAAACACAGATCGGGTGAATAGTCTTTATTCCAACGGTCAGAGTGGAATGTCCCTATGTCCTTAGCATCGTAGACTAGCTAAAGGTTTCTTTTGTCCATCCATTCAGGCAGTCTGTCACCATTCTCATCACACTCATCATATCCCCAAAAATTGTGGTGGCTGCTGAAGTCTCCAATGATTATGTTATTTTCTGTAGGTACCAGCACGATGGGATCTGGCCAATTGACTATATATACATTGGTTATCACAACAATCTGCACTTGTATAGATGAGGAGAAGAAAGTTTGATTCACAACATTTTCAAGTACATCATAGTTCACTATATCATCCCTGACCAAAGTGGCAATGCCATATTTAGGATGATTTACTGCTGTTGCTAATTGGTATCCAGGAATTTTACCCTTACAGTTCAGTTGAAGGTCATCTTCCGTATGAGCTTCTTGAAGCAAACTTCATCAACGGAGTGATCCAGAAGGATTTTGGATAAGCATTCACTTTTTTCCTTACTGATTCCTTCGATGTTAAGTTGGCAGATTGTTAAATGAGAGCCGAAGGTTCGGGTATGGAAATGCGAGTCCTCAGAAATACTGTTTTATTATTATTTAAGTTGATTTCTCGATTGTCATAAACGTGAGGCCCTGTAGGGCAGTACGGCGGCATCTTATTGTTGTTATTGCTCTATTATCACCACCCAGAGGACACGTGCAGGGTACTTTAAGGTTAAACCTATGGACGTTGAGCAACGTTGTCCCCCATAAGAGGTGATCGTCAACGATTGGTTTTATGAGTCTTCAGCCACAGTGACACTCGCGGTTTCAGGTGCACAACACTATGTAACCGAGAAATAGGGATAATTACGCACAACTTCGAACCAGGAACTATATCGTTCAACAAACTCTGTGATCTAACCCCATTCTGCCTCCACTTTGTTCTCCTTTATCGTACTTCACGTTACTGCCGGTGCTTTCGTAGAAGAATATCAGTTTAACATGCCGTATTATTTGTTTGAATACAGGCATATGATTTCGCATAAATTCACGAAGGAATCGTGAAATCGATTACCAATTCCCGTGCAAAGAACGGGTACATATGCTAGTCTCAAAATAAAACTCGTACACTTTCTAACTAAAATACAATAATTGTCCTTTTCTACTGTATATGTTGGAAATAGAATACCAATCGAAATAATTAATACTTTGTAGGAAACCCTTTATTGTTTATAACGTCCCTCAATCTCCTGGGAATTGATTTCACCACCTTTCCACAGTAAGACACAGGAATGTTGTTCCATTCTTCTAACATTGCTTTCTTCAAGTCATTCTTGTTTCAGTAGAGTGCTGCTGTACTCTAAATTTGAGGTGAGACCATTGATGTTCTATTACCTTAACATCCGGTGATTGGGGTGGGATTTTTAATATCTTTGGGGACTTGTAAAGAATCCAGATGCGAACTTTCAGAGCCTGGTGTTTCGGATCATTATCATGATAAACTTTGAATGTACTGTTCTACCAACCCCAAGTTTTGAGCACTGAATTACACATTCTTCTGTAACATGTTTAAATATACATGTCGGTCCATAATGTTCTCTATGAACTCTAAATTATCCACCCCGCTAGCAGCCATACAGCCCCATATCATGAAATAACCGCCACCATGTTTCATAGATGGTCGTAGCTTCTTCTCTTGAAGTTCGGATTTGGACTACGCCATACATAAGCCCTCCTATCGGATCCGAAGAGGTTTATCTTACATTATTTTTAGGTGAAGTTATATGTTTTCCAAAATTCAAAATCCTTATTTTGGTGTTCCTTAGCAAATGCAACTCTCTTCCTTCTGTTGACTTCACAAAGGTTTCTTCCTAGCTATTCAACCGTTATAATTATGTTTCCGTAACACATTTTTCAATGTTTCAGGATTACATGTCTTTCCTAACCACTTTTCAGCCTCTAAAGTCAACGTAGGAGCAGATTACTTTGGATTATTTTCCACCTTATTAAGTACCGGTAACCAGCGTTCATCCCTTTGACTAAAGATTTTTCTGGAGCTCTCTCTCTCTCTCTCTCTCTCTCTCTCTCTCTCTCTCTCTTGCCTTGTTGACTAACACTTTTCGTTCTTTGAAACGTTTTATGATGTCCTGTACAGGGGAATGCGATCTATTTACGACTTTGGCTATTTCTCTTAGAGATTTACCTTGTCTATAATGGTGGATGATACGTCGACGTACCTCCAGTGAAGTTCGTCCATTTTGACTTCCCATTGCAGTTGTACTGTACCATACCTACGTACTGTAAGCAGATCTCGGAATGAAGCACGTCTAACCTGGGCACAAATCTGAGTAGGAATGAGGGATTGAATTGGCTGTGTACTGTTTACATTGACATCAGCAATGTACTATACAAGTTTCATTTTGACCTGTTATGCAGACAACTCACACAAACGATTTATTTTATATTTAATGCATAGATCCATTTTGTATTTGTGGGTTGATAAATAACACAAACTGATTATAGAATCCATGTATTTAGAGGATAAAACTACAGTTAAGTACGGAGAAGAACAAAACTCATGGTTAGTAATTGCAAGTCTCTATGTGTCCTCCATACTCCAACTGCTGAGTGCGAAATCGCATTAGTTACACACAGTTTGAATACACAACATTTCCTCCCTCTTTTAAATTGACTAGCTATGTCTATGGCGAGAACCTTACTTGTCTGCGACGTGTGCGTGTAGATCTGCCTGGTATGACTCGGGTAGCCGGTGTAGCTGGTGTTGGTGTTTGGTTTCCACGGATCACTTGTGGCATCCTCTCGACTGGTGCTGCAGTAGCTGGTGCTTGGAAGAACCGAACACGTCGTGGCCTAGGTGGAATTTCGACAAGTCCGTCACAGGTCGGTTCCGGGTTCCCTGTTTGCCTCTGTTCCTGGAAATTGCCTAATTTGGTCGATGTGGCGCTTTATGTGTTTTCCCTGGTGGTTGATCGCATAACGTAGATCTCCAGTGCGGGCTGCAATGGTACCGGGAAGCCACTTGTCCAGGTTCGGGTTGCCAGATAGGAAGAAAACAGACTGTCCCGCTTAGAGTGTGCGGAACGTCGAGTCCATTTCTGCTTTCTGTTTTTCGCAGACTCTAATGCGAACATCTTCGTGTCTCGCTAGGTTGAGACGTGTCCGAATTTCTCGTCCCAGAAATAGTTGATATGGAGATTGTCCCGTGGTAGAGTGCGGCGCTTTTCGGAATTGCTGAAGGAACTCGTTCAGGTTGGTCTACAGAGTTCCCTTGGTGGTCTTCATAGCGTAGAGCGCGTCCTTCACTGTTTGGACATACCGTTCTGCTTGGCCATTAGTTGATGGATGGTGCGGCGCTGTAAGCTTGTGGTACTTCACAATTTCCCCCACTGTTCTGCAGGAAGGCCTTGAATTCTTCTGCGATGAACTGCCTACCGTTGTCCGAAACGACGATGACGGGAGTGCCATGCGCTGTAAACAAGTCGTCCATTATGGCGATGTTGCTGCTGCTGTCGTGGAGGTCGTCGGCTTGACCTTGAGCCACTTGCTGTAGGCGTCTACAACAATCAGAAGCATGGTGTCGGCGACTGGACCTGCATAGTCGATGTGGATGCGTTCCCACGGTGTCTTCGGGTACTCCCAGTGATGCTCGCGAAACTTGGGTGGAACGTGTCCATGGGTTGCGCATCTGGTGCAGGATTTCACAATCTTCTCAATGTCAGAGTCAATACCTGGCCAAAACACGAAGGAACGTGCCATTCCCTTCATTTTGACGATTCCGAGATGAGCTGCGTGCAGGACACTGAGGATGGCATCTCGTAGTACAGGCGGGACTACTACTCTGTGCTCAAACATCAATCACTTAGCGGCGAGTGTGTATTTCGCCTTGGGTGCCTTTAAGTCATTGTGAGTGAGATCTTGGCCTCCTTTCAGAAGTTTGACAAGTCTGCCCAGATGAGTGTCCTTATTCGTCTCGTGCGATGGCTTCGGCTTTGACGGTTAATTGCTGCGTCTGGTGAACTGTAAATAAATCAAAATCATCGTAATCCTCTGTATCTTCCCTTTGGTGCAGGATTGAGTTTTGGATCTTGTTGACAGTCGATGGTAACGGTGCTCTGGAGCAGTAGTCAGCGTTAGCATTTTGCTTCGACGTTTTAAAAGACAGTGTAGTTCAAACGTGAGAGGTAGCCGGCATAATTGGCCATGCGACCAATGCACAGGACTGGTAGTGATTTCTCTGGGTGCAGGATCTGTGTCACGGGTTTGTGATCTGTGATCAACGTGAAGTGGTGAGCATACAGACAGTTGAAAAACTTCTGTACTGCCAAGACGATGGCGAGCGCTTTCTTATCGATCTGGGGGTACCTCTGTTCTGTTGCCGACATTGTCCGACTAGCGTATGCCATAGGCCGTTCGTGTCCGTTGCTGAGCCGGTGTGACAGCACTGCGCCAAGACCGGTTTTGCTGGCGTCTGTTGCCAGCAAAAGTGGTAATGCTGGATCATAGTGCATAAGGACCTGCAGCGAGGTTAGAGCATCCTTCATACCCTGGTAAGTCCTGTCGTCCTCTAGCGTCCATACGAGAGGATCCTTCAGCATTATGTCCCTGAGTGGTCGATCTCTTGTTGACAGGTTGTGGATGAAGGCGCTGTAATATGTCGCTTTACCCAGAAACAACTGGAGTTCTTCTGGGGTCGTAGGTTTCGGCGCATCTCGTACAGCACGGATGTGCGCGTCAGACTTATGGATGCCTGATGCATCGATCTTGTGGCCAAGAGCTTCCAGGACAGGTTCAGCGAAGCTGCACTCGGCTTGGTTGAGCTTCAGATCATGTTGGCGAAAGCGCTCCAGTTTAGCGGTGAGGACCTCTATCAGGTTTTCAAAACTATCGGCAAAAACAATGGTGTCGTCAAAGAAACTTACGATATTTGGGAGGTTCTGCAAAGCAGTGTCCATTCGCCGCTGCCAGAAGGCGGGGATGTTGGCTGCTCCGTATACAGCACGAGTTGAGCGGATCACGCCATGGGTTGGAGTGTTGAGCGTGAGGGCACGGCTGAATTCATCATCAATCTGGAGATGAGTGTACGCGTCCGTGACATCCAGGTGGCAGAAAATGGTGGCGCCGCGCATCCGGATGAAGAGGTGCTCCACTTTGGGAATTGGGTGTTCATCTATGATGATCCGCGGGTTGAGAGTAGGTTTGTAGTTACCCGTAATTCTCAACTTTCCGTTCTTCTTCACGACGACATGAGTTGTTGGCGCCCACTCTGAGTATTCTACTCTCTTGTAGAAACCAGATTCGATCTTGGCATCGATTCTCTGGCGTAGGTACATCGCAGGGCCACAGGAACTTCACGTGCTTGGGAGAAGATAGGGGTGGCACCATCCTTCAGGTGCATCTTTGCTGGTGGGCCTGACAGCTTCCCGGGGGTATCGCTGAAGACATCCTGGTACTGGTTGAGGACGGCATCCAGTTCCTTTCGCTGGTCCAGGGACAGAGACTGCTTGACGGAGAGTTGATGGATCTGTCCCGGTCTTCCAAAAAGCCGCTCGAAATTGATCTTTCGTGCGAACTCAGAGATCCACTCTCGACCAAGGAACGTCTCAAATTCATCGTCCAGTGAACAGTGTCGGACTTAGAGAAAATTTTCAAGACTTGGTAAATCTCACCATTTTCAGAGTATTTAATAGTGATGTGATAATTTACTTTACATCTCTGACTTTAACTCGAGTGAACCTGACTGTTTGAAACTTGTACTATTTTTCGAGGCAGAATAACTTGTAATTTTATTAGAGACAGAATAAATTAAAAACATGTTACAGCTGATGAACGTGTGCAAGTTAATGACATTTTAGTTGTGAGTATTTCGTTTACTGAAACAGACTATCTCATAATAGTGTTTTAAAATACACGTCTAATGGCAATTTTGAACTATCAGCATATTTAATCTTTCGTCGCGAATGCGTGAAGTTTTACTTCATTCTACTCTACCGCAATCAATACTTATAAACTTTCACAAGATATAACATTTCGTCATTTTGAATAGACTGTGATCTCCGTGTGACAATACTTGTAAATAATAATGAGATATAACATTTCGTCATTCTGAATAAACTGTAATTTACGTGTGAAGACACTTGTAAATATTCTCACTGTGCTATTATAAAATTGCGATTTCCAGAGCAGTGTTCATTATTAATTTACTGCCAGACTTTGTACATGTGCACTTAACATCACACTGTGTTCGTCATCTGATTCGTGAAAATCTGAAATAGGTTAGATAGGACACTCAATAATCATTACTGGTCACTTGAACTTTTCGTGTTTTAAACCCAACGCGTTAAAACCTGACGAGTGTCTATTATAATCATATCTACCTGTCAACGTGGGATTGGAGACGTGGTTTCAGCGAGGGACATGAGACGTTGTCTCAACGAGGGAGTTGGACGTGGTACCACGGGTGATGATGGCATCACGACACAGACTTCCAAGGACGTCAACATGTGGTTCGCTGAACTGCATCTTTACAATCCAGTCCTGAATTCCAGATTACAGGCGATATGAGTGTTTTCAGACTCTTTTTAAAATTCCACAAAACTAAATTTTCATTGGTGGAATATTAGAATCAGTGATTCTTGATAACAAACTGACAAAATTTATTGACTCTTACTGAGAATCTTAGTATTGTAACAGTATTATCACAGTGTTCTAACTTGAATTCGTTAAGAAATAATAAGACCGAACTTTGTACAAAATGAATTATTTTGCGATATTTTGTGAGGTTTTAAGTGTTAAACATTTAAAGAAACTATAGAAGAGACTTTAACAATTTCAAGTGTTAGATTTTTAGAAAGACTTTAAGAAAATTTTCCATATTTCCGATCGACAGAAATTTAATTTAATTTAAATAATTTTCTTTTGCTTCAAACGAGCTCAAGAAAAAACTTTAAGAACCTTTGAAGGAAAAATGATACTTTGAAAGAAAGTTTATTTATTTGATAGTAACTTCAAGACGAAAGTGAATCCGTTTATTTTTTTTCTGATCAAGTGAATAATAGGGAAAGTCAAGTCACAATCAAGGAAATGAATACATTTTTCTTTTAAAATCATCTATTATTTTGATCAGCGTATACCTCTCTCTGTACCTGCTCCATAAGGACCTTACACCCCTTTGTCGACTCTCATGCCCTTATCCCTTATTCTCCGCCTTTTCCCAGTACAGTATGAATGTATGTATGTATGTATGTATGTATGTATGTATGTATGTATGTATGTATGTATGTATTTACTGAACCCTTTAGGTCCATATTGAGGGATACCTACCTTCCTTACTTATCAGCAAAGTTCATGAGATCTGTCCCTTGGGTCGTATCGGGTTCTTCGTCACTTGCTGAGGTAAAGGTAGGGTTCAGTAATTCTAATCTATCTACTGGAATGAAAGGTCTGTTTAAAAGATTCCTATTTATTCAGGAAAATTCTGAAGCATTCTGATATGTCAACGGTATCATAGAAGTCAATTGTGTCCACTGGACACCACAATCATTTTTACATAAACGTCAGAACACTGGTGTGAGACTTTAACGTAACTGCCTGACGGGCATTCATACTAGAAACCACTGTCTCAATTATTAATCATTTAAGAAAGGAACGTCTGGAAATCCTTAAATTCGGCTTCCATGTGAGACCACATGTACCATCATAGTGATTCGTTATGGTCCAGCCCTCGTAACACGAACTCTGGGTATAATTAAGGCCGTCCAATCGGTGTGTGCCACACAGTGGTTCTACGGCATGGACCCTTAATTGAATCGATGTGACCTGCGTCTATGTCATGGACCGACATCTAATCTTCTAAGTTACTTTAAAGTCATTGTGGATGATGACCGCAAGGAAATGATGCTACAAAGGCATATGGCCCTAATCTAAGTCACTGAGGTTGATGACCCCCTGATAATCCAAGTTTCTAGGCTGAAGGCTAAACACAATTAAGTTACATCGGTTGATGACCAAAGTTTCCACTTTACTATCCCCAGCACATTCACTGCTCAATCAATCAAAGTTCAATAATTTCAACAATAGCAATGCTCACAAACTCACAATGCAAAATCCATTTCCTTCGGATATGTCCCTTTAATCGTTAACTTACTTTATTTTTTAATATTCCCCAGAAAACAAACTAAAATTTCCAGAATGCATCTCCAAGTTATTCGGTTGATTAAAGTTATTTCAAAATGCGGTTTCACTGAATTTAATAATTAAATAAATTTAAATGATTTGACGAAATGTTACCGAACAACAAATTTTATCTCCGCGGACTCTGGTTTCTTCACAAATTCGTACGCAGCTGTGATGTGAATTCAATATTGTGATGTTTGTCTGGCTGGAAAAGAATTGTTACATAATTCATGTCCAGTTATATATCTTGTCTCGTGATCTAACACTTTTAAAATCTAATCTAGTCCTAACCGTTATTAACACTTGGATATCCTAATAATCTACGTACAAACCAAACAACTCGCCATATAATTACGATGTCATATCTCGTCATTACCATTTATGAATTTTGCACACCCCTCACAGACAAACCGATCATCACAACCATCGCTCTATATTTTGGACAACCCTGACTTTGGTTACTCTGTTCCTTATACTCAAAGTTCGTGATTTCAAATGTTCATTACGTCCCCAATTACAGTATTTTACAATACTCAGATCATTACCGGCTATGAATTTCAACTAAAATCCAGCATTTTAACGTTTTCCTGGCCGAGAATACAGTACAATCTCAATTCCATGCCTGTCCCGTTATCACAGCTGAGGCCTCTTGTCCCCCAAGTTCGCTTGGCAGTTACATGAAACACCTGGTTTACTCACAATTGACTGGCTTCTCAAAATGCTCTCTTTAAACTCTGCCGACATAATTAAACAAATACGATATTCTAACCAACAAAATGCACATATTAAGCTTCAAGATGCCCACACTAATTATACGCGTCGCCAATTAATACCGCTATGGATTTCTATGAATTTCTTTCCATTCCCAACATTATAAAATATACCTCGGGCTATCGTGTCCCGGCTTCAATGATAGGACTCTAACCTGATTCGCACATCTCATCTCAACTCATATAAAACATTCCTCGGGCTTCCGTGTCCCGGCTTCAATGACAGGTCCAACCTGATTCACAAATCTCATATCAACAAACTAACCTCTGTTTCCCAGCTCCACAATTATCATCGACAAAGAACTGGAATAAAATCCTTGCTAGAAATCTCGACGTCTAATATCTCACAATGCATTAATCATGAATAACTTCGCATAAAGGATATCGTATTTAATAACTTGATTTTTCGAGAAAATGACTGAAACATTCTACTAGATCTTTTTATTGTCAGTCAGACACAGTTTAAAATGGGCATAGAAAAACGTTTCTCTCCGTGACCAAATTCATCACCCTAGGTTCTCACCCGACAGCGCGCTTCCACTCGATTGAAAATGAGTAACCATGGATGATTATTATTATTAACATCAAATTGCAGACAGAAAAATTTTACGTCGAATGAACATCTTAATTTGACCTCACAAAATATAGGCAGTACACTCACACGGATGACGATCTACATTGGACGTGATATCACTTCGAAACCCTATTCAATAACTTTTTACAACATTATACGGCACTCGCAAGACTTCAAAAATTTATCCAAGTGGGAAATAAAACAAATGACTCTTTTAGTCGTACTCTCACATTTACAAAACTTAGTAGGGGTGACCTCTGCGTCGTATATCCCCATTCAAATACACCTTTAGAGATCATGAGACAAGATATAAGAGGTAGTAAGATGGAAAGTCACCTACCTCATGTAGTCATAGGGCTCACCTGCGACCCTGGCATTTTATTTAGCAATTTTTATATTCATGGCTGTACATATCATTATGTTTCTTCAGGTTTCCTGGAATAAAGCATAAAAAAAGAAAATGCCCTTCACTTGTTTGCTGAGCGCACACGATGGATTATAATTATTTCCGCACACGAATTAATCACATTAGAATTTATTCAATACTTTGACCGTCCTATCTGGTACAATTATTTCACTCAAGAAAACTATATCCTCATGGAGACAAGACCTAGCCACACTGGCTGAAATCTGCAGTTGAACTCAGGCTACTTTCGTTGGTTTGATTTCGCAGAGCAGCTCAACAATTTTTCGTCCGCTTTGTATCACAAATGCCGGAGAAGGAGACTTCGTCATGGCATCCCTTCATATTTATAGCAGTTACCCCCTCTCTTCGGATCTCTCCCTTTGCCGCCAAGAAAATTTCTATAAATTTTCTGACTTACCTAAACTGTAATTTCAAGAGTTCTGAAAGTGACTACATGCTTGCTACATTTCTAGCGGTAGTGTTCATGGACATTTAAAATTTTTACGGGTTCGATTTGCGAGATGTTTGACCCCCTTTGATAGGCACTATATTTTTTTGACTTGGCTTGGTTCACGCCATGTACACGCGCTTTGAAATAGTTCACAAAAATGACTTGAGATTCTTCCGCCGTTGACACGTGTGGCTGACGTCACGTAGCCCAGAGCGTGGGACCGAAGGTAATCACCTCCTCGTCACGTGTCAAATCCATGCAATCAAGAATCCAACTTTTAAGTGATTGTCGATTTATGCATAATGTTCTTAGGGCACAAAGGTCATGGGTTCAGTATGTATGTATGTATGTATGAAACCAACGTTCTGTGTCCTGAAAGTGAGATGATAGAAGTTTCCATTTTGTAAAAGAGAAGGGAAATAGAAAGGTCAACAGGTGATGGTACTTGAAGGAACCTATATCCAATAGGGTAATAATGATGGTTGCTGTTCATTATTTTCATTGCTGTACTTTTATCTATATAAATAAAGTTGTAGGCATCCGCTGTCTGTAATTTCATTTGTTTTGCCAATTTTTCAGATATTTATCCGTTTTAGGTCAACTCAAGACCGTATCAGTGGTTTTTACTTTCGTGTCTGTTCCACCATCGCGGCGAAACGGCTGGACAGATCTCAACTAATATTTAGAGTATACTCATCCCGAGGAAGGTTTTGATATGCATATGACTTGAAAATGTCTGAATAGACGGAGGGTTTATAGGAAAACCAGAACAGTTTTCTTCCGTTTTTTCTTACACTATCGATTTTCTATAAAATCCATGGTCTGTATGTGAAACGTCCCTTCATTATAAACAACTTTTATTATGTACATAATTTCCCTTACTCTTCAAATGACGGAGATACATACTATTTTCTGCACGTCTCATGCTCTGCATTGTGCCCGACAGACCAACAACGAACCTACAGGTTACCACGGCAATGTCTCTGACTGCTTGCCAGCACGGAAGTAACATATTGCCATTTTCGTCATCATTCCTATAAACTCGTGGTTGTTCCGTGGGTAGAAAGCAAGAGAGACGTTAATTGGCCATTTTGCAGGATATTGGCGGAATACCGTTGGAGGTTACAATTGTCCTCAGATAGCACTAATAATAATTTTGTGTCGCTATTTCCAGCTGGGTGCAACCCTTGTAAAGCAGACTCTCCGATGAAGGTTGGCGGCATCTGCCATGTGTAGGTAACTGCGTGTTATTGTGGTGGAGGATAGTGTTATGTGTGGTGTGTGAGTTGCAGGGATGTTGGGGACAGCACAAATACCCAGCCCCCGAGCCATTCGAATTAACCAATTAAGGTTAATATTGAACCCGGGACCCTCTCAACCGAAGGCCAGTACGCTGACCATTCAGCCAACAAGTCGGACCTCGGATAGCACTAAGGGGCTTTGTTAATATTTGAACAGTACTGCAGAGTGCAGCCCATTATTTCACACCTCAAGGTGTTTTCTGGTATTACTATAATTTTTACTGTATTTCTATCCTACTTCTGTTTTCCGCTTTAATTTTTTGCCTCTGCCTTGCCTCTTTAGGCTTAAGTCATCCTCTTATCTGTTGATCTAAGAATCCAAGCACTTAAATTTCTCCTCTGTTGCCGCCTTCTTATATCCGCAACTCATACCATCAAATTTATTGAGGGGTATTTTATTTTCCAATACATCCACTGGGTATTTACATATTTGTCCTATCCGAATGTCCTCAGTTAATGGATGCATTTTAATGACGGTGTAGACCTTCGTTTCAGGGTAGTTTTTTTCTAAACGGTAAGTAGTATTATAAAACTGATAGTACAATTGCAGTTCAATTTGGAGAGATCTACAGCTATGGTCCGGTGATTTATTGTCGTGTTTCGACTGTTGATATGTTAGATAGCGCCGCATTTCTCGATTATAATCAAATATCTCGAACTCGATTGTGACCGGCATTAGGAAAAGGGGCCTGTGTTTATCATGAAAACTCCATCTCTACTGTGAATGGCAGTTGCGAAGTGAGCCTGCCATTATAGTAGAAACTCCCAAACTCGATTGTGATGGCAGTAGGGAATGTGGCCTGCCATTATTGTCAAAACTTTCCCAATGCCTACCTTACATTATAAACAATGTATGGCGTCCTCCCTGTTTTGTTTATGGGATAGCGCTAAGAGACACGCAATTCATTATAATCTTACTCACTGTCTTTACAGTAATTTACGGAGAAATCCATATACAATGTCGAATACCGTAGCGAAGCACTGATACATTTACTGGTTAAAGATATTTTTAAGTTCTTCAAAATGAAAACTGTTGTAAGAGTTACATCAATGCTTGCCATTTGAATGATATTCACTCCAGATAAATAATAGAATTTTGTAGAATTTCAGGACTATTTATTTCCCTCATTATGTATATACAAGCTACTTTTATACCAAATACATCTCACTAATGCAACAGCAGAGAAATACAACCGTTTTGTTGTATGGTAGCCTACATGCCAGAACAATATCAGTGTGAACTTGCACATATGTTGCTTACTACACAAAATAACAAATACATTAACATAATTATTACAACAACAATTCACAAAATATTAGAAAATTATAAAATTAAACAGAGAAAAGATAAATTGTATTCGTATTTTTATGCATACCAAAAGAGGTCATGAACAGTGACGTGCTGTCACTGGACTAGTACGACTAGGCTAGTATCCTGAGTATGCTGTATTCCCTCAATTATATCAATAAATCAAATTGCATCAGCCAGAAACATTGAAAATTACAAATGTGTTGCCTTTGTTGGCAGGACGTAGGGTTTTCAGTGCACTATGTCTTCTGGTATAGGCTAGAGCAATTTTGTTACTTTCATTGACCTGTCTCAGTCTTACTCTTGGCTTTGAAATATGAAAGTGACTGAGGTATGAGTGATGCTAGTAATGCGGTTCGTTGTGGAGCCAGTCCTCGCTATGAATGGTGTGAAAATGTTGCTCATAGGGTCAAATGATGCATGCATTTCAGTGGCGTGGCAGACTGATATGTAATAGCAACTTCTGGCTCGGTGAGGAAAGCAACTGGAAACTACCTCACTCCTCATTTCCTTAGAACGTCTCTTCAGTGATGCCTAGGCCATCTATGACAGCTGATGGCAGAACTGTCGAGGATCCAACCAGTCTTAGGGCTGAGGACCAAACACACATACATATCCTCATATGGCCACTTGACTTCTATTTGCTCCCCTTAGCGCATGTGTTGATTTGGACTCTTCCACCCTGCCACTTGGCTGAAGCGGAAGGGAGTAGGTTTAGTCCTGGTCCTCTCTGCTAGATATAAGATTCGTATACACTGGCATTACATGTTATAATTCTCATGTTAGGTCCGTATTGAAATGTATGTAAATACAAAGTATGTTACAAGTGTTTATTTATATATCCACCTATTCAATATAAATAAACACTTGTAACATACTTTGTATTTACACTGGCATTGTCGTAATAATTTTTAGTTCCGTGCTCACTAACAAGAATTCTTTTGTGCTAATTATTTGTAGTGGAATATTAGCTAATTCCAGTTAGTGTTTTAGTGCATTGTAACAACGTTTTCAAGCAGTATTGTGTGTTTCACACTTGCACCATTATTTTAATTTAATTTAATTTAATATGTGCAAGTTAACTTGCTACGAGAATCTAGTCCCTTGCCTCATCTAATATGTTATTGGTAGCGGGGAGTAGGACTTCGGCACTCGGACACACAATCCAGTCTCATTTGCCAACGGTCAAAATGTTATTTTGGTTTGTCTATTATAAATAAGTCCTTCAGGGCCATGAATTTTCAGGATAAGGAAGAAATCATAGCAGAAAGTATGCCCTCTCTGAACATTAGTATGCACGCAAATGAATACGTACATTTGTCATTACAGACTGAATATTATGATTCTTCAGAATGGTGAATTGCATCCCAATCTAAAAATAAATTATTTTGCTGGTCTTGTGTTCTTTTCGAAACAGACAGAGAAATATGAAATAGTACTGGTTTCTCAGTCATCAGTAACTTTTATAAAGCAAAGATCCATCATGAAAAGACTCAATCGCGTTTATCTGCAGTAATGAGATGGAAAACTTTCGGTAAATTAAGAATAGACTTTCAGTTAAGTGAACAACACAGGGTGGATGTTTCAAAAGTATAATACCAAAGTTGATTCCAACAGAGAAATAATGAAACAATTAATTGATGTAACTTGCCTATTTGCAAAATAAGAGTTACCTTTCAGAGGTCACGAGGAGCACATGGAATCTCTTAACTGAGGAAACTATGTTGAGTTCTTGCAATTACCACGCAAAAGTATTTAAAAGCATGTCAAACCAAATCCAAAACAGCATTATTGAAAGTGTGCTTCATTTTGAAAATTTACGTACCATAGGAAGTTAGTGGTGGTGTACAGATTGTCAGATTTTTCTGGCGAGACAGTGACTGAGATTGCGAAGTTCCTAAAAGACATAGGGTTGGCCAAAATAGCATATCCAGAACTATTTAAATTTTGCACAAGGACTAAATAAAAATGCTGAAGAAAACACGGAGGTGAAGAATAAGATCAGTAGGGCTGCTGGAGAAAGGTTAGGAAGAAAGGAAAAATCAAGTAAGAATCAGTGGATAACTTAGGAGATGCTAGACCTTACTGAGGAATGGTGAAAGTACAAGAATGCAAAAAATTAGTAGGACAGAAAATAATACAGGTGATTAAACAATGAAGTAAATAGAAAATGCAGGACAGTTAAGGCAGAATGGCTGAAAGAGAAGTGTAAGAATGTTGGAAGGTTGTACGGTCATAGGAAATGTAGATGCTACATACAGGAAAATCAATAAACCTTTCAAGATAGGAAAACTAGGAGTGAATGTTAAGATCTCCATTGAAAAACCTTTTCTAGGGAAAGAAGACAAGGCAGAAAGATGGCAGGAACATATCAAACAGTTGTATTAAGGGAAAGACATAGATGATAAGGTTCTAGAACCAGAAAAGTCTGTTGATACTGACAAAATGGGAGACCGAATTTTGAGGTCAGAATTCAACAGAGCTCTGGGAGACCAAAATAGGAAAAAGGCACCTGGAATTGATGGCATACCTTCATAATTACTGACAGCCTTAGGAGAAACCAGCATGGCAAGTAGGTGCTGAGAGGTGTGAAAACTACCACACCATTAGTTTAGTTTCTCATGCCTGCAAAATTTTAACATATTATTTACAAAGAAATGGGAAGACGAATTGAAGCTGAGTTGGGAAGATCAGTTTGACTTCAGATGAATTGTAGAAATACGTGAAGCAATCCTGACTTTCCATCTAATTCTCGAGAAGGACAAGCCCACATACATCGCGTTCCTATATCTAGAAAAGGTATTCGATAATGTTGATTGGATCAAGCTATTTGAGGTTCTGAAGGTGATCGGGATCAGATACCAAGAAAAAAGAACTATTTACAATCTGTATAAAAATCAGTCTGCGGTGATAAGAATCTAGGACTTTGAAAAAGCAGCAACAATCCAGAAAGGAGTGAGGCAATACTGCAGTTTGTCCCGCTCTTTTTCGATGTTTATATGGAACACACAGTAAAGGAAAACAAAACCCTAAGATTTGTGGATGATATTGTTATTTTATTTGAGTCTATAGAAGATCTGGAGAAACTGTTGAATGGTATAGACAGAGTCTTGGGGAAGGAAGACAATATGAAAATAAATAAGTTCAAAACAAAACTAATGGAGTGCAATCAAAGATAAGGGTAAGGTTTTACGTCCGTCTTGGTTCGAGCTCTTTCTAGATCCACTAAAATCCACCTGAAAACAACGTATTTTCAAGAAACCTTGTTCATCAATTTACGGCTTCAAATTTATCACATAGTGTTGGGTACAATATTAAAATATAGGACCAATACTAATGACACATTATTAAGTTAAGCTGATTGTACCCATACAAGACAAATGTCATTAAATCTTTTATTCTAATAACGAAAAATATGGATAACTACCTCATCCAAAGTATATTCAAATTCAGTTTTAAAGCTCCTGTTTCTAAAAGTTGTAATAGTTGATTTGCCTCCATTAACCTTCATATTATTTTCTTCAACCCATTGTTGGATACTTTCAAGGTCCCTTTGTAATTCTGAACAATCCTCAATGTTGTTTATTTCTCTATAAACAATTATGTCATCTGCATACAATCTTATTTTTGATGTTATATTGTTCCCTAAATCATTTGCGTATATTAAGAAAAGTAACGGACCGATTATACTACCCTGTGCAATTCCCTTCCAAACTTTCTCTTCCTGCGATACATTATTTCCTACTTTGACTTTCTGAATCCTTGAATTTAGAAATGCTTTTATCCAACCTGTAACCCTTACGTCCAATCCTATTCCCTCCAATTTCTTTAATAATATTCCATGTTCCACTCTATCAAAGGCTTTGGAAAGATCTATGGCTATGCAATCTAACTGACCTCCTGAATCCAACTGATCTGATATGTCCTGCTGAAATCCCACCAGTTGTGCCTCACAAGAAAATTTCTTTCTAAATCCATACTGGCTCCTCATGAACCAATTTTTATCATCACATATCCCTCTGATGTACTTCGATATTAAACTCTCCAGAATTTTACAAACTATACTGGTCAGGCTGATTGGTCTGTAGTTCTCTGGTTTCCTTTTATCACCCTTTCCTTTATAAATTGGTATTATTATAGATTCCTTCCATTCCTTTGGTATTACACTATTATTTATGACATAGTCAAAGAGAAATTTTAAATAAGGCACTATGTACCACCCCATTGTCTTTAATACCTCCCCAGTAATTTGATCACTTCCTGCAGCTTTTCCTTGCTGAAGCAGTTGGATTTCTCTGAAAATATCTTCGTTTGTGAATGAGAAGCTTCTTGTTTCCCTCTGTCTCTCTCCCTCTCTATCTTCTGTTTCGGTTTCCAACTCTTGACAATCATCTACTGAATCTCTAAATTCCCTACTAAATAGGTTTGCTTTCTCAGTATCTGTTAAATAGTGTTCATCCCCTTCTCCCACCATTGTAGGAATTTGGACTCCTTTTCCTTTTTGATTCCTGATATATGAATACAGCTTTTTCCATTTCCCTTTGTGGTCATTACCCTCTTGAAGTATGCCATTCATATAATTCTCTTTTGCTTCCTTTTTCACTCTATTCAGTTCCCTCATTAGCTGTTTTCTAGTTTCTCTACTCTCCCTACCCTCTTTGATTTTCCTGTTTACTATTCTACATTTTCTTTTTAATTTTCTTATTTCCCTTGTATAATAAACAGGGTCTGAGGTCATTTTACCCTTCTTAACAGGTACAAATCTCTTCTCTCCTTCCCAAATAATTCCTTTAAATTTAGCCCAAAGTGTATCCACGTTACTCCCTTCACTTATCCAACAACTGAATTGTGATTTAAGGTAAGTCCCAAATTCATCAACTTTAGTATTTCTGTACAATTTCTTGTCTTGTGTAACCCTCTTATTAAGCCTTTTTGGTACAAGTCCTACATCCATTATTACAGCCTTATGGTCTCCTATTCCTTCAATTACCTCAGTTTTATCAACAATTTCCCATGGTTTAACCAAAAATACATCTAGTAAGTTATTGAGACGAGTCGATTCTTGTACTACTTGTGTAAATCCTCCCTCCCAAATTAACTTATTTGCCAGTTTCTGTTCATGGGCTTCACTTGCAGCTCCTTTCCATTCAACTTCAGGCAAATTTAGATCTCCCCCAATTATTACCATATCATTATTATTGTTTTTATGAGTATAATCTATTATTTTTTCAAAGATTTCCATGTCTCTTTCCTCTCTTCCAGGCCTGTATGTTCCTATAATTCCCACCTCCTTCATATTATCACAAACTAATTTTATCCCTAATATTTCATCCCTTTCATCGGTAAACCATTCATGTGAACAGTAAGTTTCCTTCACCAGAATAAACACCCCCCCTCCCTTTTTATCTCCTCGGTCTCTACGATAGACTGTGTACCCTTCTGGAAATACTTCTCTATTACCCACCCCTTCTTTCAACCACGATTCCACTCCTATCACCACATCAGTCTCATAAGATTCCATCAATGTACCGAATTTTAATTGCTTATTTACTACACTTTGACAGTTTACCAAGAGCAATCTCAGACCCCCTTCCTCCCTAAAACTTGACTGTTGCAATTGGGTAACTTGAAATTCCTTACTATCCTGAGTTTCTTTTTCTAGTTGACTGAGCCAGCTTGAAGTACAGCTGGCTCTTTCTACTAGTTTTCCTGGTCAGTATTATAACTCAAGGGAGTTGCCTGTTTTACAGTACATATCTTAAGATTAATAAAATCTAGAACAATATTTGCTATCTTTCGTTTACCTGAATTGTTTAGATGGAGGCCATGTTTTGTATAACAGTATCTCTCAAAACTGCTGCATTCAATAATTTGCACTGGAAGGGTCATATTGATGACATTGTTGGGAAAGCATACAGATCATTACATGTCATAATGAGGCTACTTAAAGGATGCAACAAAGAATTAAAAGAAAAAAGTTACTTGAGTATGGTTCGTCCATTATTGGAATATGCAAACAGTGTTTGGGATCCTCACCATGAATACCTAATAAAAGAAATAGATAGTGTGCAGAGGAAAGCAGCAAGATTTGTAACAGGGGATTTCAGGAGAAAGAGTAGTGTATCAGAAATGTTAAAGGAACTTGGGTGGGAAACTTTAAGTAAGAGAAGGGAGAAAACTAGACTTACAGGATTATATAGAGCCTATACAGGAAAAGAAGCATGGGGAGATATCCGTGAGAGGCTTCAGTAGGAAAATAATTATATCGGTAGGACTGACCACAAATATAAAATTAGAAGGAATTTTAGCAGAAGCGATTGGGGTAAATTTTCATTCATTGGGAAGGGTGTGAAGGAGTGGAACAGTTTACCAGGGGTAGTGTTTGATCCTTTTCCAAAATCTGTACAGATATTCAAGAAGAGAATAAACAGCAACAGAGAAAATAAATGAAATGTTAGAGGGCATTCGACCGGTGCAGGTTATTGTAAATAAAAAAATGTGTGTGAATAAATTAATTCCATCCCCTGGTCTAAGGAGTTTGGACAGAAAAAGTAGGGGACTGCCTGTAGGGGTGAAGTACAGTGGGGACTTCGAGGGCCCTGGGACCGCTACGGTAGCTGTGAAGGCCCTTCAGGAACTCTGAAAAGTGGTGGCAAAAGGGGCTCTGGTTAAGACGCAGCAGGTCGTTATGCTACTTAGGATCCAGAACGGGTAAAAAAAAAAAGTAAATAAATAAATTCAATGTAAATATTAATGTTATACCAGTTTTATAGTATCATTTGAAGCAATTCCACATACTGTATATCAGTTGACTATATTTGTAAGTAGTACAGGAGATATTATAATTAGAATTTTGTAAACAATATAAATTTATTAAGGATGAGCTGTGTGTTTAATAGAAAACATTGTTAGCGTAAATTGTATGATATTGTATTATAGGAAAAATTTTCTTCTCTTGTTAATTTAATATTTAGTGCTTGACAATAGTGTATTTTAGTGTACCATTTGCCACCGAGGTAGACACCTCATTTGCAAATAAAGAGATTTTGATTTGATTTGATGAACACTACATACGGTTCATTAATCACATTCTATGAGGAACTGTTTTCTATAAAAATTGGTTACTGAAAATGGTCTTCTAACCATTTATATTGTACAACAATATTCTAGAATGAAACCAGCTGTTAGTTTATTATTTTAAAGAGCGCCTAAGAAAAAAAAAAATTAAAATGTTTTTATACCTCTTCAAGGCTAATTGTACATCTTTAACAGCTGAATAAGATATACCTAAAAAGAAAATTTTATCTAAAATTTGGTGTTATAGTAAAAACTTTTATAATAGTTACAAACAATTTGACAACGCAAGGAGCTGTATATTTAAAAGATTGTATAAGTTTTATATGACTGATCTGAACCTCATAATAATTGATTTAGTCTCTCTATTTCAACTACATATGTTTTAAGGTATACACGCAATTGTAAATAACCCAGAACTTAGTTTTGAAGATCCTGTTTATGTACATACATATAGTATAAGTATTTTAGTGTAGCTGTCAAAAATGTCCTGCACAATCTCCTAGGCTGATGATGGCAAATTAAGTTGCTGAAACCGGTACCAGAAATGACATTAAATAAAAATGTGATGTTTTAATAATTTCAATATTTTGTAGTATTGAACAGATGGAAAACCCTACCCTTATCTTTGATTGTAAATTTCAATTCAGTACGGACCAGAAATGAAATTCTTGACATTAAATAATGGAGTGCAGTCGAACGAAGTCAGGTGACGCATCACATATTAGATTAGGAAATGAAGTCTTAGAGGAAGTAGATGAATACTGTTACTTGAGTAATAAATTAACAATGGCAGAAGTAAGGAGGTCATAAAATGCAAACTTGCATAAGCAAGAAAGGCCTTTCTTAAGAAAATACATTTGCTTACTTCGAATATTAATATAGGAATTACAGATGTTTTTGAAAACTTTCATCTGGAGTGTGGCATTGTATGGAAGTGAAACATAGGCAATGACTAGCTCAGAAAGAAAGAGAATAGAAGTTTTTGAAATGTGTTTTTACAGAAGAATGCTGAAGGTGAGTTCAGAAGATCGAATCACGAATTAAGAGATACTGAATTGAATTGGTGAGAAAAGAACAGACAGATTGATAAGACACATCTTAAGACATCCAGTATTTGTTCAGTTGGTTTTTGAGGGAATTGCAGGCAGTAAGAACACTAGGGGTAGACCAAGGTATGAATATGACAAGCGGATTTGAACAGATGGATATAGTAGTTAAATAGAAATGAAAAGGTTAGCACAGGATAGGGTGGCATGGAAAGCTGCATCAAATCAGTCTATGGAATGATGACCTAAACAGCAAACAGTTACTTACAACTTATACAGCTAATAAAAATTTCAACAAAGAAATATTTTTTTTTAAGTTTAAAATGTTTGGTCTACAGTCTCCAATATTTCGATTCAAAATCTCAAAACTGTGGTGCAATTAGAGAAATGTGCCTGAAAGAAGACAAGTGGATTCCATCATGGTACAAATAAAAGAGATAAGCTTTATTACCGTTTTAATATTTTCTAACTAACAGTTTAGTTATTTAAAATTTATTTTGTACATGTATTTGTCAGATACTCTCAATCGTCACAAAAATCAAGAAGATACTCTCAATGTCAGCATCCTTAGAGCTAGTCTCCTCCAAAAAAAGTCACCGCATGCCACTGGTCATGAAGGATCCATAAACCATTATCATACCCATATAAAGTGAAATGTCATGATGGCAATGGCATTTCTCTAGTTACATGAATTTAATAATACTAATTGCATAGTACCTCAAAGGGCAAAATGTGTCTAATGCTTTTGTAATGATTCTATCTTTGTTTTCTCATACTGTTCTTTTCCCATATATTGCCATATGAATATACCCAATACATGTTATTTATTGCTGTAAACTTGAGCTTAATTTTATAAGTTATGACCACACTTACTCCTGCAACCAAATTATCATTCCGTAAAATGTGTGTTTCCATATCATAATGGTAGCACTATTAGCTGCCATCCTTGGGAGGCCTAGATTTGATTCCGGGTACTGTCTGATCTTTAAGAATGGCAGGAGGGTTGATAAGTGGTTGAAATTGTACATGTGACTCACCTCTACTGGGGTTGTGGTGCCTGAAAAGAGCTGCTACCACCTCAGGAAGAGGACACATGTTGACTTACTTCACTTCACTATCTCTAAAATTTTATTGATACTAAACTGATAGTGATTTACCATCAAAAATGGGTAAATTAATGAGCACTCAATGGAATTTATTTTCAGTATTTTTAAATCATGTAATTAGCCTCTGAAAAAAATAGTAAAGTACAGTTTTCTTCCCCAATTGAGAGAAAATTCCATTAAAATCAAGATACGGTTGCTTGGGTCCTGTACTAAAAATACTAAACTGACAACATGAATCTATTAACAAAACTGCAATCCTAAACATAAACACACAGCAAAAAGATTTGGAAGGGAATCTATAAATCCAGTATGAAATTTAGTTATATTTTATACCATCATACAATCAAAATACTGAAGATGAAACCCACTGATAATATACAAAAATGAAAGTAAACTAAATAAAAGGTTCACTTTCATCACAGTTGGCTTCTGTAAAAAAACTGATCAATATGAATGGAAAATTCACATACCATAGTACTAAGAAGTACTAAATAAATAAAACTGCAATAAAATAACATTCAACTTTGTGACCACCAAACTATGACAATTATTACAAGCAGCCTATGTTCATTTCTAACCATCTTCCTTGTGCATATGGGGTGAAAACATAGCTACTGATTGAGATTCAAGATGGTAACTTTAAACACGTGGCAGACTTCTTAGCAATAGCATCATTTTATTAGGTTTTATCCTTTCATCTTATGCACAAGTCTTAACATTAGCTTTGGTACAAGATGGAATCATCATAATATATAATGATAGAACCTAAGTAATGATGAAAAAATCTGAGAGAAAAGAAAAATAATGTGAATATCAAGTCAGTCAGTTAATTACAAAAACTTAAATGAAAACAAATGAGCATTAAATAATGTAGCCAAGTATGAATGAGCAGCAAGTTACCAAACCTTATTCGACAAAAATCTTTTAAAAATCGTGTGATTCATTCACTGATGTGAAAAGGATAAGCAAAATTATAACATGGAGAGAACATAAGTATCAGAATGACATGGCATAGCTTCCAGTCACTGCACATCCTCCTGCTCAAATGCATTTCAATTAGTAGTGAAATACACAAAACAAATGTATTCATTAAAGAATCCTAAAGAAAAATTATCCACTCACTATCATGTATATTTAAAATTTAAAATCTCCAGAAGACAATTTTATAAACACCTTATACACCTTATACTTGGAACCATTCAGGTACAAATAATCAAATCATGCAAGTTGTTCCAACTGTTTCACCAACAAAAATTATAGGTTCAATTATTTTTTGTTTTTGTTTACTTTTGTTGCCTTTGTGTACAGGAACAACAGGCTCTCTGAACTTCAGGGCAAAATACTTTGGATTTCACTTTTTTCCTAGTTTTAGTGTGTTTGGGAAAGCATTGAAAAGAGTGGTTTTAATTATGTTATTAAAGGTGAATATTAAGATTTCAAAGGATTTCCTACATTAAAAAAGAAAGCAAAGAACCAATATAAGGTGTTACATCACAGATCATTGAATGAATATTTTAATCTCCTTCCAATTTTATTTTGCATAATATGATATCATTCAACAAAAGTTATTCAAATGTAATATATATTCAACAGATCTTAAATATGAATTAGTATTTTTACAAAAAAATTATAACTGAAAGGTCAAAATTAAAATATAAATGATGTTGACAGAAAAACTGTTTCTTTTATTTAATTCAACATTCGAAATTCTTCTTAAAACTCTGACTACCTTAAATTAAAGTACCTGAAAATATGGAATGTATATGCAAATAAATGAACAAAAGAGTACTTTATTACATACAAGCTGGAAGACCATGATATAAACCACTGTTTCAGAAAATCTAACTGAAGATCTTGAGTCGTATGATTTCACATTTCATGCTAAGACACTAAATGCAGAAGCAGAACGAAATTGAAGTTAATATTGCCATGCATATGCTGCACCTGATCAAATAAGACATTTATTTTTTCTGTATAGGCATTCCTGGCAAGATCTGTCAGTCTACCAGTTTTTAACAAAATATCTTAAAAGGGAAAATTCGTATCAAAGACTAAAGGAAGTTTTCCATAATTAGAGCAAAGTAAAGACATTTCTTATGGTTCTCTTTTCTTACGAATGTGTTATTCATTCACCACTACTATATTACACAAGGTCGAACAGAAAACAAATAACTTACTCGAAGTTTTGAAGAGGTTAAGAAATTTAGCATGGAGGAAGAAATAGACCCATCTTTGGGAAGTGTTGACTGACATCCTAGCCCCGGCCATGGAGATATAAATGATGTTAACAGAAAACTCTTTCTTTTATTTAAAGTTAAAAATTAAATTAAATTGTACTTTATACAGGAATAGTTGACTCAAGTATAGCCCTAACATTGCTTCCTGCAATTTTCAGCTGGTCTCGAAATTGAAAAAAGCACGTACGGAAAATATATTAGATGATATGGAGCAGATAGAGAAGGATGTGGCAAAGCGGTTAATGATTATTCCTAAAGAAATTTTTTAAAAAGGGGAAGTTTTGGAAAGGGGCTTGAGTGCTAGAATATGGCTGAGGCTGCCAATTCAAGGTAATTTAAAAGCAGTTGAACAGCTATTTCTCTACATATATCAATTTTATTTTCTGCTTTCTTAAGCATTGAGTTGGTTAACAAATCTTTGTATGCCTACCTGTTATTGTAGCATAAATTATAAACAAAATATTGACTGAGATAAGAGAAAGAATGTACAGCATTAATATTTATAATAAGAGCACAATATTCCTGGATTATTTTTGTAGAGGTAGAACTAAGGCAAAAGCTTTAAAAGTGCATATGAGTAAATATTGGTAGATTCTGTTAATATTACAAGCAACAACGTGACTTTCTTGACTAGGTTAGCTGCTTCACATACCTTTGGAATCAAAACCAGGATCCCCAGGTAAGAGTACAGACGTTATTACTTTTTTTTAAACAGGAAATAGAAATCCTCAGAATTTGTGATTTATTGTGTATTGACAATTTTGTGTATAAAGATTTTAATGCTTTGTTGCATTGGATCTTCCTCCAATATCTTTGAACAAATATAGAAGACTGAAAAAAATATTCTGTTGAAATAAGTCATTAAAAGACTTTCAGCTGAACCCAAAATACATCCTTAAACTCATAAAACTTCTGACTATTGTATTAACAGTATAAAGATTTACAATGCATTTACTACAATTTATGCTACAATAATCACTGAATAACTATTTTCACTCGTACCAAAGTTGATTTCTGCTAAGCAAAGAAAGAAATCCTTGGTACTACATACATAACAGGATATTAGTCTATCAACCAACAGCTGCCTTCTTTGAGACGAGAATGAGTATCTATCATCTTCACTTCAGTATTATATACATTAATAGTTTTTACATACTGTCTATTTGAAAATATAAACTTCTCTTTTTTTTTCTTTTTTAATGTCCTACATTACAATAAATATGACTAGCATCCTATCCTAGGCAATTTACTATTCTACTTTAGTTTCCTTTCCCCAGCTTTATATGTGGAGAGTCCACAGCAAAAAAGGGGGATGTCAACAGTTTGTGGAAAATGAGTTGAAGATTCAGCTTTATACTTCAATAAGAGTAGAACACCATACACTCACTGCAAAAAGAATGACCTATAGCATTTTGAAAAATTTGTCTATAACATAAAAATGGGGAATGTCATAGCTAAACAGCATTTGGGACCCTTACCAGGATTACTTGATTCAAGAACTGAAAAAATCCAAAGAAAAGCAGCTCGATTTGTTCTGGGTGATTTCTGACAAAAAGAGTAGCGTTACAAAAATGTTGCAAAGTCTGGGCAGGGAAGACTTCAGAGCAAGGAGACAAGCTACTCAACTCAGTGGTATGTTCTGAGCTGTCAGTGGAGTAGATGAATAAGTTTGAGTGGTGTCTTTAAAAGTAGGAAAGATCACAATGTGAAGATAAAGTTGGAATTCAAGAGGACAAACTGGGGCAAATATTCATTCATAGGAAGGGGAGTTAGGGATTGGAATAACTTACCAAGGGAGATGTTCAATAAATATTAAATTATTTTGCAATTATTTAAGAAAAGGCTAGGAAAGCAACAGATAGGGAATCTGCTACCTGGGTGACTGCCCTAAATGCAGATCAGTAGTGATTGATTGATTGATTGATTGACTGATTGATTGACTGATTGATTGAAGAACAGAGCAGTCAATTGTTTACATTGACATCCCTTGTCATTCAACAATGGGCCCACTTAGATTTACTTTGTGGTATATTTATTGGTGTTGTGAGTTACAACGGTACATGTTTTCTTTGTCACAAACTGAATTCATTTTGTTTAAAAGTTTTATGATTGGTAGTTGAAGCTACATCTTCGGCAGACAGTGAAGATCAGTCCTATAACATGAAAGAATTGAACTCAAGTGCAAAGAAACACAAATGTTACAGTAAAAGAAGTGATGCAATGAAAAAGTTCAGGTTATCTAACCAAGAAACTGGATCATACTGTAAGTGTAAACATCATCAGAATTTTGAGGTTATTCCTCAACAAGAGATCAAATCAACTTACTAAAGAATTTAATGCTATGGAGTCTCTGATGAGCAAATCTCATGTTTATGCAGATTAATAATGACCATTCGATTAAGAGATGTGGGTCATGAAAAACAGAGGTGAATGCATTATTCCATAAGTCTTCTTCGCACAAGGTGAGATTTAAAAAAGATGGAAAACCACAACCAAAAGATGTCACAGACAGTGTAACCAGAGCCACATCAGCTTGTTAAAAGGATGGAACAGAAGCAAAGTGAGAGTATCTGTTATAGACATTAAATATTTAGAAAATGTATGAAATCTACAAATAATGAAAACTTCTGCCTGTATCAAGAATTTCACAGGGAATTTTTTAACATGAAATTTAATATCTCACTAGGTATCAATGTACTGGGTGCATGTGATAGGCATCAAGCTGATTTAAAATCACTTCAAAATAAAATTAAAAACAGATAATTGAGGGACAGAAAGGAACAAAACCCAAGCAGCACATGAAGATCACAAATGTAAATCTTGAGTATTCTATGAAAGAAAAATGAGAGTTACAAGAGACAGCATGAAAAGAGAAATACATAAAGCTATTGCTTTCAATTTCCAGAAGAAAAAAAAAGAAGGTTTGACTAACCTGACAACTAATGATGTCTACACAATTAGTAAAAGTTACCTTTTCATTCCTACAACATCCACACTTTATGCAAAAGAAATTAATGTTTATACTGCTATTCAGAAATACAAGGAATTTAAGGTTTTGATGAGGTGGTGAACTTCCTTCATCATTTTATTCAACATTGAGATTTTCCATCACAGATGTGCCAGACAAAATAAAGACTACATAATGTTCTGGTTTATGTGTTATATGGTCCATTCTATTCAAAGACCGGATTACATTGCATGTGATTGCAGCATAGCACTTGTAAACCAGAAATACCCAGCAGAATTGCCAGACTACTCAATGTCAATATGAGAGAGAATGTGCAACAAACCTTCCTATATTGCAGATGATGACGAAGCAATGCTAAGCTGAACGCTATATTCAAGATCTTATTTTCCTTCTATAAGATCTGCCCTGTAGGCCCTACTGACAAGACTGATCTCTGTATTTAAGAAAAGTGAATCAATTGTCTGCTGGAGTACAGATTCACATACAATGGACCTTGAGGAGTATCCACTGCCTGAGAAGCTTCATCAACGTAAAAATTATACATTCTTTCATTTCTTCCAATGTTTGCTACAAGTTGACTAAAATTAATACCAATTTAGTTACTTCTGTTTCAGATTTGTTTCCTATTTCATGGGGAAATTCCAAGATATGCAACACCTAAAACAGTTTTGTGGTCCAGATACAAAATAACATTAAAGCAATCTTTGAAGTTCTGAAGAGCTTTGGACATTCAGTGAACATTTTTTGTTGGCATCTCTGGATGTACTGGAGAGTTCAGGAAATGCCATTAAGGTCCTAGACTCAATGAAGGGAAAATCCTGACATTAGAGAAGGAGCAACGCTCATATACATATCTGTGTATGCAAACGGTTATGAATGCAGAGACTGAGTATCTTCCAGGATAAGGAGATCCCCCTTTTACCAAGTGCCAATGCCTATCATTTGGTAGGTCAATGAGCAGGTAAAAAGGACAGGGCACCCTCTTTCCCTTGAGTGGAAAACTGCTCTAAAGGCAGATGGTCTGGAAAGTCAATGGCATAGGGTGGAGAAGGCAACTGGAAATGGTTCCTGATGATTGTGGTGGATCCTTTAACAGCAAGAAGAATGATGATATACCAAGCACCACCCAGCAGCATACTAACCCCCCAACAAGGTTGTTATAACTGCACTTCATCCAACACCATCTACCAGCTTCAATGCAAATTCTGCCCAGTTTTCTACATTGGTTTAACTACCAACAGTCTAACAAAACATGAATATGTGGCTACCACAGCACCTGAAAAACCCCTAACAAGGATCTTCCTGTCTCCGTTCACACCCAGCACCATCAAACTACATTTGATGAATGTTTCACAGTTAAAGTCCTCAAACATTCACTTCCAACTTCCCACCCACTTGCCCTAAGAGATTCCAAAGTTGGGCATCAACTGGTTTTCAGATCTAAGGAAGCACCCACCCTTAACATTAGACAATTGCTCCTTTTTTCCATATCCTATACGTCTCCCCACTTCCTTTACCTCATACAGTGTCTGCTTGTTCAACAATGACTGCTACCATTATTATTCTATCCTCCACTGATGAAGGCTGCAGTAAAAAATTTTGGACCCATGCCTTTGTTTTATGTGTACTCTAGCCACGCATTCTGACATGGTACATCACTGCTCTCCATCTCTTTCCAAGACGTTTGCGGAAACCATTAAAGATGATGAGGGGAAAGCAGTAACAGGTAGGGGAAGGAATAAAAATTTAAAAAACTGTGGCAAAGATATGGTATATAGAGGAACTATATGAAGAGAACAAAACAGATGGCAATATTATGAAATATGTGAATAATGTTGACATGAATGAGACTGGACCACCAATACTAAGATACAAATTCGAAAGAGCATTAAAAGAGCTGTAAAACCATAAGCTTTAGGAATTTATAACATCCTAGAAGAAATTCTCAACTCAATAGGAATGAAAGTCAAAAACTGTTTGTTTCAAACCATAACCAATTTGGCTTGAGAAGAAACTGAGGAACACTAGAAGCTAAATTAAGTCTCTGAATAATTATACCAAAAAAATGGTGTGACTTTACAAAAAGGTCATGATAGCTTTCACTGACACTGAAAAAGCATTTGACAATGTGAATTGGAACACATTACCCTAATTTCTCATGAATGCAAGAATAGATTATGGACACAGAAAAATAATCCTGCAGTTATACAAAAATCAGACCTCTCACTGGTCAGGAAGGACTTCAGGCAAAGACCGGCAAAGGTGTTCAACAGGGATGTGGACTATCTCCACTAATGTTCAACTTGTACATAGAGCATAGGAATTGTCAGAACTAACAATAGTGGTATAATGATGAAAGGAGAGTGCTATAGAAAAATCAGTTTTGCAAATAACATTGCTTTGCTGGTAAATGATGATTAAGAGCTGCACGACACACTACACCGTATAAACAACATATTAAAGAATAACTGTAACATGAAAATAAACAGGGGGAAAAAACCCATCATGAAGTGCTCTAGAGATGGAGAACAGATCCCACAAGTATCGCTAGAAGGAGAACACCTAATGCAGGTTACTTCTTTCAAATATCCGAGGAGCTCCATAACACTGAATAGCAGAACTACAGTTGACATACAGTGTAGAATAGGAAGAAATGTCCCACTTGAAACTAGGAAAGTTTTACTTGGAGCTTAACCACTTAAACTACAGAAACTTGGACTTTAAGAAAAACACAACAAGAAAATACTTTTTGAGAATGGTGCTGGAGGAGGATTTTGAAAGTACCATGGATGGAGAAAGTGACTAATGAGGAAGTACTAGCCTGAGTAGACAAGAGGAGGAATGGTACGTTGATCACTTAGTACGACATTCAAGATGGTTTACAAACTTGCTGAAGGGGAAAATGAAAGGAGAGGGAGACACAGGAATTCAAGGATGGGATGAATGAAGTTAGAGGAGGAGGAGGAGGAGGTTAGATTGCATCAGATGTATAATATGTACTTAACTATATAGAAAAGAAATAAACCATTTTCATTACCTTAATGCACAGTAATAGGATTGTAAACAGTAAAATTAATACAATCTGGTAATCCCCCTTTCTTTGCAGTGGATCCTTCATATAAACCTAAGTTCTTGTAATCAATAATATTCCTGTCTGTTGAACTAGTGTGAAAGTGCTCGATCTTTGAGTTATAAGTTAAAACCCTGCTTTCCACCTCCTCTATATATAACTGTTTACTTGACTATCTACTTACTATGAGATTCATAATGTAAGAAAGAAGAGCACTGTATTAAAGATATACAAAATTAATCTACTTCACACAACAAACAAAATATGAATTGCACAGATTCAGTATAAAAATAGATTTGTAAGCAATACAGCTAAAGAAAAAATAAAAGTAAATGAGTATTAAAATAGGAGTTTAGGAAATAACAGCCATGAAAATTAAATTTAAAACATGTAAGATGCTCAACTGTTACAAGAACAATCCAAAATACCAAATACTGATTCTATAAACAGTATAATCCATCTTCCAGTATCCTATGAAGAATCAGATCTTTAGTAAAGGTAATTCATCTGCCTTGAAGTGGTACTATTCCAATCAATGCGAAAGGAAAGTTATACATTCATTCATCTCTTCTGGTCTTTCCATCTGCAACAGGAATATTTACATGTCAAGAACCTTCCCAATAAGTAAATCAAACAGAAATATTTAGCATAAGCAAGAATTTTTAATTACTTTGTTCATGTGGAGTAAATGGTAAAAATATTTTTTTTAAAGTACAGACAAACTTTCAAGATCATAAATTTACATTCCAATCCATGATATGGTTATTTTTTTAAAAGCTTATTGAAATGTTTTCCAAGACCTAGCAATAGAATATTAAGTAGCATAATGCAAGGTGAAACCAAAAAACAGTATTGGTACTCTAAAAGCAGTCACCTTCAGTGTAGTTCTCTCATTGATTATCTTAACAGTCCATGTGAATTATTCACTGTTGGAAGCAATGATCCAGAACTTCAGCTGATAGGTTGTGTACATATATATGGGTGTGTGTTTTTCCTTTTTCCTTTGCTGAATTGAAATTCTTCCAGTACACAGTGTTTAGTTTCAGAATCATACCAAAAGAAGAAAAAAATTCATTTAAGTTATTAACATTTCTTAAAAAGTCTTTTTTATGCTAGCGGTTTAACGTCATGCTAACATATCGAAAGTTTTGGGTGATGGAAGAATGGGAAAGGGCTAGGAATGAGAAGGTAGCAGCTGTGTTGTTAATTAAGGTACAGCCCCACCATATGCCTGGTGTAAATGGGAAACTATGGAAAACCATATTCAGGGCTGCAGACGATGGGATTTGAACTAACCATCTCCCGAATGCAAGCTTACAGCTACGTGACCATAACCGCATTGCAAACTCGCTTAGTCCTTGCCTTTTACTGCATAGTCCTACATAGGAGACTTGTAGTGGTGTCTCAACGGCGCACTAGCCACCAACGTCTTGGAAAGGTGTAACAGTCCAAGGGATGAGCCCACTGCTACACTGGAGCAAAATGCTGGTAATTTCATGATTGATAAGGCCTGAAGAGCTTAATGCTCTTCCTTCTCATTCTCAAATTTTTTTAAAGCATCAAAAATTTGAGTACAAGATAGACAATTGTTACCAAAAAACTTCTATCAACATGCAGCAAATTTCTGTAGCAGATTTTCCAAAGTTTATAAGAAATTTTACATTGATATCTTGCTCCACCTCAGCGATTAACATTATTCCAACAAAGGTCAAGGGCACAATCCTCTTCAAACAATGGTTACTGAAAAACTGTTGGCTATTAAATGCAGTTGAAACATTGGTGGTGTGTTAATTGTTATGAATTATGGAGTAAATGTTTTCTACAGTGACAGTATTTCCATAAAACAGAGAGTTGACAACATGTGAAATATGGCGGTAGGCGTTAGTAACCAATACAGTGGCATGCTGATTGTCGCCAGGCCACAGGGATAAACAAACAAACAAACAATAAACTCTTATTACTTTCTATATTAACTCTACCTGATCTCATTATGATTTGAAAAGAAGTTTTGAATATATTCTGCTGATTTATTGTACTGTTTAAAGGAACCGAATAGTGTGAAATGACCAAAAATTGCTATTTTTGTTTCTAGGCTCAAAAAATTCTCCTCTCTTTCCCAATTACGGCAATATATAACACATTGTAATTAGGAGCATTGGTGAGGTCGTTATGTGTATTTTAATATAACCATGGATACATCCACGTGGTGTGGTGCCAAGCCATCTTTTTGTTTTCAAGCAATATTTCATGTTCCACTTCGTGTAACTGAGAGCGGTAAAGTTTGTTGTCTTCGGGGATTATTCTGTTTGTTTCATTGGCTGGACTGAGTCTGCTTTAACAATCTTCAATTGTTTACCCGCCTACTTAATGTTTATGTTTACATGTCATATCCTCTTTGGTTTACATTGTGATTGTATTCAGTAATATGTATCATGCCTGTGATTTATTTTCTAAATGTGAAAAGTGTTTTCCAAACGAAAATTCTATGGAAACCAGCATACATTGTCTGGGAAGAAACAGGCATTTGAAGAAGCTATTTCTCACAATGATTCTGCCTGCATCT
Source organism: Anabrus simplex (assembly GCF_040414725.1). Lineage (NCBI taxonomy): Eukaryota > Metazoa > Arthropoda > Insecta > Orthoptera > Tettigoniidae > Anabrus > Anabrus simplex. The sequence goes on from NC_090265.1 coordinate 1,061,150,380, forward strand.
GTAGTTTATGAACAACAGACATAGAGAAGGAGAAATCGTCCATAAACGCATATATTATGTCGGCGGAGCAGCTGAATGTTCAGCCAAGGATGGCAGAATGAGAAAAAGACAAGAAAAGAGAATCAATGAAGACAGAGATTATGATGATTATTGCTCTTGAATGCTTTAAAATCGTGGGACAAATTCTTGCTCGAACTTCAATCTAATTTTTCTCAAAATGCCATTTTTGCTCAGTTATGTACCTTTTCCTTGGAAACTACAATGTGTACAGACAAAACATTTCTATCACATACTGAACAACTACCAACACATACACTGTAGCAGAATGGGTTTGATTTCATTAGTAGTTATAGTCAAAATAATTAATTATTAACCATAAATTGTCTTAAAAAGTCTAAAAAAAATTACTGGAATAGATTTTTAACATAAAATCAACCATAAATGCAATTACTATAAATCAGCTACAGAGTATTAAGCACATATATTTCAATGTATACACCAATATTCATAACTCCGTGTCATCTAAATCACAAGAAAAAGGTATCGGTACACTAAAAAGCAGTGATTTTTGTTTTTAAAAAATTGTAAACTTCCTTCACTGCTCACTGAATCAATCAATCCTTACTAATTTTAACCGATGTAAACCCACAAGTCTTTGTAACAATACTTCAAAATCTCATATAGATTGTTCGAGCAGTTTAGATGATATTAAGGATTTATCGGTGACCCGCGTTTACACTACCCGGTTCCCAAAGTTGAGATTTGTGACTACAATGGAATATTTTGTCAACTCACAGTTTGACGGAAACATCACAACTGTAAAAAAAAAAAAAAACATTTACACATTAACTCAAGTTCATAATAATTAAACACACCACACACATAGCAACTGCATATAATTACCATTTCCTACACCAGTCGATGATAATAATAATTTCTTAATGATCCAAAAATGATCTGTAGAAATATAGTTAAATTCCTGTAGTCAAGGCATGGCATGGCATGGTACGATATATTTAAAAATAATGATTATCCTAAGCAAAAGTGACTACCGGTATTAAAATGGAGTCAATCAAATGTCTCCCACATTACGGGTTGGTCAATTTTTGAATTAAAAAATTTTCACCTAAGCCAACATGTAGACTGACTGGAAAGTAAAGTTACTAAGGTCTCTGATAAATTTAAGTTCATCCTCTTCAAAGAAAAGGTCTAATTAAATATTAATTATTATTTGTGTAATATACAGTTGTATGTTACTTAGAAACGAAGATGAACAAAATGAAAATAAAGGGTTGGAACATTAGTCATGGCAACTATTTTATTTTCCACATAATGTGGAATCTACCAGATAAATGGAAATATACAGATGGGAGTGGTATGAATAATGCTGATGAGTAGGTTAACCAAGTGTAAGATATAAAGCAAGGAAATTGTGGGCCATGAAATCCTTGTGCTACATAATGTTTATTCTCATAAACCCTCAAAGTAGTCCACTAGATTGTCCACAGCACATTGCCAATGATGCGTAAGATGTTTGGTTACTGTCGCTTCACCATGTGTGAACTTTGCAATCTCATGTGTTACTGCATTGAAAATGTCCTCTTAGGTTCCAGACCGTCTTCCATGCAATGGTTCTTTCATTTTGGAGACGAGGTCAAAATCGCACGGAGACAGGTCTGGTAAGTATGGCAGGTGTTCCAATACTTCCCACCCCCAGCACTGAAGTTGCCTCCATACAGCCTCTGCTACATGTGGAATGGCATTGTCATGGCGAAGGATACCAGTTTTGGCTTTTAATTCAAGTAGTGTCCATCTTCTGTCCATGTCCATAAAATGGGTATTATGACACATCATTCTGGACACTATAGGTCTTCTGGACTGTTGCACGTCACTGCTTGTTTCATGTCCGTGCTGAAATGCTGCTGCCCATCTCAGAATGGCTAAGTATGGAAGGGCATTATTCCCCCAACAGCTTCCAAACTCTCCCTATATAACTTTTTGACACTGCAACCCTAGCGAACGGCCAATTTGGTGTACGCATGATGTTCTTGTCTCAGACATCCATCCTGCACAGAGCCTGACTCGCTACTGCAGTCCCATCGTCCTGGGCATGGTACCTGCCTGTCCAACGCACTGCCATCTCATGCTGAGTCCATGTACTATGAATGTTTTGCTTTCCACTGTATGGAAGCACCATGCAAATGTGAGAGGAAAAATATAGTTGAGCTTTATCCATTCTCTTTCTGCATATATTCTGTGATCCTAGTCTTTTACCACTTATGTTCATATTTTATCATTTTATCCTTACCCATTCCCCTGTGTTTATCAGGATTCCTTCTTGCCCTAAGCTTCCCATATCAATACTGATGATCTGCCAAGATTGCTCTTCCATGAGTGTGGAAACCCACCCTTCTGGTGAAACTGGGAAGCTCATCATGGACTGAGAAGAAATTGATATAGAATTGAGATGGAGTGCGCTCATTTACATGAAGAAGACAGTATATGAAGATGTGGAGACTGTCCCTGTCCTTTTGTGTTTTTTCATGTTTTTCTGTATCCCCTCTCTTTGCCAGGGGCTATCAACTTGGGAAGCATGGGTTGGCAACCATAGGGCTCCTAGCATGAGTCTGGCATTGCTTCCACACTTTCCTCACTTTTATCATTCTTGTTTGACCTCACTTAGTCAACACTTGCTCTCTTCTGACCCTAACAGTATACCGCAGTAAGCTCACCAGACAAAAAATTAGTCACTCTAGTGCGCACGCAAAGATGGATCGTTAAGCCTGTACAAATGGTGCAGTGAACGAATCCTATACTCAACCACATGCGCACTGCTTCTATGCGAGTATAAGGCAGTAGCAATCAGCGAGACATTGATGATTCAAGCGGACAGTGTACGTCAACATGGGTAGACGTGAGGATGTGACGGAGTGGCAAATAGTGGCAAACGTGTTTGGCTGTGCCCATGGCCGTACAGTGCGTGAAGTTGTTGGATTTGTTCGTGTTTCACAGCGGACTATTTAATGTGTCTACAAGCAGTGGTATACTACATGTGGCCATGAAACATGACGTCAAAATTGTGGTCGGAAAAATATCCTGACAGAGGGACCAGAGACGTGTTTCACGGCTTGTGAATCAAAATTGCTTTCAAACCTGACAGGAATTGCTGCAGTCAGTGAATGGAGGTCCATCCCAACCTGTTAGCGAGAGAACATGCGACGAGAACTGCATGCAATGAACATTTCGAGTCGGTCACCTCACAAGAGGCCATTGCTCGCACAGGCACATAAAGCTGCACATCTTCAATGGGCTAGAAATCATCGAATGTGGACAGTAGCTGACTGGTGAAACATAATGTGGTCTGACAAATTACGTTTTTGCCTGTATTCCAATAACGCACATCAGGTTCGACTCAGAGGTGGGTCTGTGATGATTTGGGGGTGTTTTTCATATCATGGATTGGGCTTACTCACTGAGGTGACTGCTAACATGAACCAGCATATTTATTTAAACATTCTGGATGATCAGGTGTTGCCTTTCTGCCTTTCGGTCAACACCTGAATGATGAGTACGCTATTGGGCGCATGTGTGACTGGTTTTATGAACACTCCCCCAACCTATTACATCTCAATTAGCCTGCAAAATCACCTGACTTGAACCCCATTGAAAACCTGTGTGACATGTTGGAACAGCTGTTAAAACGCAGACAGTATCCCCATAATTTGGTGGAATTGCACGATCAAATCCTCAGCGAGTAGCTTAACTTAGATGCGTCATACCTGCACAAACTTGTGGACTCACTTTCTAACCAAATCCAGGGCGGTTATCAAGTCCAGAAGCGGAGTTACATGGTATCAAATAATGCTTGTAATGATTCTCCATGAGCAACTAATTTTTAATCCGGTGAGCTTATGATTGAACAGATTCTCCATTAGAAGAACATCTTTGAGGATTTCTCTATTAATCCCTATATGGGGGGATGGAATATATCCACAGCCGTCCTTTGGGTGGGGGCGGTAGAATACATCCACAGTATTCCCTGCCTGTTGTAAAAGGTGACTAAATGGGGACCAAGGGGCTTTCACCTTGGGAGCATTGATTGGAGACCATGGGTTCCCTAGTTGAGCGAGGCATTGCTTCCACTTATTTGTGTCAGGCTCTTCTTTATTTTTTTTACAATATTTTTTGCTTTGCGTCACATCGACACATAAGTCTTATGGTGATGATGCGATAGGAAAGGGGTAGGAGTGGGAGGAAAGCGACTGTAGCCTTAATTGCTCTTTTGCATGCAACCTCTGCGAGGCCTAGGGAAATTTTTAATTAACTTCTGGATTGGATATAAAACTGAGTACCCAATGATCTTCCGGCAAGCTCCATTATTTTTGATGCCATTTGTTATAAGTTACTTCTGTAAGAGTGGACTTTCTGAACTTTTATACATCAAAAATAGAAACAGAGTAAGTGTTGAAGAGGACTTAAGAGTGAAGTTACATTCCATTACTATTGATATTGATATTTTTTAATGCCAGGCAAACAACGAGTTTTGCAATAAAAGTTGATTTTTGATGATGTTGACGTTTTCTTTTTTTGCTTAGTTTGTACCAATTACATAAAATTGTATGTTTTTAGACCTATGAGTAATAAAAAAACTGTAATTTGCAGCAATCGCTTTATTTTTCCTTTATTATAAGAATGTTATTGAAAAATGAAATGTCGTATGGCTTTTAGTGCCGGGATATCCCAGGATGGGTTCGGCTCACCAGGTGCAGGTCTTTCTATTTGACTCCCGTAGGCGACCTGCGCGTCGTGATGAGGATGAAATGATGAAGCAGACAACACATACACCCAGCCCCCGTGCCGTTGGAATTAACCAATTAAGGTTAAAATCCCCGACCCGGCCGGGAATCGAACCCGGGACCTTCTGAACCGAAGGCCAGTACGCTGACCGTTCAGCCGAGTCGGACATAAGAATGTTATTAATATTCATATATCTCTATATATTTAAAAAAAGAATTAGCAAGAAACGTTTAAAAAATCTCTACATATTTATTGTTGTCTTGATATAGCCCAGTCAGCACCGAACTTCACAATGAATTCACTGTGAGTTCACTGTGAATTTCAATGCTGACTGAGCAGTAAAAAAATGAAATGGCGTATGGCTTTTAGTGCCGGGAGTGTCCAAGGACATGTTCTGCTCGCCGGGTGCAGGCCTTTTGATTTGACTCCCGTAGGCGACTTGCGCATCATGAGGAGGATGAAATTATGATGAAGACGACACATAACACCCAGCCCCCATGCCAGTAAAATTAACCAATGATGGGTAAAATTCCTGACCCTGCTGCGATCAAACCCAGGATCCCTGTGACCACAGTCAGTATGCTAATCATTTAGCAATGAAAACGGACAGCAGTAAAGAAATTAAATATGTTGAAAGTCACTAAAACTTTTCTGCAAGTTCATTGTGAGTTAACAAATAATTCACTGCAAAATCATTCGCGGGATAATGAGGTGCAAATTGTGAAGCACAGGTGAAAGCTTCACATGAAAAACAAAAACAAAATACAAGTGTGTTATTAATTAAATATGAAGTTTTTTCAGTAATTTAATTCATCTGCCTCTGTGGATCAATATAGAGTGTCGGCCTCCGGATCCCAAGATAGCAGGTTCAAATCTGGCAGAGGTAATCGGATTTTTGAAGGGCGAGAAAAAGACCATTCGCCACTCCATGTCTTACTATGTCAGCATGTAAAAGATCTCTGGTGACACATTTGGAGTTTACCTGACAAAATTCATTAAATCTCAGCCAGAGACGCCCAAGAGAGTTTCAGTTAACTCGGTCTGCCATCTAGTAGGCCTAGAGCAGGGCCATCCAGTCATAGCGCTTCGAGAGCGCGCCCGCACTCGGGTAGCACTGGGCAGCCAGACTAGCGCTCCTTCCCCTACCACCACTACACTGTGGCAGCGAGGAGACCTGAGACAGACGGACGATGTTCGGACTACGCTGACTAGATGCGTACAGTCGTGTGGCCGATGGCTTTTGTGGGTTTGTTGACATCACATTGATAGGGCTGTTTTGCCATCACAAATATACCGCATATATAAATCGAAAGGTACTCCAATTATGGAATATGCAGGAAACGAAATGAAGTGTTAAGTAAAGAATAATGTGATTTATTCAAATCTGAAAATGAACATATCTGAGAGGAAAATTCAACAAAATTTTACAAATATGAACAGATAGTACAGAACTTGAGTGACTTTTGCTCAGTCGTTTTTACAAGCCTTTAGTTTTGGAGCAAATGATCTTATCCAAATTGGGTACAATATTTCTGGACACACCTATTCTTAAACAATTTCAAAAGTTTCTATCGCTCATCGTTGCATGATGTTACTTTTGGTAAGCTTAAGAACCGAAACGAAACGCTCACAAATGTACGTTGAGCCGAACATTGCCGGAACTTTACATGCACGATGATGCAAAAGGTGGTATTCTTCTTGCGGAAAGCCACGGTTTAAAAGTCTTCTAAACTTCGTGACATTAGAAAGTGGTCTTTAAGACGAACATTGCACTGCAGTTCAATCAACTCTTAATTGTGGAGCACTGTCTGCTCTAAGAGAAAATGGTCAAACAAATACATCTAACACCGCTTGGAGTTCTGATAATTCTGAAAAATCTCTTTTCAAACTTTTCTTGTAATTGGCGAATTACCTGCAAGTGCTCATCAAAGTCGACACCCTCTTTCACTGTTTGAAGCTATAGAAAATGTACTGTGTTCCTTGCACGCATCTGGTTTTCCCACAAAATCAATTTTCTTTTGAACGCTTGAATTCTTTCCACCAAATTGCAGATATTGTGCTTTTCGCCCTGAAGCAAAGTGTTCAAAGTATTCAGATGGGCAGTAAGGTCACTTAAAAATGCCAAGTCTGCCACCCACTTAGGATCACGCAAAAGAACGGACCGCCCTTTCATGATACAAAAGGTATCTATTGCGTTCCGCAAGCAAAAAGCACGATGAAGCACCTTCGCCTTGCTCAGCCATCTTACTGCATGGTACGGGATATCCGGATACTCAGCTTCGATGTCATCCAAGAACTCTTTGAACTGACGGTGCGCGAGTCCATGGGTGCGAAGAAAATTTACCATTCGCACAACTGTTCCCATTACGTCTCTAAGCTTGGCGACTTTTGCACAGATTGCCTCCTGCTGTATCAACAATGGATCGCCGCCATTAGGGTACTACCGTTCTCGGCCATTTTTACTTTTACATTGCTGAGGAACCCCCGAGCGTAGACCACATAAAGCAGGAGCTACCATTTTAATCCCATTGACACAAAAATACCCTCGACAGCTTGGAAAATTTCAAAACCGTAGTGATATCTTTGAGAGCTACCTAGTCTAGGAAATCCTTGGTGACCCGAAGATAGTCATCCACCCCTCGAATGAAAATAACGAGCTGAGCTGTGTCTGCATTGTCGGTTGATTAGTCGAGGGCGATGGAAAATGATATAAAATTTGCTGCCTTGTCCATTAATTGCTGTTCCATGTCAACAGCCATATTGTCTATTCTGCGAGCCACAGTTTGAGGAGAAAGAGAGATTTTGTCAAATTTCTCAACTAGCTCCAAGGACAAATACATGACGCCCCATTCATTAGGCACTCCTTGATTAAATTCCCTTCCGTGAAGGGTTCCTCAGCTTTGGAAATTTGCAGCGAACATTTATAGGTTGCTCGTAAAATGGGTCTACCAACCTCACTCTCCTCGATCTCCTGTAAAAAAAAAAAAAAAAAACGGCAAGTCACAATTTTAGTGTTCTTCAGATAATTCAAATATTTCTTCATTCCCGTTTGTAAACAATAATTTTAAAATTAAAAAATTAATACTTATAGAATAGTGCTGCTTGAAATTTTCTTTCAATTCTTCCAGCATCGATTAGCGACTGGTGCCTGTTAAATCACCATAATCATCCCTGTAGTTGCCACTGTAGTACCGTTCCAAATTGTGTTTAAACTAAACATACTAAATCTCGGTGGCACACTAAACATTTGGTATGCCCTTTATAAGCTGTACAGAAAAATGAAATTTCCCATTCTGCTTTATGATGTTCAGTCATTACAGCTACGCCCGGCTCCATGGCTAAATGGTTAGCGTGCTCACCTTCGGTCACAGGAGTCCCGGGTTCGATTCCCGGCAGGGTTGGGAATTTTAACCATAATTGATTGATTTCGCTGGTAGGGGGACTGGGTGTATGTGTCGTCCTCATCATCATTTCATCCTTATCCCGAAATGCAGGTCGCCTACGGGAGTCAAATCGAAAGACCTGCATCTGGCGAGCCGAACTTGTCCTCGGACACTCCCAGCACTAAAAGCCATACGCCATTGCATTTCATTTTTATGACAGCTGCGAAACTGATTTAGTTATACTCTGTCAACAAAGCGCATTGGACTATACTAGTGACTGATGGATCGGCTGTTCGCTCAGCCAGCCAGGCTCCTCCCACCACTACTGAAACTACCTTCCACCAAAGCGCTCGAAGCACTGCCTTGGAGCGCGGCCAGAGCACTAGTGCTCGGGGAGCGCTGTTTGGATGGCCCTGACCTAGAGTAAAACAGAACGTCGAAATTGACGAGAAGACAGCCAGATGGCGTCAAATTGAAATGTCTGCACATGGTAGCTGAGGCCATACGATGATTATTATTATTATGATTATTATTATTATTATTATTATTATTATTATTATTAGTAATTAAATTAAAACAAAACAAACCATTGGGCACTTTTCCGACAGTAACTATATTACTAAAAAAAATTTAGGACTGTTGGTACGCCAACATTTCATAGCATTTCAAGTGGTACACAGTTGCTAAAAGGTTGGAAACCCAATAGCATATTACAACATGGTGTATAGTTGAGCTGTGTTGAGGGAAAACACTGTGCCCAATTATAATGTTGACGTATTGTACTGATGAGTGCCAGCTAAGAATCCTTATTCAAGGGGTGATAGAATCTAAAAATGGAGAGAAATGAGTAAATAATAGAGAATTGAATGTGCCCAAAAACCATTGATAAGGGGAAAAAAATAAGACTTATTTTCTCTTGTTCTTGTGCTGCGTCTAACGGTCTTGCTAACTGTGCTCTGACTCAAACATGTGCGGAGAGACAAGCGGAGGGTCATGTGATGCATGGAGCGGAAGAGAGGGAGGGATTAAAAGGTCAAAGTCTTGTTGACTTCTATTGTTTTGGTTGATGTATCTGGCATTGTAAGTTTTTTAAATAAATGCGAGAACGGAATTAAAAAGGATGTTAGTTTTCTCAGCAATTTCATTCAAATGAATAGCGGGATTTAAATGTCAATCCAAATGTATGAACAGTTCTTCTGTTATATTAAGTAAGGATCTCTTTTGCATAATCTTAATAATTTGTAGATCCTGGTCTATATTTATAAAATTGTGTTGGCATTCTTCCATATGATTACCCATGGCAGAGAATCTGTTGTGTATGGTGGCGTTTACATGCTCGAGGTGACGGGTGGCAAAACTCCTGTCTGTTTGTCCAATATAACTGGCTTGGTATCTTGAAAATACTAATCAGTAAACACCCAAATTTATGTGTTTGTTAGGGTTATTTATAGATCCAAAATTATAAAATGTGCTCTAATTATTATTAGATGTTTTGAAGGCTTCATGTTAGCACTCATCAGCACAATACGTGAACATTATAATTGGGCATGATGTTTTCCCTCAACACAGCTCAACTACACATCATGTTGCAATACGCAATTTTTTTTTGCTATTTGTTTAACGTCGCACTAACACATCGAAGGTTTTCGGGGACGGAAGGGTGGGAGATTTGGAAGGTAGCAGCCGCAGCCTTCATTACGGTACAGCCCCAGCATTTGCCTGGTGTGAAAATGTGAAACCATGGAAAACCATCTTCAGGGCTGCCGACAGTGGGGCCGTAAAAGTGCAATAATTTAAAAAAGCTGATGGACAACAACAGAAGAACAAAGACTTCTGGAGGATGTACATTAGTGTATCATGATTATCATTATATTAAAAACCATAATTACTCTTTAAAAGAGGTTACTACAGTACAGAAAAAAGAACTGGACACCTACTTCAGTTCCTGGATTTTTTAAATGAATGAATGCTACCATGAAAGTACTCTACTGATATAACTTGCCTCAAATTATCATTTAAAAATCAACATTTCTCTCCATTTTTGTTAACTACTTTGTTAATACTAAATACAAACATTACGGTGCTTCAAACAAAACATTAATGCTCATTATAAGCAACATTAAAAGCATCAGGGTGATGATGGTTACTGTTTACAGGAGAATAACAATGAAGTCATTGATGTCTGGGCCCCATGGGATATGTTCCCTCCCTCCCTCCCTCCCTCCCTCCCTCCCTCCCTCAATCAATCAATCAATCAATCAATCAATCAATCAATCAATCAATCAATCAATCAATCAATCAATCAATCAATCAATCAATCAATCAATCAATTTATGTCCAAGTTATCTTAACTATAAAGAATTTCAGTCAATGAATTACAAAACATTGGATGGTTGCACTGTGTTCTCAAAGTGATCTTTTACACAATTCTAAATGCAGGAAAATTTTATGATATGCAGTTGCCAAATACCTGGGCAGGGGAACAATGTATTACTGTGATCAAATACATAACACATTACATTTCTTATACAATGTGACTGTTTAACAGACTAGATGTAATATTCATGAACTTATCATTATAATAAAAAAAAAATAATTGTATCATGGAAAATTTCTACTCCAACTTTGCACGTCATGATCAGTAGCAAAATCCGAGAGTAGACAGCATAAACCAAGTTTTTCTAGAAATGTTGTAAACAAATAAAAGCAAATATCTTATCTGAATTTAATATACAGTAACAGTAAAAGGCACGCCCAGCAAATCCATGTAGCGAAGCTCTACCTAGTAAGCAAACAATATTTTGTTCTTGCCAAACCACCTGGATGCTGGCCCCATGATATAGGGGTAGTGCGCCTGCCTCTTAGCTGGAGGACCCAGGTTCGATTCCTGGCAGGTCAGAGATTTTTAGCTGGTTCTGATGGCTGGCTTGAGGTTCACTCAGCCAACACGTGACTACAATCGAGGAGCTATCTGTTGGTGAGATAGTAGGGACTGCTACCACGCATCACATCGTAATCTGCAGTCCTTCAAGCTGAACAGCGGTCGCTTAGTGGGCCAAGGCTCATCAGGGCTGTAGTGCCACGAGGAAGAAAGTGCCCAGGTAAGTAAAGTAAGCTCAGCCTCCTAGTTGCCCAAAAGCAGCAGAGGGGTTGTTCATTGATGTGAGCACCTGTACATTTTTCCTGTGTACACGCTAATAGTAATTTTTAGACTAGATTTCTTAATTGTTCTCTTGAGTGAAATATAGTATGTCACCTCAACACTATACCAGGTAAATCAGCTGCCCCTACCAATACTGTTTTATGCAAATTGCAATTTTATATGTCCGGTACACACAGTAAAATGGATGTCTTTGTATTTACAGCCTACACAAAAATAGGAAGCTGGTACGCCTTAATATTATTAAACAATAGAAACCAACAGTATGCTCTTTAAACGATCTGACACATAAATTAAACATCTGTGAAACACAAAGTGCGACTGTGTTAAAACTTTCACATGAGCTGTAGCCTACATGTATTGTGCTGGAGAGCAGTGTAGCGCAGATGGTAAGAGCAAGCTGAATGCTATGATGCACCAGTCTTAGATGTAATAGGTTCGAGTCCAGGGCAGGAATACTTTTTTTAAATTTAGTTTTTACAGCTTCTTAATGTACAGTACAAGAAATCCTATCTTATGGACATTTTCAGTGAATTGTATATGGCCCTAACATCCAGGTCATCAGCCCAGAGGGGCTGCTATGTCACCAGGGTCGGAGGAAGATGGGATAGGAAGTAGGGAGGTGGAGGGCCCAAACTGTGCTAACAATGGTTAGTTACATTAGCAAGTGCTGAAAGTAATGGCCTGCTTGGTTTATTCACATCTGGGCACATGCCAAATGGATATTCTAGTCCACCATAGCACAGCTGGTGTTACTGATCTGCAGGTTTCAGCAATGAGTTGTTGAAGGCATTCAGGATTTTCTGGCTTCTGGATGTAAACTGTCTGTTTTACATGCCCCCACAGGAAGAAGTCTAATGGTGTTAAATTCAGTGACCTGGCAGGCCAAGAGACAGGTCCTCCTCTTCCTACCCATTTTCTTGGATGTGTCTCATTAATATGGTTACGGATGGCTAATGTTCAAACTGGTGGAGCCAGCTCTATCCTCTTGAAATCACATTGTTCAACCGCAAACACTCCTGTGTAATTATTCCATTTAAGTGTGCACACTGCTCATTCCAATCACTGCCTCAGAGTAGGGATCAAATAACTGGAATACTATGACGATCCAGTGTGTTACGTACCAGTAGTATCAGAAAATTTATGAACCAAAGGAATGGCATGCTAAAGAAGAGAGATCTCCAACTCCCCAACTACTTCCCTCCAATATTCAGGCAGGCTGTTATACTCGATACGCACCTACGCAGCAGTAATCCCATCCATCGGAGATAAATGGCAGCAGAATATACAAAGTACATCACAAAACAATGGTCAATGTAATGTTATTGTTGATCAACTTTCATGACTTCCTCTCATGGTATTATTCAAATGATCGTTCCTTAATTACTTTTTTCTCATTCTTCACAATTTAATCACCATCACCATTATAGTCAGTATGGTAAAACTGAATAAGATATAAATAATCGGAAAGTGTATTCTCGATAACTTTTGTTATGTAGTACTTTTTGATATGACCAATAAGATAGATAATTAAAAATTAAATTTTTGGCACCTTCCCCTAAACTACCACTTTGAACAGGGTGAATGAAATTATTTACAGCGCAGACTGTAGTTCCTTATTTCCCAACTTTACATACCGATTTTCATTAAATTCTGTTCACCCATTTTCTCGTAGCTCGACGCTGATATGGACTTAGCAACAAAAATCCAAAATCTTTACGTCGCACCGACACAGATAGGTCTTATGGCGACGATGGGACATGAAATGTCTAGGAGTGGGAAGGAAGTGGCTGTGGTCTTAAGGTACAGCCCCAGCATTTACCTGGTGTGAAAATGGGAAACCACGGAAAACAATCTTCAGGGCTACCGACAGTGGGGTTCGAACCCACTATCTCCCGAATACTGGATACTGGCCGCACTTAAGCAAATGCAGGTATCGAGCATTGTTAAAAATACAAATTCATTAATATCTTGGTTATCATAGCCAGTACAGTAAAACTGTTTAAGACATAAATGATAGGAAATTTAATAATATATAACTTTAGTTATGTAATATTCATCGATAGGGCCAATAATAACAAATATTCAAGAATTAAATTTTAGGCCTTCCCCTAAACTACCATTTCACTCAGCATGAATAAAATTATTTATGGCCTAGATTGTATTGACTTATTCACCGACTTCATATACCGATTTTGATTAATTTCTCTTCAGCCGTTTTCTCGTGATGAGCGTACATACATACATGCATACATACATACATACATGATACATACAGACAGACAGACAGAAATTACGGAAAATTAAAACGTGCATTTCCCCTTGTTACTGTGGTCAAACCAGTACAGAAATATCACCCTTTTTAAATTTTGAGCAATATACAGACAAAACTCTTATTTTATTTACATTGAGATAAATTAAAATTAGTCAGAATTGTCTTCAAATTCCTCCTAAAATCTCTAGAAAAGTCACTAGTCGTTATAACTGAAATTCTGTCACTAAATTACTAAAAAAGACTCCATATCTAGCGACTAGTCTGTAGAATCGACTAGACTGATGTAAACTGTGAACGAACACCAACATCCGAAAAGTACTACAGTGTCGATCTAAAAGTTTGGAGTTCCAGAGCTAGAATGATGAGGGCGCAAACAACAACACATGAGAACGAGAGATTGACAATCGATATACGTGTCGCGATATACAGGTTTCAATAAACATTGCACATTCGCACACATTTCTAGCATTAATAAACGTCGATATTTCATTTGAAAGCGGCCAATAAGCGAAGGACTTCCGGCCACTGGCGTAAAAAAGCTGAAATGGCGGGATTTGAAAACAAATGTTTGAAGTTTGCCAAAAAATAAGCTAAAATCGGGAGAAATAATAGAATAATCAGGAGGCGGGAAAAACTGTCCAAATTTGGGAGTCTCCCGCCTAAGTCGGGAAAGTTGGCAGGTATGCTTAGATAATCAGATGATGAGGGCTAGTTGTTTTACGTTGCACCGACACAGATAGGTCTTACGGCGATGATGGGACAGGAAAGGGCTAGGAGTGGGAAGGAAGCGGCCGTGGCCTTAATTAAGGTACAGCCCCAGCACTTGCCTGGTGTGAAAATGGGAAACCACGGAAAACCATTTTCAGGGCTGCCGACAGTGGGGTTCGAACCTACCATGGATAGACTTGATAAAGATCAGTATAAGAATGGAATGGAACATACTTATACCAGAAGAATGGAGGAAGAAGAGAAGAAGGTGGAGAAGTACCATAAATACCCCAACCCAACTGGACTGGAGAAGGGGAAATGTTAATGATTATCACTGCCAGGGCCAGCTGTAACAGGTGGGACAAGAGTAGATGAAGTGCAAGTTTCACTGAAGAAATCCTAATTATGGCCATCGAATGAGAGGCTTTCTCTCACAAGCAACATGCGTGTGAAACTTTGTGGTCAGGGAGAAGAGGAATTCACTGAGGAACTTCTGAAAATGGAACATTGCAGGGCTCTGGTGATAATATTACTATTCTTGAATCACTGCCTAACATTGTTAACTCTAAGGATATTAGTTGACAGTGTTTTACAAGACATTCACAATATCCATGATACTCAAAATATGTGGATTGGAGAAATGATCTATTTTGGCTCCAAAATATGAACAAGTCATGGAAATAAATGGGAAATACATGGTGAAAATTCCGGGCAAACAAAGAAACTATATGTCAGTTAACTCTGTCGTGAACAACAATGATGCAGTTCATCATAGTGATGGACAGAAATTGCCCAACTATTTGGAGAAAACAGTTTTCCGGTGGAAAACGAACTAACTGTTTTTAAAAGTTACACCAAACATTTTTCCTTCAATACTAGTTCACAGTTTATCTTTCACTGTTTGCTAGTGAGTAGACACTGATGTAACCTTGAATGGAACCTACCTGCACTTGCGGAGCTATTCGGCCTGAAATCGGCATTGTTCAGTACTTAACCACTCCCATTCCCTCGCTGTCAAATCGACTGTTTGTCTCGTATTTAGTTGGCAGTGAGCCAAGAGCTGTTTGGAAAAGCAGTTTTTAGCTGAACAGTTCTTCAACGTTTTCGCTTATTGCTGGCTGCGGACTGTTGGCGGGTGATGTACCGGTGTGCTCAAACCAGTTTTAAAACGGAATGGTGTTAAGTTTGCCGAGTGCTGATTGAAGCGAGTTGTTTTATAACATGTCAAAATAAAGCGAGGTGTGGAATTATTTTACGAAAAGTGAAAATGATAAGGCACTTTGCACTATCTGCAAGCAACTTATTTCTTACAAGTCAACTATTACAAATTTGAAAGTACATTTGCAAAGAAAACATACAGCAATATATACTGAGCTAACGTGTCATAGTGCTAAGGAAATACTGTCAGTGGAAAAACGACCAAGTAGGCCTACAGAGGATAGAGAGGAACCTAGTATTAGCACTAGCAGGCCTGATAGAGAAGCCTCAACTGCTGATTCATGTGTTGTGCCTAAAAAACAAAGATTAATTAGGTCGTACCTCACCAAAAATGTTTCATCTGCCCAAGAAATTAATTGATCGTGACTTATTTGATTTATTTAATTTAGATTATCAGCCCTTTAGTATTGTTGAGGATAGAGGGTTTTCTAAACTTATGAAGTGGATCCCTGGTTATGAATTACCTGGTAGAAAGACTATTTCAAATGTGATGATTCCAGCACTCTATCATCAACAGTTTTCTTTAATAAGAGACACAGTGATGAATGAAGCAATGAGTGTGTGCATAACAATTGATCTGTGGACATCGTTAGTTGCAGAGAGTTACATTGCCGTAACAGCGCATTACATTACAAAGGAGTTTTCCTTCAAGACAGTTTTACTTAAGTGTTTTAGTTTTTCTAGAAGCCATACATCTGTTGTGTTGGCAAACGAAATTGAGTGCATACTAACCGATTGGAAGCTGCATGACAAAGTGAATTTTTCCATTTCTGATAACGCGAGTAATATAACAAATGTGTTTGAGGAAATTCTGAAGTGGGAACACTATGGCTGTTTTACTCATAAATTAAATTTGATTGTCCAGGGTTCTCTTCAGGAAATACAAGTTGCCATTGAGAAAATAAAAATAATTGTCAGCTACTTCAGGAGTTCATTAGCAAGCAAAAAAAAATACTGAAGTACCAGATATCAAGTGGACATGCAGTGCCTAAATGCTTTTCCCAAGACTTCACGACACGCTGGAATTCAACTTTTTATATGCTGCGTCGTTTTGTTGAACTCGAAGAAGCTATCAGGGCCACTATTGCTCTGTTAGATAAACATCTGCCCATAATAACTGGCTAAGAATGGCAAGCTTGTCGTCAACTTTGCAATGTGCTAGCTCTGTTTGAAGAATTGACTAATTCTCTGAGTGGAGAAGCATATATGACTGGAAGTTCTGTATTTGTGCTCGTAAGGTCCCTAAAAGGCATTTGCGAAAAACTCGGGCAATCAGCCGAGTGCACAGAAGGAGTGAGGGCCATAATTGCTAGCCTTATTAAAGTTCAGAAGAAAGGTTCAAGAACGTTGAACACAACAGCACCTTCGCCTTATGCACTTTGTTAGATCCACGCTATAAAGACCACATTTTTCAAGACCCTGCAGCACTAGACATCAAAAAGAGGGTGCGTAACTTAGCAGTAGACCTAAAAGAGAGGAACGCCCAGACCAGCGAGAAGCAGAATATTGACATTCTGTCCTCCTCACTTCCATCTACAACTGGTGCATTTCAGCCCTCTTGTCCAATAAGCGCTTGGAGCATTTTCAACAACATTGTTGGAGATAAACATCCTCAAACCAGCCCTCTGTCATGAGCCAACAAGGAACTGGATTTGTATTTGAAAGATGACATTTTACTGAAAGATGACATTTTACCTTGTGTAAATGAAGCAGGGGAATCTAATTGCCCCTTAGACTGGTGGAAAAATCACCAACATGTGTATCCCATTTTAGTACAAATCTTCATAAAAAAGTGTAACATGGTGGACACTTCAGTGCCGTGTGAAAGACTTCTTTTCCTGAACTGGACTGACTGTTAATGAGAGGAGAACAAGGCTGTCATCAAGAAAGGTGTCCAACTCGTTGGCTGAATGGTCAGCGTACTGGCCTTCGGTTCAGAGGGTCCCGGCCGAGTCCGGAATTTTAACTTTCATTGGTTAATTCCAATGGCCCGGGGGCTGGGTGTTTGTGCTGTCCCCAACATCCTTGCAACTCACACACCACACATAACACTACCCTCCACCACAATAACACGCAGTTCTCTACACATGGCAGATGCCGCCCACCCCCATCGGAGGGTCTGCGTTACAAGGGCTGCACTCGCCTAGAAATAGCCACACGAAATTTTTTTTTATCAAGAAAGGTCGAAATATTGATGTTCCTCAATGTAAATACGGAGAATTAGTGCTTGAGTATTTTTCACAACGGGTATCATGTGAACAGAATAATAAAGTGTAGCATAGTGATCACATCAGTGCCATATGGAAAACATACTTTCCCAAATTGGATTGGTAATTAATGCCGAGCCCTCACAAAAAGAGGTCGAAACATTAGTGTTCCTTAATGTAAATATGAATAATTAACTTTTAAGTGTTTTCCTAGTATTGGGCATCTTATGAATACTCTCGTTTGTTTTTGTGTGTGTGTATTTATATCTCTTATCTATAAAATTCTGTAACTGCTATTTCTTACAGTAGTTCTCATTGAACAATAATCTTATAATGTTATATGATGAACATAGATGTTGTGTAATAGTACTATTATAGATACTTCAATAACGGACTGGTTAACAAAAACTCCGGGTGTGTGGAACCGTATCGATGAGCAGACCGCCACAATCACAAAACGCTAATGTCAGTTGATAGCCTAATGATAAATAAATATCTTTGAAATTTCTATTTTAATTAAAGACTATATCCTTTGCTTAAGAGTGGAGTCTTCTATCATCTTATCGTTCTTCCCGTGTATCCTTCATACAGGTATTTTGTCAGCCTTCAGCTTGTGCTGTCTGCCTAAACATTACGAAACAATTTAGAGTGAATGGTAGTGAAAGATCTCCTTTCCTATCTCGCAGCCCCCTTGTGCGTTTGACTCACTCATCTTTCACAGAGTCCCGTTATGAACGAATGACCTGTTGTATTCAAACTGTTTGGGAAAACAGTTGTTTTTAACAACAAACAGTTTGTTGGCGTTTTCCTAAAACAGCAGAAATGATCACCACTAGTTCATCATCCAGCCGAGTTCCTCAATTCTGTTTCTGCACCTGGCCTGCTAGTCCATGAAATTATGCTAAAAACAGCAATGCCGATAATGTTCTTGATGTTACCAAAAATTACTCACAACATTACTCACCTAAAAGTAGGGATATTATACTGGAATATCACTGAGACCAATACTTAAACAACCAGGCGAGTTGGCCGTGCGCGTAGAGGCGTGTGGCTGTGAGCTTGCATCCGGGAGATAGTAGGTTCGAATCCCACTATCGGCAGCCCTGAAAATGGTTTTCCGTGGTTTCCCATTTTCACAACAGGCAAATGCTAAGGCTGTACCTTAATTAAGGCCACGGCCGCTTCCTTCCAACTCCTAGGCCTTTCCTATCCCATCGTCACCATAAGACCTATCTGTGTCGGTGCGATGTAAAGCCCCTAGCAAAAAAAAAACAAAAACAAAAAAAAAACTTAAACAGATACTGGAAAAGGTAAAACTGTATTTATCTATGTTGCTTTCTCAAGTCAGGTCCTCTAATTCTTTTCTTATAAATGCGCCCAATAGTGAGACCCAAAACACTGTTTATACAGAGGCTTTTCAATTATAAAGATATCCCTTCCACGAACAGAACATATCTTTAAGCTATTTGGTAGTACCCAAGACGTATTCTACACTACTCTCGCTTTTAGGTTAACAGTTTACTTACTAAGGAGCCTGCCTTTTTACAGATAGGCTGCCATATTCATACTTCCACTTCAGCCATGAATCAGAGTGCTTTTCTCCATTTACAATGTACATGGCCAAGACAGGTATGATAGCTAGTATAAACTATAACATAAGTAGCAATAAATTAAGTTAAATTAATTTTGCTTCTGAATACAAAAGCAGATTAGCAAGTAAAAATGAAAAGAAAAAAAAACTGAAAAGATAATTCTGAGGTAAGAGCATGTAGGTATAAGATACATCTAATAAAGACAAGTATATTTATCTGAGTTATGACACAAACATGCATAAGCAATTTCAATTTTGCAGCATAAATATTTATCACAGCTAAGATTAAGTGCACAGAAAAAGAACAATACAAGAGTTAACATATACAAAACAGACAAGCTGAAGAAAGTTATGAAAGATGAATTTTAAAACCTATTAATACAGGACATGCCCAAGAAGAGCAGAAACAGCTTAATCAGCTCCAAGCAACCAAGGAGAAAGTGAACTTAAAACATGCATCCTTAAAACAAAATAAAATTATAACAAAATATAATTTTTTTTTTACAATTTGCTTTACATCGCACCGACACAGATAGGTCTTATGGTAACGATGGGACAGGAAAGGTCTAGGAGTGGGAACGAAGAGGCCGGGGCCTTAATTAAGTTACAACCCCAGCATCTGCCTGGTGTGAAAATGGGGAAACACGGAAAGCCATTTTCAGCGCTGCCGACAGTGGGGTTCAAACCCACTATCTCCTGGGTGCAAGCTCACAGCTGCACGCCTGTAACCGCACGGCCAACTCACCGGTAACAAAATATCAGTGCTTGCTGAACAAAGGGATTTCAATGATTGGAGAATATTATGCATGTGTAATATGGCATTACAAATGAATTCTATCGATAATAATGCATAGGATAAAATGAAAACTGCCTCCATGTACTTCATTCTACAGAATGATATACATATACGTAGTAAGCTATCAGCTCAATATCATAACATGGGGAAATACTGATAAACTACCATGTGATGTGTTCAAAATATGATTGCACTTGGCCATGCCAAGAACTACTGCTCGTTTATGTCCAGTGCTCTGCCCTACAGCTCTGTCACTAGGTACAGGAGTCTGCTAAATCTATGACTACTCAGTTAGGCAGTCAGTCCTTGACAATAACAATAGTAACTTTTGTTCAACCATTAACACACATTTCATACCAACTTCATTCCTATTGTTTTTACATTTGTAGCACACACAAATTCTTCTCTGAAATTTATCTTGCCCTGTTGGTAATGCGAGACTCATGTGACGACTACTCGATCCACTGACGTGCCTGCTACTTGCCCTGCTCTCATCTCAATCAAATATCAATCAATACTGTTCTGCATTTAGGGCAGTCGGCCAGGTGGCAGATTCCCTATCTGTTGCTTTCCTAGCCTTTTCCGAAATGATTTCAAAGAAATTGGAAATTTATTGAACATCTCCCTTGGTAAGTTATTCCAATCCCTAACTCCCCTTCCTATAAATGAATATTTGCCCCAGTGGTAAACCTGTGGTAAACAAACACTTAGTACTGCTTCATCCAAGTGCAATCGTGTTTTGTATATGCAATAATATATCATTCAGTTCCTTGTGAAACCTGAGTCTTTCCATGAAACTGCAACAACAAAGTAAAGAATTTCTGTGATTGATTACGCCATCAGAAATTTCAGTTACAGAACATAAAATTCTGAACACAGACAGCAAAAGGATATTGGAATATTTTCCCATTATTTGGTATTAATGCGCAAGTTTTTAAGTTATATGGTGGCTAAAGCCTTTTACATAATTATGAAGTTGTCTAGTTATAAGGTACCGTAATGCCAATCTTAAAATGTAATAACATTTATGTTATAAGAAATTTATTACATGTAGTACTGATCTGGGCAAGACAGTATGTGAGCAAACTGGTACCTGAAGAAAATGTGGTAAAATCTGTCTTTCAGGATAAAAATGAACATAAGAAGGCATCAGAACAATTTGTTGCATTTTACACAACGCTTAATGACAAGTTAAGGAACAGATATCAACATGCATTTGGTGCACTGACAGTGTTAATCAGTGAGGAGAAAAAACCACTTGTTGAAGGGTAGTTGCTATGGGTCAGGTGGGAATTTCTGCTGAGGGATAACAATATGCTTAATATTGTACAGAATTATCTAAAGCACATGGTGAAGGTTAAGAAAACATTCATAGATAACCGCCCTGGACTAGAATAGAATTTTGGTTTTCTGAGGAAAAATCATGAACTCACAGTGAAAAACAGGGAGAACACCAGAAGAGCCAGGGCAGCTGTTACCAGGGATACTATGACAGGATATTTCCAGAAACCTGCAGGAAAACTTGGAAGGAATTCCTTTCTCAAATATCACCAACTATGATGAAACAAATTTCTATGCTGAGCCAGGGCAAATGAAGATGTTTGTAAAAAGTGCCATTTAACATCCTGAGAGAAATTTTGACACATACAAAACAAGTATCAGTATTATGGTGGCCACGACTTTTGACGGAACAGTGTTATTTTATTCATTGTCTACAAAACAAGCACAAATAGCTGCAAAGAAGGAGGGATCAACAGTGCTGGTTACAGCCAAAACATGAGTGGATGGTTTGATTTGACCATGTTTGGAGCAAGTTTAAGAAAAAAATTTCTTGCCTTATGCAACGATATTACAAGAGCTGACAGTCACGACTGGCAATAACTTGTTCACTCATCTGTCGATTAATCCATAAAATTTTTCCAAAAATATGACCTCAAATTTCTGCTGTTACATCCAAACACCTTTGCCAGCCTCTATATGTGGCCTTTTTCTTTTCTTCAACCCTAAAAGATGGGTTGACAAAGTGTTTTAGACGAGTGGAAGAAAACGAACACTATAGTTGTATCCAAATCAAAGTTCTCTAAACCTCTGAAACATACATTTCAGAAGAAAGGTGCAAATTGTGCAGCAATTGTAATATTGGAATTTAGGAAGACAGGCACTGTGGCCTTCACAGTGCAGATAAAAGTACTAGGCCAAATTCCATATAACAATGTTAATGATTAAAACGAGGCTTTCATGCACTATAAAATTCCAAAATACAGATGAAATCGTGCACTATCAAACTAAGCAAATGCACGATAAAGGAAAATACACACCTTCATTTTTGTTTCAAATTCTTTATTTCACTTCACTTTTTATGGCACAGTTAACAACCATCAACATTTCTAAATTGGTTTCTGTGAAGTTCCTGCATTTGTCAGTTAATATTTTTGTAGGCAGACCTCTCTACATCACAAGAAGTTATGAGTGCAAATTTTCATGAACATATTTGTGACAGTGTCTTCATTCAAGTTTTTGCCACAAAGAACCTTCTTCACTGAACAAAAGAATCTGTAGTCTGGGTTCACATTTATGACCCTGTCCACTTTGTTCTTTGTCGCTACACCCACCCCTTTCCCCACAGGCATAACCAAGGGATCTATGGAATTCCTCAAAATTTTACATCAAGTCTACCCGTGACAGACATGTAGCTACTAATTTAGTTCTTGTATAGGGTAGTTTACAGGAGTTGTTTTAATGTAAATTAGATCCGGTTGCACGTATTTACATTCAAATACTACTTGTGCATCTCTGATATACACTACATCATCTGGCGATAAACTATTTACTACCTAAAATGGAGAAGTATTTCTTTTAGAATGAAATACGAGAAATATTAAAATCAATTATTAAAATTTGGTATGGTAATTAACCCTTGGTTCTCGCATGGTGAGCGCGGCGCTCACCTCCGTTTTTGATTATTTGTTGTTGGAATATTACAACACCTCTAGTTTTGAAACTGTACATATCTTTCAAACAAATTGTTAGGAAGGGGAAGTGTCAGCTATTTCCATTATCTTTGAAAACTGAGACCCTCAATCCATGATAAAGAGCAATAGTACAAGTTTGGTGAGCGGTGCGCTCAGTAGCGAGCGACAGTGCTAGTCAATTCTGTGCACTGTAATAAGTCAAAGTTTGTCTTACGCTTGTGTTTAATGTGAAATGTTCATATTGTGAATGTTGTTCGTGAATTTACACAAGTTACAATGGCATCCACTGATCAGATAATTTCGTGGTTAGGTGAAATGTTGGAGGAAGCGGACTTTAACACCGAAAGTGATGGTAATGAAACAGATAAGATTTACGAAAGTGATCCGAACTCTGAAACAGTGTGTCCGCATGTTCTGAGGAAGAAGAGGCACTTTTGTTGATTGAAGGCTGTATTCCATTAGTTTTAGGAAAGGATGGAATTACTAAGCGGGGGCTCCATGTTCCCGTTACAAATGTTCGAACCCGGAAAAAGTGTTCCAGGACTCATGCTGAAAGGAACAGAAGTGATGACTAACTGGGTAAAATGTTTGTTTCCTGTTATGCTGGATTATATGTTAGTTCATATTGAGCTTACTCTTCCTAGCACAAATTTGTTTAAATTTAAGCATTCGTGCTCCTAAGTAGATTGTTAGTCCTGTTTCTTGATACGGGATTGGGGATGAAGTGAGATGAAGTTTGTTTTACGACCGGGTGCCCTTCCTGATGCCAACCTCAGTTGAAGAGCTAATGAAGATGAAATGAATGATGGTGAATGAAGGAGGTGGAAGTAATTAGCTATCTCCTATGAATAGCGACTGAACCGGCATTTGCCTGGAAGTGTAAACTGGAAACAATAGAAAATCATTCTCAGGACAGCCAGAGCTTGGCTCCATGGCCATAGCGCCTTAACTTGCGTGGCCACTGCACTCGCTTGTGTTCCTAAATAAATAACTATCTCAAACTTGACGAATTTATCTCCATCTTTATATGGCCATATTATGACTTTTAAACATAAAGGTGAGCACTGCGCTCACTAGCAAGTAACAGCTCGCGTAAAGATCTAGCAAGTAATGCCGGGTTAAGAACCACTATCATTCATACCAGTTTAATGACAGCATATTATGGGACTGATAAAAGCCAAGCTCAATTCAAAAGCGAGCATAAAAACTGAAAATAAAATTTGGACGGGGAAATAACGCCAGGATATTAAATTTCTGAAAAACTATTAGAACATGCATTTAAACTGAATATAATATACACATGATTAAGCTAACCTTAAATATGCATTATACCTGAATTTTTCTCAAAAAGACCAAAACATGCAAACAAGCATGAAAAAAGAGCACTTACTTGAAACAGGAAAGTAATGAAATGGGTAAATACCCCCTCAGTTTGAGCTATGTCCTAAGTTCCTATGAAAATATGCATTTGCATGAAAGTCTTGTTTCGATAACAGCAGCAACCAGGAACAATCTTGGATTGCATCATTCATTAAAAATCTGGAGTAAAGTCATGTTGGAGAGCCAAGTACTGTAACCGTACAACAGGGTTACAGATTTCATTCAGCATTATTTATTATTATTATTATTATTATTATTATTATTATTATTATTATTATTATTATTATTATTATTATTATTATTATTATCATTAATTGACCTGATTCATTAGATTGTATATTCTGATTTTCATCATTTAGACTGTAATATAATTAGGAATCACACATATTATGTCATTTAATCATTGGATAAGGGAATTTTGTTTGTAATTATTCTGTATATAAGTGAGATTTGTTGATACGATAAAGTCATACTTTAACTTGGAACTGTAGGCAGATGAACTGGCATGACATGTTGCAACCAAGGCTATGTTTAACCGAGGTTGTATTAGGCAAGTAAATTTTCCGCTGACACATCTAGGTGGTAACCGTTTGTACGCATGGGGAAGCTATTTAGACACGACTGATCTTGTAAAGTGCGTGGCCACGTGGTTTCGATAGTGTGTCCGTATTCGCTAGCTACCGTGTGTCAATGTGGAAGGGATAACCAGGTAGAAGGGATCTGAGTGGTCATCACGAGTTTATATAAGTCGATGTACGGATAGTTGTGTCGTCTAAGAGGTCTGGTCTGGTCTAAGAGGAGTGGTGATTGGTACAGGTCAGAGACATGGGGTAATTTGTACAAGATCTCAGGAGAAGCAGTAGCACCTAATTGCGAGGTAGAACATCTTTATGCAAGTTTATTTCAGTAGATTCACCAGAGACTTGGTGCCGTGGTCTGTAGATGTATAGGTAGTATATCGTCGTTGCCGGAGCAAAACCTCCTATGTGAAATATTTTAGCTTAGAACTTTGGCTGGTAAGGTTCTGTCATCTAAGGTGCAATACTGTCAAGGCATTCTCGCTCTTCATAATGTATGTGCTGTGGGTCAGTATATCTCCAAAAACATTATCACATAGGAGGTTTCGTCCCGGCAACGACAATATATCGAATTTAAGTGATAAATATCATTGTAGTTCCGTACTGAAGATTACTATACTGATAAGATTACTAATTAATTTCTTATTTAACCACCTATTCAATACATTTGGGTCTTATATAATTAGTATTTTATCCTTATTACATTATAAAAATATGAAACATGTTTCGCCTTTCATAGAAGGCATCTTTAGTCATTGTATCACCTCAGGATTAAATCAGGCATCTGATTTAAATTAAAATATAATATTAAGATTTAACATTTACATGCTTAAAAATATAAGCAGTCGAAAAGAAAAGATGGTTAACAATTTTGGTATTATCTTGAATAACAACATATCAGCCATTAGCTGTAATTAATTAATGGTTGTGTCAAAAGTACATAGTACAATGCTTTATAGTAGTAGTCTATCTTGATGTTTTTATGTTACAATTTTTCTTGAATGTTTAGGAAATATGGAATCAGTTGATTAAGACCTTATTTAGAAATAATTTCATTAAAGTTGTAAAACCATCTGGTTAAAGTCTTTGGTTCGAGAGATTAAGACTTGTGATTATTAACTTGTAAATATGCAATTAATGATTTGGCATTTGACGTAGTCCTTGACTACGAAGATATAAAATGTTAGAGTCTGACGACAACTTGATTGGAGTATCTTGAATTAAAATAGGCCTTCATTGATCTTGTTAAAGAAGCAAAGTTGTAACACAGCTTTATGGTGTTGGTACGTGTTGAGTAATAGAGTGTTGGTCAAAAGTGACATCTAACTTGTGATGGATGATATGAGATGCCAAGTGTGTGTAGACTGTCCCTTAGACCGCTAAGATGTTACCTATTCGTGTTGAGTGTTGTCAGACTACTAATTATATAAGACCCAAATGTATTGATTAGGTGGTTAAATACTAAATTAATCAATAATCTTATAAGTATTGAATTGAACCGATATATGCAGTTAACAGTTGTCATTATACTTTGAATTCTTTATTAAATTCTAGTATGTAATTCGTGAACTTGGTTCGAGAATTAAATCGTATGTAGATACATCTTACATTGCATAGAAGTGTTGTATTTATTTCAACAGACTCTATATTAGCTACCAAGACGTGTGAAACTAGAGTAGATAGCATGCCTGAATATTACAGGTTCTTCGGTAAAGTTTTCCAATTTCTAACAATAAATAGTGAGTGAACGTAACCGCATCAAGGTTACTACACTCGGCCAGGGAAAGTAGGTCAACTCCAGGTTACATAAGACGAGATAACTGAAGACGGCTTCCGATTCTGAACTGACGGTTTTTCCAGTAATTTCAAGATCAACAGTGGTGTGTGCAGACATCAGGTAATTACAGCATCAGACATGTTATGCATAAATAACATGAAGAAGAATTTAATCAGTGGCAATCTCACAATTAATTCACACTGAATGCCTATAGCTTTTTAAAATTTAGATCAAATTTTATGTAACAACAAATCTCACAGGGTATTTTTTATAGTGTTAAATTAAAGTACAGCAATGCAAGTTCATTGTGATGTAAACTATAGTCATGAATTCAGTTTTCTTTCAATAATAACAAGTGATTCTATTTTCAAGTACAATCCTCAATTGTGAAAATGCAACCATAATCGACAACTGCCTTGATCCATATTCCTGTATATTGACAGATGTGCGAGTTTATCACCTCACGCCTTGAGAATAAAGAGGCATGCTCTCCGAATGATGTTGCTTATTACAGCACCTGGCGCTCAACCAACTTATAGTATGTTGTGTGAAGGAAATTAGTACACTGTATAAAAATAAAAAAGACGCACCAGGAAGGAATTGTCCGGTGGTGATAAAAATCGGTGGATATGAGGAACAGACATAGAAAAACAAACGATCAAAAGTGCAGAACAATCGAATGATTTATTGCAGAGCTAGAGCGTTACAAAGTGAGGACGTCAATAAGGTGTTGGTCCACCTCTGGCCTGGATGCAAGCTGTCACTCGACGTGGCATAGACTGACAAAGGTCCCAGATGGTGTCCTGCTGAATTTCGTGCCAAATGGTCTCAACTATTGGGCTAAATTGGCAACATTCCAGGATGTTCGCAATCGCCTTCCCATGACGTCCCAAATGTGCTCTATGGGAGAGAGATCAGGCGACGGAGCTGGCCAAGGAAGGACAGGGCAAGCTTGAAGACAGTTCATAGCAACACGTGCCGTGTGCGGCCGGGCATTATCCTGTTGGAAAGTAAGGCCTGGATGTCGCTGAAGGAACGGTAACATAACCAGCTGTAGAATGTCATCAACATACCGCTGTGCTGTCAGTGTGCCGTTATTGTTGCTTCTCTGTGTGTTAGATTTTAAATATGAAGTAGTCTTAAAACAATACAAAGGTGTTTACACCGGTAGATGAGGCCTGATGACAAAAATATTCATTTCCCTGAAACCGTTTCACATACAAAGTTAAACTTTCACATGATGCTTGCTCCTCTGTGTCCTAGATTTTAAATAAGGAGTGGTCTTAAAACAATACAATGATAATGGATTTTAATTGGGGGGAAGGAGGTAAATACTGATGAAAACATTACTTATCCCTCCAAACCGTTTGATGTACAAAGTTGTAATTTACAAGGAAGTTGTTTTTTGTCGTAGGTGACAAATGTTTTATAATTCAAAATATTTGCCATCATCATGCAGAAGTTGTGACCAAGGATTCACAACAGCCAAGATATTGGACCAAATTTTGGACTTATTTCGATCATTGCCAACAGAATCTATTTGTAAAACAGAGGAATTTAACTGAAATAAACTTAAACTTAGTACGCAACTTGCAGAAAAATTACTGAGACTCTATACCATTAATAGTACCTCTGTACTCTTGCCCACATCGAATGTCTATGTTTTGAAAAATTTTAAACTTTCAGATTACTAATTCCCCAAGCTTAATACATATAGTAAATATTATAAGAGGTTATTTCAGAGTAATTGGTGCTGCCCACTATACACACAAATTTGTATGTCTAAGGAGTTTTGGCTCTGTGAGAGGCTTGATGACAAAAATATTAATTTCTTTAGAATCGTTTGACTTACGAAGTATAAATTTCAAATGATATCCTAGGTGTTAAAGAAGAAAGATTTGAAAAAAATAACCCATCAGGGAGTAAAGATCCAAAAAATAAAAAGGTTCATTCCTCTGAAACTGTTTAATGTACAAAGACAAAGTTCAAAATGGCATTATATATTTTAAATCCTAGGGGTGAAATATTTTATAAAATGTCACTCCTAAGGGGTTAAATGGGGTTAGCTCCAGAAATGAAATTATTCATCCCTGCAAAACCGTCTGACGTATAGAGTTTTTAATTTTACAAAAAGGTTGTGCTTTTATGTCCTACTGAACTCGATAGCAGCAGTGGCTTAAGTGCGGCCAGTATCCAGTATTCAGGAGATAGTGAATTCAAATCCCACTGTCGACAGCTCTGAAGATGGTTTTCCATGGTTTCCCCATTTTTACACAAGGCAATTGTGAAAATGCAACCATAATCGACAATTGCCTTGATCCATATTCCTGTATATTGCCAGATGTGCGAGTTTATCACCTCACGCCTTGAGAATAAAGAGGCATGCTCTCCGAATGATGTTGCTTATTACAGCACCTGGCGCTCAACCAATTTATAGTATGTTGTGTGAAGGAAATTAGTGCACTGTATAAAAATAAAAAAGACGCACCAGGAAGGAATTGTCCGGTGGTACCTTAATTAAGGCAACGCATGCTTCCTTCCCACTCCTGGCCCTTTCCTGTCCCATTGTCACCATAAGACCTATGTGTGTCGGTGTGACGTAAAGCAACCTGTAAAAAAAAAAGTTCTCTCCTAGGGATTTACACTGAAAATGCCTGGCTCCTAGGCTGAATAGTCAGCATAGTGCTCCCATTGTCACCATAAGACCTATGTGTGTCGGTGTGACATAAAGCAACCTGTAAAAAAAAAAGTTCTCTCCTAGGGATTTACACTGAAAATGCCTGGCTCCTAGGCTGAATAGTCAGCATAGTGCTCTTCGATTCAGAGGGTTCCAGGTTCGATTCCTGGCCGGGTCGGAGTTTTAATCTTAAATGGGTAATCCCCTTGGCTCGGACTCTGGGTGTTGGTGCTGTCCCCAACATCCCTGCAATTCACACACCACACATTATCCTCCACCACAATAGCACGCAGTTACCTACACATGGCAGATGCCACCCACCCTCATCGAAGAGTCTGCCTTACAAGGGCTGCACCCGGCTACAAAAAGCCACATGAAATTATATATACTGAAAATCACAACATTCATTCATTCATTCATTCATTCATTCATTCATTCATTCATTCTTCTAAAACCGTTTCACGTACAAACTTAAAATATTATATCATGGTTGGTCTTCTATGTCCTAGAAGTTAAATAAGAAATATTTGACAAATATAACAAAACATCCATTCCTCCATTACTGTTCAATATGCAAAGTCAACATTTCACAGACTGATCGCTTCTCAATCCTAGACCTTAAATAAGACAGGCTTCTAAAACATTCCAATTCCTAAAATAAAATAATCATTCCTCAAAAACCGCCTGATGTACCGTATGAACTAAGGGTATATTTTACAAGCTTAGGTGACAGTGGACTCACCAAATTCAAAACTTCGCAAGATAATCTTCAGTTTAAAACCGTAGCAAAGCACAGGTATCTTGCTAGTAATTATACAATTTGTATGCTTCTCATTGTAAAGGAGACTGCATACTGATGTATCATTTTGTTGAAATAGAGTAGTTAAATAAAATACAGTACACCAGTACGTCAGAACTGTGGTGATTAGAATCACGATTTTAAAAATATTGTTCTTAAAGTAGATGAAGGAATTCCAAATTAATCAGCAACCTTTTTCTGGTTAAGATTACTATTTTCATTATACATTTGAACATTTTTCTAATTTATTCGGTAAGGAAAGTGCTTTCCTTTTCAAACTTATTACTATATACAAGCTTTAACAAACTGAATACAAGCGAAAGGCAATCTTAGAACTGTCTAGGTAAACCAGTAAGGAAAAGTTTTCTTTTCTCACTTCCTTTTCCATGATTTCCACATTGGTATGTGACAACTTGTTTCTAAGAAATCTTAAATTGCCCTCTCCTTCTACCTACAGTATATTAGTCCATATAATGTACTCTCTACACACTGCAGACTCCTTGTATCGAGAATAAGATAAGCTGATTGAGAAGTCAGAATATCAAAATACTTTATCTACCTAGCCTTTAGCTCTGGGCAAAGTTTACAGTTTTCTTCAAGTCTGTAGGTACATTTCCATTTCTTCTGAACTCAGCTAAAAATTAACCAAAGAATATTTCCTAAAAAAAAAAAAAAAAAAAAAAAAAAGTGTCTTACATGGGGGTGAAGCGTGATATAAGAGGGTATTTCATAATGGCGTCCTCTATGAAATGTCTAGGGTCTAGGCAAAAAGCAAGTATTACCAGGGGGGCCGATGACCTTAGCTGTTAGGCCTCTTTAAACATCATCATCATCATCATCATCAATGTCCCACTCCACTCACCTAGGTGTGGCTATTCTGAACATTTATTGTGATGAAATGTGTGACATTATTCAGATATAGTGGAATTTTCCTTTCTTTTCTATACAAATGTACCAGCTAGGTGCGACAACCCAACATACTGTAAAATATGTATCCAACACACCTGGTACAACAAAAAGTAACAAAAGGATGTTACAAACAACACAGATATCAGATGTTTCTTGGTCATCTCTTTGGTTTCAATTTTGGAAACTTCTCTAGTTTCTCTTATGCCAATTTGCTGCAAGATACTTGCCCTGAGGTTTAATAATTTTGAAGTTCTTTTAGCAAAGTAACATTACACACACTGGATAAAGGAAATATAAGAAGGAAAATATTACTTGTTTAAGGGAGCATGTGAAAGACATTGCAAACCCAATAAAGACCATACAAATTATTTCAACATTTAATTACAAACATTTTTGTTTTCTTTCTACTTCTCCCTCTTCCCTATTATCTGTACCTTTTGATGTTTCTATCTTGCAACTCATACCCAATATTACCGTTTGCCACACACAACTAGCACACAATTTCCTATACACAGAACAGTCTTGTCAGAGGGCCTGTCATACAAGGGCTGC
This sequence comes from Anabrus simplex, assembly GCF_040414725.1. Classification (NCBI taxonomy): domain Eukaryota; kingdom Metazoa; phylum Arthropoda; class Insecta; order Orthoptera; family Tettigoniidae; genus Anabrus; species Anabrus simplex. The sequence continues at coordinate 1,061,182,159 of NC_090265.1, forward strand.
ATCAGGCTACCCAATAGCCACACTGAATTATTATCTTTATTATTATTCACTCATTCATACATATAAGAAGTAGGACTAAACAAACAAACAAACAAACAAACAAACAAACAAACAAACAAACAAACAAACAAAGTCATGCCAAACTAAAGTGAGACAAGTACAAAGAAAACAAAAAACACACATGGAGTCTATTATACCACAAAATGTACGATGAAACATGTCACCAACATTTAAGAACAACCTTAGAATATAATGCAAGATGTTTTCCTCTATATTCTTTCCAAAAATATAAAGGATAATGTAATTTTATATTTTTTAAAAATCTAATGTTTGTGACCTAGTTCCATTGACTTCATGGTTGCTGCTTCCACGGCATCCATAAGAGCACACCTGCAAAGATATGAAAATTCATTTCAAAAATCTTTCAGTGTACTATAAATAATCTATAGGGTTCCAACTACATGCTTTTTTAAGATACTGATAGATACAAGATAATTATATGCATCGCACAGGTTTCAAGACAAGCTCAGTGAACAAAAACAAATATGCAGCTGTTTCAATTTGCTAGGAATGGGAGTAAAGAAAACGTAGGACATCTGCAACTGACTCCCACCTTGATGTGAACACAACTCATTGCACACATACACCATTTTCTTACAACAGTCAGTCTCTTACCACTACCAAATGATCCACAAATTAACTGTTGTAATGGCCTGATATTTTATATCTGTCACTATCATCAATCATATATGTATAACATCCAGGCTTGTATACCTACCTCTGTAGAGTAACAGTTAGTGCTAATAGCTACCGTCCTCCAACACCCATGTTTCAATTCCTGGCACTGACAGAAAGTTAACATTTGCAGGAGGGCTGGTATGTGGTTAAAATAGTACACGCAGCTTACTCTATTGGAGGTGTGCCTCAAAAAGAGCTGCACCACCTTGGGACAAGGACACAAATTTACATTTGTCCAACTCCATAGAGTAACAGCACTATTAGCTGCTACCCCCAGGGACCCAGGTTCAATTACTGGTACTATCAGAGATTTAAGATTGGCAGGAGGGCTAGTATGTGGTTAGAAAGGTACATGCAGTTCACCTTCATTGGCGGTGTACTTAAAACACCTGTACCACCTTGAGAAATACAAGGACAGAAGTTTAATTATTATAGCTTTGTACTGTATAATTTCACAGTAATCATTAGAATTAAATTGCAACAAGAAATTAAGTGGTTCAACCTATTCAATACAAGTAAATAAGAAATGCAGTGTTACATTCTTATTTGGTTAAAAGCGGTATCAGTTTTGACCACCAATCTGGGCCATCATCAGCCGATTAAAAATACAAAAACAACGCATAGGAAAACAAAAAATTAAAGGATAAGTCTTTCACAAAAGCAGTTCAAGAAGCAACATAAGACAATAGGGATTAGCACTGCGCAATTTTAAATAATAAAATCCAGAAGAAGTCGAAGATCAGTCACTTATATGTAGCAAGGCGCAAGTCCCTGTAGAGTAGCAAAACACATGCAATGTCCGGCAATGAGCCTTAAAATGTTTACGAGAAGAGGTGAACAGTTCATTGAACAAGCCTGCAAACACTGCCAGGCGCGAAGTCACAACACGATTTAATAAATTTGAAGTTTCAAAATTGTGTATGGGTCGAAGACAAGTCGCTTAAATAAAGTAAGATGCTAGCTCCTGAAGATCAGCACAACATATGCAATGTCCAGCACTGTGCTTCTAAATGCCGACGAAACTTGGTGAATAGCTTAAAGAACAAGCCTGAAAATGTTTCAGTCGTGAAAATATATAATACAAGTTAATATAATTGAAGTATATATCAATGTTAATAGGATCTTATAGATTCTTTAGAGATGCAGAACAGGTTGATGTAAAAAAACAATTGCGAGGAGAAAAATGTTAAAAATCCCAATATTGGAAACAAATGAAAAACGCATATGCATAGCGTGTTATTTCTTGAAGATAAGAATTCGGGTCGTACTTGAGGTAGCGTTAGGTATGAGTTAGGATTAGTAGATAAGAGAAGATTAAAAGAGAACTGGAAGTTAAAAGAAGATGGGAAAGGATAGGATAGGGAAATAAAGGAGGGGTAGTTTAGGGTGGGTTAGGAGGATGGGTTATTGGAGGTAGAAAACGTGGGTAACTGTGTAAGGCATGGAAAATTGAATTTGAGTTTAGAAATTTAGCAATTTTGAGAAGAAGAATTAGGAAGTTGAATAGAATATTGTTTCTTTTTGTTTTTTTTTTCAGAAATGTCGTTTAAATTTAAATTAGGGTTGAAGTATTGGTCAAGGTGAATAAAACAATTTTCAGTAATGTTTAGAAGGGGGCCTTTGTTAATGATTTTAAGTATTTTTATGTCTTTTTCAATATTGGTGAAACTATGTTTGGAGTCTTGTATGTGTTGTCCTAAAGCAGAGAATCTGTTGTATTTAATGGCGTTGATATGTTCGGAGTATCTGATATAAAAGTTGCGTCCAATCTGTCCAATGTACGAGGAGCTGCAGTTGTTACATTTGAATCTGTATACTCCAGATTTAGAAAAAGCATTAGATTTATTTAATGATTTAGAGTTGTGTAATATATAAAGATTTCTGTTATTGGTTCTAAAAGAAATTTACATGTTGTGTATTTTAAGAACATTGATTATTTTATAAGCATCTTGAGTGAAAGTAAAATTGGAAAATGCAGTGGGTTTGGTTTTGTCTTTTGTTAACGTGGTTTTAGGACGGTGTTGGAATTTGTTGATAATACAGTTTATGAAAGAGTTGTTAAAGCCATTAAGTTTAGCGATAGTATGGATAGTGTTCAATTTGTTATTTAAATCTTTTTTAGATATAGGGGTGTTGAAGGCACGAAAAATTAGGCAGTTATAAGTAGTACGTTTATGTGCTTGAGGGTGTGAAGAATCCTGCCATATTGTGGTTGCTGTCTGGGTTGGTTTTCTGAAAATTTTGTAAGTTAAAGAAGAAGGATGTCTGGTTATAGTTAAGTCTAGAAAATTAAGAGTTTTGTTCTCTTCTAATCTACCCATCGAAAACTAATGTGTGCGCCTTTCATTTAAAGAACAAAGAAGCCCTGCGGAAGCTGCGTGTGAATTGGAAAGGAATGGAGCTGGAACATAGCAATACTCCAGTTTACCTCGGTGTTACCCTGAATCGTTCGCTGACCTTCACCACACACTGCACCAAACTCAGGGCAAAAGTTTCATCACAAAACTGCCTATTGCGTAAGGTAACTGGTTCTGGAAGGGGTGACCATCCGCAGACAGTAAGGACAACTGCCCTAGCACTCTGCTGCTGAATATGCTAGTCCCGTGTGGTATAAATCAGCTCACGCAAAGACAATCGACATTGCCTTGAATGAAACCTGCAGGCTAATTACAGGCTGTTTAAAACCAACACCCGCACAGAAGTTGTATTCACTTGCAGGTATAGCCCCACCTGATATTAGACGTGAGGTGGCCACTAATATAGAGAGACAAAAGGTTTGCAGCATCTCAGCTCATCCCCTTCATGAACATCAGCCACCACCAGCTCGACTGAAATCCAGGAAGAGTTTTCTACAGTCTTCTGCTCCACTTGATTCTGACCCAAAAAAGGCCAGGGTTAAGCTATGGAAACAAAGGTACCCAGATCATCCGGAACGTATTGGAATTGAAGAAAAGCCGCCACCTGGTCACGAAGGTTAAACAGACTGCGGACCGGCGTTGCAAGATCTAAGGACAATCTTGTGAAATGGGGCATCATGCATGGTGGGGACTCATTACGCGAATGTGAAGAGGAACAGACTTCTACGCACCTCTTGCACTGTCGTCTATGCCCAGATTCATGTACAGGGTTTGAATTGGCACTGGCTGGAAACAATGCCATCAATGTAGCCAAATACTGGTCACAACTTGTGTAAATATTGTGTATATAGTGTAGATATTTTCATGTAATACTTCCTTTCTCCTTTTTTAATTTTTTACAATTAATTTGTTCATATGTCTCATTTTGAGTGATTAACATACTTCATATTTTTATTATTTAATTTTTTGAATTGAATTTGAATTGATTTTTTATATATTGGTACCTCTGACACGAATAAATAATAAATAATCTTTTAATCTTCTCTTATCTACTAATCCTCCTCCTTTATTACCTTATCCCATATTTTCTTATCTTTTCTTTTCACCTCTCCTCTCGATTAAAAAAAAAGATTATGTTTTCCGAATTGAACTGTATACTATAATACCACCTACAGTTCAGATCATTACAACATTCAAATTTAAACTCATACCTAACGCTACCTCAAGTATGACCCGAATTCTTATCTTCAAGAAATAACACGCTATGCATACGAGTTTTTCATTTGTTTCCAATATTGCGATTTTTAACATTTTTCTCCTCACAATTGTTTTTTACGTCAACTGTTCTGCATCTCTAAAGAATCTACAAGATCCTATTAACTTTGATATATACTTCAATTATATTAACTCGTGTTATATATTTTCATGACTGTAGCATTTGCAGGCTTGTTCTTAAGCTATTCATCGAATTTCGTCGGCATTTAAAAGCACAGTGCCGGACATTGTGTATGTTGCGCTGATCTTCAGGACCTAGCATCTTACTTTATTTAAGCGACTTGTCTTCGACCCATACACAATTTTGGAACTTCAAATTTATTAAATCGTGTTGTGACTTCGCAGCTGGCAGTGTTTGCAGGCTTGTTCAATGAACTGTTTATCTCTTCTCGTAAACATTTTAAGGCACAGTGCCGGACATTGCGTGTGTTGTGCTATTCTTCAGGGACTTGCGCCCTGCTACATATAAGTGACTGATCTTCGACTTCTTCTGGATTTTATTATTTAAAAATCACGCAGTGCTAATCCCTATTGTCTTATATTACTTCTTGAACTGCTTTTGTGAAAGACTTATCCTTTATTTTTTGTTTCCCTATGCATTATTTTTGTATTTCTAATCGGTTGATGATGACCCAGATTGGTGGTTGAAACTGGTACCACTTTTAACCAAATAAGAATGTAACACTACATTTCTTATCTATATATATATAAAATAAGAGTTTTGTCTGTACATTGCTTAGAATTTGAAAAGAATGGTATTTCTGTATCGGTCATGTCCATAGAAACAAGAAAACGTACTTTTTACTTTTCCGTAATTTCTGTCTGTCTATCTGTCTGTCTGTATGTATGTACACGCATCACGAGAAAACGGCTGAAGAGAATTTAATGAAAATCGGTATGTGAAGTCGGGGGATGAGCCGCTACAATCTAAACTATAAATAATTTTATTCACACCGAGTGAAATGGTAGTTTAGGGGAAGGCCTTAAATTTAATTCACGAATATTTATATTATTAGCGGTCCTATCGATAAATACTATATAACTAAAGTTATATAGAATTAAATTTCCAATCAATTATGTCTTATACATTTTACCGTACCGGCTCTGATAACACAGATATTATTGAATTTGTAGTTTTGTTGCTAAGTCCATATCAACGCCTAGCCACGAGAAAATGGGTTAACAGAATTTAATGAAAACCACTATATAGAGTCGGGGAATAAGAAACTAGTTTAGGGGAAGGCGCCTAAAATTTAATTTTTAAATACCAGTACCTAAGTTATTTGTGCTATCGAAAAGTACTACATAACAAAAGTTATAGACAATACAATTTCCGATCATTTATGTTTCATTCAGTTTTACTGTACCGACTATGATAAGAGTGGTATTTCAGAAGGCCTACAATATCGAAAGCGCATAACACTGATCAACAATAACTTTACATTGACCATTGTTTGTTACTGATCAACAATAACTTTACATTGACCATTGTTTGTTGTGATGTTCTTCGTTTCTTATGGTCCCGCTCAACTCCGATAGATGGGATTACTACTGCGTACCGAGTATAACAGCCCGACTGAACATTGGCGGGAAATAGCTGGGAAGTTGGAAAATTTTCTTCTTTAGCATGCCATTCCTCTGGTTCATGTAGCCTCCGTGGCTCAGACGGCAGCACGTCGGCCTCTCACCGCTGGTAACAGTGGTTCAAATCCCGGTCACTCCATGTGAGATTTGTGCTGGACAAAGCAGAGGCGGGACATGTTTTTCTCCGGGTACTCCGGTTTTCCGTCATCTTTCATTCTAGCAACACTCTCCATTCTCATTTCATAGCATCTATCAGTCATTAATGTATCACTGGGAGTGGCGACCCCATCGTACTAATAGCCAATATATAGCCTATGCTTCATTTATTACATCCCTGACCCGATCAATGACTGGAAAACAGGTTGTGGGTTTTCATTTTCCTCTGGTTCATACATTTTCTGATACTGCAGGTACGTAACACACTGGTTCATCATAGTATTCCAGTTATTCGATCCCTACTCTGACGCGCTGTTTTGAATGAGCTGTATGCATACTTACGGCAGAGGCTCACTTAGTAGTAGTAGTAGTAGTAGTATGACCTGGTCTAGAATTACTATTTAAGCCTATTTCAAATTATAGCACCACAATTCTCTAAATAACTCAAAAGTCAACCCTGAAAAGAGTCGTTTGTTAAGAAAAGCTTCTTCCTCTTCACTTTTATTAAATTCTACATTCATTTAATTCCAAATTAGCAGTGAAGAGGGGGCTTCTCCTCTGGCTTGGAGGAAAAAAATGCCTCCAAATCAGATAGGTTTTCCGTTGCCATTGTAGTGAATTGAGATTTTCCGACTCATCGGGTACTCCTCGGAAACAGATTAGTAAAAGGGCATAGTTTTTGCCCTGGGACTCTCCACTATTCGCCTTCCCCAACCCCCCACTCCACTTTGCACCGCAGAAAAAAGACGAAGAGTGTTCACGGATCAGAACTGTCTGCGACTTGGTCATTCCAGCTCTGGAATTCCAGCATAGTACTGTTCGTTAAAAGTGAGAAGTGTGTGGTCTTTCATTTGGTGGAGTATTTCATATGAAAGTATTGATTTTAATCGCGCCATTCCTACTGACGTCATTGCAATGACCTATGTTCATTTCAGTTAGAAAAACTACTAAGACAGTCTTTCTGAGGATGTAAAATGGCTGGTGGAGAGTGAGTGTCTGCCATTATAATGAAAACTCCCCAACCTGGTGGTGACTGATGGCAGGCAAGCGGGCCTATCATTACAATGAAAATTCCCTAACACAGTCTTCATATGAGAAAAGACGTTTGGTGACTTCCCCGTCGCGTTTCTAGGGTAACGTTAAGAGCTATGCAATTTAATACAATCTTGCTCACATAGTGTGCACTACCTAGCCTAGAATTCTGTATACAGTGTAGAATTCCGTTGCGAAGCACGGGTACATCAGCTAGTTTACTTATATTGAATAGGCTGAACCACTTAATTTCTTGTTTCAATTTAATTGTGATACAGTTCAATACGGAACATTATGACATTTTTCTTTAAATGCACAGTAATCATTAGGGTCCAGACGTTGATGACATGTCATTTTTTTTTGAGTGACCAGGTCCAATGCTCTAATATATACAAACTCTGTTCAGGGCACCTTGATTACAAATATATACACTTTAATTTGCATTACTTGCATATCTTTTATTTATTTTAAGAGCATTTTCTTTGATTTTGGAGAACTGTTCTGTCATATTTTCGAGAATTTTGTCTCTTTAGGTCATTTTGTCATTGTCCTGTTACCATTTTATTTTATGAAATTACATCTGAAAGCCTTAATAGGAATTCTGGTTACAGAAATATTGAAATAAAACATTTCAATATAATACAGTGAAACCACATTAATGCGTTCCTCATTAATACGTTTTCCCGCTTATCACGTCGTAAATTCAAAGTCCCGATTCTCATCGCAATAAATCTATATAAAAATACTTTACCTATAGCGTCTTAAATTTTCGTTATAACCGCTTAGTACAATCACATTTTTCGTAGCCCTGAAAATGTTGTCATTCTTTGCGAAAGGAATGTGATTTCCACCTCGAGTAAGAAAGAGCCCTAGCTACAGTTGCGTGATAACAGGAAAAGGCCTTGAATTCCTGAACTTCACAGGATAAGTTGCACCTTCGGTAAGCAAGCTGTTAGCGTCAGGAATGTTCAGTTTTGCTTGCCGGTTAGCAGCGAGATTGCTTAATTGCTTGTATTTTGCATTCCATTTAGAAATTTATTTTGCGTTGAGTAGTACGGTGAAGGGTAGCGTATATTTGTCGCCTGATAATCTACATCTGGATTAGGAACATAATCGTCTGAAGTTGACTAGCGTGGTGCGCATTTGTCTTGTGACAGCCTAGTTATGGATTCAGAAAAGGTCGTGAAATTCCTTACTAATGAAGACAAAATTAAAATCTATCCCAAACAGGACTGGCACCCACATATTTAAGCATGAAGAGGTAGCACGAATGTTGAAACTCGCACCTTTGAGTTTCGACTATCTAGTCGATCATTCGAGTTGGTCAAATCAACATTTCAAAATGCCACCAAAGTCACACATAGTCGAGTGTAACCTCAAATTCATTGTCCAAGAGTGTGACCAATAAATAATGTTTAATAACCCACTAGTCCAAAATAAAAGGCTTCTACTACCATTTGCTTTAGAAAGAGTGTATTCCACAATAATACTTTATATTTTCATGACCCCCTTCCAAATTTTTTCATATTTTGGTTGTCTGGTGTTTTTCATACCTCTCAGTGCACTGTTATTTTATAATCCCCAGCAAAAAAGGTTTTTCATATTTGTTCTCTCTTCTTTTTCACACCTTTTAATATTCTCATCTCATCTTTAGAAATAACCGATATAATTTTGACTGTACCCGCAGATACACGACGTAAAATGCCATCATGTCAGAAAAATTTGCATCTAGTGTTTCCATATCCCTGTTGGATAGTTTTCATTTGTGTATTCAGTAGTAAGTTTTCTTGCTTAACAAGTTATTTTTCCTTGTCCCCTGCAGAAACGTCTTAACGAGGTTTTACTGTATTATTTTTTAATACAGTAACTGTCGCTGGAAATGTTTTACGGTGCAGAGGGTTAAAGTAGATGACTACACAAGTATAGGCCGAAAATGTCTATGATGTGGCGATGACGTGACGTAATCGTTTCGCACCCATGAGTGGGTGAGCTGTCACCGTTCTTCTTTCATGATACAGACTTTATACACACACTTTCCCAGGGAACAAGGCATTTAAGGATTGGAATGTTACCAGGAGTTGCCAAGACTTCCCACACGTACAGCAGAAAGGGTTAGGGCAGAAAGGGAAGGTGTGAATTTTCCATGAGCAGTATTGCCTCAGTTTCACACAGTTCATATCGTGCAGTACTTGGAAGCATTCAAGTACCAATTTTAAAATGCCTAAAATCAAACCATACATTTCAGTTCATTTAAAACAAATAGTAGCCGAGTTTGATGATAGTGTGTTTTCTACTGATTGAAGCATACTATATTGTAAGCTAAGCGAAACCAAAGTATCAGCTGTAAGAAGACTTACTGTGATGCAGCATATTGGTCGCGAGAAGCATGTGCGAGCTCTTGAGCATTCGTCAACAAAAGCTGCAGTTCAATACTTGCTACCTACTGTTGCTTTGACATCCACCAAGTCCTCACCGTTTAGTAAGGAGTTAAGCGATGTGTTAGTGTCAGCAATCATTCCACTATTTAAACTCTCTAATCCAAAATCACATGTATTATTGAAAGAAAAAAAAAACACAAACCAAGAAATACAAGAAGAGTCGACATTACATAAGAATTATTTACCACAGTACTACAAAGAAACATTAAATAAAATAAGGTGCGATACTCGTGGGAAGAAGCTGTGGGTATCTATCGACAGAGGCAACTGATGCTGTGGGGTGCTATATAGCCAACGTTGTGGTTGGAACATTGGAATTTGATAGACCAGGTGATATATATTTTATTGCCTGCCAAAGTGTTAGAAAAGGCCAATTACTTGATGATATCCAAATTGTTTGGCAGTACTGTGTCTTTTCTGTGGCCTGATTGCATAAAACATGATAATTTGCTTTTATTTTTAAGTGACACCACATCATATGTGTTATGAACATACATACATACATACATACATACATACATACATACATACATACATACATACATACATACATACATACATACATACATACATACATACATACATTATCATTATAGACTGTTATGCCTTTCAGCGTTCAGTGTGCAAGCCTCTGTGAATTTACTAAACGTTGCCACAATCCTCGATTTGCAACTAGTGTTGTGGCCTCATTTAGTTCTATACCTCTTATCTTTAAATCGTTAGAAACTGAGTCTAACCACTGTCGTCTTGGTCTACCTCTACTTCTCTTACCCTCCATAACAGAGTCCATTATTCTCCTAGGTAATCTATCCTCCTCCATTCGCCTCACATGACCCCATCACCGAAGCCAGTTTATGCATACAGCTTCATCCATTGAGTTCATTCCTAAATTAGCCTTTATCTCCTCATTCTGAGTACCCTCCTACCATTGTTCCCACCTGTTTGTACCAGCAATCATTCTTGCTACTTTCATGTCTGTTACTTCTAACTTATGAATACGATATCCTGAGTCCACCCAGCTTTCGCTCCCGTAAAGCAAAGTTGGTCTGAAAACAGACCGATGTAAAGATAGTTTCGTCTGGGAGCTCACTTCCTTCTTACAGAATACTAATGATCACAAATGCGAGCTCACTGCATTAGTTTTATGACACCTTGATTCAATCTCACTTACTATATTACCATCCTGGGAGAACACACAACCTAAATACTTGAAATTATCGACCTGTTCTAGCTTTGTATCACCAATCCGACATTCAATTCTGTTGAATTTCTTACCTACTGACAGCAATTTAGTCTTCAAGAGGCTAATTTTCATACCATATTCATTACACCTATTTTCAAGTTCCACGATATTAGACTGCAGGCTTTCAGCACAATCTGCCATATAATCAAGTCGTCAGCATAGGCCACCTAACTGTGGTGTGGGATACTGTAGTCACGTCCTAGTTCGTGAACCATGAGCAATGGCTGAGTGGCCTAGTAAGTCGTCCTGAGAGTCGGGATACCAGTTGCTATGGAATGGAAGTGGGCATCTCGGACATATTCTGAGTCATGGCCCTCCTTGTGCTCAGGCGGCTAGGACTATACAATTCATTGGTGGTCCATAACCCGTTAGAGGAGAGATCCTCACTTGGACTATGTGCAAGTAGGGTAGCATCCTCCTTCATGAATTTACCGAGCTCAGAACATTTTTTTATGTGTTATGAAAAGGCACTTTATTCTAACATGTACATGTCACGTGTCTAGTGCACGGCCAACATTGGATTTGTGAAGAAGCATGAGAAAATTATCCCAACGTAGACATGCTTGTGGTGAACATTAAAAAGATTTTCTTAAAAGACCCCTCACGAGTTATACAATTCAAAGCAAAAGCTCCCGACATCACGTTACCACCACAACCTACAATCACACGTGGTTAAATGTGTGCCTGTATCATTATGAAAATTTGCAGGTAATGAAAATAATAGTACAGTGTTTTGACTGAAGAAGCTGCTTCAGTACAGATTGCTTAAGGCATTTTCTCTGAAGCAAACATGGATGGCAGTTTGGCATTTATTAAGTAGAATTTTGCATTATTGTCAACAAGTATCCCATTAATGGAAGGGGAAGGTGAACCAATGGTAGATTCCATTTCACTACTTAAACACCTGGAGTCTGATATTAACAGCACTCGTGATGAAATTGCTATAGCTATTGCATTTAAACCGAAGAAAGTGCTGTGCCATATCCTGGCTACCTCTGTCTTTATCTGGTTCGCTTTACGGACAAACTGCTTGCCCTCTGTTACTTGTGTACTCATTGACTTTGGTATCATGGCCGACTCATTGAGATTTATTGTACACGCAAACTTAGTCCAAGGAGATCACAGATGTCGCCTTTGTCGTCCTGTGACTTTATGATGTTTGTTCCTGATCTTGTCTATCTAGTTTTCTCCATAGCTCTTCTTCTAAGTTTTTTATCTTGGTGAAAGGTTATGGCAAGCGACACAATGTTTACCCACACTTGTTTTTACAAGCGTTATTTTAAATGTTTTAAGACATAATTCATTTTGTCTCTGAGGTTTCCAATGCGCTTTGGCACATATATGTATGGCTTGATTAATGTAACTTATCTACCCTTTATTTTATTTCCATGAACCGTCTCTACATTGTGTGTGTATGTTGTGTGACAAACATTGCAATCGCTATCATTTCAGCAAGTGCAACAAGAGAACAAAATCTTTACTAGAATATGCAAAAGATTAATGTATTTTTAATGCACATTTGTGTGCTATTAAATAAATAAATTTTAATTTTTCATTCTGTTTTTTGAAGTTGGCCTTGTGGCATTGTGGTTGGCCACTATTTCTTGCTCTCTGTGGGTATTTATTTATCTATCTATCTATCTATCTATCTATCTATTTATTTATTTATTTATTTATTTATTTATTTATTTATTTATTTATTTATTTATTTATTTATTTGGTGGTCCGTTTTGTTCTTTCCGTTGCTACCCATGTAACGTTATTTATATCGGCTATGTTTTTCTTTCTGTCACAATTCGGTACATTGATTTGCGTCTTACTGTAATTGAGTGTCTGTACTGCATGAATGAGCTCTGTTGCACCTTGGATGTGTGTTATGTCGATTTTATTCTGCGGTTCATGTGTGGAAGTCTCTTTATTATTATTCATGTACCATACTGCTCTCCGATGACACCACTATGCTGTCGTGTATCGGAAGGGCCTGTACATGGATGGTTTGTGCTCTTTTGGCATTTGAATTAGACGAGAGACTTATTGATGTGATTTGGGCTTCCAATCTTGTGTGGATTTGGACTTGAATATCCACACGAGACGTTATTTATGAACCATGCTTCTACATTTGGGTCCTTTTGACCATTGTTATCTTTTATGCGTTCCCTGTTTCTTGGACCCTTTTTACCTATTGCGTGTGTTCAAATGTGAGATACGTAGGACGCATATTATATTGCCTAGTTGTATCGTTTGTTCTTATTTTTCATTTTTCTGGGCTCTGGCATTCTTTTTTGAGTGTGTATGCATTCCCTTGGCAGCGCCTTGTTTGTCCCTGATCCTGGGCGCCATGCCTGCACACACCTTTTCCCTGGATCTTTTCTTCGGCCATACTTTATCTTTAGTCTTTTTTTTTTTAGTTTGTTGGAAACCATTGTTGAGTGGCATCCCATTAAACGGTCATGTATCGCGACTCATCCTGTTGATGGAAGATAGGAAACTTAAAAGGGTCCACCTTTTCAATACAAAAATGTTATAGTTTATTTACAACATATATTTACACTTGGAACTAGTTTCGACGCTGTTTGGCGTCATCTTCAGCCAAAATGTGGGAAATAGGCTAGCATGTAGACATTCATATTACACAAGGCGTTACATTAAACAATACACATCTTACGAGGAGATAAAAACAGGGACGAATGTAGAAACAAATGAATCATTGAGAAAGCAAAAGTTATAAATAATAAAAATAACCTTAACCACACATCTTGCAGTGCGAAAATATTCGCCTTGAATGATTCCTGAATACAAAACGCACGCGCACACATTTCTGAAGAGCCAGCAGGCAGGAAAAAGTAAAGTGAAACCTTAAGAGTTCTTCTGAGAAGAGTTCATCATTTTTTCTATGTTCCGACTAACTAATGAAGTCTCCCTTGAGTTTCTGATAAACATACACAACAGGAAATTCTCCTTCACTCTCAACAATAGCTATAAAGACCAACGGTAAATTGCATTTTAAATATTGTGCAGAGACGTGAAAGCATGAACTTGAACATGATATAACTTCTTCATTTAACCCAATTTTTTTAAACAGGGTGTTACATTAAACAGTACACATCTTACGAGGAGATAAAAACAGGGACGAATATAGAAAAAAATGAATCGTTGATAAGGCAAAAGTTATACATATTAAAAATAACCTTAACCACACATCTTGCAGTGCGAAAATATTTGCCTTGAATGAATCCTGAATACAAAACGCATGCGCACACACTTCTGAAGAGCCAGAAGGAAGGAAAAAGTAAGGTGAAACCTTAAGAGTTCTTCTGAGAAGATTTCATCATTTTTTCTATGTTCCGACTAACTAATGAAGTCTCCCTTGAGTTCCTGATAAACATACACAACAGGAAATTCTTCACTCTCAACAATAGCTATAAAGACCAACGGTAAATTGTATTTTAAATACTGTACAGAAACGTGAAAGCATGATCTTGAACATGATATAACTTCTTCATTTAACCACCTTTTGAAAGTCTCTCTCTATATTACATAGCTTCATTAACACCACCATTCTGTAGATGCACAAAATAATCTTGTAATCTTCACAGGTCCGGTATTCAGCTCGACAAGAATATAAAATTGGTATTAAGGAATACGTTTTCTGAGAGTTTGGAGGTTGACTGTGCCAGTATTTGTGGTGTATTGTTGCAGCGTTACGTGTAGGGTGGGGGCAGGTTTCTATGATGTTTATTGCGGGACATAAGGCGGTAAAGCTATGGCGCGAGATGAAGAGGAACAGAGCGTGTTGGATTTGGCTGAAGAAAATAGATCCAACACGCTCTGTTCCTCTTCATCTCGCGCCATAGCTTTACCGCCTTATGTCCCGCAATAAACATCATAGAAACCTGCCCCCACCCTACACGTAACGCTGCAACAATACACCACAAATACTGGCACAGTCAACCTCCAAACTCTCAGAAAACGTATTCCTTAATACCAATTTTATATTCTTGTCGAGCTGAATACCGGACCTGTGAAGATTACAAGATTATTTTGTGCATCTACAGAATGGTGGTGTTAATGAAGCTATGTAATATAGAGAGAGACTTTCAAAAGGTGGTTAAATGAAGAAGTTATATCATGTTCAAGATCATGCTTTCACGTCTCTGTACAGTATTTAAAATACAATTTACCATTGGTCTTTATAGCTATTGTTGAGAGTGAAGAATTTCCTGTTGTGTATGTTTATCAGGAACTCAAGGGAGACTTCATTAGTTAGTCGGAACATAGAAAAAATGATGAAATCTTCTCAGAAGAACTCTTAAGGTTTCACCTTACTTTTTCCTGCCTGCTGGCTCTTCAGAAGTGTGTGCGCGTGCGTTTTGTATTCAGGATTCATTCAAGGCAAATATTTTCGCACTGCAAGATGTGTGGTTAAGGTTATTTTTAATATGTATAACTTTTGCCTTATCAACGATTCATTTTTTTCTATATTCGTCCCTGTTTTTATCTCCTCGTAAGATGTGTACTGTTTAATGTAACACCCTGTTTAAAAAAATTGGGTTAAATGAAGAAGTTATATCATGTTCAAGTTCATGCTTTCACGTCTCTGCACAATATTTAAAATGCAATTTACCGTTGGTCTTTATAGCTATTGTTGAGAGTGAAGGAGAATTTCCTGTTGTGTATGTTTATCAGAAACTCAAGGGAGACTTCATTAGTTAGTCGGAACATAGAAAAAATGATGAATTCTTCTCAGAAGAACTCTTAAGGTTTCACTTTACTTTTTCCTGCCTGCTGGCTCTTCAGAAATGTGTGCGCGTGCGTTTTGTATTCAGGAATCATTCAAGGCGAATATTTTCGCACTGCAAGATGTGTGGTTAAGGTTATTTTTATTATTTATAACTTTTGCTTTCTCAATGATTCATTTGTTTCTACATTCGTCCCTGTTTTTATCTCCTCGTAAGATGTGTATTGTTTAATGTAACGCCTTGTGTAATATAAATGTCTACATGCTAGCCTATTTCCCACATTTTGGCTGAAGATGACGCCAAACAGCGTCGAAACTAGTTCCAAGTGTAAATATATGTTGTAAATAAACTATAACATTTTTGTATTGAAAAGGTGGACCCTTTAAGTTTCCTATCTTCCATTCTCAGTTCAATACGGACAAAAATGAAATTCTTAGATTTAAATCATCCTGTTGATATAGAGATCTAATAATCTATTACTTTGGTCTGAACTCTGCGTCACGCATTCATTGTATTTTGTTCCCAGATAACAATTTCTCTTATTTTCTAATTAACTGTATTCTATGTGTGGTTGAACCTGTTGGCTGATTCACGTTATGAGGAGGCGCGATGCTATGAGGATAGTTAATAGTTTATTGAGCTCAAGTATTGTTTCCATCTGGGTCTGTTTCCCTTTTCTTATTTTATCTCTTCCTGATTTTCGTGTGGCCATCTACTATACTGATTTAATTATTATCTAATAAACTCTTTTGTTTATCTATCGGCGTTATTATTGTAGGAGTAGGAGGGGTAGGTTTTTAAATTTTATCCTCTTGATTTAATAGGCTCGAGTTCAGTTTATGACTTTGTCTCTTAGTCATTCTCGACCCGGTCCACGCGGACACCATAGCTAAGTATTTATGTATCGCCCCGTTACCTCTGGTTGATTTGAGCTTCCACTGAGTTTTTCTTATTTTCGTTATCTTTCTGCCTGTGTATGTGTTGTGATTTCTGGCTATTTATTCCTCGGTGTTCATCGTGCCCAGACCTGCTGTGGGCATGCGAGAAGAATAACATGGGGCTGGTCTAACACAACAACATATTATATTCATCGTAACAACATATCATATTTGTCGTAGGAATCCACATGTTCGCATTGCGGGGGTATAGTACTGGACAAAAATACTGGATATAAAATTTTGTGTCAAATCTCAAATGACCTTCCTCACTTCAAATATGCTCCAATCACATCAGCTAATGTAGAACACAGCTTTTCGAGGTATAAAAACTTGTTGGCATATAATCGCAAATCATTCGCTTTCCAGTACTTGAAAATGATGCTTGTAGTTCAGTGCAACTCTGACTAAGGTGAATTAAAAGAACATATGATTAAGTAGTCTAATTCTTGTTCTTCTGAGTCTTCATTTCCAAATCATATTTATATCTTAAATTTTGTAGAAATTTTCTCGCTTTTTAAAATGTTTTTGTAGACCTTAATTTCACAATCAGTCTTATTTCGAGTTCTTTTCGAACTATTTATTTTTTCAATCATTATTCAATGTATTGTGTATTCCTCGTCTTCGAGCAGCCTCTAAATAAAAGGCCTATATTATGTCATTTATAACTTTGTGTCTAACCTATTATTTTCTGAAGGATTTTTTAAACATTTTTTTAACATCCTTATTTTACATTTTATAACGCATTTTCTTGACTTAGGTCATTTAATAGTCATTTTTAACATTTTAAGTGATTTTTAAAAATATTCTTTACGACATCAACATCGGGCCTTATTAATCATTAATACGCAGCCGTACAGTGTGACATAACTTAATCTGTACTTACATAATAACTTAAAGTTTGCAATTTTGTATTCTTTTACGATAGCTTATTTCTTCCAGATTATTATATGCTACATATAATTATTCTAGTTTATCTGCAGAGCAAGCAGTTTTAAAAATGTAGAACAAGTCAGAAAACTTGTGCATTTGGGACTCTTTAAAAGTGAATGGGCTGCTTGAATTGTTAGTCCTATTAAAAAGAAGAGCCTACCAAGTCGACTTAAGAGTTCAATTTTCTACAAACAAGTTCTTATGCATTTTCTTCCTGATTCTAATAATTTTCCAGGGAAAAAATGCTCTTGTGAGTTTGGAGCATGTTTTATCTAATAAAAACCAAATAAAGGGTGATCTGTTTTTATTTACTTAAAGGAACATATGTGTGGGATTTAGGATTACATTTCCTATAAATATATCCATGTGCATTTTCTTCATAACTCGAAGAGTTTGCCAGAAAATTGCACTTTTACGGTATAAAGAGGCATTTTGAGTTCGTGGCCCAGCCTACTTGCATGTCGAGCACTGTATAACTGGGAGATTAAAGGTGAAAAACGTTATTTGTAACTATTAAGGGCACGAGGAAAGAATAGGTATACTTTTTCATTCTACGAGAGAAATTTTAAGGCAAAAGGCAGTGTCAACTTAAGAAAATATGGACCAAGCCAAAGGAAATGTAAGTCCAAGACCCTTGAAAGAAAATACACTGTATAATCTGTTAAAAGAACAAGTTTGGGAAAATGTAATGTTTAACCGCTATGGACACATTACGCCTAACTGATGTGGAGGCCGAGGGGAGATATGAAATTTGTCAGGAAAAATGATTATGGATAAGATATTACTGAACTGTTCACAACTGTTACTAACAAAATACAAATCTCATTAAGGCCAAATTATTTTTTAGTTTGCGAGACTGAATATTTTCACATAGATATGTTCAATATGGACTGCTACTCAAACATGATCCAAAATTGTTTCATTCATTTAGGTCCTGTATAAACATATGAGTTGTTAACAACTCCCTAAGCACTTGCTCAGGAATAATGATGTGAGACTTGGCAGAAATTTTGCCAGGCAACAATTTATTTCTTTTCCAATGTACATTGTATATAATTATAAAATAAAACTTTAACATCAATAATCATTATAAGAAGAATAGTTTGTTCGCTGAACACGTAACTAGATCACATAACCATCAATCAAGTTCAGATTCGCTCATGACAAGTTGCACAGCAAGTATCATAATAATAATAATAATAATAATGCTATTTGTTTTATGTCCCACTAACTACTCTTTTAAGGTTTTCGAAGACGCCGAGGTGCCGGAATTTAGTCCCGCAGGAGTTCTTTTACGTGCCAGTAAATCTACCGACACGAGGCTGACGTATTTGAGCACCTTCAAATACCACCGGACTGAGCCAGGATCGAACCTGCCAAGTTGGGGTCAGAAGGCGAGCGCCTTAACAGCAAGTATCAGAAAGAGGAAAGTTACACCTAGCACATGTTTTCAGAGTTTTATTTTCACAAATTTTGAATCAGTGCCTGGATTGTTCACTTATTCGGAAAAGATTATGGTGTTTTTTCCTCTGGTGCAGGTTTGTAACTTCAAGCACTAGAAGTGGACCTCATCCCTTTAGAACCATTCCTCATTTGTATCAAATTACCTTTGATAGAACTACAGGCCATTTACAGAAATTCTATAGCTATGGCTGAGATTCAAGTCATTATTCACGCGTACATCAAGTAACACTATATGCAGCCAGAAATGTGCAGGCTGCGAACAAGTTTACAATAAACTGTTATCAGGATCACAAAATATAAATGGAGAAGTGGCAAGGTATTTCATATCCCGTATTTTCCTAACAAAAAGAGTATGATCTACTTCATTATTACAATTTACGTCCAAGTTACTGCTATTAGCTTGTCCACATTTTGACACTGAAACAGGAGGTTAACTGAATTCAAAAGGATAATCTAGGATGAAGCTATAATTTACCAGTATCTACAGTGCTAACTTGAAGCTAGGCTCAATTTAATCTCTGCTGGGAGCTGAAACAGGGTCATACGAGGGAGAAAAGAGAGGAGGAAGTAGGTTTTGAAGCTATAAGGAGAGAAGGGGGCCAAAGAGGGGATGGGATCTAATGAGTTGGATGGAGTGGATGCTCTGGTCATTGGGACTCCATTGTTAGGCACATGGGAAAATTGTGAGGGGAAAAGAAATGGTATAAAGTATTAACCTTCTGTTTAACCTAAGTTCCTATTACATTTGTATTTTCCTTTTGTTGATGTACGAGCCTAAAACATTTATGAATGAACACTTGAGAAAATGCTCCTTACCTCACCCGCCCTTTCTCCATGGCATGAATGCCCGTGATTGTTGTACCACCTGGTGAGCAAACTTCATCTTTCAACTGGCCTGGGTGTTTTCCTGTTTGCAGTACCATGTTTGCTGCACCAAGTACTGTCTGAGCAGCAAACTGTGTCGCCATCGCCCTTGGAACACCCATCTTTACTGCTCCATCAGACAGAGCTTCGATCATAAGATACACCTAAAGTACATAAAAATGTGAATACTGTAAATGCAGTCCTGTATGACATAACTTTCAAAATTATTCATTTAAAAATAAAAAAAGAGATATACCAACATAGGCAGGACCACAGCCTGAGAGTCCTCCAACAGCATCCATCATACTCTCTGGAATCTGTTCACAGATTCCACCAGCAGATAGTATTTGCCTTACTACCTCCATGTCATGTGATGTTGCAGTCCTTCCACCACAGAATACTGCAAGAATAATTAAATCTGAAAGCATACTCAGATAGAAGTTCTGGGAGAGAACAAACATTTCTATACACACTCACCAGCATAAAAAGAGAAACACAATGAATTTCATACAAAATGTAAAGTTGATTTGTTTCAAACATTGTTTAAATTAAATATTATGACATTACAACAATTTGGCAATGTATTGTAAGTTAATTAGCCCATTTGAAAAGTTTCAAGTACACCCACACTGTCTGCCACCAGCACAATGTCATCAGCAAACAACAAACTCCACGGGGCTTTATCCTGGATGTGCTTGGACATTATGAAGAGATATGGCCTAAATGCAAAGCCCTGATACAGACCTACTTTTGGACCTGAATGAACTACGTACAAATGTTTGGCATTCATTATACATATCTTGAATGATGATGTATGACTGTGTTTTTCCTCTTAACGGCCCACCAAATCAGATCCCGCGGCACTCAGCCGTAGGCCTTGTTCAAATTTATAAAGACCAAATGCAGATCTTTCTTGTGCAGGTGGTACTTTTTGTTGAGCATTCTGAGGGCAAATATGGCATCTGTTGTTGATCTAACAGGCATAAATCTGAATTGATTTTCCAAGATGCAAGTCTCTTCCCTTAGTCTCCCTTCGATGATTCTCTCCCATAGTTTTAGAGCATGACAAAGTAGTTTAATCCCTTGGTAATTAGCACAATCTTGTGCAACCCCTTTGTTTTTATATATGGGAATAATAATGCTCTTTCTTCAAACCTTAAGAATTTTTCCCTTAAACATGATTTTATTGAAAAGGTCTGTAAACCACTTTATATATTCCTCTGTCCTAGCTCTTCCAAGCTTCAATGGGGAGATCACCTGGACCCAGGGCCTTACCATTCTTCATTCTTCCCATAGCTTTTCCCATATCTGCAAAAAATACTGGGTGCACAAGAACTAGATTGACTGGGAGTTCTTCACAGGGTACTGTGGAATTCTCTTCATTGAGCAGTTCTTGAAAATACAGTTTCCAGCAGCTCTTAATTTCCTCCTCTTTGTCAATATAATGTGGGAAATATCCTTTGTTCTTTCCCTTAATTTTGCCTATATAAGATTTCCCTCTCCCCTTGTTTTGTTTTTAGTTGTTCATACAATACCTCACGTGCATCTCTGGCCATACTTATTGCTTTCTTTGATTCTCTACTGGCCTTGCACCATTTTAGGTGATCCTGAGGATCTTCAGACATTTGCCACATTTTGACACAGGACTTCTCTTTAACTGCAAGTTAGACTTATGCATTCCACCACCAAGTTTCATTTTTTATGAAACTCTTTTCCTTTGTTTGACCAAGAACTTTCTCTGCAGTTCCCTCTGTAATCTCCACCACTAAGTTCTTATATGCACCTTTTGTCTCTTTCTACTTGCCTCTTTCTACTTGGACATCCAATTACCTTGATGTCAGCAAAAATTATTAGATGCTGGGAAACAAGGCTTTCTCCCAGGATAACATTACAATTATTGACATTTAAAATAGTTTCTCCCCATGCTAACTGCAGTCTATTTGTGATTTTGCCCCACCACTTTTACATGTTTTCTCAATAAAGTATTGAGCAAGGTTAGATCATAAGCCTGAGCTGTCAGAATTCCTTCACCCTCTTCATCCGTTGCTCCATAACCATATCCTCCATGGTATCTTTCAAACCCTAATCTTTTCTGCCCCACATGTCCATTCAGATTGACTGTATATCACAGGAATTTCTGTACTGAATAAGGCGGAATCTTTTAACTGTATTCCTTCATATGAAATTCATGTAAACATTGATTGTGACAATCGAACACCAATATTGTCATTTTTTGCCTCTGCACAAGAAAATCCACAAACAGCTCTTTTAAGGTTTACTGCTGTGAATTCTCACGCCATGTATTTTTGTGGACATTACGGCTTGTCTACAACAGTTAGTTTCGCTCCTAAGTCAGGTCATAATGGCTCTTTCTCCTGAAAACACAGCAAGGATCGTGGAATTAGTGGAGGATGGACACAGTGTACGCTATATAGCAGACGTTATAGGCACATCTTGTTCCAATGTGTACAAAACTGTTAAAAGGTATAGAAATGACAATATCTATACCAGGAAGCCAGTTTCTGCCCATAGGAGAAGCAATACTGAACTCAATAATCACTTCCACACAATGCAAGTTCTTTGTGATCGACACACAACAGCTGTGAAACCCAGGGATAGTTAGCGGTAAGTATGGAACAGGAACATCTTAGAAAAGACAGTAAGGAGTTTGTATGAAGGGGATTTACAGTCCAAGAGGCCCAACACAGGACCTATACTTACACCCGAGTACAATGCCTCTCGGATGCAATTCCCCAACATCCATCGAAACAGGACTATGGAGCAGTGGAGCTCAGTGCTGTTTACAGATGAATCCACATTCTGTTTGAGGGCACCAGCTGGAAGGGAGAGTGAAGAATGTACTGCAAGGGCACCATTCAATGGAGGCTCTGTGCATAGACTGGGCTGGGGTTACCCCTGATGTGAGCACGGATCTTGTGTTTGTCACGAATAGTAGTCCAACAGCCCACTAATATGTCGAGGAGATTTTAGTGGATCACGTGGTGTCTTTTTTCAACTGCCATCAATGAGAACTTTATCTTGACACACACAGAGAGAGAGAGAGAGAGAGAGAGAGAGAGAGAGAGAGCCGTCTGTGTATACGAGTACCTGGATCAAGTCTCAATTGAGTTCATGGAGTGTGGCCTGCTTGTAGTCCTGACTTTTCCTCATAACAAATTTGCATAATTTAGGACATGTTGTACAAAGTTACTTTCAATTAACAGATACTCCTAGTGCTACAAGTATGCCATATACTACGCATAACCAACCACAATATCCATGAAAGGTAAGCAGGCCTAGTACAGCAGCAATGCATGGGGCCTACTATAATCTAATTCTGTTAGTTTCACCATTATCATATCTGTTTAACTGACCATACAAGGCATGTAAAGTTTTGTGCGGATATAGCAAACTTATATGGTGATATAGTTCTCCCAAAATTTTACACAAATATTGTCTATGTCCAGGTGGCAAAATGATTTTTTGCACCATTACACAAAATGCTTTTTACACAGTTTTATACTGGAGCACAAACATGTCATTCTAAAAAGATGTTTTAACACAAAAACAAAAAAGTGTAAATAGTGACTTCAGTGGTATTTGCAAGAAAACCCCTCCATTTCTGTACCCAACTTATACATCTGGAATATACAGAGGAACCCTCATCAAGGACTGCACTGGGTCCACCAATAAAAACACAGAGAAAACAACAAGTTCCCTCTACGTTAAACACCTCCTGATATCATATCCAAGCAATCCCACATTAAAACACTGATCACTGGCATCCCCCTCAGTAATTCCATTTCTTAAGATTTATTACATGAAGTAAAAGATTATAATTTAAATTAACAGGTAAAGCCTTGAAAATGCAGTATCAAAAAGAGACCCCATCTGTTCCTATAAATTACTAGACTCCGCAAGCAGCAGTTCCAATAAGGTCAAGCAGCAATCATAAGATGTAGCGAGAATGAGCAACACCATCAACAAGATTTCAGTGTTGGAAGAACAGATTGCAGAGCTATCTACTGGACACCGTTTCCGATCTCAAAACCAAAGTCCAAGATATCACAGTTGAAGTCACCATAGTTTGAGAAGGATATGCAATCCAAAAGGGAAGTATTGTTACTTTCATTTCAGATTCAAAAATAAATGTGATCCTGCAAAGTGTACACTGCACTGCAGTTAAAAAAAATGATAATAAAAAATAAAAAAATAAAAAAATCAGGAAATAGCGGCAAGCTCTGCTGCCCAAAATGAAATTAACTGCAGTAAATACAGACTATTTGTCAAGAACAGAAAAATGGGTTTGCACAATTTAATCGATAGTGGGGCCGATGTATCGAAATTTCCTGGGGCAAAAAATATGTTACCTTGATTTAGGACTTAGGCGCCCATTTAAATGGTCTTTCATATTTAGTAGAGCTCACCCTCTAGATCCACGCAAGAAAAATTCACATTGGACAATGGTATTATCAGACCTTCTGAATCACAATGGGCCATTCCACTTTACATGGTGAGCAAGAAAGATGGTAACATATGTCATGGCAGCGATTATAAAAGACTAAATTAAAGAACACTGCCTGACCAATACTCTGTGCCTAGAATAGAGGATTTCCACAAATGTTTGAAGAACAAGAGAATTTTATTAAAAACTGATTTATTTACGGCCTATTTTTAGTTTACACGATTTTCAAATTCCAATAGCAAAAGAGGATAAATCAGACTTCTATTATAACTATTTTTGGTCTACATGAATTTAATGTAATGAGCTCTGAACTCAGAAATGCACCATCTACTTTCCAACAATTTATTAATGAAGTATGCAGTGGGCTATTTGTATTTCCTTATTACAACGACATTATTATCAAATAAAGAACATGAGGAACACATGAAATTTCTCTTGAAAAGATTAACAACATATGGATGTTGTATTAACATGTGAAAATCTGTTTTCCAAGTTGAAGAATTAGGCTTTTTGGGATATTTGATTACTTCTGAATGTTCAAAACCCTTGCCAGAGAAAGTTCAAGCCATATTGGATAACAAACTACCTGAAAAGATCCATGAGCTTCAGATCCTTTTGAGCAAAGTCAACTTCTATCAGTCATAATTGAAAGATGCTGAATTAGTTTTTCCCAACCGTCTTAAAGGCGCAAGAAAAAGATCAGTTCATTGGACAGAGAAAACAAAGGAAATGTTACAAAAATGTAAACAAGACATAGCAAACACTGCACTACTCACCTTCCCCGATCCTGAACCACCACTTTTATTGTGTACAGATGAGTCGGATACTGCAATTGGTTCAGCGCTTTCAGCATTTCAACAATATGAACACTTGGAAACCAATTCTTAAAATTTAAAAAAACTTTATGGAACACGAGAAGCCTACAGAGCACATGGTTGTGGACTTCTTGGAATTTTTATTTCTATTAGAAAATTTAAGCACCAATGATAAGAATAACTCTTTAAAGGACCATGTAGATATAGAGAACTATTGGGAACTATATCCTAAATAACATTCCTAAATACCATGTTAAAATATTAACTGGAGATTTTAATGCCCAACTACGAAGAGAACGTAGATATCATGATGCAATTGGTAAATGGCCTGCTCAGAAGAGAACAGACAAAAATGGTCAAAAACTCATTGATCTTTTCAGGAATCATGGCCTAATATAAAAATCTACATATTTTAAGAGAAAACTAAAAAAACTCAAAACATGGAAACATCCCGATTACACTAATTAGATCATGTATTTATGGATAAAATATATCACAAAGAAATTTATAATGTCAGGGTTCTTCGAGGAATAGACACAGGCTCAGATCATTATGTAGTTGAAATTAAAATCAAATTAACTCCCCAAAGGAGACTACAACAACAAGCCTATAAACCAAAAAGGAAAATAGATACTACACTGCTATTTAAAAATGAAAATTATCAAAAAGCAACAGATAAAATTAAAATCACAGATAACATAGTTGCATAATTGCAGAAGAATTGGCCCCAATAATGCCTCGTTAAAAAAAAAAAAGCCAACAGTGGTGGTATAATGAATGTGATAATATGATTGAGAAAAGACACAAAGCGTAGCTACTGCAGCAGTCCCAAAAATCTGAATCATCTTTTCAAAATTTAGTTAAACAGTGCAAAGATACAACTAAAACCTTGAGAAATAAAAAGACAGTATCTTAAAGAAACTTTGAACTAAACTGAAGGAGAATTCCAAATATCACATTCACGGAATTATCACAAAATTTTTAAAAAACATTTGACTAAGTAGAAAGCGCCAACCTTATTATTACAAGATGGAAATGGTGAATTAGCCCACAACAATCATGACAATGCACAAATTCTGGATTAATATTTCAAAATGCTCCTAAATTGTGAAGAACCAACAGAATTCCTTCACTTAGATGTCAATACACCTGTAACAACCCCAACAGAAAATATAAACCATCTTACAATAAAGGAAGTCTACACAGCACTGAATGACAAAGAATTGTAGAGCACCTGAAGAAGATCAGACCTTTAAAGAAATTTGGAAATATGCTGGAAGTTCAGCAATAATTGCCCTTCATCAACAACTAGTCAACATCTGGATTACAGAAAAATTCTCAGAACCTTAGACAACAGCCATCATAAAAAAGGGGACAAAACAGACCCTAATAACTACCAAGGGATTTCACTCCTGGATATTACTTACAAAATTTTCTCTAGAATTATTCTCAATAGAATGAAATTACAACTTGCCAATGAACTAGGAGAATATCAAGCAGGTTTCAGGCTTTGGAGGAGTTGCCCTGACCAAATTATGAGCCTCAAACTGATAATGGATTACAACAGAAAAAGAAATAGAGATATGGTGATAACATTCAACTTCACAAAGGCCTACAATTGTATTCACAAGCAATCTTCATTAAAAAATTTACGACACATGGGATTACATCCTAAATTAGTAAATATAATAAAATTAACTCTTACAAAGACGAAATCAAAAGTAAAGTTCAGAGGCAAATTATCAGACCCATTCAAAATCCCCCTGTGGGTGGGGGGCAGTAGAATAACACCCATGATATCCCCTGCCTGTCGTAAGGGGCAACTAACAGGGGCCCCAGGGGCTCTGAAGTTTGGAGCATGGGCTGGCGACCACGGAGCCCTTAGCCGAGTCCTGTCATTGCTTCCACTTACTTGTGCCAGGCTCCTCAATTTCATTTATCCAATCCAACCTCTCTTGGTCAACTCTTGTTCTTTTCCGACCCCGACGGTATTAGGTTCTCAAGACCTAGGGAGTCTTTCTTTCCACGCCCTTCGTGGCCCTTGTCTTACTTTGGCCGATATCTTCATTTTTTTAAGTGTCGGATCCCTTCACTTTTTTCCCTCAGATTAGTGTTATACAGAGGATGGTTGCCTAGTTGTACTTCCTCTTAAAACAATAATCACCACCCATTCAAAGTAACTACTGGGTTACGGCAGGGTGAAGGCTTATCACCAGGGCCCGGATTCTGATGACATGTCATCTTTTAAATGTTTCATCAGACATTGCTAACTTATATACAAATCCTGTTCATGCCCTCCATATTACAAAAATGCATATTTATGAATTTTTTCATAATTTTTCTAAGTATTTTATTTTTAGGTCATTTTCTCACTTTTCGCATCATTATTATGCCATTTCATGGAATTTATTAGGATATTTTATATGTTTTGAGTCATTTTCTCACATTCTTAATGGTTTATGATGCATTTTTTGCATATGGTACTGGATATTAAAGGAACTGAAAGTGAGGATGAACACAAAGACATGAGAATCTTCACAACTTTGTTCAAACCTTATTTCTTGGAATATCCACATTCCAGGAGACACACCTGCGCTTGCAGCTAATCCAGAAGTGATGTTGAAATCGAAGGGGTAGGAAGACACAACAGTAGGCCCAATAATGCCAGTCTGGTTAAGTACCTCAGTGCAACCATATGTGTGCTAAGTGGATTTGTGTTATCGGCTGCGATTGTTTTTCAAGTGTATTTAAAATGCCAAAGTTAAAGCCATTTAGGTCTGTTCATTTCATACAAATAATTTCAGAATGTGGCGAGGACATTTTTACCACCGATGGTGAAAATGTTTCAACAAAATATGTGAAGTGAAAGTGACAGAAGATAGGAGATTTACTGTTCGGCAACAAACCGGTCGAGAGAATCACATACATGGAGTCCAAAATGGAAGCATCGTCGCCATAAGACCTATCTGTGTCGGTGCGACGTAAAGCCCCTAGCAAAAAAAAAAAAATGGAAGCAAGTGAAAAGTTTCTCAACTGTTACTCTCACAATCATCCTCCAATGGTGGTACTTCCTGTGCGCTTTGTAAAGACTTGTGTGAAGCTTTGATTTCTTTGAACATTCCACTCTGGAATTTGAACAATATTAAACTGAGAGGTATTTTAGAAAGGTATATGGGCCGTGTAATTTCTCATGAGTCTACTCTAACTATGTAACCCAATACTATGATGATACAATAAGGAATATCAGAGAAGAAGTCTGCGGAAACAAAATATTTGTTCCAATCGATGAAACCAGTGATGTAGAGGGCCGTTACATTGCCACTCTTATCGTGGGTACATTAGAAGTAGATAGGCCTGGAAAAATATTTTTGCTCACGAGCGAAGTTTTGCAATTTGTGAACCAATCTACAATACGTCGCTTCTTTGATAAATCGATGGGACTACTATTGCCTGAAGGTGTAAGGAATGATGATGTTCTGCTCTTTGCTACCAATGCAATCAAAGCATTTTACTCAAAAATGGTACATGTAACCTGCCTAGCTCATGCTTTTCACAGAGTGGCCGACGAAGTCAGATCAAATTTCCCTGAAGTTGATAAGCTTGTGTCCCTAACCAAGCAGGTATTTACGTAGGTGGTTTGAAAAGTTCTTGGAATGTACTAGAATTAAGTATCTTACCTCAGTGGAACTGCTTTTATTTTTCAACATAGTCTCCCTATAACTAATGCATTAGGTCCAGCGATGTTCCAATGCCTTGATCCCATCTCAAAAATGAGATTCCTCCAGGCCTGCAAAATACCTCTCCAATTCGGCTGTCAGTTCTTCCCTTGTAGAAAATCTCCGTCCACTGAGGAAAATTTTCAGCTTGGGGAATAGATGAAAGTCTAATGGTGCAAAATCAGGTGAATAAGGTGGATGTGGCAACAATTCGTACCCCAGTTCATGAAGTTTTGCCATGACAATAACACTTGTGTGCGGTGGAGTGTTGTCCTGATGAAAGATGACCTTTTTCCTTGCCAAACCAGGCCTTGTTTCGTGTATCTTTTCCTGTAGTTGGTCTAGGAGGTTTGCATAGTATTGCCCCGTAATTGTTTGGCCAGTAGGAAGATAATCTATCAGCAGAATGCCTTTTGCATCCCAGAAAACTGAGGCCATGACCTTTCCGGCCGAACACACTGCCTTTGCTTTCTTTGGTGGTGGTGAATCAGCATGTTTCCACTGCTTTGACTGCTGTTTTGTCTCTGGGGTATAGTAGTGGACCCAAGTTTCATCTGTAGTCACAAACCGGCCCAAAAAATCTTGTTGATTGCACTGAAAACGGGCCAGACTTTGTTCGGACATTTCCAATCTGGTGCATTTATTGTCCAATGTCAAGAGCCGCGGCACCCATCTTGTGGATAATTTTTTCATACCCAATTCTTTGGTTAAAATATAATATACCCAATCAGAAGACATCCCTACAGCTTCAGCAATCTCCCGCACTTTCAGTCAACGATCCTCCATGACCATTTTATGCACTTTTGCGATAAATTCTGGGGTCGTAACACTTTTTGGCCGTCCACTACGCGGATCATCATCCAAGCTCTCCCGACCAAATTTAAACTCGCTGGTCCACTTGGCAACAGTTGAAAATGAAGGAGCAGAGTCCCCCAGTGTGTTCTGAAAGTCGGCATGCATTTCCTTTGCTTTCATACCTTTCTTTACAAAGTATTTAATCACTGCTCGAATCTCAGTTTTTTTCCATTGTCACAAATCACTATGCGGGAACAACAACAAAGAGTCGTCACTACCACACTCCTGCAGCTAGAGCACCGACGCGCCACATGTTCACTCACAAAGGATGTGTGATTATTGCGCGGGAACCTCGTTGCTCTAGCACTGACATTTAGCGGTGATTCTGAGAACTTTTCAAACCATCCTCGTACTAAGGCTCCATCACGCAGGGAACTTTCCAGATCCCAAGCACCTGACATTCCATTACCATCGGAGTCTTGCATCACACTGTGGGGTACGTGGATCGATGCCTGTATTTACTATTGTGACCACTTTCAGACAGTGAAGTGTGTAATAGATTCTTTCTATGTACAAAATGCCAAGGCTATTCAGATGGCTCAAGAACTGTTTTCGGACATGCAATTGGAGGGAAAACTAGCATGCATATGAGCAAATTTCAGTTCGTCGTCAATTATTACATGTCTTAGGAGAGAGGTGTGGCTCTAGAAAAAATGATCAATTTAATCACAACAGCCACAGACGAATTAAAATGTATTTGTGGTGATTCTGGCATGGCAGTGTCAAACTGAAACGTGTTCTTGACAAGAACATGGGTTTTAATGTTTTGTGCTCCATCTCTCGAATTTTGGCGGGTGAAGATTTCAGCATTATTGGCATTGAAGAATAACTTACATCCAGTGATTAGTGCACTTTAAGTATACTCCAACAGCAGCTGTAGACGTTGAAAGGAGCTTTTCAAAGTACAAAAACGTGCTGGTTGACAATTGTCGTTCTTTTTTCTGTGGGAATCTACGAATGGTCACAGACATATACTGTGACGTGGAGTGAGGTAAACCTATTTAGCCTGTCATGAATTTTAAAAGCCTTTTTTTATTTTTATTACCTCTTATCCGATAAAGAATTTGAGTACGTAACGGCAAAATTATCTCTTTTTTATTCTGCAGATGTTGCAGCCTTAAAGTTCCACAAACCATGAAGTGTTATTTTCCTTGAAGAAAAGAACACCGAACTTGGAGTGACAAACAATAGACTGAAATAATAACCAATATTTGTGTACAAATAATTCGTATTTGTCAAACAATAATTAAATTGTATTAGGTACCTATTAACCTTTTCACTGCCAAGTTTTGATGACCAGCGGAACCCTCTTGAGCCATTTTTTTTTAAAAGGAAGAAGCATTTTTACAGATCAATTTATACTGATACTATTAATGGAATACATATCGTCCCCTTGGCCCCACAGCCCAATACGGGGTCGGGGATGAAGTGAGATTATATTTTATAGCCGGATGCCCTTCCTGATGCAAACCTCAGTTGACAAGATAATGAATATAAAATTAATGATGGTGAATGAAACTGGATAAGGAAGTGGAAGGAATCGGCTGTGGAACTGTCCCGGCATTTGCTTGGAAGTGCAAAAGTGAAACCACAAAATAAAAAATTCTCAGGACAGCTGACGGTGGGGTTCGAACCCACTTGCCTTCTGAATTAAGAGCTCGGTTCCATAGCAGTAGCGTTTTAACACGCACAGCTACTCCGCTCAGTGATACTATTACTGAAATATAATATAGAATTGTTGATCCAAGAACTGTTATTATCAAAATCATTTACATTTGGGGAAAAAAGAATTTATCTGAGGAAGGGGTGACAATTCCACACGAGTTTCATCATTACTACTTTGTCTCGCACTTCCTTGTAGTTCAATATCGCCACCTAGATATTCTCCATCTTCATATCAAAATATAGCTCTCCAGAATCATTATTTATGAGGAAACATTCAATTTCTTTGTCGACAAGAGATGAATGTATACTTCAAGATGCCATGATGGATAAACGTTAGTGGGAAAGATGTTCCATTCCAACGAAACTGAAATAACACCAGATTGCTTTCAAAACATGCGAAATGGAGTGGTATATCTGCCATACAGAACTTCTTTGAGCATTTCCACGGAATCTCAAAACATGACACTATACCCCATTCATTTATGAGGTCGGTGAAGTACACACTGCACCAAATCTGTATATATAAAATAACTTGTCCTGACTGACTGACTGACTGACTGACTGACAGATTCATCATCGCCGAGCCAAAACTACTGGACATAAAGAAATGAAATTTTGGGGATACATTCATATTAAGATGTAGGTGCTCACTAAGAGAGGATTTTTGGATATTCCATCGCTTAGGGGGTGAAAAGGGGGGTGAAATTTTAAAATGAGTGTATCTATATCTCAAAACTTTAAAAAGTTTACAGATGTAAAAATTGGTATTTAGAATCTTCTTTAAAAATAAGGAAACACGTATTTTTCTGTTTTCAGAAAATCCCAATGGGGGGGTAAAAAAGGGTGAAAAAAAGGTTGAATGCCTTTAATCAGGATACTGGTACTTATATCTCAGAAACTGAAGATATTAGAGACCAGAAAATTGGTACTTTTGATCTCTTTTAAAAATTAAGAAACACAAAGTTTTTGTTTTTGGAAAATCCAATTAATGGGGGGGGGGGTGAAAAGGGGTGAATTTTTAAAATGAGTGTATCTATATCTCAAAACTTTCAAACTTTACAGATGTAAAAATTGGTACTTAGAATCTACTTTCAAAATGAAGAAACACGTATTTTTTTGTTTTTGGAAAATCCCAATAGGAGGGGTGAAAAATGGTTGAATGCCTTTAATAAGGATACTTAAGGATACTGAAGATGTTACAGACCTGAAGATCGGTATTTGGGATCTCCTTTATAAATAAAGAAACGTGTATTTTTTGTTTTTAGAAAATACAAATAGTGGGGAGTGAAAGGGGAGGGGGGGGTGTATTTTAAAAATTAGTGTATCTATATCTCAAAACTTCAAAAGTTTGCAGATGTAAAAAATTGATATTTAGAATCTCTTTTCAAAATAAAAGAACAAGTATTTTTTTGTTTTCTATAAATCCCAATATGGGGAGGGGTGTGTGAAAAGTATGAATAAGAGGTTGAATGTCTTTAATGAGGATACGTATATCTCAGAAACTGAAGATATTACAGACCAAATAGTTAGTATATTGAATCTTCTTTAAAAATATAGAAACATTTATTATTGTTGTTTTTGGAAAATCTAATTAATGGGGGTTAAACAGGAGTGACAAATTGGGGTGAATTTTTAAAAAGACTATATCTACAGAAACGTAAAATGTTACACATGTAAAAACTGATATTTGGAATCTCCTGTTAATGCAAAGAAACAGGTATTCTCGGAAAATCCAATGAAGGGTCGGGGGGGGGGGGGGGGGGTGAAAAATTGAAAAATTAAATGAATTAATTGTATGAGGATACTAACATCTAATAAAAACTAAAGTTTTTACAGACTTGAAAATTGGTATTTAGACCTTCTTTAAAAATAAAACGACGCATTTGGGGGGGAATCATCTTTGGGGGCGGGTGTGAAAAGGAGTTGAATTCGTTTCATGAGGACACATACATCAAAAACTGAAGATAATAGGTATTTAGAAGATTTTTTACTATTAAAGAAATATTTTTTGCCGGAAAATTCACTATCGGAGGAGGGAGTGTGAAAGTAAGTGAAAAAAGTGAATTATTTTTATGGGAATACTTACATCTCAAAACTGAAAGTAACACACGTGAACATTGGTATTTGGAATCTCCTTTAAACATAAAGAAACACGCCTTCTTTTTTCTTGCGGGTGCGGGGTAAATCAACTTAACCTCAGTGGGGAGAAAACGGAGGTGAGACCAATTGATTTTACTGTTCCTAATTTACTTGACTTATAAAGAGCCTCAGTCTGTCAGGCGGCAGCGCGCTGGTCTCTCACCGCTGGGTTGCCTGGTTCAAATCCCGGTCACTCCATGTGAGATTTGTGCTGGACAAAGCGGAGGCGGGACAGGTATTTCTCTGGGTACTCCGGTTTTCCCCATCATCATTCATTCCAGCAACACTCTCCAATATCATTTCATTTCATTTGTCATTCATTACTCATTGCCCCAGAGGAGTGCGACAGGCTTCGGCAGCCGGCACAATTCCTATCCTCACCGCTAGCTGGGGGCTTATTCATTCCATTCCTGACCCGGTTGAACGACTGGAAACATCCTGTGGATTTTCAATGTACTTATTCTGATCATAAACCGATCATTTTTAATCTTTCCTGGGTTCGTTTTCAAGAGCCATATTTTCCTTTGGAGAACCTTCTTAGATTACAGTAGATTCTTCTGGCATATAAATAAAAATTTAAACACAATTGAAATAAATGATAGGTATAAGACTGACCGTGCAATTGTTCACTTCTATAACAAGGTCAATAATACACGGAAGTATGTCATTCGTATCGTTAGAAGTCCTGCGCACTTGCCTACGGGCGACAATGGTGCTGGTCATACTGTCATCTATGACAATGGCAGCAGATGTAATTTACCGACAAGTAGAGGTCATGCATCTTGCTGTGGGGTCCAGAACATCAATAATAATAATAATAATAATAATAATAATACCTAAATTCAACTAATTTCACCCATACTACTACTACTACTACTACTACTAATGTTCTGGACCGTCGTGAAAATGTGCGGACCGTGCTGGAAACGGGTCCTGGACGGGTAATGACAACGATCGCAGTCCGGCCGCCGGTTCAGTACCGCCAAGGCACCCAAGAGGACACCACGCCGGATCTCCTCAAGGATTTGATCCACATTAAAAATGCTTATAGGAAAACATGACTAAGATTTAGGGACCCGACTGACCGGGTGGAATACTTGGACCTAGCCCAGGAAGTACGAAATCGACTGCTGGAAAAAAGATTGAAAAATGGGAGGACCATTGCCGCAATCTCTCAGAAAATGAGTCAGATCGCGAATATCGGCGGGTTATATATAAAACGATAAGCATTCAATTATAAGTTTCAGTATAATACCGTAGCGAAGCACGGGTATCTTGCTAGTTGTATATATACGGGTTTGGCGGACAAGGCATGGTGTTCAATACGTATATATACACGAGTTTGGCAGTGAATTGGTTAATGGTTCATGGTGTGGGTTACTGTAGTCACGTCCTAGTTAATGGCCTAGTAAGTGATCCTAAGAGTCGGGATACCAGTTGCTATGGAATGGGAGTGGGCATCTCGGACATATTCTGAGTCATGACCCTCCTTGTGCTCAGGCAGCTAGGACTATACAATCCACCAGTGGTCCCTCACCCGTTAGAGAAGAGATCCTCACTTGGAATATGTGTAAATAGGGTAGCAACCTGTTTCACGAATTTACCGAGCTCAGAAATATTTTAAGCAAGACTCGGATGTATGGGAGTAACAGAGTCCTACTCCCATTTGACAGGAGAGGAACTCCTTGGAAACAACTTGGCGAACGAAATGGAATTTGATAGGGAGCTATCAATATTAATAGGGCTTATGGAAGAAAGAAAGTAGAACTGGCTAAGTCAGCAAGAGGATGCATCTGGATGTGCTGGGAGTAAATGCTGTTCGGGTAAGGGGGGATAATAAGGAAGAGATAGGAGAATATAAAGTGTACTTAAACCAAACCCCATGGCACTACAGCCCTTGGAGGGCCTTGGCCTCCCAAGTGACCGCTGCTCAGCCCGAAGGCCTGCAGATTACGAGGTGTCGTATGGTCAGCATGACTAATCCTCTCGGCCGTTATTCTTGGCTTTCTAGACCGGGGTCGCTATTTCACCGTTAGATAGCTCCTCAATTCTAATCACGTAGGCTGAGTGGACCTCGAACCAGCCCTCAGGTCCAGGTAAAAATCCCTGACCTGGCCAGGAATCGAACCCGGGGCCTCCGGGTAAGAGGCAGGCATGCTACCCCTACACCACAGGGCCGGCTATAAAGTGTACTTGACGGGTATTAAAAAGGAACGGCAGAGTGTGGGGTACAGCTGTTCATCAGGAATACTATTGCACGCAACATAGCTTCTGTTAGGCACGTATATGAGCGAATGATGTGGTTAGATTTGGCAGTTGGAGGAATTAGGATGAGAATTATCTCAGTGTATTCACAATGTGAGTGTGCAATTGAGGATGAATTTGACAAATTTAATGAAGCATTGAGTAACATCATACTCAGGGTCAACAGCAAGGATAGGATAGTGCTAATAGGCAATTTCAATGCGACAGTTAGAAATAGAACTGAAAGATACCAAAGGGTGATTGGTAAATGTGGGAAAGATACGGAAGTTAATAGGACTGGGAAGAGTTTGCTGGACTTCTGTACTAGTATGGGTTTAGCAATAACGAATATATTCTTCAAGCATAAGGCTATTCACCGCTACACATGGGAGGGTAGGGGTACAAGATCCATAGCAGACTATATCTTAACTGACTTGGAATTCAGGAAATCTGTTAGGAATGTACGGGTTTTCCTGGGATTTTTCGATGATACAGATCACTAACTGATCTGTAGTGAACTAAGTATTTCTAGGCCTAGAATAGAGAAAGTGAAATCTATCTGCAAACGAATAAGGATAGAAAATCTCCAGGACAAGGAAATTAGAAGTACATGGAGAGGATTATTGAAAAGTTCCAAACATTGGACAATAAACAGGTTCAGAATATAGAAAGAGAATGGGTGGCATACAGGGATGCTGTAGTTGAAACAGCAAGGGAATGCCTTGGAACATATGTGGGTAAAGATGGGAAAAAACGAACATCTTGGTGGAATGATGAAGTAAGAGCAGCTGTAAACATGAAAAGAAGGCTATCAGAAATGGCTCCAAACAAGGGCTGATGCAAACAGGGAATTGACATAGATGAAAGAAAAAGACGAAAAAAAATAGTTGTTGAATTCAAAAAGAAGTCATGGGAAGATTTTGGTAATAACCTGGAAAGGCTAGGTCAAGCAGCAGAGAAACCTTTCTGGACAGTAATAAAGAATCTTAGGAAGGGAGAGAAAAAGGAAATGAACAGTGTTTTGAGTAATTCAGGTGAATTCATAATAGGTCCTACGGAATCACTGGACAGGAGGGAATATTTTGAAAATCTGCTCAATGTAAAAGGAAATATTCCTGGTGGTGTTGTGAACAACCAAGCTCATGGGGAGGAGGAAAATGATAATTGTGAAATTATGCTTGAGGAAGAGGAAAGAAAACTCTGTTGTCATAAACCAGCAGGAATAGATGAAATTAGACCTGAAATGGTGAAGTGTAATGGGAAGGTAGGGATGAAATGCCTTTATAGAGTGATAAAATTAGCATGGAGTGTTGGTAAGGTACCTTCAGATTGGACAAAAGCAGTAATTGCATGTATCTATAAGCAAGGGAACAGGAAGGATTGCAACAACTATCAAGGTATCGCACTGATTAGTATACCAGGCAAAGCACTCACCGGCATCTTAGAAGGGAGGGTGTGATCAGTGGTTGAGAGGAAGTTGGATGAAAACCAGTGTGGTTTCAGACAACAGAGGGGCTGTCAGGATCAGATTTTCAAATTATGCCTGGTAATTGAAAAATGCTACGAGAGGAATAGGCAGATGTGTTTATGCTTCG
The DNA here is from genome assembly GCF_040414725.1 of Anabrus simplex. NCBI lineage: Eukaryota > Metazoa > Arthropoda > Insecta > Orthoptera > Tettigoniidae > Anabrus > Anabrus simplex. Next base: position 1,061,219,411 of record NC_090265.1, read on the forward strand.
TAAATCTAGAGAAAGCATATGACAGGGTACCGAGAAAAAAGATGTTCGCCATACTAGGGGACTATGGGATTAAGGGTAGATTGAAAATGAAAACCTACAACCTGTTTTCCAGTTAATGACTGGGTCAGGGATGTAATGAATGAAGCAGATATAGGCTATTAGTACGATGGGGTCGCCACTCCCAAAGTGATTTATTAATGACTAGTAGATGCTATGAAATGAGAATGGAGAGTGTTGCTGGAATGAAAGATGACAGGGAAAAACCTGTCCCACCTCTGCTTTGTCCAGCACAAATCTCACATGGAGTGACCAGGATTTGAACCACGGTATCCAGCGGTGAGAGGCCGACGCGCTGCCGTCTGAGCTACAGAGGCTCTCTAAGGGTAGATTATTAAAATCAATCAAAGGCATTTATGTTGACAATTGGACTGCAGTGAGAATTGATGGTAGAACGAGTTCTTGGTTCAGGGTACTTAAAGGGGTTAGACAAGGCTGTAATCTTTCACCTTTGTTGTTCGTAGTTTACATGGATCATCTGCTGAAAGGTATAAAGTGACAGGGAGGTATTCAGTTAGGTGGAAATGTAGTAAGCAGTCTGGCCTATGCTGACGATTTGGTCTTAATGGCAGATTGTGCCGAAAGCCTGCAGTCTAATATCGTGGAACTTGAAAATAAGTGCAATGAGTATGGTACGAAAATTAGCCTTTCAAAGACTAAACTGATACTAGAAGGTAAGAAATTCAAGAGAATTGAATGTCAGATCGGTGATACAAAACTGAGTTGATAATTTCAAGTACTTAGGATGTATGTTCTCCCACGATGGTAATATAGTGAGATTGATTCAAGCTGCAGTAAAGCTAATACAGTGAGCTCGCAGTTGCGATCACCAGTATTCTGCAAGAAGAGAGTCAGCTCCCGGATGAAACCATCTTTACATCGGTCTGTTTTCAGGCCAACTTTGATTTACGGGAGCGAAAACTGGGTGGACGCAGAATATCTTATTCATAAGTTAGAAGTAACAGACATGATTTTTTTTTTTTTTTTTTTTTTTGCTAGTTGTTTTACGGTGCACCGACACAGATAGGTCTTACGGCGACGATGGGACAGGAAATCAGGAAATGGCTAGGAGTGGGAAGGAAGCGGCCGTGGCCTTAATTAAGGTACAGCCCCAGCAGACATGAAATTAGCAAGAATTATTGCTGGTAGAAGCAAGTGGGAACAAGGGCAGGAGGGTACTCTGAATGACGAGATACAGGCTAAGTTAGGAATGAATTCAATGGAGCAAGCTGTACGCATAAACCGGCTTCAGTGGTGGGGTCATTGGAGGCGAAGGGAGGAGGACAGGTTACCTAGGAGAATAATGGACTATGTTATGGAGGGTAAGAGAAGTAGAGGGAGACCAAGATGATGATGGTTAGACCCAGTTTCTAATGATTTAAAGATAAGAAGTATAGAACTAAATGAGGCCACAGGTCTAGTTGCAAACAGAGGATTGTGGCGACATTTAGTAAATTCACAGTGGCTTGCAGAATGAACGCTGAAAGGCATAACGGTCTATAATAATGATGTATGTATGTATGGTCTGTCTGTGTGGTGTAGTGGTTAGTGTGATTAGCTGCCACCCCCGGAGGCCCGGTTTGATTCCCGGCTCTGCCACGAAATTTGAAAAGTGGTACGAGGGCTGGAACGGTGTCCACTCAGCCTCGGGAGGTCAACCGTGTAGAGGTGGGTTCGATTCCCACCTCAGCCATCATGGAAGTGGTTTTCCCTGGTTTCTCACTTCTCCTCCAGGCAAATGCCGGGATGGTACCTAACTTAAGGCCACGGTCGCTTCCTTTCCTCTTCCTTGTCTATCCCTTCCAATCTTCCCATCCCCCCGCAAGGTCCCTGTTCAGTATAGCAGGTGAAGTCGCCTGGGCAAGGTACTGGTCATCCTCCCCAGTTGACCCTCAACCCGATGTCTGAAGCTCCAGGACACTGCCCTTGAGGCAGCAGAGGTGGGATCTCTCGCTGAGTCCGAGGGAAAGCCGACCCTGGAGAGTAAGCAGATTAAGAATGAAAGTACGTACGTATGTATGTATGTATGTATGTATGTATGTATGTAGGTACCTGTTAAAATCGTTTCAACATAGAATGATGTAGTATGTTTGCATTTTTGTGTGTGATAAAATTATGTCAGTTTCATTCAAATTTTTTTAAAGTTTTCGGGGCATTTTATGGGATATTGCCGTCATTTTATAGGTCATTTCTTAAACATTTTTAGGTCATAAAAATCCAGGCCCTGCTTATCACCATTACTATTTAATTGTACACTAGAAATGGTAATGTGAGAATGGTTAAGAAAATGCCCTCCAAATATTAAAATAGGTATGAAAATCCAAAAAAACTGCCTTGGTTTTGCAGATGACATGGTATTACTAGCCAAAGATTTAGATGAAGCAAAAACTCAAATATCAGAGCTTCACACCATTGCAAATAAAATTGACCTTAAAATATCATTTGAGAAAACAGAAATTATGCTCCAAAACCAACACCAGTAAAAGAAATACATATTAACGGTACTAAAATTAAAATTGTAACACAATTCAAATATCTAGGCGAGTTAATAACAAATAATTTAAATGAAGAACCTTCAATTCAGATAAGGGCAAACAAGTTACCTAAGGCACATAAATGAACATGGGAATTTTACAAAATTAAATGCTTATCCATTAATGCAAAAACCAAACATTACAATACAGTCATAAAGCCAGAAGCCACATATGCCGCAAAAACGTTATTCCATCTAAACGAACAATCCAAAACTGACAGATTACAGAAGATCGAAAGATGAATTGGAAGAACTTGTAACAATAAAAGCTATCAAAAAGATGGGCAATAGTGAATAGTACCTAACAGCGTTGTATATCAGAAATTAAAACCCATTACTGATACCATGTGCAAGGCAAGACGAGGGTACTTTGGCCACATACTGAGAATGCCAGATTCACGACTTCTGAAACAGCTAAAGCAGTACAATCTTGTTTCAAAAAATACTACAAGTGGATGAAGATGGATAAAACAAATTAAGGAGGATTTGAAAGAAATTGGCCTTACACCGGATGACAGACACTATGAATAAGAAAAAAGTAAACACTTAAAAATATGACTTTCCACTTTACACTCGCAAAGAAGAAAAGAAAAAGAAAATCCCAACTAGAATATGCTCTACATTTACTCTCGAACATAAGTTGAAAAGGCATCTCCAAGACAGCAACGACAACTACAGAACATTTCCCAATTCACTACAGACATTCATCATATCAGTGGATAGGATAACGTTGTTGCCGTTACAATGTCAGGAATTAAAGTAATTGCAGCAATTAATTATGAAACAGTTGCTGAAGATCAAGTTGAAGATGAAGGTTAGAAACAGCTCCAAAATGAAAGCAAGTCCTTGCATTCTAAAGTATGTACTCTTCCTACAGGCAAGACAATTTGGTGTGATACCTGTATCACACAAATCAGAACTTTCATTCCTAAATCGCACCACTATAAACTTTTTCAGCAAATATATAATTTAGCCTATCTAGGAGTAAAAGGTACAGTGCAGCCCATGACCTCTAAATTTGTATGGCCAGATATTAGTTGTGATGTTCAACGATGGACAAGATCATGCGTCTACTGTCAGAGAAATAAAATTACTTGCAACACAAAAGCCCCATTGGGAAAGTATGAAGAATCAGATGAGCAAATTTGAGTAACGCACATTGATGTAATTGGACCTCTTACCTTCTTCAAATGGCATATTTTACTGCCTAACCTGCACTGATCGATTTAGATCATGGACGGAAGTTGTACCTTTACCCAATATAACTGCAGAAACGAAGCCAAAGCCTCGTATGAAAACACTGAATTACTTGATTTTGAATACCATCTTGGATCATAACTGATCAAGGTGCTCAGTTCAAGTCAAGAGTTGTTCAAGAATTGCCTAGATGTTGGAGTTGAAATACAACATACCACACTTTATCACCCACAGTGTAATGGGAAAGTAGAACATTTAGACAGGACATTAAAGTCAGTACTTCTAGCTCACAACTCGATACGCTGGACGGATATGACATTTGTTTCATTTTTCTGTATTGATGGGTCTACAATTCATAATCATAAAGGTTGGATGTTACCCCGTTATCAATATTATCTACATTCACAAATATACAGGGTGTCTCAAACCTTTTGGGTCAAACTGAAACAGGTGATAGTGGGTCCACAACCGATTATATTGGGATAGGGAACCAATGGTCGGAAATGCACATCTATTGTGTTATGGATATATACATGGGACACCACATTACAAGAGCATAGTACTGTTCAAAGTGACGAACGCCAGTCTCATTGCATGCGTTGCAATGGCACATGAAGTCCTTCCAAACTCTTTTAAAGAGTCCTTTCCTATCCCATCGTCACAATAACACCTATTACATCGGTGCAACTGAAATCAAGCAAATATAGGGGCAGAAAATCCAACAATCTCTAACTTCTTAATACTCTTAGCAATAAAACCACAACTGCTTTAAAAAACTGCAATGGAGCATTCTAGTTTCGGTACATCAAACAATTCTTGCAACCCGGAGAAAGAAATGGCCGATTCTTTTAAAAATGAATTTACTGCAGATTTTACTTCTTTGAAACTGACATCTTAAAAACTTACAGCCTCTAGCCAAGTACCCAACCTTATCAGAACTGGTTCTTGAGGTGAGGGGCTTTTGGGCAACTGGTTTCTGTACCACTGCTCAAACTATGGATCTTTAACAAAAAATGTATTTGCTGTCAAAATGAGATTTTTTTCACTTGCACTCCCTCGGGAAGTCGTTAAAAGTCCACGAGGTAGACAGGTGAAATGGATTATATTAGGACTGAATATCTTACCCTTAACCATGGCAGAAAAATGAACTAGTCCATTTCTCACTTATACCTCTCAGGGTTTGCTTGTTTACAATACCTTTCTGGCTTCATCAGGTCTCACATAAAATAAATACAAAATTTAATGCACCTTCTCATACTTAACAATCATGCAATCTTTACAAAAACATTACAATATACTATTACAAGGTACTAGTTTCGGCCCAATAAGGGCCATCATCAGCCAAACAAAGATACGTAAGTATATACCATAGTCCTAAAACAGAGTTATGCGATGAGATGAAAGATGAAAGAATGAGGATGTGGTGGAATGATATACATATAAAATGGTGAATATATGAACTGTTGTAGATGTGGCAATGTTATGTTGATCAGTGACAAATAAAATCTTTTGATATATGTCTCATAAAATTACAATATTGACCAACAATTATCTCAAAAATTGAATAAAATAAGTTCTATTTAACGAATAGTCTAAAGTTGCACATTTAAAAATTAGGTTATGCCGGATTTTAAACAATGTCCAATGTTTCTATTAAGTTCTAGAAGATATGAAGTTCAACATTGGCGCAGAGGGAATTATTTTGCATGATGTCCAATAAATCCACAACAGAGGTTAAATTTTGATAAAACTGTTGGACATATCTTGTGGTATATTGAAATCTTGCTGTATTACAAAGGAGTATTCCCAATTCAACAGGAACCAAATGAACCTCTAAGGTCATCAGCCCATGTGCCAACACTTAGGAGCCATTGCAAGAAACAGAAACGTGCATCTTCAGAATCAATCTTACTTGCACTTAACTCTATAGCTACTGAAACTAGAGAAATGACTGTGACAATCCTATTGCAGTTTCAAGAAAGAGAAGTGGAAGGGGTAAAACTGGTTAAAAGGCTTGCCTTGTACAAAGGATTAGGGAACAGTAATTTTAAGTTCCATTGAATATTAGATAAAAATCTACAGTTTCTCATCTCTCACTTACTGGTAGGGCAGATCTGTAGAAGAGAAAGAAGGAATGCAGTTTCCAAAGGCCTTTTGAACTGAATATTATTCTGTCCCAACCATGATACCTTTTGAGAAACAGGAAGTTGTATAGCTCTGTCAAGTTAAATATGTAGCAATAATGTGTAATATGTAATAATAATCAATATTATATTTCAGTATATCGATGGTAATAACATGATTTGTAAAGATTTCTAATTTATAGGTGGAGAGGTTGGAAGGAATAGAATATGTAATAAATTACATACGAATCCCAGCCCTACAGAATTTCTATTCTGTCCCAAAACAATTGCACAGAGATAAGTAGAGCAGGCTACTTATACACTACCACAATGATCTCATCTACGAAGAAACTTTATTATCCTGGTAAGAAATTTCATATTTTAAAAGACAGATTACCTACCTGAGCATCCGGAACCAACCATAACAGGAGTGTTGGGCATAACTCTCACTACTCGAGCATTGGATACAACAGCATTCACTTTCTACACACCAAACAGATATATCATGTTAGTGGTACGATATTTAGTTTTAAAATTATTCCAATAACTTTCAAATACAACAAATAAGTACCTACATCTTGTAAAACACTTAGTTTCACTCCAGCCAAGATTGACACAAACAACTTTCCAGACAGTGGTTTACTCAATGTCTTTCTGACATCTTCCAATGCAGCATCCAGGTAATGAGGTTTCATAGCCAAAAATATTGTGTCTGATTTCTCCACTACTTCTCCTGTGTGCAAAATATAAACAAAATATTGAATACACCATCATATAGAAAATAAAATTTCAAACAAATTAATAGAAAAGTGAAGCTTAAACAGGTTATGGACACAAATTTTCTGGCTAAAGCTAGAATCACACATAACAAGACCTACATGCCAAGTCAGATACATAATAGGGAACAAAATTATTTTTATTTTTATTTTTGAGGTTTTAAAATAAATATCTCTGCAGTAGAAACAATTACAAGGGATTTTTCCAAGCAAACTAGCATCTCCTGTATTTTGTGAGAATCTATTTCCTGTGGACTGCTCCAAATTAACATGAATTATGGGCACAAAGGCAAAATAAACTAATTGCATTCTTGTGAGGCATCAAGACCTCAAAGATGTGCTAGATGCAAAAATTGTAGGTAACAAAAGACTTGTGATTCATTACCAACCAATTATCTGCAAATTACTGTGCATTGTAACCTACTGAAAACCAAACACACAGCACAAACAGGGCCAGTAAGAATCAAATGGTGGCATATCAAATAGAAAGACACTGGTGTCATAACACAAATAACACTGCTAACCATTATCACAGTCAAAGAAAGCTCTACGAAAGAAAAGGCTGCTGCTCACAAAGCTGCATGTGACAACAAGTCGATGAAACCAAGACAACAATTGATCAATTAATATTTACAGGTTTGAACGAAGACATCAAAGATGCAAAGTACAAGAACTATTATTATCATGAGTTTCTTGACATCGGAATATCATCTCATTGGAATGCCTATAACACAGCGCCCAAGGAGGCGGAGAACACTACAGACTAGCCCAACCAAGGAACGTCTTCCTTAAAAGAAGAAATAGGTAAGTTCATCAGGGAAGGATAACTGAATCAGAAAGTGATGGAACCAACTAGAGAGAAAAATATTGTAGATGTGGTGTTGATAAAACAAGATGAGCTCTATAGATAAACTGAAGTGATATATCAAAGGCCAGCTCAATAAACAGTGCTCTAGCTCAGGCAGGTAAAGGAGCACAGTATTCGCTCTGACTGAAGTTACAATATAGCAGCTGTTTGCATGGCTCTCAGTTACAACTTGTGAAGGGGTGCATATCTACACAGATTTAAACTTTTGCCAGTTTTATTGTGTCTAATGTCTAGTACTATTCAGTGCATTAGGTGATTTCTGTATACCACCTTGCACTAAGTAAATATGTTTAATTATATTCATTTCATCAGATTATGCATAGGAAAAAACAAAACAATTATTTTGAAATGTGATAACTAAATACTCCTTTGACTACTAACTGTACACGTACTTTACGGCAGAAACAGGTTCCAGGAAGTACATTCCAGGGATCATTAATGAACAAGGGAAGTGTACATATGAGGACTTACAAAAAGGCAGAAAAATTTGGTCAACAGTATGTAAGGAAAAATGACCAGGTACAGGAGTAAATAATACTGGCAAAATAGGTACTGAAAGTAACCTACAGCACTGCACAAATTAATCAGAATATGGCCTTTTTTTCTTTCCATATTTTCCAAAGTTTGGGAACAGTGCACTACACACTGTTTATTGTAAGATCCCAAGCTCTCCATGCATTCTTTGCACTGTTATTCATTAGTAATTAATCTGTGCGATGATTGTTTCAGATTAAAGGGGAATTTATTTTGACATGTGTCACTTTTGAGTAATTTTGAAGTTTCCTTGTGGAATTAGTAATACCTTAGCTATGCTTTCAATGGATATGACTCCCAGGAAGCATAGTGCAATTGTAGCATTACCTCAGAACACTTCTATGACGCAAAGAGAGTTAGCTACTAACAGAATTATTCAGCGGCACAGACCGTCTAAATTTTATCAGTGAAAAAGGGGAAACTGTGGGAGGAAAACAAAAATGAAATTTTCTCATTATAAGCAGCAAATCAAACCCCAGACTCACTGCTGTGGACTTGACATGTAAACTGGAGGAAAGGGGAGTTAATCTGCATGTTTCTAATAATTGTTGTAGACTTCTGGCAGCTGGAAGGAAAGACCGCAAACCTGTAAAGAAACACGTTACAACAACAGGAATTTGCAGGAAACATTTCTTATGGGCACATAGTCATAAGGATTGAACAATGGAACACTGGAAGAAAGTTCTTTTCTCTGATGAGAGTCACTCTGAAGTGCAGGGCCAGAGGGTTCAATATGTGCGCCGAGCGAAAAATGCACAGAAGAGGTTGCGAAAAGTTTTTTTCTCCGGCATGGGGGATTTTTAAGAGAGTCACCAGAAGTAGAGGAGAATGTTGAACTTTGTCCAACAGGCTTAACGTAAGATGAATTTCAGGAATGGATGAACAATGATGAGGGCATCATTACTGACGCGAAACAGACAGAAGACGACATGTCAGGCAATTGCTTCCGCAGAATTAGATGTGAGAGGTGAAGAACACTGAGCAGAAGATAGCAATGCTGATGATTCACAATTAGAATTAAAGCAGGTTCAACCTATTCAATACAAAATGTGTTGTACAAGGTGTTCACAACATATTATTTATTATTACTAGTACCGGTTTCGACGCTTAATGGTGTCATCATCAGCTAGAAATCACAAAGTGGGCAGAGTACATGTCATAAAAGTTGTATAAATAATACATACATTGCAAAATACAAATGATAGGCTGTTTTCTCATTAAAAGCTAGAAGAGTGATGTGTAAAATATGGTGATATAATATAACACATAGAGGCGTTATAGTCTAATGAGGCAGGTGAGTATTGTACAATAAAATTGGTCTGAATGAATGAGAATAAAAGTTTTCACATGATAATAAAACGATGCAGTAAAATTGTCCATTCTTCTATTGTTGTTCAATGGAGACATATATAAGTCCAGGTCCAGTGTTGTATGTGGTTGGCAAGACCATCAAATATTTGTCTAAGGCCAGGACACCTGACGTTGAGAGGTTGATTTTTAAGGTTGTCTCAGCTCAATGTGGGTGGTGAAGCTTAAAAGGAAGAAAAACTAAGTTAATGAAATGGATAGCTAAAAATGGGATCGTGGCCGAATATGATAGGATATGAGACTCACCTTGTTTAGCGTGCTGGTTGTATGTTGTGAAAAGAGTTGTGGACGAGTGAGAACAAGAAAAAACATGATTAATTAACATGAATCCCGGTCTGTCTACTGCCAAAGCTTTCCCCAAAATCCATAAGACCGGTGTTCCCATACGCCCCATCATTAACTACAGACCTAGCCCATTACACAAATTGGCCCAATTCATCCAAAAATTCCTTAGTAAAAATTATAAATTTCAGTCGAATAAATCCGTAAAAAACACTATTGAATTAATCGGAAATCTAAATAATTTTAAAATACAACCATTTCACACCCTTCATTCATTTGATATCAATAACATGTATCGCAGCATTAACACTAAAAAACTTCTTCCCATAATTCAAAATAACCTAAAAACATATAGTGCGCTAAGTAAACTCGAGATCCAGGACTTCATGCAGGTCCTGAAACTAGTGATACACAACAACTATTTCACATTTGACAAATGTATATACCAACAAGATGGACTGGCTATGGGGTCGCCGGCCTCAGGAATTTTGGCGGAGATATACATAGATTTCCTAGAACATGGCAATTAATAACAATAATATTTTCTCAAACATACTTTTCTGGTCCAGATATGTCGATGACACTCTGGTTATTCTGGATGACAGAACGGTTAATGCAGCTACCACCCTTAACAATTTAAACAAGATAGATCTTAATATAAAATTTACATTGGAATCAGAGACCAATAACTCAATTTTTTAGACCTTACAATCAAGAGACTTCCTTCTTCACTAGAATATAATATCTACAGAAAACCAACACAAACGGCGACAACTATCAGAAGAGACTCCACACACCCACACGCACACCAGTGCGCCACTTACTATAGTATGGTAGACCGTACACTAAAAATACCGTTATCCAAGGAAAACCTAAAGAAAGAACTGAATACCATACGTGTCATCGCTAAATATAACTGTTATAATTCTTCATTCATAGAACGCATTATCAACAAATGTAAACATAGACTAAAGACAACATTAACCAAAGAAAGACTTAACCCTGCCCTATACGCCACCTTCACTTTTAATGAAAACATACACAGTGTAACTAACATCTTCAAGAAACATAATATTAAAATATCGTACAGAACCAACAATAGAAATATGGATATAGTTCACAATACCAAGTCAATAATCAAATCCGACATTCACGCAAAATCAGGTGTTTACCGTTTCCAATGCAATAACTGTTTTACCTCATACATTGGACAGACCCATAGAAGCTTCAAAGTTAGATACTTAGAACACATCAATGCCATTATAATAGGTTTTCTGCAATAGGCCAACACATACATGACTCAAAGCATAATTTCACTACCATAGAACAAGACCTAGAAATTCTCAAAAACATAAACAAAGGCCCTTTACTCGATGTTACGGAAAACTGTTTTATTCACTTAGACCAATTTTTCAATCCTAATCTAAACCTTAATGAAATTTCAGAAAAACCTAATATCCTTTTCGATTTTCTAATCAAAGTCTTTAGAGGTATCAAAATCACGGAGAGGAAATCGATCTTTTACGCTCTCCAAAATGCTCTTCTATGTCCCACACCACCGCCACTCCGCCCCCCTGACCCACCTTGAACTCCACCTTCCCACCCCTTCCATTCCATTCCTCTCTCCTTCTCCCCCTCCCCCTCCTCTTCCCGCTCCTCCCACCCTACCTTCACACTCACTCAACTTACTCACACCCATCTCACTCGTCCACAACTCTTCTCACAACATACAACCAGCACGCTAAACAAGGTGAGTCTCATATCCTATCATATTCGGCCGCGATCCCATTTTTAGCTATCCATTTCATTAACTTAGTTTTTCTTCCTTTTAAGCTTCACCGCCCACGTTGAGCTGAGACAACCTTAAAAATCAATCTTATTCAACCTCTCAACGTCGGGTGTCCCGGCCTTAGACAAATATTTGATGGTCTTGCCAACCACATACAACACTGGACCTGGACTTATATATGTCTCCATTGAACAACAATAGAAGAGTGGACAATTTTACTGCATCGTTTTATTATCATGTGAAGACTTTTATTCTCATTCATCAGACCAATTTTATTGTACAATACTCACCTGCCTCATTAGACTATAATGCCTCTATGTGTTATATTATATCACCATATTTTACACATCATTCTTCTAGCTTTTAATGAGAAAACAGCCTATCATTCGTATTTTGCAATGTATGTATTATCTATACAACTTTTATGACATGTACTCTGCCCACTTTGTGATTTCTAGCTGATGATGACACCATTAAGCGTCGAAACCGGTACTAGTAATAATAAATAATATGTTGTGAACACCTTGTACAACACATTTTGTATTGAATAGGTTGAATCTGCTTTAATTCTAATTGTGAATCTCAGTTCAATACAGGAAAATGAAGTTCTTAACTTATAATGCTGATGATGACGAGGTTGCCGAAATTTCCCGAACACCAACGATTGCTGAAACACGACAGGCGCTAGATATCTTGCGACGATGTGTTCAGCGTAGGTCAGTGGACTTTCAAAAACATTATGAATATGATTCATAAATGGACTTTTGAGAGACAACCAGAAGCAAACAACAATTAGAGTCTTTTACATAGCTGAAAACAGTTAACTGTATTGCAGTTCTGTGTACTGGTATCTGTTTCATTGTAGTGTATGTAGGTTATGAATAAATACAGTAGGCTACCTATCAATTTTTATTTTTCGGCTACTGTTATCAATCGGTTAATGTTATCAAATTATCTGCGTTCCAGAGTGATCATAATAAGCGGCATCCACTACATATGAATTATATGAGTAAAGAATTGGAATCACAGACAAGGTTTTTTGTGGATGATGTTATACTGTAAAGAGTACTAAATAAGTTATAGGACTGATGCAAACAAAGTTGTAAGTTTCATGAAGAGGAAAATTCACCTCCGATTGACTTACTGTTCATGGGGTAAAAGTATCTCATAGCGATCACTGTAAGTACTTGGCGTTAATATAAGGAATGACCTTCACTGAGGTAATCACATCAACAAGATTGTAAACAAAGGTTACAGATCTCTTCATATGGTTATGAAAGTATTTAGGGATTGTAAAAGGATGTTAAAGGAGAAGCATAGAAATTTGTGGTAAGACACCAATTAAAGCATGGTTCCAGTGTATGGGACCCACACCAGGATTACTTGATATGAGAACTGAAAAAGATCCTAAGGAAAGCACCTCGATTTGTTCTGTGCAGTTTCTGACAAAAGAACAGTGTTACAAAAATGTTGCAAACTTCCACCTGGGAAGACATGGGAGTAAGGAGATTAGCTGCTCAACTGAGCAGTATGTTTTGCACTCACTGGAGTTATAGAGTTGCATGACATTAGTAGACAAATAAGCTTGAATGGATATTTTAAAAGGAATGATCATTATATGAAGATAGAGTTGGAATTCAAAGGACAAATTGGGGCAATTATTCATTTAGCGGAAGAGGATTTTTTTCTTTTTTGCTAGGGGCTTTACGTCGCACCGACACAGATAAGTCTTATGGCAACGATGGGATAGGCAAGGCCTAGGAGTTGGAAGGAAGCGGCCGTGGCCTTAATTAAGGTACAGCCCCAGCATTTGGCTGGTGTGAAAATGGGAAACCACAGAAAACCATCTTCAGGGCTGCCGACAGTGGGATTCGAACCTACTATCTCCTGGATGCAAGCTCACAGCCGCGCGCCTCTACGCGCACGGCCTACTCGCCCGGTAGGAAGAGGAATTAGGGATTGGAACAATTTATCAAGGGAAATGTTTGATAAGTTTCCAAGTTCTTTGAGATCATTTAATAAAAGACTAGATAAACAATCGATAGGGAATTAAGAGATAAAAGCACTCAGAAGAATTTCAGAAGGAATTAAAACACATTCCTGTATCAGAAACAGAAAGTGTAGAAGAAGAATGGCCAAATTTAAACACATTTGTAAGTTGTGCAAAGAAAATTTGAGGCAGAACTTCGGTAAGAGTGAAGGAAAAGGAGACACCCCGGTGGAATGAAAATAGGAGGTTGTTAAACAAAAGAAGAAAGCATGGCAAAAATGGAATAGAGATAGGAAAGAAGGAAGTAAGATTATCAGAAAATGAGAAGTGTAAAAAAAAGTGGTAAATGAACAGGGGGGGGGGGGAAGTTGGGAAAGATTCACACGAGAGTTGGAAAAAGTTGTATGGATTAATTAATTAGAAAAGAAAAAATCTACACAAAACAAGTGAAGGAAGAGAGTGGAAATGTATTAACAGATCCAGAGAAGATAAATAATAGATGGAAAGACTATTTTGATAAACTCCTGAATGTGGGAAATGATGCAGAAGAGAGTGTAGTGGTAAATGATGATCCAGAAATGGAAACTGATATTGCAATGGCAGAGGTGGAAATGGCTGTTAAACAAATGAAAACAGGAAAAGCAGCAGGGAGGGATTACATACGTGTGGAAATGATAAAGGCAACAAAGCCTATAGGTCTGCAATGGTTATATAGGTTGCTAAGGTGTATATGGAGGGAAAAGCAAGTACCTGATGATTGGTGTAAAGGTGTAATAATATCAATATTTAAGAAAGGTAACAGGAAGGTATGTGATAATTATCGAGGAATTACACTGTTGTCACAAGTACCCAAAATATTGGAGAGAATAATATGAAGGAGGATGAGAGGAAGGGTAGAAAGTTAGAAGAAGAGCACTATGGATTTTGACAGGGCAGGTCAACGACAGACCCTATAGTTACCATGAGATTAGTGATGGACAAACAGTGAAAATATGGAAAAGATCTGGTGATGGTATTCCTTGGTCTAGGGAAGGCATACGATTGTGTTAATAGAGAAAAGGTGTGGGAAACGCTAGATAGAACAGGATGTGGAAGGCAAGCAAGGGAACTAGTGAAAGCTATGTAGTAGGGAGAACAGATTGGTTTAGAAAGCAAACTGGACTAAGACAGGGAAGTGTATTGTCTCTACTTAGGTTTATAATGGTTATGAATGAAATTCTAAAGGAAGCTAAGGCAGGATATGGAGGGGATATGAAAATATTGTTGTTTGCAGATGACAGTGATCTGGGGAGTCAACAATACAGAACTGCAAATCCAACTACAGGCTTTAAATGACAATATTCAGAAATCATCATCATCATCATCATCATCATAATCATCCTAAACCATCTCCAGTTTCCCGGGTGTGGTATATGAGCCTCCTCCATCTCATCCTGTCCTTGCACCATTCTTCCTCCACCAACTTGTCCCAATCATGACCTCTCAGCAGTACATCGCTCTTAACTAAATCTATCCATTTCCTTTGTGGCCTTCCCACGGGTCGTCTTCCTTCTACCTTTCTGTCAAATTCCTTCCTTGCAGTTCTGTTTACTGGCATCCTCTTCATGTGACCAAACCACTTCAGTCTTGATATCTGAATCTTACTGAGGGGAGAATCATCTATTCCTACTTCTTCTCTAATTTTCTCATTCCTAATCTTGTCTTTCCTGGTTTTAATATTGAGAAATATGGTATGAAAATCAGTGTAGAGAAGAGTACAACAGTGGCGATGACAAGAGGAGAAAGAGAAGGAATTGTTAGTCCCAGAGGACAAAACCTTGAGGATACTGAATACTTCAAATAATTGGGAAGGGAAATAATGCAAGATGCAAGGTTGGATAAGGAGATCAGCAGAAGGGTACAAGCCAAAAATACGTTCTACCAGGATGTAAGGAACCTGGTGTGCAGAGAAGTTGCTATGAATTGTAAACGTGTGTATCAGAAACTTGGACTTTGACAGCAACAAATGAGAGTAAAATTCAGGACAGTAAGATGAAGTTCCTGACAAGTATGGTAGGGAAGACAAGGAGAGACAGAGTAAGAAATGTTGAGGTCAGAAAAGAGATAGAGGTACAAAAACTGAGTAATAGGATGGAGAAAAATAAATTGAGATGTTTTGGAGATGACTGCTATGAGGATGGAGGAAGGAAGGATACCAAAACAAGTGTTGAGGCTAAGATAGAAGGAAAAAGGGCAAGAGTGGCCCAGAGCAAGATAGATTGACCGTCAAGTAGCCTATAGTATAAGAAAAAGAGGACTGGACTGGAATACAGTTACTGAGGAGGAGTGTTTGAGGGAGACGCAACGGTGGAGAAGTGCCATCAACACCCCGACCTGGCAGGAGCTGGACAAGGTAAATAAAAACTATGAAAATGATGATGATGATGATGATGATAGATAACCAAATGATGGGGAATCTACCACCTGGGAGACAGTCCTAAAATTCAGATCAGCGACGCCTGACTGAAGACACGAAGATGATAAACAGATTAAAGTAAATATTGGATGAATAGTTTAACAGATATGAATAGGTTTTGAGGATGGGTGCCAAGTTATAATTCCCCTTCTCACCAATACCACCATGATGAAGAGGTTGGCACAGGATAGAGTGGTGTGTGGAGCGACAATCTAGTCTACATAAAATAACCTAAAGAACAATCTCTATGAAATTGTTTACTGAATATCCTGCGTGTAATTTTTTGTTCTGAATCTGTACTGTATTTCTCATTTTACAGTTGAGAATGGTGTAGGCCTATATATAACTCAATTCTACATAATTCTCTTTTATAAGAAAATTTTTGTTGGTCCCTGCAAAATACAATTTAAAAACATGTTAATTAAACTTCATTGAACATACTGTAATCCATTTATACATAACTAAGTAATGGTTATAAGCAAACAGGCCATTCAACCCATTAACTTGACAACAGCTGGCAACATCACTGGAGCAAGTCCAACTCTTTAAGTATCTCGGCAGTGTACCTGATCACAGCTGGAACAATGCTGTTGAAATTAGGCCCCGGGTTGAACAGGTAAGGACTGCATTCAAGAGAATGAGCAAATTTCTCTGTAACAGGAACTTTAAGATCAATCTCAGTCTCCGTTATCTATTTTCTGTCTTAATTTATGGTGCCGAGACTTGGTCCCTAACAAAGAACACCACCAAAAAACTCTGATCCTTGGAGATGTGGTGTTGCTGATGCCTGTTCAGAATATCGTGGGTTGACACTGAAGTACTACAACGCCTGAACAAAGAGCTAGAGGTCATGCACAACATCAAAAAGAAGAAACTTGAGTACTGGAATACAATTACTAATTCGAAATGATAAATATAAGACTCCTCCAGCTTATCTTACAAGGTAAAATTTGAAGGAAGGAGAAGTAGGGGAATCTACGGGAATAGTACAGACTCAACACCCCAACTCTTTTGCAAGTTTCTGAGAACAAGAACCAGATCGCCCTGATGACAGCCGACATCCAATGAGGATATGGTACAAGAAGAAGAAGAAGAAGAAGAAGAAAACACAGTCGAGTTAGAAACGTGATGCAATAGAGTCTGCTTTGTTGACAGTGGAAATTTATCTGCAGATGTTGTAGGGATGTGGTGCGGTAGTGTAACGAATGTTGTGGGAAGAGACTGCATGATGAGCCAGGCACCTGTTCACGTAAGAGAATTCAAACAATGCCAATATGTATGAATTTCCTGATGTTAATGAAATACACGTAAGTTAGAAGTCATCATCATCATCATCATCATCATCATCATTTCTCTTTATCCAGCTGTAGCCGGGTAGGGGCAAATATGGTTCCTCTCCACTTTTTTCGGTCTTTCCACCACTCCTCCTCCAACACTGTGTCCCAGTCCAGGTTTCTTTCTATAATGCTGCGTTGGATGGTATCCTTCCATCTCAATCGTGGTCATCCACGGCCTCTCCTTCCTTGGATTTGCATTTCCATCACCTTTTTTGGCATTCTTTCGTCGCTCATTCGCTTTATGTGCCCAAACCATCTTAGTCGGCTCTTCTCTATTCTATCATTCATTTTTTCCACTCCAATTTCTTCCCGGATTTTCTCATTCCTTATTTTGTCTCTTCTACTCTTCTGTATCATACTCCTCAAGAATTTCATTTCGGAAGCCTGTATTCGACTCTCATCCTTCTTTGTCATTGTCCAAGTTTCTGCTCCGTAAGTTGTTATGGGTACGTAATACATCTTGTACATAGTATCCTTTGCTTCCATTGGCACATCTTTGTCCCATAACATATTTCTTACACTATGATAGAAACAACTTCCAGCTTGAATCCTTTTACTAATCTCAGCATCCAGTCGAGCATTTTCCATTAATTCACTCCCCAGGTATTTAAACGTTTCCACTACTTCCAGGTGCTTGTCTGCAAGTCTAATCTGACCTTTCCCTTCTTTCTCCCCTCTAGTCATAACAAGAGTTTTACTCTTTTCTACACTTATTTTCAATCCACATTCTTCAATCTTCCCATTCACCACATTCAACTGTTCTTGAATCTTCCTGTAGTCTTCTCCCCAAATCACAATATCATCTGCAAATAACATCAAGTTCATTTCTCTTCCTCCATATGCTGCTTTTGCTGTTCTCATGATGTCATCCATGACTATTGTAAACAGGATTGGTGATAGAACACTTCCCTGTCTCAGCCCACTAGTTATTTTGAACCAACTTGTCCTGCCAACTTGTGTTTGCACGCAACTAAAACATTCCTTATACAATGCCATGATCATTTTTATTAATCCCTGTCCAATTCCTTTTTGCACCAGACTGTCCCAAACTTTCATCCTAGGGACACTGTCATATGCCTTTTCAATATCAATAAATGTCATCACCATATCATTCCCGTACTCCCAATGCTTTTCCATTAGTTGTCTCATAATGAAAATGGGTTCTATTGTTGACCTTCCACTTCTGAAACCAAACTGATTTTCCTGTATCTGCTTCTCAACCCTCAACCTTATTCTACTTTCCAGTATCCTTTCCATTATCTTAGCAACATGGGATATTAGAGTAATTCCCCTGTAGTTCTTCAAAACTTTCTTATCACCTTTCTTGAAAATTGGGATGATTATTCCTTTTTGCCAATCCTCAGGGACCTCCTTATTCTCCCAGACATTCCTGAGAACCCGATATGTCCACTGGAGGCCTACAGCTCCAGCTGCCTTTATCATCTCCACTGAAATTTCATCTATTCCAGCAGTTTTTCCATTCTTCATCTTTCTTACTGCCATTTCAATTTAATTCATTGTAATTTCTTTATCCATTTCTTCGTCAACTAATTGTCTTTCCTGGTCGTCCATTGAATGACTGTCATCCGTTCTTATGTTCAGCAGCTTCTGAAAATATTCTCTCCATCTATTTCGTATTTCTTCTGGCTTTGTTAAAAGTATGCCACCTTCATCCTTCACAAATCTGGTGTTTACTTGATCTCTCTTTTTGTTTCTTAAGATACCATACAGTAATTTCTTGCTGCCCTGCGTATCATCTCTCAATGTCTGTGTAAATAAGGCCCAGCTTTTCCTCTTTTCTTCCTCCACTACTTTCTTGGCCAAATTCTTTGCCTTCACATATTTTCTTCTACTTTCTTCAGTCTTAGATGTTTTCCATGCTTTCCATGCCATTTTCTTTTCCTTCACTTTAATCTTTACCCTATCATTCCACCAGTGTGTTTCTTTGTCTTTCACATTTCCTGATGTTCTACCACACACCTTTTCTGCACATCCAACCAGTGCTTCCTTAAATCTTTTCCATTCCTCTTCAACATTCCCCACCTCTGTCCTGGGTACCAAGGGTATTATTTCCCTTTGAAATTCTTCTTGTATGCTTTTCTCCTTCAACTTCCATACTTTTATTCTTTTCTCTCTTCTTAATTGGGGTTTTTCAATCTTTCCAACTTTCAATTTTCCTATCACAACTCTATGATCTCCACCAAAGGCTTCTTCAGGCATGGCTGTTACATCTACAAGGTTCTTCCGGTGTTCTTTCTCTATGATTATATAATCAATCATGGTCTTTGTTCGTCTGTCTCCCCAGCCATACCTTGTAATCTTCTGACTGTTGTTCTTCCTAAACCAGGTGTTTCCAACAATCATTTGATTCCTCATGCAAAAATCCACCAACAACTTGCCTTCTGGATTTACATTTCCATATCCAAAGGGCCCTACAACATCTTCCTTTCCTTGTCTTTCCATTCCAACTTGTGCATTTAGATCTCCCATCAATAGTACTTCCTGATCTTCTCTCTCTCTCCACTTCCTCTAAGAAGTCCTCTAGATGTTCATCTATGCAACCAGTTTGTGGGGCATACAACTGAAATAGATCTTTCACGCCATTTTCAAACTGGAGTCTCATCATCATCATCATCCTATCACTGACGTACTTTGTATATTCCAGATATTCTTGGATTTCTCTTCTAAGTATGATGGCCACTCCATTTTTTGCTTCAAGTCCTCCGCTGTAATACAGCCTGTATCCTTCTCTCAGAGGGATCTCCCCTGTACCCCTGTTCTTGGTCTCGCACAGTCCAAGTATGGCTATATCTTTTTCTATCATGAAGTCAACCAGTTCTTCTGTCTTTCCCGTCAGTGTCAGTACATTAACCGTTGCAATTTTGATGTAGTTTGGTGCTGGTTGCCCATTTTTCACAGTTCCCCCAGCACCTGAAGAGCTGCGCATCGCTTTTAGCAGGGGACGCCCTAACCTTTTCCGAGGCACCATATCTGCTTTGTCCATATAGGCTATTGTTACGATGGGCTCGCCACACCCAAAGGCATTTTATACCTACTGCCAGGTTCAAAATTAGACCGCCCCTAACATGGAGACAGACGCCTTTCGTAGCCGCTCCTCTGGAGTACAGACGCTACGGGTATGCCCCTTCCGCCATCTCCGCCGTACCGAAGTCCACCTTCTCTGCCGCAAATGCCGTTGAGGTCTTCACTCGTAACCCTGAGCTGGGACCCATACCAGATGTTACACACTGGGTCAGTGTGCTCTGGGACTCACATAGGCAGGGGCGCCACTCCCTGGGTAGAGCTGCCTCCGAAGAGGGTCCCTACCTGCTACCTTTTTAGAAGTGTGACCATTTAAGTCAACATTGTTGGCGGCAGGACTTTACCTGCAAATATCACAGGGATGCAGTGCAGTGGTGTAATAAAAGTCATGGGAAGTGACTGTGCGGCATAATGATAAGTAGAAAGATTAAAGCCCCCCATACACTACCCAACCCGGTCAGATGTTTGTTCAACAAAAGTCTGGTGCGTCGCAGGGTTCATAAATTTAAACACCATCGTCTTGTCTGTGTCTCCGGCCTTCATTTTCTTTGATTGTTTTGACACAATATTATCTGGTGGCATTTTTTCATTCACTTCTTCATGCATAATGTGGTGTTAACAAAAACAACGAAATAAATGTAAACAGACCACTGAGACTGACACGTCCACTGTGAGATCAACAACTGAAGTGAGTCACTCGATTGTCTGCCGCGCACCTCAGGTCCGGCTCAAACCAGTTTGATGTGCGCACGCACTATCCGACTTGGTGCGCCAAACATTTGTTGCTCCCAGGTTGGCACGCGTTTACGGCCGGGGAGGTAAACCTGAGGTCCATCCAACCCGGTGCAGTGCGGTTCACCCGTCACCACACACAATCGAACCGTTGTCCAACCCGGTTTGCCATCCGACCAAGTTGGAAGAACTGACGCACCGGGGTTGGATAGTGTATGGGGGGCTTAAGAGATGTGTATGGGACATAGGACATGCTTTCATTATAACTGTAAGCAGGTTATTTAAACAAGACACATTAAAATGATGCGACAGTTGACACTTGCCGTTCTGAGTAAAAAAACTGCGGTTTTCTCAGTAGAAATTGTACACTGCCATCACCGGCCATGCAAAACAGAAAGAGAAAAGGTCACATGCTGGACAAGAAAGTAAAATTGAAAGAAATTGAAAGAACTGAAAGAAAGAAATAAAACTGAAAACGTTGGAGATTTAGGAATTGCTTATGTCACACTTTGCTAGTCATTAGTAGAGTCAGGACTTCCATGCACTATCAAATCTCAAAATATCCATGCATTCATGCACTATCATATTGCAAAACATGCACAATAAAATGGAAAATATGCACTATCAAAATTCAGTTCCTTTTGAATCACTGTACAACAACTACCGTAATTTCTCCAAATTGTTTTGATTTAAGCTCATCTGTTTATCTGTTAGCATATTCTTAAACACAGAAAATGACCTCCCTACATCAGTTTTTTTAAATTGCATGTGGCCTCCAGAGGCCTGGTGCAGGTCTTTTGATTTGAAGCCTGCAGGCGACTTGTGCGTCGTGATGAGGAAGAAATAATGCTGAAGAAGACACGACACATACATCCAGTCCCCGTGCTCAGGAAAATTACCAATCATGGTTAAAAGTCCCGACGTTGCCAGGAATCGACCAAAGGCCAGCACACTAAACATTTAGCCATGGAGGTGGCCGTCATAAGAGGCGACAAGTGCATACTTAAATGAAGACATTTGGGACAAAGTGAGGTCAAATTGTACGGCTTTTGCATTTTCACCACGATGCGTCTTATATAAGTTTGACAAATTCAAAGTCAGGATTTGAACGGATCACTTTGTACAGCTTATCCAGCTCCCGCAGCTACTTCTCCATGCGCTGATTGCAGACACAACTGTATGTGTTCAAATAACCGCTAACGATTGCCTGCTGCAATAACAAAGACGTGTAACAAGTGAGAGTTCTGGGTAGGAAATTCCAGGATAACAACTTAAGAGGGTTCAGTGTACAACCAAGGTTTGTAAGCTGCTATCTCAGTAACGCGGTGTCATAGAAGTGTGATACAAGTTTTGTTTTGTTTTGTTCGTCTAACATAGACAAACAAATGAGCCGTCAAAGAGTAATGCACAATTTAAGGTTTGATTTATAGCCATGTATAACTGGGATACCTTATTACTAAGAATTACAGAGATCAACATGGGGCCTTCTGGCTTACGTCAATGATTACTCAAGCAACAGATAGAAAGTTCTTGTTTAATTGGATTATAGGATCTCTACCGTATATACTAACTTTGGTTGTAACATACGATGCCAGGAATACATGTTCTCCGTCTCTCAGTAATAGACATACTGTATAATGTGGAAAAAAAAAAGGCCCCAAATTCTGCACATCAACATTCATAAAAGGCACTATCATGCACGTTAACATTATATATGCACCGAATCAGAAGAAAAATCATATTATGTAATATTAAACATCCAAATATTTGCTATTAAATCCAAAATCTTCAAAATACGCATTATGCATGAATTTTCTCCTAAAAAGGCCAAAACATGCAAACATACATGGAGAAAGAACGGCTATTAGGAATTTGCAATAGTTTGAGAAGTATAACCAGCTTATTTAAAAACATGCATCTACATGGAAATCCAGGCTCTAGTCATTAGTAAAAGAAACGCTATTTTAGATGATTTTTTTTAAATTGGGTGCAAAATCAACAATGTTGATTAATAATGTTGCAAACCTGATATATTAAAAGAATCATCAATACAAATTATGTTGTTAACTTATATCTCTGAAATAACCTGTCTTTAATCTTATTTCTGAAAACAAACAAAATTATTTCAATAATTATATGACACATATCTAAACCTGCTGCCTTTGCTGGCGGGATGTAGTGTTTACAGTGCACTGTGCCTTCAAGTATGGGCTAGAATAAATTTATTACTTTCATTGACCTGTCTCAGTCTCATCCTTGGCTTTGACAATATGAAAGGGACCGAGGGATATTAGCGATTCTAGTGATACCGTTCCTTATGCAGCCAGTCACTGTTATGAAAGGTGTGAAAATATCACTCATAGGGTCGGCTGGTGCATGCATTTCAGTGGGCTTGGCAGACTGATATGTAATAGCAACTTCTGGGTCAATGAGAAAAGCAACGGGAAACTACCTCACTCCTCATTTCCCTAGTATGCCTCTTCAGTGACACCTATCACACAGGTAGGTACAACTGAATACAGTGATAAATCCCTGAGCAAATGATCTTATTTCACCATATTTACACTTATAGAATTCAGTTAGATTTTTTTGTGGGAATTTGCTTTTTAGCACGTTATCACACTGCAGATTCATCACTTCCAATTGAAGGTTATGTCGAAGTTCCTCAATAGTACAGTCAAAGGTATTTTGAAATATGGAAGTGTCCGCTACACTTGCATCAAGTTCCAAAAAAACACTGCTGGACTATTGTTTGAGGTCAGAAAACATATCGCATGCAAATTTGTGTGGGGATGAACACTTCGCTTCTTTTAATTTTTGACAATATGGGAAATGCACGAAGTAAGCAGCTTGACATAATTTAAGACTCGAAGACAGTTGTCATCGAAAGGACTTTACTGCAGTATAAGCGTCACATTGTTCACTGCTTCACCTTGTAATTTTAAGTTGAATCCAGTAAGAAATCCTACAATATCAGCAGCAAAAGCTTATTTCCAAAGCTATTCATTGTTCAATGTCCTAGAGGGCATTTTTTCCCCCACACTGAGAAAAATTTCAATTTCTGCCCTGAGTTCAAAAAAGTCTTAATAAAACTTTATTACTGCTAAGCCATCAAACTGCTGTATGGTAGGACAAGTCAGGATATTCAGCTTCCACTTTTTATTTTAAAAAATCATGGAATTTATGATGGTTGAGTCCATGAGAACAAATGGAGGTCACCACTGGCACAACTGATTCAAAAACACATGATTAACCATAGGCTATGAACACCATGCATTTTCACATGCCTTGAAAATGTTTCCAACGAAGCCTTTACCTGTTTGACACATATCTTTACTAACACCAGTTGAGACACACTTTTAGCTGATTCCACTTCAGATTTTACTTCATTAAAGTTTTCTCAACTTCCTTGAAAATGTTTTTGCTTGTAGTTATAGCATGCAGAGTATTCATAGTCTAAGCTATTTCTTCAGTCACTTCGAAGTCAGCACTGACTCCTTGAATAAACAGCATCAACTGAGCAGTATCTGTAATGTCTACTGACTATTCAACAGCCAAGGAAAAACCACTCTAAATCATTTGCCTTGTTAATATCCTCAACACTTCGTGTAACTGTTCTCATGGAATAACTGATGATATTAAGTAAATTGAATTTCTCTAGACACATTTCTTCGGCTGCTACAAACGAACATGATTTAAATTAAGTCACCATCAGTAAACGGTTTTCCTTCCTGCGCTAACAAATATTAAATATAAGCTACTCGTAAACTTACTTTAGTTGCAGCCTCATTTTAATTTTTGTGAAGAAACTGTGCTGTATTGAAATACTCCATTTTAAAGATCTTAATTTTCTGATCGTTCCTTCCCTGCAAGTTGGGAACATTGTGATGAATACTAGTCTCGGAATGCCAGTGTATATTTTATTCTTTTTGTACAGCTGTGTCATTGAACAACAAACACAATTCAGTAACAAAGTAATTCTCACTCCACTCTGCATAAAAAACACGACACTTGAAGTTCACTTCTCTCCTTGTGGTTTCGACAACATGATGGAAATGCACTGGTATTAAAACAAGAACAATATGTTGTAGAACAGCGATACACGTGGCACTGGTAACGCAGCCTAATTAAATCTGTGTGTTGTCACAGCCACAGCCACGAAGCAATGAGCAAATGCAAAAATACAGGAGCGCCTCACACTGTCTTCCTCTTAACGACTCTAAGCCGGCAGTCACAACGCGGAAACAGCCATAGACCATACATATCAAAAAAAAGGTAGGAATGTTTCAATACAGCTTCATAGACATTAAAATATTAATTTCATATAATTTTTGTATTCATGAAATATCCCACTCTTAAATTTTTAAGTATTTGGAAATATAAAATACTTTCTTAGCTTGTGGGTCATAGAAAAAGAATTGGTGGACCATGGTTTTCAGACTCCTGCTGAAGAGGAAAAAAAAGGTCCTGCAATATAAAGAATAGATAATCACCATTAAGATGGGTTGTGTGGGCTCCCACTTCTCTCCACATGCCCAGATGACCTTCTGTAGGTGCTGATACAAAAATTTGAGATGCTTTGATATTTCCTGTAAAGATAAACAAGAAACATTTCAGAATATTATCATCACAGTTCAATTAACTGATTGATTGAAGACATGAATATGAGAAACTGATTGAAATATATATTGGATGAAATAGTTGCACAGAGATGAAGAGGTTTTGGGGATGGTTGCCTAGTTATACTTTACCATATCACCAATACCAACATGATGAAGAGGTTGGCACAGGATAGGATGGTGTGGGAAGCTCTAATAGTAAAATAAGAATACAATCAAATCACTAGCATGCTTCCCTCATTACAATAATAATAATAATAATAATAATAATAATAATAATAATAATAATAATAATAATAATAATAATAATAATCGTATGGCCTCAGCTTCCGTGTGCAGACATTTCAATTTGACGCCATCTGGCTGTCTGCTCGTCAATTTCGACGTTCCGTTTTACTCTAGGTCCCCACTAGATGGCAGGCCGAGTAAACCGAAACTCTCTTGGGCGTCTATGGCTGAGATTTAATGAATTTTGTCGGGTAAACACCAAATGTGTCATCAGAGATCTTTTACATGCCGACATCGTACGACATGGAGTGTCGAATGGACTTTTTTCCGCCCTTCAAAAATCCGACTACCTCTGCCGGGTTTGAACCCGCTATCTTTGGATCCAGAGGCCGACACTCTACCGCTGATCCACAGAGGCAGCTTCCCTCTTTACAATAATTGGACGGTGTTATGACTTGACCAAGCGCCAAATTGTCATTTCGAGATATTGATGTGAACGTGTTTGTTAGCATATAAATTCGAGTCTTGAATGAATTGGCAGATTTCTTTCACCATAAGAAGAACTAAGGTCAGTTCTATTTATAGACCAATCACCAACTGCATAGCAAGTAATTAAGTGTCTGATTATCCATAAAATATTGCTTAGTCAATTTTAACTTTCTGAAGTAATTCATTCTTTCTATTTCGCATCAACTGACCAAGTGACAATTTTGTCCCTTGGTCATGTGATGCATATTAATGTTATGCTTTTACTTATGTTTTACATTAAGGATTGTTACTATGAAAGGGTAATAATCTAGGTAAACAGACGTATAAACAGTTTTATGAGTAATGTTGAACAAAACTTCTGTTTATTATTCTACAATACCATTACCATACATACAAAGAAACATATTATAAAAGATGTATTTGTAGGAATTCTAGGCAATGGCAAGGTTTTTTCCAGGTGAAAGCAAAGAACTTCCAGGGTGCCATCTTGTTTTGCCTTCGACATGTCCGATGATCTCATATCCTGCGCTCATAAGAACTGTGATTATGATCATATGGTGCCATTAAAAAATGTTTATATGGAGCTTTGTAATTCTTTGGAATTGCCTCCATAGCTCTGCGAGATAAAACTACCCAGCGCACAGGAAAAATTCTCCCCAATTTTGCTATTTGCATTCCTAGCTCATTTGCACAGGCCTATAGTTGATACTGATTTTTTGAGAGATCCATGAAAATCTCAAATGCATTCACTCCTGACGCAGAGTTTATGGTATTACCAACACTCAGATCTATTCTATGACATACAGCAATCAAATTTTTTTGCTAATTTTTTTTATATTGATTTTTTTTTTTTTTTTTTTTTTGTGATAAACCACTAGAATATAAGCAGTTAAGGAGGGTAATCACTTTACTCTCAGAAGAAGCAGACCCCAGTTCCAACAATTTAAAGAAAAATGATATTGGTTCATCACCACTGAGATATGTACAGATATGTATCAGTTTTTGTGGATATTGTTGTGGATTCACGTATTAAACTCGACAATTTAAAATTGGTTGCATTTATTTCCTTGCATAGTATTTTTTTAAATCTGCAGTTCTGAACCGACAATTAATTATACTGGCAGCTGCTGAATGACTCTGGAGTCCTATACCCACATTCAGTCCATTGGCTACCCGTTGATGTATTAAATTAGGGAAACTGTTATATGAAATGCAATTTTTTGCTACACTACCTGCTGTCTGAAAACCCTCATTGGTATTTGCTTGCTGTTTGCAAAGTTGTTGATAAATTGGATGTGGTAATTGTTGCTTCTCTGCAAGGTTAACATTTTCTGAGATTGTTTTATGTGACTGACTTTTTATGATAAAATCTGTTGTTCCTCAGTGATGTTTGCTGTTCTGCTGTTGTGTTTCCATAATACCTAACCTCAGCGATCACCCATTCCTTTGAAATGTATAGACCTGATTCTTCTTCGATGCCCAAACCAATTTTTTTGTCCCTTCAAACATACCTTACAATCAATTCTCTGAGCTTTAATAACAAGCCAAGCAAGAAATTGTTTGATTGTTGAGCAGTCCATATTTTGGATATGAAGACAACTTTCACTTACAGATGCTAAAGAAGTAAATTCACAATGAGAACTAGTACTGACATCTGAACTTACATTAACCATGTGGCCATCATCACTAACCTTTCTTTTGAGAGTAGATTCTTCAACTACCTCACAGTTTGTAAGTTTGTTATTTTATTTTATGAAATATACTTTTACTTTCAGTTTTAGAAAAGAAATAGATATACTTGAGAAATTTCAAATTGTAACCTAAATGTAACAATGATTTCTTAGGATGTTTAATGAACCCCTTAATCCATGCGAGACCAAAGTATACATCAAAAAGAAACAAGGAAACTGTACTACCTGGATTATAAGCTTCTTAGTCACTTAGGAATATTCGTAGATTTTCATATGTGATGCATATCACCAGGGCGGTGTCCTATTTAACCTGACGTTGTTAATTATAATTAACTATTTCTTCCCTACTATCTATTACTGAATATCAGTTGTTATATATAAGAAAATCTCTTGGTTCTTATTATGATATAATTCTGATTCTTTTCACACTGCTGAAAATGGCTAGTACTTTTTCCATGAATTTAAAAATAAATGGTTCTGTCACACTTGGAACTTTGAAATAATAATCATTATAACACATTCCAGAGATGTATGAAGCAGTGTAGGTAGAAATACAGTTTTCAGTACTCATTAGATACAGAATTTCTTCACTATGGGGCTTTGAAATAATGCGGGACATTTAAAACATTAACATCTTACAATACAAAGAATCTTCAGCCAATTAAAAGGGAAATAGGTTTCAGACTGTGTTTCACCTTTCCAGATAGGTTTCAGACTCCGTTCCGGTGCGTTCCGGCACCACTGCATCCCTGATACTAATACTAAATTAACCACTATCATTTTATGTCATTAATTGTTCTTCACAAATACAATTTCTATATCCACGCACACCAATTTTTTTAAAATTGGCAGAATGCATAAACAAAAAATTGGCTAAATAATACAGCCCGTTGAGTGAGGCCATAGCAATAGCATAAGAGATACTCCTACATTTAAAAAAAATGTAGATGCTTGTTTTTTTTCTGTGTGTGTGTGTTTTTTCATATCTGTCCTTGTCTCCACGTTCTGTTGCTTCCACTTCCCAAAATGAGCATATCATCATCTTTATTCAATCATGTGTTCTTTTTCATGTCCTTATTTGTATACATGACTTCATTTGTCACTTGTTAGTTCCTTTCTATTATGTACGTTGATCCATTAGGGACCTTTCCTCCTGTGTCTGTAGTATTCACCACATGCATTCAGCTCAACGTTTTCTCTCTTCCCTGTGTCCAGTTCCATGGCTAAATGTTTAGTGTGCTGGCCTTTGGTCACAGGGGTTCCAAGTTTGATTTCTGGTGGGGTTGGGAATTTTAACCAAAATTGGTTCATTTCACTGGCATGGGGGCTGGGTGTATGTGTTGTCTTCATAATCATTTCATCCTCATCACAACATGCAGGTCACCTACAGGCGCCATATCAAAAGACCTGCATCTGGCGAGCTGAACTTGTCCTCAGACACTCCCGGCACTAAAAGCCATATGCCATTTCATCTCGCCTCTTCCCTTTTCCTGTCTTTAAACAGCCTTCTTCTTACTGTATATTTCCCACATCAAGACCAAGGAACTGTCCAGATAAGTGCTGAAGCCCACCCTCCCATTGAAGCTGCGAAGCAGAAACAAGCTCATTCAGGGTAATGAAAAACGGATGTCTGTTCGCTCAAAAAAAAAAGAGAGAGAGTAATGGATTGTTGTAAAATGTATGTACAAGCCATTTCATTTTATTTTAGTTTGATTTACTTTAAAATAAAACGCTTCTTAATATACTGATTTGTACAATGATGAATCGGTTCCTGATCAATGTCTTCATCACTATTCTCAAATTCTTTCTCGATATCTTTAACTTTTGCACACTTTCATTCAATCTTCTTTGGTCACTTCTTGCATGCAGCAGCATGTTAGTTCTTTCAAAGCCATCGGTGAGAGTGGAGACATTGTTTGCAGCCATAATTTGTTTCACTAAGTTCTACATGAGCTTGATTCGATTTAGATCACAGTGATTGGGAGCTAATCGCAGAATAGTAAACCCACTGTCTTTCAAAATTCTCTCTACAGTGTACATAGTTTCCAGTTTATTTGCTTTTACAAGTTACACCAAATCATGCTTCGTCATGTAATCAGGCACAGAATTTATTTTGTCCATGCCACTGAAATGTTTTTGCAAGCAGCATGTGTGGGAGGTTAGTTTTCCTGAATGGTATAATATGGTGCATTGTCAAGGACTACAATGCAGCCAGGTGGAACATCTAGGACGAGTTACTCCTGTAGCCACGTCTTCATGCTTCCAGCACTTCTTTACCGTGTAGTGGGTATGAGCCCACGTTTCATCTGTGTATACAACAGGCTTTTTAGGTTCATTTTCATTCTGTCTCACTGCATGAAGAAATGCTGCACGTCGTGCAACAATATCACTAAACTCCATCAGTATGTCTCACATTTTTAACAACTTTTAAATTTAAACCTCAGGATATTTTATGAGTCTCCAGAAAGTTTTTCCTCCTATAAACTCTATTTACTTTTGACAGCATTAAGAAATTTACATGAAGTGGGGAATTCTTTACAAACTTCATAAAATTCCAAAATCAAATTATTCGAGCTCTGTCTTCTTCCGACGAGGACAACTTTCATCTGGAATACGAATCATAGTTCCATCTTCTTGAGGCTTTTACACAATGCCTAGCAATATTAAACACAGTCTTTTCACTTCTACAGATAGCTTTAGTAGTCCTAGCCACAACTTTCTGTACAGGGATTACGAGATGTCTCCTCTTTTCCTCTTTACAAAACTGTAGAACATTTTAACTTCCTGATCTGAGACTGGAGCACTTATTGTGATTTCTTCGGGGTCGTCTGCATTCTAAATAAAATTCAATGACATGTCAGATTCTGTATAATTTCTTTGAATGGTTACAAACTCTCTAAAATCGAATAGAGACACTGCACCCAACATGCAACCGAGCTTAGTGCTACTGGCAGAAAGATGCATGTGTGTAGTTATACCATGCGCTCTGAATCAACCTGCTGTACCACACACAACTGTTAGTCTGTTCGAATCCTGTCGGGAAAGACTTGTGGAAAGTGAATTATATCCTTCATAATAATCAAGTCTGATAAAATATTAAATTCTTTTTTCTAAATTAGATGTCCTTGTCTCTCCTTTCAGTGCTCCCTATTCTCACACCGAACTACCATTGTGTTAACTTGTGACTTTTTTTCATTATCTTTTCTTTCTATAATTATATTAATTGATTTGTCACAATTTTCTTACTGTTATTATTTTTAAGTGCATTAAAATGCACATTTCAAGATTCACAAAATTGGGGAACATTCTTTCACTATTGGCATGTACAGATGAGTGGAAATAGTAGATTCTACATTCATTCAGTTCTTAACTGAAGGTATTATTAGATTATTAGATGCTAGATGGGATATCATGCTAAACAGATTTACGAGCACAACAAATGCGTTTGTCAAAGATTAAGAGCACATTTCTGATCATATTGAAGGTGAAATGGTACACAATACAAATTAAAGTATCTTCGAATATGGTTCTTACAGTTAGAGCCCTGCACAAATGTGCTTAGGTGATCTTTGACATTGGTATGGGAGAATAGTGATATATAAAGAGCCTGAGACCATAAAGCCGTCTGACCTAAGCCTAACTGGCTCCTACCTGCAATTAATGGAAGGAACAAGGGTCAATACGTTGATAGTTGTCGCAAGAGAAAATGCCTCATAAACCTGCGGCTGTATGGGTTCTGGTGCCAGGTCATTAGAAAAAAATTTTGACTGTCCACGAGAAAGGCTTCTTAAAGGCTTCTGATGACAGAGCATAGTTCTGTGCAAAACATAAAGAATTTCACCCTATTTTCTTGACAGGGCATAAGCCCAAAAGCCTATATATCATGTCTATAATAGTTAGTAAGTTTAATAGACGTGTTTCTGAAGCTCTGGCGTGCAACAAATCCTAAAAACTAGAATAAGACCACAATGACACTAAGATATTCAGAGGCTTTTATTATTCTAGATGAATCAAGTACTGCAATTCAAAATGTCAAAAACATGCTTTTTGTTATTTAATATTGCATCTAGTTAAAATATCACACATTAGCCAGTCAAATATTTTTGTAGTAGGAGGACATATTTTGTGCACAAAGATCAGAGGGGTGGCAATTGTTATTTTAACAGACAAAACAATTATCAGCTCTACAAAAAATACAGTACTTAAAAAATTAATCAAATAGTGCCCATCTCTCAAAGTAAACCTTTTTAAACAGCCACTGCAGTCTGCAGGCTAGCACCATAACTTAGTACCTTGTTAACCAAGATTTTATTTCCAGCTCTGTCAAGGAAAAGAAAAAGCCTTAAACAGGGTGGACTTAGCCTCATGAAGTCAATAAGTAGGGTCAAATCCCCCTCTTGGCCATTCAAGAAGTAATTTTCCTTGGTGTCCCACTTCAACTCTATGCAAATATTCTGCTGGTACTGAACATACTGGCTATAAGAACTTGGCAATTATAGCTCCAATTAATTACAAATACAGTATGTAAACCAATGAAGAGACACCACAGGTATTACACAGACCTCACAGCAAGTTTTTCTTTTTCAGCTAGTAGTTTAATGTCCTATTAACTTGGATTGGTTTCCGGCGATGACGGGACAGGAAAACAACTAGGAATGGGAAGGAAGTGACCATGGCCTTGATTAAGGTACAGCCCAAACATTCGCTGGTGTGCAACTGGAAAACCATTTTAAGGGCAGCCGACGGTGGAATTCAAATCAAGCATCTCTCAAACCCAAACTCACAACTACTTGGCCTGTACCACACAGCTAACTTGCTCAGTTATGCATGAAGTAAAGCTGTGACCAAGATGTTGAATCATAAGATGAGCAAGAATGACAACACAAGAGACAGTATATGATACAAAGATTATGTCATCAACCTGCTCAATAAACATTTTCAGAAACTAAATTTTACAGCAACACCACATTCTAAAGGTGCTAATTTAGCTGATTCTGACTTGTATTTGTGTTTAACCTATTATGTGTTTCTTTCTTTACATGACTTAAAGCAATTAGAAAGGCTATTTTGTATAATGCAATCTAAGTACAATCCAACCAATGCATATACAATTTTAGAAATGAAAAGTCAAACCCTCTACTGTTATTTAGATTCTATGTAAAACTGGAGGACAAATGGCTATAACCACAACATCAACAGTCATGTAAACCTAAAAGCTTTTTTTTTTTTTTCATATAGTGCAAATTATATAAATCAAATTTGATTTCATAGGGAATGTTTGTGCTACAAGATATACTGTGTGTGTATTTCATGTTGTTTTAGACTTTACAGTGTGTCCTGTAGGGAAGATGAAGAAAAGTAAAATGATGTCTGCATAATCATGCCTGGAGTCTAATAACTGGTAGGCCTATGCTGAGTGTTTTAAGTGCCTTGATGAGATTATTGTTGTGCAGCTGGATTTATTTAATGAATGAATGAATGAATGAATGAATCAATCAATCAATCAATCAATCAATCAATCAATCAATCAATCAATCAATCAATCATCACTGATGTGCATTTAGGGATGTCGCCCAGGTGGATCGTAATGATCGTTCCTACCTTTAAACACTCCGTTCAAGCTTATGGGTCTATAAATATTATTTCAAGCCATCTTTACACTGATAGCTCAGAATGTACAACTTTGTTACAGAAATCTATGCTCTATGGGAATAGATTTCTATAACATCTCATGGGCTAGGAGACATCAAGCTTTGAAAAAGAGATGAAGTCTCTCATAGTGCACTGGCACTGCCGGTAGCTCTAAGTACCCTACGCAGAGGCCTCGATGGTATAAATTAGCCATGCGTTTTGATGGGTGTGCTGGTTACCAACTGATGAGCCGAAATTGGCACACTGGGACGAAACACTGGCAGCAGGAATGAGTTAGCTGGAAAATTTTATAATGTCCAATGACATATCAATTATATTATGTACCACTTAGTCGAGCAGCTCATCTCCTTACTCCCAAGTCTTCCCAGCCCAAAGATTGCAACACTTTCAAAACATTACTTTTTTTTTTTTTGGTCAGAAACCACCCAGAATAAATCATGCTTCTATCCTTTTGATCTTTTCCAGTTCTCATATCAAGTAATCCTGGTGTGGTCTCATATACTGGAACTATATTCTAATTGGATTCTCACCAGAGACTTACACACCCTCTCCTTTACGTTAGTGGCTCTTGGCTATCTTTGGCTGATAACTTCATTTTTCGAAGTGTCTGATCTGTGCCATTTTTTCCTCTCTCATTAGTGTTAAGAGGAAGGTTGTTTAGTTCTACTTCTTAAAACAATAATCACCACTACCACCACCTCTTGGTCAAACTTACAAACTGACTTTTCATATCGTTTACCATCATACCGTTGTCTGCTGTCCATCTCGCAACTTGTTGAGGTCTTTTTGTAATCACTCACAATCCTCCAACTTGCAAACAATCAACCTCATTGTCTGTATCAACCTCATGGATAAATCAACCACAATTGAGGAGCGTTTTTGCAAAACTCGACATTTGCAGCAAACATCATTTTTCAGGAAATGTGTGTTTTTATTTTCACTTAGAAGCATATGCATGAAACATTTCAAATTTTTGTCGATATTAGTTCCAATAGAGACAAGCACGTTACCTGAATAGAACTTGTTGAAACTTAAAGTGGATGAGGTAAGATTAGAAGATAATTTTCTCAAGTTTTTTCAAAAGTCGATATATGCAAATATTCTGGTAAAGTGGAACTTCACATGAATACTCTAAATGAATGACATACTTTTGTTTATCGTATTATTTACTTATTTTTACTTTTGTTATTTTGTGAATAATATTTTTTGAATATTTATTGATTTTTTAGCTCCATTGTCATACATTTTATAATATAGACTACTTGGTATTGTAAGATTACATAATATTATTAGATTCTAATATACACAACATCAAGCAGTGTAACATAAAACAAAATAAGGTATTAACCTATATTATCAATCCTATTGTAATGAATGAACACATTAATATCACACAGGTTAAATTAAAATTCTTACAAAATAAAGTCTACTCAACTCATCAAAGCACATTGCCATCAGAAGTCTCTTACTTGTCTTCTAACACGACCCTGTAGAAATCCACAGCATCATCCGGTATTTCAAAAAGTTTCAACAGAGTTTGAACCTCCTCCTCCTTTTCTTTGCTCACCATATTTTTCTTTAGTAGAACAGAGGATTTCTAAATGCTTCATGGCTGGATTTGATTTTCAGAATTTCAACTTCCACTGGGTATGCAAAGTAGGTATCCTGTACTGATACGGAGACTCTCTTATGTCTCTTATTATAGTGATAACACATTGACTATTCATTTTAAATGGCAACCTAGTTCGTAGTACCTTCTGTGAACTCTATTTTAGATCTTTTGATTTCCCAGTCCCTGCTCAGAATTTTAAGGGTGCCATGTTTCTCTAACATATCATAGTATTGTTTGGGAGACAGTATGTTTTCCCGTCTTCTGTAAGATTTCTCAGTAAGATTTTTCAGTAGGCCTAATTAAGGACATTTTTTTTCTCCGTCCCGTGGAGTAGGGAAAATAATAGTAATCCACCAGCTGTAATAATCACATAACCACATTTCAGTAGAATTGTAGTGAAGATAAGGTATAATATATTAGATAGTATCTTGCCAGTTATATTCGTGTTTTTTTCTTCGTGTACGGCAATCCTTTTGATACTTAAGCTTTTAACCAAACGCAGTGTAGTGTAGTGTAGGTACATTGTAGTATAGATACAGTACATTTAGATAGTGCCGTATCTTGCTTGCTATATTCGTGTGTTATCTTTCGTGTATATCTATTAGACCGTAATACTAATAATAATTTGTCTAACCATTTAGCTTCGTTGGTAATCTTTGAGTACAGTAGTTCTTGCAAATTTCATTTCTGTTGTGCTTAGTAGTGACATACGGTACGGTACCGGTATCGTAATTACGATACGTCGGAAAGTAGTTTAAAAATTACTGTAGTGTACTGTACAGTAGTATACGAGTAATATCCTATTAGAATTTAGTGTGCTTATTTTATTATTGTAATAAAATATTTGTGTAGTACTGGTGTGGTAGAGGTATCCGTAGAAACTCTTACTAAAATATTGTTGAAATTAGGATAGGCTTAATTGCAGTTTGGAATTGTGTAGTTCTTGTGTATTACTTTCGATATTCAGTAATTAACAGCAGCTTTTATCCTGTTAGGGGTTGTAGGATTAAAAAAAAAATAGAGCACGACTAAGTAGTATTGTAGTGTAGTCGTATATTAATTACCTTACTGTTGTGTACTATCCCAGACAATATATCCCTCCGTTCATTTATTTTATTTTTTTTTGCAAATAAGTTATTTTATTTTTTTAATTTAAAATTTTTCCCCCGTAAAGAATGGCTAAGGAGCGCGAGTGTACTTATTGTGGGTGTGGTGAGGCATTGAGGGGTATGAGGGAGGAGTTGGAAAGTTTGAGGGAGATAATTAGGATTCTCACAGAAGACGGGAAGGAAGATAGGACTCCCCCAAACAATGTACAGGTTACAGTAGGAGGGGAAGGAGAGGGAGGAGTTGTAGAAGACAGGTGGTCTAATGTTCTAAGGGGAAGGAGATTGCAGGCCAAGGGGTCTATTCAGGATCAGAATTCAGGACAGGTGTCAGTGCGAAATCGGTACGAGTCACTCCAGGTAGAACAACAGAGGGAAGATGAGGGACAGGGAACTGTTGCTGAGATGCGTGGAAGTAGGAGGAAGGGAAAAGGTAGGAAAGGGAAATGTAGAGTAGAGGATAGGAAAAGACAGGTGGAACAGGGTCATGGGAAGGAGAAAAGGGAGGAGGAAGTAGCTTCTGCAGCTATCAGGAAAGATAGGGCTGACCAGGAGGGGAGGGGATCAAATGAGGTGGGTAGGGTTGAGGCTCTGGTCATGGGGGATTCCATCGTTAGACACGTGGGGAAAGTGTGTGGAGGAAAGGGTACCAGGGTAGAGTGTTATCCAGGAATTAGGTTGAGGCAGATGTTGAGGAAAGTAGAAGAGAGGGAGGAGGGGAAGGAGAAGGTGGTAGTGTTTCACGTTGGTACCAACAACGTAAGGCAAGCTGATATAAGTACCAACATAGTTGGAGATGTGTGGGATCTGGTAAATGCAGCACGGGTGAAGTTTAAGAAAGCGGAGATTGTTATTAGTGGAATACTGTGTAGGAGGGATACTGACTGGAGGGTGATTGGGGATTTAAATGAGACTATGGAGTGGGTATGTGGGAAACTGGGAGTGAAATTTCTAGATCCTAATGGGTGGGTAGGAGAAAGGGATCTGCGCTCGGATGGCCTTCATTTAAACCGCAGTGGTACGTATAAGTTAGGAAATTTGTTTGGAAGGGTAATAGGGAGGTACATTCAGGGAAACGGGATGGCCTAGGGAGCGGTGATAAGGGAACAGGGAACTGGAAATCAAGTAGGGATGACATAAAATTGTTAGTGTTGAACTGTAGAAGTATTGTAAAGAAAGGAATAGAATTAAGTAATTTAATAGATATATATTTACCAGATATTGTAATAGGAGTTGAATCATGGCTGAGAAATGATATAATGGATGCAGAAATTTTCTCACGGCACTGGAGTGTGTATCGTAGAGATAGGATAGGAAAGGTGGGAGGGGGAGTTTTCATTCTGGTGAAAGAAGAATTTGTAAGCTACGAAAAAGTTAAAGATGAGACACATGAAATTCTAGGTGTAAGGCTCATTTCTAAAGATAATAGGCAACTTGATATATCTGGAGTGTACAGATCGGGAAAGGGTAGCACTGATGCGGATTCGGAATTATTTGATAGGATAGTCAGCTATGTGGGAAACGACATGGAAAGAAATGTGATTGTAGCGGGAGATCTGAATTTGCCAGATGTCAATTGGGAAGGAAATGCGAACGACAGGAAGCATGACCAACAAATGGCAAATAAGTTAATATGGGAAGGACAGCTGATTCAGAAAGTGATGGAACCAACCAGAGGGAAAAATATTTTGGATGTGGTTCTGATAAAACCAGATGAGCTCTATAGGGAAACTGAAGTAATAGATGGTATTAGTGATCATGAAGCTGTTTTTGTGGTAGTTAAAAATAAATGTGATAGAAAGGAAGGTCTTAAAAGTAGGACTGTTAGGCAGTACCATATGGCTGATAAAGCAGGTATGAGGCAGTTTCTAAAAAGTAACTATGATCGGTGGAAAACGGTAAATAAAAATGTAAACAGACTCTGGGATGGGTTTAAAGAAATTGTTGAGGAATGCGAAAACAGGTTTGTACCTTTAAGGGTGGTAAGGAATGGTAAAGACCCACCTTATTATAATAGAGAAATAAAGAGACTAAGAAGGAGGTGCAGACTGGAAAGAAATAGAGTTAGAAATGGCTGTGGAAGTAAGGAGAAATTGAAGGAACTTACTAGAAAATTGAATCTAGCAAAGAAGGCAGCTAAGGATAACATGATGGCAAGCATAATTGGCAGTCATACAAATTTTAGTGAAAAATGGAAGGGTATGTATAGGTATTTTAAGGCAGAAACAGGTTCCAAGAAGGACATTCCAGGAATAATTAATGAACAAGGGGAGTGTGTATGTGATGATCTTCAAAAGGCAGAAGTATTCAGTCAGCAGTATGTAAAGATTGTTGGTTACAAGGATAATGTCGAGATAGAGGAAGAGACTAAGGCCAAAGAAGTAATAAAATTTACGTATGATAATAATGTCATTTACAATAAGATACAAAAGTTGAAAACTAAAAAAGCGGCTGGAATTGATCAGATTTCTGGGGATATACTAAAGACAATGGGTTGGGATATAATACCATATCTGAAGTACTTATTTGATTATTGTTTGGCCGAAGGAGCTATACCAGATGAATGGAGAGTTGCTATAGTAGCCCCTGTGTATAAAGGAAAGGGTGATAGACATAAAGCTGAAAATTACAGGCCAGTAAGTTTGACATGCATTGTATGTAAGCTTTGGGAAGGCATTCTTTCTGATTATATTAGACATGTTTGTGAAATTAATAACTGGTTCGATAGAAGGCAATTCGGTTTTAGGAAAGGTTATTCCACTGAAGCTCAACTAGTAGGATTCCAGCAAGATATAGCAGATATCTTGGATTCTGGAGGTCAAATGGACTGTATCGCGATTGACATGTCTAAAGCATTTGATAGGGTGGATCATGGGAGACTACTGGCAAAAATGAGTGCAATTGGACTAGACAAAAGAGTGACTGAATGGGTTGCTATATTTCTAGAAAATAGATCTCAGAGAGTTAGAGTAGGTGAAGCTTTGTCTGACCCTGTAATAGTTGAGAGGGGAGTTCCTCAGGGCAGTGTTATCGGACCTTTATGTTTTCTTATATATATAAATGATATGAGTAAAGGAGTGGAATCGGAGCTAAGGCTTTTTGCGGATGATGTTATTCTCTATAGAGTGATAAATAAGTTACAAGATTGTGAGCAACTGCAACGTGACCTCGAAAATATTGTGAGATGGACAGCAGGCAATGGTATGTTGATAAATGGGGCTAAAAGTCAGGTTGTGAGTTTTACAAATAGGAAAAGTCCTCTCAGTTTTAATTACTGCGTTGATGGGGTGAAAGTTCCTTTTGGGGATCATTGTAAGTATCTAGGTGTTAATATAAGGAAAGATCTTCACTGGGGTAATCACATAAATGGGATTGTAAATAAAGGGTACCGATCTCTGCACATGGTTATGAGGGTGTTTAGGGGTTGTAGTAAGGATGTAAAGGAGAGTGCATATAAGTCTCTGGTAAGACCCCAACTAGAGTATGGTTCCAGTGTATGGGACCCTCACCAGGATTACCTGATTCAAGAACTGGAAAAAATCCAAAGAAAAGCAGCTCGATTTGTTCTGGGTGATTTCCGACAAAAGAGTAGCGTTACAAAAATGTTGCAATGTTTGGGTTGGGAAGAATTGAGAGAAAGAAGAAGAGCTGCTCGACTAAGTGGTATGTTGATATAGATGTTGATTCCCATAGGGAATCTGAAATATTTGTCCTGAATGAGCAAATTTATAATACCAATATAAATGGTCCATTATTGGACATTATAAATTTTCCAGCTAGCTCATTCTTGGTTGCCAGCGTTTCGCCCTCGTGTGCTAGGGTGGGCTCATCAGTTGGTACCTAGCACACCTACCAATACGCTGGCTAGTGCATACCGTGGAGGCCACTGCGTAGGCTAACTGGAGCCACCGGCAGTGCCAATGCACTAAGAGACTTTGTCTCATCACTAAAAATTGATGCCTGCTTGGGAATCAACATCTATATCATCTGATGGCCAAGCAGGCATCAATTTTTAGTGATGAGACAAAGTCTCTTAGTGCATTGGCACTGCCGGTGGCTCCAGTTAGCCTACGCAGTGGCCTCCACGGTATGCACTAGCCAGCGTATTGGTAGGTGTGCTAGGTACCAACTGATGAGCCCACCCTAGCACACGAGGGCGAAACGCTGGCAACCAAGAATGAGCTAGCTGGAAAATTTATAATGTCCAATAATGGACCATTTATATTGGTATTATAAATTTGCTCATTCAGGACAAATATTTCAGATTCCCTATGGGAATCAACATCTATATCATCTGATGGCCAAGCAGGCATCAATTTTTAGTGATGAGACAAAGTCTCTTAGTGCATTGGCACTGCCGGTGGCTCCAGTTAGCCTACGCAGTGGCCTCCACGGTATGCACTAGCCAGCGTATTGGTAGGTGTGCTAGGTACCAACTGATGAGCCCACCCTAGCACACGAGGGCGAAACGCTGGCAACCAAGAATGAGCTAGCTGGAAAATTTATAATGTCCAATAATGGACGATTTATATTGGTATTATAAGTGGTATGTTCCGAGCTGTCAGCGGAGAGATGGCGTGGAATGACATTAGTAGACGAATAGGTTTGAATGGCGTCTATAAAAGTAGGAAAGATCACAATATGAAGATAAAGTTGGAATTCAAGAGGACAAACTGGGGCAAATATTCATTTATAGGAAGGGGAGTTAGGAATTGGAATAACTTACCAAGGGAGATGTTCAATAAATTTCCAATTTCTTTGAAATCATTTCGGAAAAGGCTAGGAAAGCAACAGATAGGGAATCTGCCACCTGGGCGACTGCCCTAAATGCAGATCAGTATTGATTGATTGAATTCTACTGAACATTCTGTCTGGAGCCATGTTGCTGTGTCCCCGAATAGGGAAGAAATGGAGAATATTATTGAATAACGTACTTTTTTCTCCAAGAAAGCAGGAAGTGTGGCCAGGATGACACTGTTTTTGTTTTGGCTGCTACAAGAGTCTGAGACTAAATGTATCATGGTAGGGCCATCATTGTGCAGTTTCTTTTCTAGGTTAAAAAGAAAGTCCAATAAAGCCGAAGCAACTTGGTTGCAACCTCTTGAGGATTCTGTTTCTATCTGAGAGATATGACTGTAAATATCCTCTCTTAGACTTTCCTCTGCCATGATGGCTCTCTCTGCATTTATACCTCTTGATGTGATTTTTAATGGCAACCGTTATGTCCTTGTGTTCCTTGCCTGTTCTGTCACCACCTCAATTTTCCTTAGGTAACTTCCCAGTATGATGAAACCTACTAGCCACATAAGATAATCTGTCATTTGACATGCCAGAAATAACTTGAACTTGAAAAGTTGCAGCACAGACAGGAAGTATTTCACCAGTTTTCTTCCTAATGCTGTACTTCATAGAAACAACTTTCGATGTTCACTACCCTGCGCTGAGGTGTGGAAATGGGCATATACTTCAGTAGAAACTCGTCTTGATCGGTGGTTAAAGAAGTCACATAATGATGGAATTCTACGATATCTTCATAGCAGAGTTCAGCAGCTTTGCAACGTTTTATCCTTTTACTTTTTGTACTTGTGGGCAAGTCTTTAAGTCCATGAATGCATTTAATATTAGGATCGTTTTTATTTCTAGCCAGCTTTCCAGGTACTCTCTTCTTGTATCTAGAATTTCTTCCACCGACACATTCCTGAACGGCACGCCAGTTTCAGAATATTCAGATTCATTATTCTTACTGTTGTAGAGTGAAATAGTTCCCTCACACAGTAACTTGTTTAAAACTTCTCAAGAAGCGAGTTTCATTTTGCCGACAACAATGAGGGCTAATCGCGGGAACATGTGGCATGCAGTTCCAAGAATACATCCTTTCAATAAAGGAGTCCAGCGTTCCATTTTTTCACAGAATAACACTTTCGATTATCCATGAGAATGCTACGTGATTAATAGTTAACTGCATTTATCGAGTTTTGCTTTAACTTTCCGAGAGCATATATCGACTTTTGCAAAAACCTAGTGATTTCAACCACTTCTATACACGGCAAATATCGACTTATGCAAAGGATGATTGCACAGGGTGGAGAGCGAGGTCAAAATGATAACACTGGCATGCATAACTCAATTTCGAAAATTTTTGCATTTATCGAGTTTTGAAAAAAAGCTCCTCAATTGTTCCACCTAATCGATACAATATATTTTGCCTTAAGCAAATTCATAAATTAGCAGTACATGTTTTGTTTAATCTTTAAACATCATCACTACAAATCTGTTTAGGTGAAAATCTTAAAAAGGGTATAAAGGTAGGGTCTTCATATATAGTCTTAAAACATTCTTTAGTACTTAAAACACTGAATATATGATGAACAGGGGAGAGGGAAGGAGTGGGGTGTAAAGCGGCGAGACTATATCTATCCACTGATTAAAAACGTTTTATTCCTTAAAAACTAAACGTAAGAACACATCCCAATGTCCATTAAAAGAGCTTTAGAATGAACTTGTAACCTGAAGTTCTTAAAAACTAAGACGTATAAAGCGTCCTCTTAAGTCACCATATTCTTCGACAAGTTTTGATCGTCTCGAACGTACCAGGAGTGATGTTTGTGAGCCGACCTTCACTCAACCATTTGACAACTTCCAATAGAGGAACCTTTCAGTATTTTCAAGACAATTACTCAAAGTTTCAACAGGAAGCATTAATGAAGTGTTTTTAACACAATGCAATGCATCCAAGGATTTTAGATCTCACTAAGACCCCTATTTTAATTCCATTTTATATTTACGTGTTGTGTACATTGTTCATTTCAGGATCTCTACATGCCTTTAATACCTCTTAACGTCATTTGTTTCTACATTTGTTTTAGTTATTAGATGTGTTTGTACTGATTTGTATTATGGCTGATGATGGCCATCCAAGGCCGAAACTAGTTCCTCGACTAAAAAATGTAATGTAAACATTACATAATTTAGTACTGAAAAGGTGGACGATTTATGACATAATTTTTGTTATTATTGTGATCACAATTCAATAAGAATCAAAACATGAAGTTTATATCTTATGATTGTGATGAGACTTGTTTTCTATCATGCAGATTTTCAACTAAATATAACTTATTTGTAGCTGATGATGTTTAAAGATTAATCGAAACGTGTACTACTAATTTACAAATTTGCTTAAGGCAAAATATATTGTACTGATTAGGTGGAACAATTGTTTTAAATAAATAACTGTTCCATTCATCCTCCAACTTGTTTATTAATCTATACAGTATAACATCATCCACACGAAGCCTTGCCTGTGATACCAGTTTTTTTCATCAGTAGTTTGTGTCTTGCTCTTGGTAGGTCTAGAGTTCGATGCCTCATCGGAATAAGGTAATTTGTATGTTTTTGTTTTGCCAGTTAGGATGTTCTGAGTACTGTGGCATAGAGGTGTTTAGAGAGGAATAGGAGGAAATTACTAGCCTTGCATTTTGTGCAGATGCACGTTACTCATATTATTGTTGATATGCTTGTTACAGCACGGAAGTCATGTGAAGGTGTTCGCGCGACCAAATGTAGGATGGTTATCGACGGCTCCATGTTTAAAGTCCCATGTATTATACCTCAGATTTTGCTTATATTTGTATATATTTATTATCAAGCTGATTGTAATAAATATTATTGTAAAAATTTGAATGCAGCTAAAATTTTTGTTATTTTGTTAGGATTGCTCTTACCTTGCACTTTTGGTATCCTCTTTATTTAAGTAATATCAGTACCCTGTTCTTTACCCATTACCCCTGATTCATGTTTCTCCAGAGCTGCTGAGAGGGGATACACATCGCAAGGTAAGCTATGTGCCATGAATACTCACTCTGGTGGACGTATTATTCACTATGATGCACTTGGTTCGATTTTGGCGTTCGCCTGATGGGAACTAAGTCATTATAGGGCAAGTATTATATATCCTAAATATTATTCTAGGGATTCCAGGACCATCAATGAAAAATGCATTCTCGACACTGGTGTTTTGTTGGAGCTCATCAATGATTTCATTAATAACTGAAAGTTGTTCCTGGTTTGTTCTGACTACCATGTCAGCAAAATCAAAATTGATAATTAGCACATTAGTACGATACAGAGGATCGACTCACTTCGCTACCTACCGGAATGGAATTTCATTAATAGTTGAAAATTGTTCCTGGTTTGTTATAAGTACCATGTCGGCCAAATCAAAACTGAAAATTAGCGCATGGAGGATAAATTCACTTAGCTAACTACCAGAGTTCACAGTCTTGGTGTTAAAATTACAACACGGAGGAAAAGACTTTTACATTTCTCCATCATATCACACTAATAAGTATAGGGAGAGCTACAAAGAGACAGTAAAATTGTGCCGAATAGCTTCTTCTCGACTAAGCAACTCTGCAAC
Organism: Anabrus simplex; assembly: GCF_040414725.1. Lineage (NCBI taxonomy): Eukaryota > Metazoa > Arthropoda > Insecta > Orthoptera > Tettigoniidae > Anabrus > Anabrus simplex. The sequence continues at coordinate 1,061,264,307 of NC_090265.1, forward strand.
TGCAACACAACAGACTGGAACAGCTGACCATGAACACATCCGACTGCGCATGACTGCTTGCCCCACTTCCACCTCCCCTCTTGCATCCTATGCCTCAGCGCTACCACAGTCCAGGTGGTCTTGAAGTACTGGCGAGCACATTGGCAAATCAGAATGCTACATTTTTCTTTAATAATTTAAAAATATACAGCAAGAAATTCTATGCTTTTAAAGATAGGGTAAGTTCCTTTCAGAGCGTGCGGTCTCATAAGAAGGCGCAGTTCAAAATTCCGAAGTTCGCAGCATTGTAAGACATCCGTCAAGCGGTATTCAGTCGACTGTGTATAGCCATTGTCCATGTACTGTATCACTTAAGCCTTGAGATTTCTATTGTTCTAGTTACAGGTAAGAATCTGTTTTCACTCATTTTCGTATAATATTCTCAACCTGTATGTTAGTATTTGCACACCCCTGGAACAATTCGATACGTTTATTTTTTGTGTTATAAGAGAGAAGAGTTCATTACCTTTGTTACTGACACAGTGCAACCCTCTATCTGCATGCTGCTGCTATCTAGCGAGTAAAACATAAAACTACTACCGAGCCCTTAAAGAGCGCGCAGAGGTTGTCCTGCAAGAGACGCTTTTAAGGGACAATTTATTTAAGCTTCGTCTTATGCTTTAACATTTTATTTTTCAGCGTTAAAATGTTTTATTATAAGAGAAAGTCAAACCGATAGCTTATTTTACCGAAGCTGTTTTGAATGATTGTTCGGAAAGACTAGAGAAAGGATTGAGTAAGAGAAAAATAGCTTAATCACTTGGAGTGAATGAATCAACATTATGGAAAAGACTTGAAGCTGTAAGTACATGCTTGAGGTTAAAAACAGTTGAAAAAATTTGTATCTGCTTTATTTTATCTCTTAAATGTCCGCATTTTGTAAGAATTTCATCAATCTGTTGTATTTTCAGGTCACTGTTCCGACATGAGCATGTGAAAGACTTGGATGCTAGGTTTTATGGCATAACATGGAGGCAGCTCATGCAGCTTGCATTTCAATTTGCAAAGAGCAACAACATCACCAACAATTTCATCGAGAAGAGAAAAATGGCTGGAAAAAACTGGGTCCATGGGTTTTGCAAGCGAAACCACCTCACACTTTGCGTTCCCGAGAAGTGCAGTCTAGGTAGAGCCATAGGGTTCAATAAAGTCCAATGCCAGACATTTTTCAGTAATTTGAAGACAGTATAGAAGAGAAACATTTTCCTCAGCACAGGACATTCAACATGGATGAGAGTGGCATTTCCACTGTCACTAACTGCATTCCAAAAGTTATTTTGCCAAAAGGAAAGCTGCATGTTGCAAAGGTTGTTTTAGCTGAAAGGGGTCAAACAGTGACAATTGTGTGTTGCTTTTCTCCCACTGGTATTGTCATTCCTCCTGCCATCATCTTTTCCCGAAAGAGAATGAATGTTCAATTGTACCAAGATGCCCCAGAAGGTGATGATGATGCTTATTGTTTAAAGGGGCCTAACATCTAGGTAATCAGCCCCTAATGGTACAAAATGAAACGACAAATTAAAAAGCACAAAATCCTCCACTGACCACAATTCAAAACGTGAGGACGAAGAATGAATGGATGGATGGATACAAATTTAAAACGATCAATGGAACCGACCCACAGTGCCTCAATTGCACAGAAGCTGGCATAGAACAATAGTATTACTGAGAAAGGGACTGCTTCTATAGCACGATGCTGAATCGATCATGCATACAGTCGAATCGGGTCCAAAATCCAAGTCATCAGCCCCTCATAATGGAATTTGTAACCATGCTATGTGTAATGTTGCGGTACTAATCAAAAGTAGCAGAGACTCGCGGTATTCCACACATTATGGTACTATTCACAGGTAGTTTAATGCGCAAATGTAACACAGACCTATAGTGTTTCGCACATTGCGGCGCTATTTGCAGGCCACGCAAACCTATGGCGTTCCTCACATAAGTGGACTAACCACAGGGACTCTTACTATCCCATGGAATTCCTCACATAGTGGGAACTGAGCATATGTAAGGCAGAACCATGGTGTCGCTAATCTCATGCTGTCGCTCATATAGGTGTATGAATCACAGGTACTGTAGGACCCACATCCTGATTCACATACTGTCGCTACTAATCACAAACCTATTGCGTACCTAACGTAGTGGTACTACGCGCAAGTAAATGCGACCCATGGTATTCCCTGCATGATGGTACTAATTACAAGTAGTTTCATGGTTCTAATTGTATCATCCGTTGGTTGCCCCTTTTAGTTGCCTCTTATGACAGGCAGGGGATACCGTGGGTGAATTTTTCGTCTGCCTCCCCCACCCACAGGGGGTGTGTGTTTGGTCCGCGAGAGGTATTTTATTACCCTCAAGTCCGCCGGCAAGCTGGTTAGGAACCCCCTATCCGCCACGTGGGAGTATCACCTCTCCCCCTGCTGTGCCAGCGTAGCAGGTTCATGGTGCCCCAGAAGGAACACTGCCACTTATGTCAGACTTGGGGTACATGAATACAGAACTCTTTCTGGACTGGTTGAAACACTTTGAACAAATTGTTAAACAAAGTGAAGAAGATCCCGTTCTGCTTATTATGGACAACCATATCTCGCACTGTAGTTTGGATGCAGTTATTTTCTGTAGGGACAAGTTCATTACATTACTGACACTTCCTCCACATGCTAGTCACATGCTGCAACCCCTTGAAAAAGAATTGTTCGGGCCCTTAAAATTAGCTTTTTCAGCTAATGTGGCAAGTGGATTGTCAATTACCCTGGAAGAGCAATCACTCCGAAGGATCTTTCCTCTCTTTGCCGTTCTGCCTATGAAAGAGTGGCATAGCTTGAAAAAGCAAATAATTCTTTCAAGGCTACCGGGATTTATCAATACAACATGGATGTATTCTCAGATGAAGATTTTGAACCTCTGGCCATTACGAGCCGCCCTCCACCCTCAGACGAACCTGAAGAAAACAGCATCAATACTGATATGCCTAATGCAGAAGATAAGGAAATAGTGTCACCTTCAACTCTCCTCCCTCTTCCAAAAGCAACTCTTGAAGAGAAGAGAAAGAGGAAAGGTAAAAAGTCTGAAGTTATGACGGGATCTCCATTAAAAAATGCGTTAATGGCTTCCACATCAAAAGCAAGTGAGAAAGTTGTTGTTGTTGTTGTATGTTTGAGTCATCAGCCCATAGACTGGTTTGATGCAGCTCTCCATTCCACCCTATCCTGTGCTAAACTTTTCATTTCTACGTAACTATTGCATCCTACATCTGCTCTAATCTGTTTGTCATATTCATACCTTGGTCTACCCCTACCGTTCTTACCACCTACACTTCCTTCAAAAACCAAATGAACAAGTCCTGGGTTTCTTAAGATGTGTCCTATCATTCTATCCCTTCTTCTCGTCAAATTTAGCCAAATCGATCTCCTCTCACCAATTCGATTCAGTACCTCTTCATTCGTGATTCGATCTATCCATCTCAGCTTCAGCATTCTTCTGTAACACCACATTTCAAAAGCTTCTATTCTCTTCTTTCTGAGCTAGTTATCGTCCAGGTTTCACTTCCATACAATGCCACGCTCCACACAAAAGTCTTCAAAAACATCTTTCTAATTCCGATATCAATGTTTGAAGTGAGCAAATTTCTTTTCTTAAGAAAGCTCTTCCTTGCTTGTGCTAGTCTGCATTTTATGTCCTCCTTACTTCTGCCATCGTTAGTTATTTTACTACCCAAGTAACAATATTCATCTACTTCCTTTAAAACTTCGTTTCCTAATCTAATATTTCCTACATCACCTGCCTTCGTTCGACTGCACTCCATTACTTTTGTTTTGGACTTATTTATTTTCATCTTGTATTCCTTACCCAAGACTTCATCCATACCATTCAGCAACTTCGAGATCTTCTGCAGTCTCAGATAAAATAACAATATCATCGGCAAATCTCAAGGTTTTGATTTCCTCTCCTTGGACTGTGATTCCCTTTCCAAATTTCTCTTTGATTTCCTTTACTGCCTGTTCTATGTAAACATTGAAAAGGAGAGGGAACAAACTGCAGCCTTGCCTCACTCCTTTCTGGATTGCTGCTTCTTTTTCAAAGCCCTCGATTCTTATCACTGCAGACTGATTTTTATACAGGTTGTAGATAATTCTTCGTTCTCGGTATCTGATCCCTATCATCTTCAGAATCATAAATAGCCTGGTCCAATCAACATTATCGAATGCCTTTTCTAGATCTACGAATGCCACGTATGTGGGCTTGTCCTTCTTGATTCGATCCTCTAAGATCAGACGTAAAGTCAGGATTGCTTCACGTGTTCCTACATTTCTTCTGAAGCCAAATTGATCTTCTCCCAACTCAGCTTCAACTTGTTTTTCCATTCTTCTGTACATAATACGTGTTAAAATTTTGCAGGCATGAGATACTAAACTAATGGTGCGGTAGTTTTCACACCTGTCAGCATTGGCTTTCTTGGGAATAGGTATAACAACATTCTGCCGAAAATCGGATGGGAATTCTCCTGTCTCATACATCTTGCACACTAAATGAAATAACCTTACCATGCTGGTTTCTCCTGAGGCAGTCAGTAATTCAGAGGGAATATCATCAATTCCAGGTGCCTTGTTCCTATTTAGGTCACTCACAGCTCTGTCAAACTCTGACCTCAAAATTGGGTCTCCCATTTCATCAGCATCAACAGCCTCTTCAAATTCCAGAACCAAAATATCTTCATCTTTACCTTGATACAACTGTTGGATATGCTACTGCCATCTTTCTGCTTTGTCTTCTTTCCCTAGAAGTGGCTTTCCATCTGAGCTCTTAATATTCATGCACCTAGATTTCCTTTCTCCAAAGGTTTCCTCGATTTTCCTGTATGCAGCATCTACCTTTCCCAGGACCATACAGCCTTCGACATCCTTGCACTTCTCCTCCAGCCATTCTTCCTTAGCTACCTTGCACTTTCTATCCACTTCATTCTTTAATCGCCTGTATTCTTTTCTGCCCTCTTCATTTCTAGCATTCTTGTATTTTCGTCGTTCATCAATCAGGTCTAGTATCTCCTGAGTCACCCACTGATTCTTAGTTGATCTTTTCTTCCTTCCTAACATTTCTTCAGCACCCCTACTGACTTCATTTTTCATGACTCTCCACTCTTCCTCTACTGTGTTTCCTTCGGCCTTTTCATTTAGTCCTTGTGCAACATGTTCCTTGAAACAGTCCCTCACACTATTTTCTTTCAACTTGTCTAGATCCCATCTTTTTGCATTCTTTCCTTTCTTCAATTTCTTCAACTTCAGATGGCATTTCATGACCAACAAGCTGTGGTCAGAGTCCACGTCTGCTCCTGGGAAAGTTTTGCAATCTAACACCTGGTTTCTGAATCTCTGCCTAATCATAATGAAGTCTATTTGATACCTTCCAGTGTCTCCAGGTCTCGTCCACGTATACAGCCGTCGTTTGTGGTGTTTGAACCAAGTATTGGCGAGGACTAAATTATGATCAGTGCAGAATTCAACCAGCCAACTTCCTCTTTCGTTCCTTTGCCCCAATCCAAATTCTCCTACTGTGCTACCTTCTCTTCCTTGGCCTACCACTGCATTCCAGTCTCCCATCACAATTAGATTCTCGTCACCTTTGACATATTGTATTAAATCTTCTATTTCCTCATATATTCTTTCAATTTCTTCATCATCCGCTGAACTAGTAGGCATATAGACCTGCACTATTGTGGTGGGCATTGGTTTGGTGTCTATCTTGGCTACAATAATTCTTTCACTATGCTGGTCGTAGTAGCTTATCCGCTGCCCTATTTTCTTATTCATTATTAAACCAACTCCTGCATTTCCCCTGTTTGATTTCGTGTTGATAATTCTGTAGTCGCCTGACCAAAAATCCTGTTCTTCCTGCCAACATACTTCACTTATACCAACTACATCTAACTTTAGCCTATCCATCTCCCTTTTCAGATTCTCTAACCTACTACAACGATTCAAACTTCTAACATTCCACGCTCCGACTCGCAGAATGTCAGTATCCATCTTCCTGATGATCGCCTCCTCTCGTGTAGTCCCCACCCGGAGATCCGAATGGGGGACTAGTTTACCTCCGGAATATTTTACCCGGGAGGAAGCCATCATCAGTACATCCTTCATACAGAGAGAGCTGCATGTCCTTGGGAGGTAGTTACAGCTGTAGTTTCCCATTGCTTTCAGCCGTGCAGCAGTATCAACACAGCTAAGCCATGTTGAGTATTATTACAAGGCCGTATCAGTCAATCATCTAGACTGCCGCCCTTGCAACTACCGAAAGGTTGCTACCCCCCTTTCGATGAACCATTCGTTAGTCTGGTCTCTCAACAGATACCCATTCGATATGGTTGCACCTGCGGCTCGGCTATCTGCATCATTGGGACATGCAAGCCTCCCCACCGCGGCAAGGTCACATGGTTCGCAGAGGAGGAGTGAGAAATTAAGTCTACAAAAAAGAAAAGGCTTTTTGATGCTACAGTTTCCATAACATTCACACCAGTTGAGGTCAGTATCTTCTGCCCAGGATGTGATGAAAAGTATGAAGAACCTTTAAGTGAAGATTGGATTCAATGTAAAGACTGTAAACAGTGGTGGCATAATGCCTGTTCTAGCTATGAGACCACTGGCATGTTCAAATGTGAATCCTGTTATGTGCGCACGCATAGAAGACCTACTGCGCTCTCTTACAGGCATATGCCTCCAAGAGCGCATATTTCCCATATTTTACATTTTATATTATTTCTAGTATTTTATCATTTAAGTTGTATTTTGCTAATATGTATGTAGTTTCTTTCTCATGTTATGATGGTCCTAATGTTAAGTGCGCGCTCTTGGAGTACTGGTACTCTGCTAATCTACAGGCCAAGAGCTTTCGTCAGAATGCTTTACAATGTCAGCTGGTTCAGCCGTTCTCTCAAAATCAATGTAACAAAAATCAGCCTAGTGTTTGAAATATATAGACGATGATAATAATAATAATAATAATAATAATAATAATTCTCCGCATTCAGTTTAAACTACATTTCTATAATTTTAGATAACCTGTTATACCTATTATTTCATAATAATACGACAGTGTAGTTACACAGAATACCTCGTTTTTGTTTTATTATATAACATTTCATATTTCCGTGAAGAAGAATAAAGAATGGCTGAGGAAAGCAGCTGTGGATACTGTGGACGTGAGCAGGCATTGAGGAATATGACGGAAGAATTGGAGAGATAATTAGACGCCTAAAGGAACACAGAAATGAAGGTAGGTCTCCCTGTCTGCTCACTGTGCAAAAAAAAAAAAAAAAATCAGGAATGAGCCAGGTGTGGAAAGCCAGCCCTCTTTGCCATCACTCCATTATCTCATTGAAGGCCTCCCAACGATGGGAGAATGACCTAGAAAGTGATCCCAGTCAGATTCAAGAGGACTCTAGGGGTTCTTCTACTTTTGCAAAGTATCTGGAAGGACCAGCCTCGCTATCTAAGGCAAGCCAGACGAGCTTGAGTGGTTCAGTTTGCGTTCAGTTGGAGAGTTAGTCCTGTTGAGCGAGTGCTGCTGTGGAGCACTAAGTGCTGTGTGCAGAGTTGAGCAGCGCAGTATAACTAATACACTCTGGTCCGTGAAGTGAGTGCTTATTCTGTTCTGTCTGTCATCAAGGATTGGAGTCCCTCATGTGCCGCTGCTGTAAGTGAACTTGTGTCTATGCAGCAGCCCGAGATAAGTTGGCTAGGAACAGCATATGACACGCAGGATTTTTGAGAGATTGTGCAGGAGGAATAGACAGCTGTGTTTATGTTTTGTAGATCTAGAGAAAGCATATGACAGGGTACCAAGGGAAAAGATGTTCGCCATACTGGGGGACTATGGAAATAAAGGTAGATTATTAACATCAATCAAAGGCATTTATGTTGACAATTGGGCTTCAGTGAAAATTGATAGTAGATTGAGTTCTTGGTTCAGGATACAGGAGTTAGACAAGGCTGTAATCTTTCACCTTTGGTGTTCGTAGTTAACATGGATCATCTGCTGAAAGGTATAAAGTGGTAGGGAGGGATTCAGTTAGGTAGAAATGTAGTAAGCAGTCTGGCCTATGCTGATGTGTTGGTCTTAATGGCAGATTGTGCCGAAAGCCTGCAGTCTAATATCTTGGAACTTGAAAATAGGTGCAATGAGTATGATATGAAAATTAGCCTTTCCAAGAATAAATTTATGTCAGTAGGTAAGAAATTCAACAGAACTGAATGTCAGATTGGTGATACAAAGCTGGAACAGGTAGATAATTTCAAGTATTTAGGTTGTGTGTTCTCCCAGGATGGTAATATAGTAAGCGAGATTCAATCAAGATGCAGCAAAACCTAATGCAGTGAGCTCGCAGTTGCGATCAAAAGTATTCTGTAAGAAGGAAGTCAGCTCCCAGACAAAACTATCTTCACATCAGTCTGTTTTCATACCAACTTTGCTTTACGAGAGCGAAAGCTAGGTTGACTCAGGATATCTTATTCATAAGTTAGACTGGTAGCATTACTCTGGGATTTATTAACTAACTACTAATTGCTTACAATCCATGCAGTACACACATTTACACCAGTTTGCGCTCTCTCTGCTCTTGCTACTTAGTTGTACTACTATTAGTATCGCTTACAAATATGAAACAATCATACTACACACTCTTAAACAACTCTCGCTTATAGTCTGAATCAGTACGCATTTCTGTGTCCTGTGTGACGACATGTTGTGTGTTATGATAAAGAGACAGGGAGAGGATGAAACCTCGTGTTGGCTCATAGTATACTCCTGTCTAATAACACCAAGGCTTAATGCCTCCATCTGACAGACAGACCACCCTCAACAGTGCCATATGCCCTCACTCCATATGAGCAATGCAGAAAGGTCTGGAATGAAACCCAGGCTTTTGGCAAGGAATCTAGTGATTAGGAATTGTACACCACCACTTCTCCTACCCTGCTGACCAACATAAAGATAACTAAATATTTTCTCACCAATGGGACTTAAACTGGCTAACGATAGTGTCAGACACCTTAAAAATCATGGCAACCCGGTGAGTTTGTTAATGTTAATGTATTCACACGTTTAGGCCTTTTCAAATTGTGAAATTACCAGCATTTTGCTCCAGTGTGGCCGTGGGCTTTTCAGCTGGATTGTCACATTTCTCCAAGATGCTGGCAGCCAGTGCGCTACTGAGACACCGCTGCAAGGTTCCTTTGTACGATAATGCTCTACCATCTGAGCCAATCAGTCTGAGCTCTCTGGGAACTAGGAAGACAGACTACCCTTATATTACAAGGCGACAGCAGTTTTTCTAGACTAAAATCAAACTAACTTACATTTTCATTTTCCAAGCTAAGGCTTTTAGTTTTTATACCATATCAAAGAGCAATTTGAATGTTTACCAAATTTGTCATGAGAGTACTTTTCCTCATTTATCCCTCTCAGAGTTTGCTCATTCATAACAACTTCCTTGCTTAATTATATCTATGACCAGTGTTCATGTTGCTGCCACTGGTATCACTGTCGTGATTATACAGTAAGCAGATGTGTTTTACAGCAGTCCAAATGACCTCACATCCACACTTTGCAGCAGTCAGCAGCGCAGTGTGTAACCACAAGTCAGTGAGCAGGTGGCCAAATAAGAGATGTGAAATATGAAAACGTTGTACAGTGGCTTGAAGAAGATACGAGTGATGTGGAAGAAGGGGGGGGACAACAAAATAGAAAGTAACCATAACACTAATACTGAGAGAGAAGCCAAGGATGAAGCAGTGGTATTTAAGCACCAGCAACTGAACATGTATGTTCGGAGTATTTTTATTTGAAGAGATGCAAATGGTTTGTTCAATATTTTATCCTCCAGAATAACAATATTAACTGGTCTCCGAGACCTCGCGTTTACATTAGTGTTGCAGATAATCTACTGTACGTCCACTGGTTGGTTTTTTTTTTACAATTTGCTTTACGTTGCACCGACACAGATAGGTCTTATGGCGACGATGGGATAGAAAAGGCCTAGGATTGGGAAGGAAGCGGCCGTGGCATTAATTAAGGTACAGCCCCAGCATGTTCCTGGTGTGAAAATGGGAAACCATCTTAAGGGCTGCCGACAGTGGGATTCGAACCCACTATCTCCCGGATGCAAGCTCACAGCTGCGCGCCCCTAACCGCACGGCCAGCTCGTCCGGTACGTCCACTGTTAAGAGTTAAGTACTGTGTAGCGAAGAATTAGAATTAGTCTTGATCCTGCCGCACTAAAAGAGTATACCGGTATATTACAAAGCTCATTATCATAATTATGTATTGTTTAACTTTATCATCGCAATGTAACCCTCTCCCCAGCATCCAATTTGGTTATCTGATTTTCTCCAAGACTTGACGTAAACTCTAAAAAATATCGGAGAACTTACCTGATTTTATCAAACCGCCCCCTATGGCCCAGGCCATATTTCCCGCTCCAATGAAACCTATGTTGCCAGATACGATACCGTTCCCGTCAGCTGCCATCACCTGAAATCTTGCTGAATAACAGCAAATTTCAAATATGTTACAAATTGGGCTTATTTTTGTAGCAATAATTCCACTACTCTGTGATGATCTTCACATCTGACAGTAGGACGCACTGTACCTGTTCCTTATCTTGACAACACCTGGCCTTTTATATACTATATTTATCACCAATCACTGGCAGTCGTGGTAGGGAGCACCCATTCGGTACATTTCTTACCATTCAGCACTAATCCATAGAGATTAAATGTGGTTGATAGTTGCTAGGATACGCTATCGATCAAGTTTGATATTAGAAAGATGCGTTCATTTACAAGTTTTTAGGTGATTTTTGAAACCATATATGCATGCTTGATTATCAGGAATCTGATTTTACAACAATTATTAACTTCTGAATCCCAAAACATTTCCTCTTTGCATGTAGTACCTTCTTTCTATAGGAAATGTACATCAGGGAGTAAAGAATTCTTTACTGTACACGCAATAATATTCCATGTTACTACTAATACATAATCTGTCCACGAGAGAGCGTCGGCAACGTTTGAGTACGGCAAGAGGTGCCTGGTGTTATGACGTCATACTCATGCACTCAGTAGTTTTCGTGTTCAAATGTGGGGTGGGTGTTTAGACGATTATACGGATGCTACAGTTTTGTGAATTCTTTTTGTGTTTTCTATTGTGGTAGTGAGTGTAACAGGATATAATGCGTAGTGTTACCGCATCGTGAAGAGTCATGTTTCGTTGTATCCCAATTTTTAAAGGTTGTAATCGGCAAGTGGAATATGTTGACAAGCGTCACTGTTCACTACCGAGTGTTCCCGAAGACATCTTGCGATATTCGCGAAGTCTGGAAGAACTACTGTTGGATGCAAATCATATTCGGGATCTTCCAAAGGTAAGGTAAAAGGTGCACAACTCTACGAGGTCATTTCAATAAATTTGCTTCATGGTGAAGTGAATTGGGAGGGACCATTGATATGACATTTGTGTGTGTCTCTCTCTTTCAGAATTTCTTTCGGCTCCATCGGTTGAGAAAATTGGGATTAAGTGACAATGAAATACATCGCCTACCTCCAGACATTCAAAATTTTGAGAATTTGGTTGAATTGGATGTTTCCAGAAATGGTAAGATCCTTACATTTTTATGTGCAGTACCTAGACATAACTCTCGTGGATACAGTACACATCCACCAGATGTCAGTTTGGCACGAGCAGTTGTTTACATCTTGAAGAAGTGGACTGCATTGCTTTGCAGTTGTTGATTACTCCTAATCTAGTTCAAATTTATTTTCTTTCTTTTTCCTGGAGAATTCGTATTTATGATTTGATATATACGGACTACCTGGTTATTCGTTTATTCACTCCGAAAAGAGTAATCGATCTATTTTCGGATTATTTATATCACACATTGCAAAGTGAAATCAGTCAATAAACCATGGGCCATAATTACCGCCCCGCCCCCTGAAAGCCGTAAACGCCGTAAGATAATGGGATGAAACCAATGACTTCATTGTTATTTAAATGTTATAATTCAGCCCTTTATAGGAGTGGGAATTTCATAGTTTCATATTATACCTTCTTTCGTATTTAATCTTAAATTTATCGAATAAATTGCAGTACATTGGAAAATGTATTAACCTGGACCTGTAACAAAAACTTGAGATCACAGAGAGATACTAACTTAACCACACCTTTAAAGGTAAACAAATTGTTTCATGGAAGCTCTTTCTGCTATGAATTAGGTCATCGTCAGAAACAGACTCCCAGAACAAGAATGTTAAGAAGTATTCTGAATTGTGTTGTGAATTTTGGCATGTTTGTATTTTACCTCCCTGTTGGTCTTGAATGAGAAGGGTTTGTCCTCTGCAGTTGGTGTGAACTACGGCTGTTTTGGTGTGTGTGTGTGTGTGTGTCCATGTCCTATGCAGCATTCTAAAGGTCAACTAAGGCATATCCTCTGTTTTGCTCCAGTAGCGTACCTGATGTATTCTATGTACTGTACTACTGTATTTTAAAATTAGGGTTAATTTGTCTGATGCTGAATTTGGGCCATTCACTGGATATGCTATGCTGGTGTGCTATGTGTGTGCACACTAGATGTTATGTTTGGGTTGAATTTTGCTACGAGTTGTTTCTTGTTCTTAATAGAAGCCCGATATTGGCCTACTATGGGTTCGGATTTAAGGCGGTGAAGTGTATGTCCCCCCAAAATATGCAATATTAGGGGTAATTTTTAGTGATTTTTTTTTTTTTTTTTTTTTTTTTTTTTTTTTTTTTTTTTTTTTTTTTTTGAAGTCAGCAAACTAGTCCGCTTAAAATAGGAAACCATAGAATGTCATTTTCAAGACTACGAGTGTGGGATTAGTACACACGTTCTAGGGTCCAGCTATACATTCCATAGTTCTTAACAGCGTGAGCTATGGTGATCGGTGATGTTGTTTTATTGGATGTTTTGTCATTTTGCTATGCCAAGTACCAGTATGCTAGCGCTGTAGTTCAGAAATTCCTTCATCCTTTCAAACCCCAGTTAACAGAAAACAATGCAATGTAGTACCTATTAAAGTCTTGAGCGATGTGGGACTACTTTACTGGGATGTCACATGAGCAACCAGAAACAAACAATTGCTGAGCTGTTTCTTAGAATTCTTGCCAAAAAAAAAAAAAAAAAAAAAAAAAAAAAAAAGCAGTGGTGCTCGTAGAAACAGCCACCTCCCCTTCCCTCAACAAGTGTTGGCTACTGTATAGTATTGTCATACATTCAGAGTTCACTGCATGTGCATCACATTGCAGGATAGGAAAGCATATTCTGTGATAAACTCAAAAATAACTTTTATTGTGTGTATTGGTCCAGGGATCAGCCTGTGCCATCCCTGGACCTCAAGAAAGGAACAAAAGACGGCGCGAGCAATGGAATGCAACTTAATGGAGTCCTGTTTACAACCAGTAAATACGTATACATATTTCTTGCTAGTAACGATGGTATTTCTTAATCAACCTCTGATTTGAGACTTGAGTAAAATCAGTGATTATCTTCCATTTGTGACAAATATTGCAGTGATATTTCGTGGATCAACATCATTCACATAACCGTTTATCACAAGAGTAGCATATTGTAGTATTTTTTTTACTTGTTCTCCTGCCCTTTCATTCATCACTGTAGGCCACATTCCAATATAGGCTACTGCTGTTCAGCTATAATGCAGGGGGAGGTATGTAATTGCATTATATCGGACTTTTGACAACTTTTGTGCATAGTTATAGTGCGGATATGATTGGGATTGTTATTTTAAGGGTTCTAACCCCAAGATCATATATGCGATGACAGAATGTCTTTTTGTTCTGGTTTTTGGCTATAGTGGTTTCTCTTGTTGTATTATTTTGTGTCGCAGGCTGTAATTGAATGTGTGCTTGTGAACATTTTTAAACTGCCACCTACTTTATGGTGCATAGTTCTTCACTACAAGAATTTTGCTTTATCTTTCTTTGCCAGTTTTTCCCATATAGGGCCTATCAGATCTATCCTGTGAGTGAGTATTGGCAAGATTTTTCTCTCTAATAGGTGCATAGCTGTTTTTAAGGATATATACTGTAAATTGATAATGTCATACCGTACATTGCTGTCACTGTTCGGTCTTTGATATGTAATCTGAACATCCCTGTAGTGTATAGAGTGATTCCCAGGTATTTAAATTCATTTACTATTTCAACTTTGCCCTCTTTGTATTGTAGCTTGTCTTCTGCTACAGTGTGTCTGCCTTTTTGGAAAACTGTCTGTAAGGTTTTTGCCCACTTTATTTTCAGGCTGGCCAATTTGTCTTCACTTGTGATATCCCTCTCACCTCCAGTATTCTTGTGTTACATCTGTTTTATTTATTTTGTGCTCAGAGCCAGAAGTACCTACATATGGCCACAGTCCAGTTAATGATTTAGAAGAGTTGTGATACCTGACTGTAATGTTTTCTGTTTATGGTTATTGCTCAAGATTCAGTCTTTAGATAGAAGTTTCAAATTTGTATGCAGTTTACCAATTGGTGAAGGCTTATCAGGCTTCTTTCTTTTAATCTGTAGGCCTACTGTTCTGAGTTTATGATAGAACGTTTGTACCATAAATAGTTATTCTTAGCCCTGAAAGATCTTAAGATCTTACGTGATGAGCTACTATTATTTTGTTTGGTCAGAATGTGTGGTATAGGCCTACCATTTCAGATCTAAGGGATCTTTCAAATCACAGTTTTGTACTAATTACAGTTACATAGTTTTCAATAAGTAGAGGCTACCAGGCCAATGTGGGGCTAATCATGTAAAATCGATAGAACCATGTGATGCCTTACCATCTTTGCAACCCATCATTGTTGGCATTTTATGTTTCATCTTTCCTTTAATATAATAAGTTTAACAGTAAGCAAGGGCAGCTGGTACAAGGTCAGTTTTCACATTCACGGGTCAAAGTTATGGGGTGTCTTTTCTAAGTTTAATCACATAATTTGCACTGTAACTGCCACAACGTAGAAAAGCAGTGACCTGGCAAGTTGCCTAAATTGTTTGGGTTGCATAGCTGTATGCTTGCATTTTCGCATCAGGCAAACGCTAGGGCTGTACCTTCATTAATGCCACGGTTGCTACCTTCCTAATCCTGGCCCTTTCCCATCCTTCCATCGTTGAAAACTTTGTAGTACAACAATTAAAACACTAGCAAAGTAATAATAGAGGTAGCCATTCTCTATTTCCGAATCAGTCACCACTGATCTGCATTTAGGACAGTTGCCCAGATCTGTTGTAGCCTATACCTAGTCTTTTCTTTAATAATTGCAATGAATTTGGAAATTTATTGAACATCTTCCTTGAAAATTGTTCCAAACCCTCACTCCTCTTCCTATAAACAAATATTTGCCCCAATTTGTCCTCTTGAATTCCAACTTTCATATTCATATTTGGGTCTTTCCTACTTTTTAAACCCTGCTCACACATTTGTTTACTAATGTCATAATATGCTTACAATATTGTGTTTTTAATTCCACCTTTTCAATACAATTGATTTTATATTGTTAGAAAATCATTATGCTACAACACTATTTTATAGGGACATGTTTCGCTTGATTTCAAGCATCCTCAGCCTATGTAATCTTCTCAAGGTTAAGACCTGTCATTGTTAATTTGCTTTGACGAATTTGTGTTTAATTATAATTCTAAAATTAAGTAGTAAAATACATAAACATAGGAATTTGTGAACACATTGGTTGTTTAACAATATGAATGACTGTACTAAAATTCTAATATCCGTTAATTCTAAAGACATTGACGTTCAAAACACAGTAATATCTTCAGAATGTTGAACATTTGGCTTCTTTTTTTTTTTCCCCCTCCCAAAGTTCTAGTTTATTAAAAACAATTGTAATTTGACTTCTATGTTAAAATTTGAGTCATAATTTTTGTTAAAACTTATTGGTGTCTGAAGATTAAAATCTTGGATACGTTGGAATTTTGCTTCAGGTATTAATTTTGAGGCATGCTACTGTAATTTATTAGTTTTGAACAGTAAAATGCTGAATTAGGTAGTTTCATGGAACTAGTCTTGTTTTGACGATCAGATTTTTCTTTTGGTAATAGTTTGTATTTATGAGGGTTTAGTCAAAAGGGACGTCATTTCAAAATTTTGAGGTGTTGATTTGTTTCTTATTTCACAATATTTGAATGATGGTGCATCCCTTCGACTGTTACTACAAAACCTCATGGTATTTGTTATATTACTGTGATTGTTGGGAGGAAAAAAAAAATTTAGCCAACAACAGATAAGTCATCGTAATGTAACAAATACCACGAGGTTTTGTAGTAACAGTCGAAGGGACGCACCATCATTAAAATATTGTGAGATAAGAAACGAATAAACACCTCAAGATTTTGGATTGACGTCCCTTTTGACTAAACCCTCATAAGTACAAACTACTACCGAAAGAAAAATCTGATCGTCAAAACAAGACTAGTTCCATGAAACTACCTAATTCAGCATTTTACTGTTCAAAACTAATAAATTACAGTAGCATGCCTCAAAATTAATACCTGAAGCAAAATTCCAACGTATCCAAGATTTTAATCTTCAGACACCAATAAGTTTTAACAAAAATTACGACTTAAATTTTAACATAAAAGTCAAATTACAATTGTTTTTTTAATAAACTAGAACTTTGGGAGGGAAAAAAAAATTTCAACATTTTGAAGATATTACTGTGTTTTGGACATCAATGTCTTTAGGATTAACGGATATTCCAATTTTAGTATAGTCATTCATATTGTTAAACTATCATTGTGTTCACAATTCCTATGTTTATGTATTTTACTACTTAATTTTAGAATTATAATTAAACACAAATTTGTCAAAGCAAATTAACAATGACAGGTCTTAACCTTGAGATGATTACATAGGCTGAGGATGCTTGAAATCAAGCGAAACATGTCCCTATAAAATAGTGTTGTAGCATTGTGATTTTCTAACAACATAAAATCAATTGTATTGAAAAGGTGGAATAAAAACACAATATTGTAAACGTATTATAGCAAATTTCAGTACGGGTCTACACATGAGATTAAGTACAGGTAATACTAATGTCATTCCACGCCATCTCTCCACTGACAGCTAAAAACATACCATGTACTTGAAAATTGTATGACAGATACCTTAAGGTTCTACCTATTCAGTACAACTTACAGCCTAATCTTAGAACCCCAAAGTATCTGTCATACGATTTTCAAGTAATACTCTATCAATACAGACTCAAAATGAATTTTATAATATGCAACATACCCCTTAATCAAGCAGCTCGCCATCTTTCTCCCAAGTCTTCCCAGCCTAAACTTTGTAGCATTTTTGTAATGCTACTCCTTTGTCAGAAATCACCCGGAACAAATAGAGTTGCTCGTCTTCGTTTTTTTTTCTTCTTTTTTTTCTTTTTTTTCTTTTTTTCTGTTCTTAAATCGAGTAATCCTGGTAGAGTACTATACAATGGAACCATGCTCTAATTGAGATCTTACCAGAAACTGTCCTGCTCCATGGTTAAAGGGTTAGTGGGCTGGCATTTGGTCACAGGGGTCCCGGGTTCGATTCCCGACAGGGTCGGGAATTTTAACCGTCATTGGTTAATTTCGCTGGCACAGGGGCTGGGTGTATGTATCGTCTTCATCATCATTTCATTCTCATCACAACGCGCAGGTTGCCTACGGGAGTCAAATACAAAGACCTGCACTTGGCGAGCCGAACATGTCCTCGGACACTCTCAGCACTAAAAGCCATATGCCATTTCATTTTTACCAGAAACTTATATGTCCTCTCCTTTACATCCTTACTACAGCCCCTAAATACTCTCGTAATCATGTGCAGAGATCTGTACCTTTATTTACAATCCTGTTGATGTGATTACCCCAATGAAGATCTGTCCTTATATGGACACGTAGGTACTTACAGTGATCCGCATAAGGAATGTTCGCCCCAACAGTGTAGTAATTAAAACTGAGAGGACTTTTCCTATTAGTGAACCTTACACATGACTTTTAACCCTGTTTATCATATTGCCTGCTGTCCATCTCACAACATTGTGAAATATTCAGTCACTCTTTTTGTCTGGACCAATTGTACTCAATTTTGCCAGTCTCCCATGATCTACCCTATCAGTGCATTAGATAGAATCTGAAAGAACATAATTTATCATGTAGTCCCTATGATTCTTCTTATAGTTACTAAGATTTGAAAGACAATAGTCTCTTTTCATTGTTAGGATGTTGAAATGCAAAAAAACTTTTTTATTAGTACTGTAACCATTTCCTGATGATATTTAAATTCATTCACGTATCACATCACTCCACTTCCTTGTGGTCATTTAACTTGTGATTACCCTTAGCCATAGTAAGATATCCTTTAATCGGGATTGACTACTAATCAGTGGTCCTCATTGAAGTGTTCACTTGGTCAGCTACCATAATAAAATTTCAAAAAGTGTAGAACACTCAAGGCCTGGAAGCTGGGGTTCAGTTCTGAGGGCTGGAACAGAGTTCGTTCAGTGTCGTGAGACCATCTGAGGAGCTGTCTCATGTGAGAAGACAGCGGTCTGGTCACGAAAGCTAAGCAGTACAGCTGAGGATTTCACAGTTGCTCATATAGGCCTATATTGCAGCCTTTTGAGATTACAGTACTGGTAGTATTCTTGAAACATGTTTCTCAGGTGAATAAGCCCCCATGACATGGACTGCCTGAAATCAAGAAACAATCTGTGGCTAGCATCAAATAAGAAAATCTATTTTGACACTAGCAGCTGAGAGGAACTCAGTTTTTTTTTATTTTTTTTAATTTTTTTATGAGTTTGTCTAAGAATTCTCAATTTCCAGTTTTGACCATGATTGGGAAAGAAGTGTGTTCCATTCATCCATACTCATTTCAGAACTGACTTCAGGAAGTCTTTTTTATTTTTGTGTATTAGTATGTGAAGTGTTCCTTGAGTTGTCTGTGCTCCCCTTTTTTCCACTGACCATAGAGCTAGTGTGTCCACATTCTGGAAAGTCAGGGGGGAAAATTTTGGTCAGGGAAATAGACAAAAAATTTGGAAAGTCAGGGAAATCTTTCCCAATGATGAATTTGAGGGGATATTTTTAGGCTCTAGTCTGTTGTAACCCCGGCTATTGTAGCATTTCTTTTTCAGATATTTTTCACAAGAAGTGCGTAACAATTCTACAATTTTTGTTGTGCCCTAGTGTCATTTCTTTCAACCATTTTTATGTTATTCTTTTTTATTTCAGTTCTAGGATGCTTTCTTGAAACTCATGACTAGAACCTGGATTTCCATGCACTATCAAATCTCAAAATATGCATGCATTGGGCAAAATATGATAAAAAAAACTGGAAAATATGCACTATCAAAATTCAGTTCCTTTTGAAACATTGTACAAAATCTAACATCTGCAAATTGTCTTCATTTAAGCTCATTCTTTTATCTGTCAGCACATTTTTAAGCACAGAAAATTACCTTTCTACGTCACAAGAAGTGACGTGCATACTTAAATGAAGACATCTGGGACAAAATGAGGTAAAATTGTACGTCTTTGCATTTTTCACCACAATACGTTTTTTATAAGCTTGACGAATTCAAAATCAGGATTTGAACGGATCACTGTTCAGCTTATCTCTAGCTGCCGTAGCTACTTCTCCGTGCGATGTTTGCATAGGATGATGTCTTCAAAAACTTCTAAAGATTGAAGCTGCAATAACAAAGACTTGTTCCAGGTAGGAATTTACAGGATAACAACGAAAGGTTCAGTGCAAATCCAAGGTTTTTAAGCTGCTATCTCGGCAACATGGTCTCGCAGAGACAGAATTGTGGTACTGGTACTGTAAAAATTTTGTCTATTTCATCTAACATAGAAAAAAAAGAGCCAATTAATGTTCACTTTATAGCAATTTATTACTGGGGCACCTTAGAATGTCTTTCTTTGCAAAGAATACCTCTACTTCATCTCCACTTGAAGATACGCAGCCAAGAGTTAGCACTACATCCACAGCTACAAAGGAATTAGCAGTGCCAGGAACAAGTCAAAGGAGTTTAAAAACTTGCAATGTGAATAAAGATAATGTTATATCAGCTGAAGCCATATGGGCGCTCCAGGTTGTCACTGGAAAGATGTTTGTCAACTCTTGTGTTGAAACCTCCGTAGCATTCAAAACAATGTTCACAGACAGTAAAATTGCCTAAAACTTTACTCTGAGCAAGACTAAGGCTTCCTAATTTATAAATAATGAATTAACCCCATATTTTAAAGAAAGTTTGCAAAATGACTTAAAAACAGTGCTCTGGCTACATTGTTTTGATGAATCTTTGACAAATTTGTCCAAAGAGGACAAATGGACTTGTGTGTAAGATTAGGGATATAAATCTTCAAAAGTTGCAACAAGGTATTGGAATAGTGTATTTTTAGGTAGGACAACTGCGGATCACTTATTACATAGGTTTATACATGGACTGTCCGTACCTTTAGGCAATATTTTGCAAGTCTCAATGGATGGGCCGAATGTTAACCTAAGTTTTATTTAAAAACTTGAAAATCATTTGCAAGTGCTAAACTCCGAGGCCAAATCTGTTCTTAATATATGGGCATATGCACTTTGCATACAGTGAATTGAGCCATGAGAACTGGGATCTCCAAAATTAACTGGGATCTTTTTAATTTTCTTACATCTCTGCACAATCCTTTTAAAGATAGCCCTGCTTGACGTTCTAAATATATAGACATGACAACAAGAACCGCCTTTCCTTACAAGTTCACTGTAATAAGATGGTTGGAAAATGGATGCTGTATTGATCAAGCTCTTGAAATATATGATCACATTTACAAATCTGTGAAGGAGTACACTGACAAAAAACCAACAAAAACCTTCAATATCTTTCAGAAGCTGTGAAGAATCCACTACTTAGGGCAAAATTAAGTGTTTTTAGAAGTATTTTGCCAGATGTAGAATCTTTCCTCAGAAAATTTCGAAGTCAGAAACCTATGGTGCCTATGACTGATTTGTCTTCAAATTTGTAAACTGTTTTGAATATAGACCTAGACTAATTGGAATTCATTATATTCGCCTGCATTAGAAACACAGGTTAATTACTTTTGATCTCAAGAGTGCTTTAAATCCACACGAAACAGTGTTAGGTTGCTGTAGTAAAATAATTTTATTTTGATATTTGAATTACTCTCTTAATAAGGTAGTTGTACATTGTTCCTTGGAAATGGTAAGATAAAGGTATAAGTTAGGCATACATGTTTAAACGATTTATATACTGTATAAGGTGTCTAGCAATGTAATTGTTTTTCCTTAAATAATAGAGAAAAAGGAAGTGGAGAGAGAATTATGCCAGCTCTGGGAATAGCAAAGGCTGGATATATATATTTTATTTATTTTTTATTTTATTTTTTAATTTTTTTATATTTTTTTGAGACATGCTGTTCGGTGGATTAACTTGCTGTCCACTTTTCGTGAGTCAGGGAAATTTTTATTAACAGGTCAGGGAAACTTGAGAGAACATTTCTATTTGTTAAGATCGATAAACGGATTTGTATTTTCTGTTGAATTTTCCTACTTCACGCCACGCGCAAATATCAGAGGCGCATGCCTTTTACTTTTTTCTTCTCTGAAATCGGTAGCCGACGACTGCTTGTAACGCGTCTTCGCTGTGTTATTAGTCTTACAATAAGAATTAATTCCGATCGATACGATGAATTCTCTGCCACTGACGCAGAAAGAATTGTTGAATATTTCCTAAACGGCTGAAATACTGCATGTATAGCATAATTCAGTGAAGGTAGTCGGAGACGTTTATGGGCGCCTTGTTCTTCCGAATTACTACTCTGTGTCTTTTTTGTTTGTAATTTAGGAGCCAGAAGGACAGAGCCATTCCACTCGGAATGAAACTTTGGAAGTACAGTATAAGGAGTGTAAATGCAAAGGCCACCACAATAGTGCAGGTCTATATGCCTACTAGTTCAGCGGATGATGAAGAAATTGAAAGAATATATGAGGAGATAGAAGATTTAATTCAATATGTAAAAGGTGACGAGAATCTAATTGTGATGGGAGACTGGAATGCGGTGGTAGACCAAGGAAGAGAAGGTAGTACAGTAGGAGAATTTGGATTGGGACAAAGGAACGAAAGAGGAAGTCGGCTGGTTGAATTCTGCACTGATCATAATTTAGTCCTTGTCAATACTTGGTTCAAACACCACAAACGACGGCTGTATACGTGGACGAGACCTGGAGACACTGGAAGGTATCAAATAGACTTCATTATGATTAGGCAGAGATTCAGAAACCAGGTGGTGGATTGCAAAACTTTCCCAGGAGCAGACGTGGACTCTGACCACAACTTGTTGGTCATGAAATGCCATCTGAAGTTGAAGAAATTGAAGAAAGGAAAGAATGCCAAAAGATGGGATCTAGACAAGTTGAAAGAAAAGAGTGTAAGGGATTGTTTCAAGGAACATGTTGCACAAGGACTAAATGAAAAGGCTGAAGGAAACACAATAGAGGAAGAGTGGAGAGTCATGAAAAATGAAGTCAGTAGGGCTGCTGAAGAAATGTTAGGAAGGAAGAAAAGATCAACTAAGAATCAATGGATAGCTCAGGAGATACTAGACCTGATTGATGAACGACGAAAATACAAGAATGCTAGAAATGAAGAGGGCAGAAAAGAATACAGGCGATTAAAGAATCAAGTGGATAGAAAGTGCAAGGTAGCTAAGGAAGAATGGCTGAAGAAGAAGTGCAAGGATGTCGAAGACTGTATGGTCGTGGGAAAGGTAGACGCTGCATACAGGAAAATCAAGGAAACCTTTGGAGAAAGGAAATCTAGGTGCATGAATATTAAGAGCTCAGATGGAAAGCCACTTCTAGGGAAAGAAGACAAAGCAGAAAGATGGCAGGAGCATATCCAACAGTTGTATCAAGGTAACGATGTAGATAATTTGGTTCTGGAACATGAAGAGGCTGTTGATGCTGATGAAATGGGAGACCCAATTTTGAAGTCAGAGTTTGACAGAGCTGTGAGTGACCTAAATAGGAATAAGGCACCTGGAATTGATGATATTCCCTCTGAACTACTGACTGCCTTAGGAGAAACCAGCATGGTAAGGTTATTTCATTTAGTGTGCAAGATGTATGAGACAGGGGAAGTCCCATCCGATTTTCGGCAGAATGTTGTTATACCTATTCCCAAGAAAGCCAATGCTGACAGGTGTGAAAACTACCGCACCATTAGTTTAGTATCTCATGCCTGCAAAATTTTAACACGTATTATTTACAGAAGAATGGAAAAACAAGTTGAAGCTGAGTTGGGAGAAGATCAATTTGGCTTCAGAAGAAATGTAGGAACACGTGAAGCAATCCTGACTTTACGTCTGATCTTATAGAGGATCGAATCAAGAAGGACAAGCCCAAGTACATGGCATTCGTAGATCTAGAAAAGGCATTCGATAATGTTGATTGCAACAAGCTATTTTATGATTCTGAGGATGATAGGGATCAGATACCGAGAACGAAGAATTATCTACAACCTGTATAAAAATCAGTCTGCAGTGATAAGAATCGACGGCTTTGAAAAAGAAGCAGCAATCCAGAAAGGAGTGAGGCAAGGCTGAAGTTTTTCCCCTCTCCTTTTCAATGTTTACGTAGAACAGGCAGTAAAGGAAATCAAAGAGAAATTTGGAAAGGGAATCACAGTCCAAGGAGAGGAAATCAAAACCTTGAGATTTGCCGATGATATTGTTATTTTATCTGAGACTGCAGAAGATCTCGAGAAGTTGCTGAATGGTATGGATGAAGTCTTGGGTAAGGAATACAAGATGAAAATAAATAAGTCCAAAACAAAAGTAATGGAGTGCAGTCGAACGAAGGCAGGTGATGTAGAAAATATTAGATTAGGAAACGAAGTCTTAAAGGAAGTAGATGAATATTGTTACTTGGGTAGTAAAGTAACTAACGATGGCAGAAGTAAGGAGGACATAAAATGCAGACTAGCACAAGCAAGGAAGAGCTTTCTTAAGAAAAGAAATTTGATTACTTCAAACATTGATATCGGAATGAGAAAGATGTTTTTGAAGACTTTCGTGTGGAGCGTGGCCTTATATGGAAGTGAAACATGGACGATAACTTGCTCAGAAAGAAATGAGAATAGAAGCTTTTGAAATGTGGTGTTACAGAAGAATGCTGAAGCTGAGATGGATAGATCGAATCACGAATGAAGATATACTGAATCGAATTGGTGAGAGGAGATCGATTTGGCTAAATTTGACGAGAAGAAGAGATAGAATGATAGGACACATCTTAAGACACCCAGGACTTGTTCAGTTGGTTTTTGAAGGAAGTGTAGGTGGTAAGAATGGTAGGGGTAGACCAAGGTATGAATATGACAAGCAGATTAGAGCAGATGTAGGATGCAATAGTTACGTAGAAATGAAAAGGTTAGCACAGGATAGGGTGGCATGGAGAGCTGCATCAAACCAGTCTATGGACTGATGACTCAAACACACAAATGCAAAGGATAAACTGCGATTTCATCTCGTGCTAATATGCATATCTGCATGGTATAACAGTTGCATTTGAGGTTCAGTGTAAGATTTCTTGTTATTTTTATGTGATTAATTCGTTTGTAACAGATTTTGATGGGCGCGCACTCATTTTGATTTAACCGACCCAAGCACTCCCATTACACTCGCTCATCATTCTGGAAGGACGGAGACTATTTAATTATTCGATCTGTAGTGACAGCAAAAGCAATCCCTGTATGCTACAATGAAGTTCGAATAAAACACAAAAATAATACAGTAGATAAATAGTGATATTGGTTTCCCCTCTCATTAGCCCTAGCTACTTCTACGGTTTTCACAGATGCCAAGATTCGGGAATTTTGTCCTGAAAGGATTCTTTTTCGCGTCGGTTAATTTGCTGTCACAAGTGAGGCTCACTTTGGCATGTTCAGATAAGCTCACCGGACAAAAGAATAGTCACCTCTGGATAAATCATTACTAGCATCACTTAATACCATGTAACTCCGCCTTTGGACTTGGTAACTGTCTGGATTCGGTTAGGAAGTGAGTACAAGGTTGTGCAGGTACGTCGCATCCAAGTTAAGCCATTCACTGAGGATTTAATCCGCAATTTTCCGCCAAATTGCGGGGATGCTCATGTCGGCGTTTTACTCGCTGTTCCAACATGTCCCACAGATTTTCAATGGAGTTCAAGTCAGGTGATTTTGCAGGCCAATCGTGATGTAATAGGGTGGGAAAGTCTTCATAAAACCGGTCACATATGTGTCCAGCCCGATGAACTTTGCTGTTATCTTGAAAAATCAGGGTATGAATAGCATATTCATCATGCAGATGTTGATTAAAAGGCAACACCTGATCATCGAGAGTGTTAAAATAAATATGCTTGTTCATGTTAGTGGCCACCTCACTGAGCGAGCCCAAACTATGATACGAAAAATGCTCCCAAATCATCACAGACACACATCCGTGTTGAACCTCACCTTGCATACATCCAGGATGAAATGCTCCTTTGGTCATCGGTGCACTCGACGACGTGTATCATTGGAATACAGGTAAAAACGTGATTCATCAGACCACATTACGTTTCGTCAGTCAACTACTGTCCACGTTCGATGATTTCTACTGTAGCCCATTGAAGACGCACAGCTTTATGTGCCTGTGTGAGCAGTGGCCTCTTGCGAGGAGACCGACTCCGAAAATGTCCATTACATGCAGTTCCCGTCGCAGTGTTCTCTCGCTATCAGGTTGGAATGGATCTTCACTGACTGCAGAATTCCCATCGGGTTTGTAAGCGATTTTGATTCACAAGCCGTGAAACGCGTCTCCGATCCCTCTCAGTCAGGATCGCTACTGCCTTGTGCTCACGTACTGGTAGTGCGCGTGCGGTTGAGCGCGGAACTCGTTCGCTGCGCCATCTATACAGGCTTAATGATTCATCTGTGCATGTGCTGTAGGATGACTAATTTTGTATCTGCGAATTTGGGTTTAGGCAGTTAGTGCTCCACCGTCTGAGCCACTCAACCCGGAAATACGGCAGATTGTATCATTTCATTGTTCAGTACATTTACAAGGCATTTACAGCATAGCGTTGCCCGATAGTCAATCTGGGGATGACAGACCCCGTGACTTTCGACACGTTACATAAAAACACAACGGGTTCTCATACGAAGAGCAAGGATTGTTCAGTAATCCTAACTGGGTCTGAACTATGATGTAATGGACTATGCTGTCAACATCGCAATTTACTTAGCGACAGACGTCACACAACAATGATGTAACAGTCGCCAAATGGTAAACAA
Organism: Anabrus simplex; assembly: GCF_040414725.1. Classification (NCBI taxonomy): domain Eukaryota; kingdom Metazoa; phylum Arthropoda; class Insecta; order Orthoptera; family Tettigoniidae; genus Anabrus; species Anabrus simplex. Next base: position 1,061,290,739 of record NC_090265.1, read on the forward strand.
GTAGACGGAGCAGAGAATTTTAAGAACAGTGTCACGAACTGCAGAGCCTTGCCCAACAAAAGCTGATGACAGGTTGCTATTCCCAAATCAATAAATGGCATTGTAAAAGCAAATTCTTCGTGGCCTCATGAAGACAGAAGCTGATACTTTGTAAAACAGAGGACCATCTGGGATGTGCTCTGCCTACCTGTTCATGTACGGTACACTCAACCGCACAACTCGCCGTCGTACAAAGCCTTCTTTCAAAATTCTCTTGTTTGAAATAGGGTTAACCTATTGTGTAGGTGGTACAGTTCCGAGCATCGTCTCTTTGATCACCGGCTATTTACAGTTTACGACCTCGAAAATGTATAAAATGAAATATTTCTTTGCCCAGTCATTTTTTTGTTTTTGTTGAGTGTACAAGTGTGTACAAGCTTCCTTCTTACCAAGGAAACCATGGTTCGAATCCCGACCAGAGTACACGTGGTCTTTCTGAAATTAGAAGTCATGTCTTATTGGTTCGGATTTCACATAAAATTGTCGGTCCCATGGCTTATACTATTTCTTGCTGTTAATAATGACTTTGAATTCCAAGTTTCCCTCGTTCATCTACAGCATTTTAAGTGGTTGCGAAGTGAATATTCACCACTGGAAATCATATTGTAGGATTAATGAACTGTGACTCTTAATGTGCTTAACAGATAATATTAATTTTTAAGACGTTTCCACTTTTCAGCAGTTACCTGTTCTTAGATACCAGATATTCCTACCCCACCAGTCTTCTTCAGATAGACATTTCCTTTCAGGTTTGGAGCTATTGTTACTTGGTTGATCTCCCACAACATCTTCTCTATGGTAGAGACCAGTTGAGTAGTCAGTGTGATCACCACTGTTCCTCCATCCATCGGACATGCCCATACCATCTCAGTGCTCCAGCATCAGTCCTATTTATAGCCGGTTCTTCTCTATTCAGTCTCTATTCTTATTCATAACTCAGCCGCCGATCTAAGCAGGTAGCACTCATGCTCTGCCGTAACACATTAATTTTCACAACCTCTTACCCGTTTGTCTCTCATTCAGTATCAAACACTCAGAGCAATATGTCGGCAGGTTCGATCCTGGCTTAGCCCGGTATTATGTGAAGCTGCAAAAATACGTCAGCAACGTGTCGGTAGATTTACTGACACCTAAATGAACTCCTGCGGGACTAATTACCGAGCTCGATAGCTGCAGTCGCTTAAGTGCGGCCAGTATCCAGTATTCGGGAGATAGTGGGTTCGAACCCCACTGTCGGCAGCCCTGAAAATGGTTTTCCGTGGTTTCCCATTTTCACACCAGGCAAATGCTGGGGCTGTACCTTACTTAAGGCCACGGCCGCTTCCTTCCCACTCCTAGCCCTTCCTTGTCCCATCGTCGCCATAAGACCTATCTGTGTCGGTGCGACGTAAAGTAACTAGCAAAAAAGCGGGACTAAAAGTAGTTAATGGGACGTAAAGCTAGGAAGATTATCATCAGACGTAACACACAACACCATTTTCTTCATCGGGATATGTGGTGACTCCAATAAGATCCCATTTAAAGATCTAATAGAATACCTACCCTTGCTTGACTTATTGGCCAGTCTTGTCCATCAGTGAACCCAAGAACTTCTTCACATCCACATTTCCCACTCGGCCGAACTCAAAATTCAAATCCTCACCTTGCTCACTTCCATTGACAATATGTTATTTTATCCATATTGACTGCTAATCTCCAATGTCTATATGCATCCACTAACCTTCTCATTTGATACAGATCATCCCTCTCCTGGACTGCCTATGCCAACAGCCAAGAACATCTAAATACAGTTGATGACATAGAACACTCTTGTCGTAATCCTTTATTTGCGTCTTGCTACCAACCTTCACAGCTACCTTGCATCCATGTACATGCTTTCACTACTTCTTTTGTTGCACCATCTACCGCAACATTTTCCGATGCATTCCATTGTCCTTGGCTCATCGACAAAGGACAAATGAAGATCCTGACTTTTTGCCATTTTTTGTGACTCATCTGGGGTACACAATAGATATCCACACAACTTTTTCCAGCAGTAAAACCCACCTACTTTCAGCTACTGAACAACCTTCTCACTAAGCCATGTCAGTTAACTCTGTAATTAGTCAGACCTCTCCTATTCCCTTTCATATACAGGGCAGTCGGAAACAATGTGAACCAGATTTATGAGCGTTGATCGTACTATTAAATAGTGTGGAAAAAATGATTCGATATCTCGCGCCATTGTCATTTTATCAGCTGCAGAAGTTAGCAACTAATAAGTTCGCGGGTAATTCGAATTGGCTTTGCGAGGCGGTATAGCAAAATCTGGACTTCGCTTATGACCGACTTGAGGGCAGTAATCAAAGAAGAAACTTCTTTAAAGGAGGGATTTAACACGGACCTCTGAGCTGACAGGATCGCACCATAGCAAATACGCTATGGTGACACCGGCTAAAAGCTACGGTGTGTTTGATGTTAATTTCTCGGCATCTGTAGCTCCTAGGTGATCGGTCATTTACGGCACTGTTCGTTAAGTAGGGATGTGGCATGCATGCAATGGACTTTGACCCACATTTCATTGTAAACCACCTTCGATTGGTGCTATCAAGACGGTCTTAACCCACGTGCATATTTAGCAACACGGCCTCACAAAGCCCATTTGAATTCACCGGTGAAGCCAAATGATAATAGTGCGAGATGCCGTATTGTATTTTTTTAAATTATTATTTATCAGTATGTCCAACCCTCTAGCGCTCATATATCCGCTTTACGTTATTTCCGAGCAGTCTCTATGTGGTGGTAATGCTTTCTTTTTGCTAGTGGCTTTACGTCGCACCGACACAGATAGGTCTTATGGCGAAGACGTGATAGGAAAGGCCTAGGAGTTGAAAGGAAGCGGCCGTGGCCTTATTTAAGGTACAGCCCCAGTATTTGCCCGATGTGGAAATGGTAAACCACGGAAAACCATCTTCAGGGCTGCCGACAGTAGAATTCGAATCCACTATCTCCCGGATGCAAGCTCACAGCCGCGTGCCCCTAACCGCACGGCCAACTCGCCCGGTAAAAATGGTTTTCAACCCTTTTTTTTTACCACATATGGAAATAAACTAATTTTTAGAGCACCATGCTGGGCCTCTCATCCATTTGTATTTTAGTTTTTCCTTCTACTTTGGCCAGATATTCACGAGTTACGTGAGCGTATTTTTTAGTGAGTTCCATTATCCCCCCCCCCCCCAAATGCTATTGTGAACATCACCAGTCTGCATAATTTTCCCCTGGGAAACTAAAAACAACTGAAAAGCTAAAAACCGCCTGCAAATTCGGTCTGGGCGTCAGGTCCCTACATTGTTAAGCAACAGAACCTGAAGGTACACCTGGACCCATCCTTGTGGGGGCCATGGTAAATGGTCACATTTATGAAAATATGAGAATATATAAAGGAAATAGGAGATACTTTGTTCGTGAAGCTGTCACAGTCTGTTTTATTAAACAAAATGTATATAATGAAAGTATCCAGCTTAAACTTACAACATTGATAGGGACGAATAGGGTGAGTATTTTAATCCAAAACTGAATGGTTGTGAATGCATGAGGTTAACTGTCAAATGAGGCAAGTTGAACACCCATCAGCAGGAAGAACACTGCAGTGACATTAACCCTACCCAAAGCTTCACACAGGAATGAGGAAATTGTCAAATTACTATCTGTTAAACAATGGATGTAGATAAATTGAATGAAGTATGTGAACTGAACAATGGCAAATTAAGAAGTGGATTTTTCAACATAGGAAAATCTATCAGTATACATGGATCCAACCAACTATAACATCAATTGCTGGTATTGTTTTAGTAATCACAAGACGAGATAGAAGAGCTGTAACTTAGTTCAGGATTTGTGTGTATTTTGTGGAACAGATCATATGGTAGTAGGAAGTTTCATAAAAGAAGGTTGCTTACCAGAAATGATCAAGTTCCGAAAGACCAGACACAACCTCTACAACATAATTAAGAGAGAAGTAAAAAGGATTGTTATTCGACCTAGTGGAAGAAGAAAAATAGTGCTGAGATACTATCTGCGTCTCACGAGAAGTCGCGGCAGCTTGTAGGTACGGCACGAGTAACAGATAACTACACTAAGCTACAAACATTAGTCGTGATAAACAATGCGAACTCTCTGAAAGAGATGCGACTTCAATGTTAAGCTGTTCATTATGCACTACTTGCAGTAAACATGTAACTAAAGCGCAATTGCACTACCATTTTGAAACTTCACAGCAGCACCCCTTGCCTTCGTTCTCGTATTGGCAAGAATGCTAACATTACCTTCGGACACGTACCACTCCAGTCGACTGTCATTGAGCAACATTTTATGCTTCTATTTGTATTCTTGATGGTGCCGACAACTATAAGTTTTGTTATTCATGTATGTTTAATCTTTTTTGTGGGTTCCGTGGTGGTAGCCACTAGCCTGTCTGTTTACTTTTGTGAAGTTCGTAACTACCTAAATATCTCACACTACTGAAGTATCAGAAATATGGTAGAATGTAGATCTTACAGCTTGAGTCTGTATAAATATATCGGAAGAAAGGGGGGGGGGGGAGCTTTTGGCCCTTAGCCCATCCCATGGATACGTAATTGCAAAGAAGAGGCATGTTCGATTGAATGGAAACATAACAATAACAAAGCAGTTCAGCAGATGCCACGCCCATTTTTGCTGTGTGCAGACTGTAAAACAAAGCATAATTAAAGTGATAAATTGTTTGAATTCAACGAAATGACGTTGTGGCAAGAAAGAAGAAGAAACTCAATCCTTTCAATTTCAGTCATTAAATGTTTTTTTGTTGTTGTTGTTCTTGCCAAAATGACCAAAATATCGATTTTTATCTCCGGAGTGTCGCCTTAATAAGAAACTGATCGAGGGTGATAGTGACGATTTTCCTTGTCTTGTCTTTAGACGAAGTAAAGACTGGACTGCCTTTTACATAATTTACATGATCCGTTCTTGGGCGTTAAGCCGCAGATTTCCTTTTTACCTGTTGTGTAAAACTGAAAATAAATAAAATAAATGTCTTCGGGGTGTCGCGTATCAGTTTAACAATTGACGGTTAAGAGGGAGGGTATAGGGTTGAATGGGTGAGGGGACTAGATACTTCAGCCGACAACTTCGCTGCTATTAGCTTTTAACTGCCTGCAGAAATGCGTTAGTGTTGTCAGCGCATACGTTGCAGAGTACAGCATCTGGAAAGGTGCGTCCACACTTGTATCATGATCAGCCTTGTGAAAAGAGAGTACTGTATCAAGATCGTGTATCAAATATGATACAATGATCGGATTGGGGATGTTCTCACCGAGAGTCTTTTGCCGTCGCACAAAGGGAAGATAATTTCGTGTGGCTATTTCTAGCCGAGTGCACCCTCGTAATGCAGACCCTTCGATGAGGGTGGACGGCATCTGCCATGTATAGGTAACTGCGTGTTATTGTGGTGGAGGATAGTATTGTGTGGTGTGTGAGTTGCAGGGATGTTGGGGACAGCACAAACACCCGGCCTCCGAGCCGTTGGAATTAACCAATGAATGCTGGTACCATGGTTCTACTTTCCTAGCGATAGGCTAAGTACCATTATGAGCGGCCGATGACTTGGATTTTGGACTCCTTTAGACTACAACCATCATCGATTCAGTATTATGCTATAGCAGTAGTCCCTTGGTCAGCTATACTATTGTTTTACGTCAGTATAATTGAATGTGAGGCATTGCGGTTCGGATCCACTGATTGTTTTAAATTCATATCCATCCATTCATTCTTCGTCCTCACTGTTTGAATTCTGGTCAGTGGAAGATTTTGGACTTCTAATTTGTCATTACATTTCGTCTCATTTCGTACCATTAGCGACCGATGACCTACATACTAGGCCCCTTAAAACAACAAGCACCATAAACGGAGACCTGTTGCAATATACTAGTGCCAGGATCCTCACTTTCATCTATCCTTGATCAACTCTTCTTAATTTTTCGACGCCGACGGTATTAGAGCATTCGGGGCCTAGGGAGTCTTTCATTTTCACGCCCTTCGTGGCTCTTATGTTTCTTTGGCCGATGCCTTTGTTTTTCGAAGCGTCGGATCCCTTCCATTTTTTCCCGCCTGTCAGTGTTGTTATAGGATGGTTGACGCAATGACACTACTCACGGCAATTCACACGTACAGAAATCTATTTCTAGTGAAACTTATAGTCTAAAACCTACCTGGCATTACATTTGATGTTCAAAATGTTGTCCCTCAACTGTCAAACACGCCTGACACCTCGTAAATAGGTTTGCAGACACACGGCGAATATCAGCCCGTGTGATGTTCGAAATAACTTGTGTAATATTCTCTTGTAGTTCTCTTGTGTAAGGGTTGTTCACATACACTTTCCCCGTCAGCATCCCCCACAGGTAATAATCACAGGGATTTAAATCAGGAGATTTAGGGGATAATTAACCATACTATCTTCGAAAACTTCCCGTATTACCTCCATAGACCGATTTGCAGTGTGTGCCGTCGCATCATCTTGCATAAAGTAACCATTACTCCTTTCTTCTTCCGTCAGCTCTTGATGGTCTGAGAATGAGGTCTATATATCGATCAGCACTTATTGTCTCGCGGAAAAATTCTGCGAGCACTTCTTGTACACCAAACTCCTATTTTTACATCATGAAGTGGACGAACATAGCCACTTAAATGTAGCCATGCTTCATCACTATAAAATAAAAGTTTTGGGTCAACATACCCTTCGTGAACTGACTGAAGCAACCAGTTACAGTACCGAACCCTAGCGAAACTGTCAGGTCCTCTTAAATATTGAGCAGGGGTGGGTTTGTACGGTTTTAACATTTTTGTTGCTTTCAGGGCAAAAGATAATGACACATTAGCTTGTACGGCGAGACGCGACAGGGAATTTTTTTTTTAGGTCTTTCCAAGAGAGCTCCTTATTTTTCGTCAAGCTTTTCCTCTTAAGTCCGGCTCCATGGCTAACTGGTTATCGTGCTGGTCTTTGGTCACAGGGGTCCCGGGTTCGATTCCCGGCGGGGTCGGGAATTTTAACCATGATTGGTTAATTTCGCTGGCACGGGGGCTGGGTGTATGTGTTGTCTTCATCATCATTTCATCCTCATCACGACGCGCAGGTCGCCAAGGGGAGTCAAATCAAAAGACCTGCACCTGGCGAGCCGAGCATGTCCTCGGACACTCCCGGCACTAAAAACTACACGCCATTTCATTTTCCTCTGTAAAAAAAAAAAACGGTTCGTCTCCAGCGTGATATCTTGTTAAGAATGGACCCGGTGGTGCGGAAGTTCTTCACTAATTTACGTGCCGTCCTCCTATGGGGAGGGAAGATGCCAGGTAATTTGCGAATGAATCGAAAGCGGCATCCTGTATAAGAAGAATGCTTCGCATAGCACAACACAGTGAATATACGCTGTTCTGCTGTATAGGCCTACATCACTCGTTAAAAACACGATTAGTATTCCTACAGAAACTACGCTATTTTAAAGCGTTACAGTACCGAATCCTAGCGAAACTGTCAGGTCTTCTTAAATATTTGGCAAGGGTGGGTTTGTGCGGTTTGTTCTTTAACAGTTTTGTTGCTTTCTGGGCAGAAGATAATGACACATTAGCTTGTACGGCGAGATGCGACGTTACTAATACCACAGATGAACTGAACTACTGCTGTGAAGCAATGGTTATCTCTACCGTATTGCATTACATCATCTTAGCCGGTCATGAAGCATTATATCTCTCGGTAAATGAGTCACCCGGCCGCGCTATCGCCTGCCGTGCGTGTTCCCCTGACACGCGAAACAAGCCATAAAAAAGACCCTGTACTTGATTGTGTGTGCAGTATGTAGGTTATGTGTGCCTTATGAATAGAATGTTCATGTATGTATGTATGTATGTTCAGTCCTCAGCCCGAAGGTGGGTTGGATCCCCAACAGCTCCACCATTAGCTGTCACAGATGGCCTAGGCACCACTGATGAGGCATACCAGGGAAATGAGGAGTGAGGTAGTTTCCCGTTCATAATGCTATAAATCATCGTCGGTGAATGTAATGTCCTACTACTCGTCCTCATTGTGGTGGTATATAATTTTTTGTCACTAGATTGCATGCCAAAGACCTGGATTCAATTCAAAACCTCTCTGGATTGTTCATGTGGAGTGAGGGCATATGACGCTGCTGCTCCTAATCCGTCTGTCGGATGGAGAAGTTTAGCCGTCAGCAGACCTCTGGGTGTTACTCGACAGGAGTAGGTTATGTGCCGACAGAGGGTTTCACAGTCTCCGATTCCCGCTAGTTATGGTACGTTTTTTCTGTACTCTTCACATTGTTGACAATCTGTAGCCAAAAAGTCTTCGTATTATGTCGGTGAGTGGCTCAGACGATAGAGCGCTGGCTTTATAACTCCAGGTTGGCAGGTTCGAACCTTGTTCAATCCGGTGGTATTTGAAGGTGCTCATAAACGCCACCTCAGTGTCTCCGAAAGCCGTAACAGCATCATCGTCATCTTCGTATTATGATGTACCGCCTGCTGATGTCAAATATTACAAATGTAAATATTGCCACGTAAATTGTTCTCAATGTGTGCCTATCGTTCTATTTTCGGTTATGCATTTCATGCGAGTCGCATCATGTCAACACATTTTACGGCACCTCGACGGGAAGTTATAAAAACATCACATTTTTTGGTTTTTCACTCTTTGAAGAGAGTAAATGTCCCTGAAACCAAAATATATCTATGTTCCTGCAACAAAAGTGCATTTTAAAAGGCCATTTAAATATGGCAGCACCACTCCCACTACCCCTCAGCTGTCGGTTAGGATTGCATTTCCGAAATTTACGTTTTTGAATCTTCCGGTACACTTTTCTTTGAAAACAAAGTCTTGATACCTCTTTAATAGGGATGCATCACGCAAAACTGGCCCGCTAGGCAGTGTGATGGTAACAGACGGTATGCGTTTTCCGCTTCTCGGTCGTTTTACGCGAGAGTTATACGGAGTATTTCTAAATTTATGATCATCGAATCGAAACTGTTACTTTAAATGCATGAAATGGAATTGCCATATTCTGATTTTCAAAAAGATAGGAAATAATATAGGTGCAATGACGATTGCTGATTTGAAGACGGAATTGAAGGGAAGGGGCGGAAAAATATCCGCAAAAAAGCAATAGTTGATTGAAAGATAAGGACTAAACTTAGCAACTTTTTCTTATAATGTTTTTATTAAGATTAAATTCTATAAGTGCAAATAGCCTTTTAAAAATTGACTGACATATACCGGATGCGTCAGCTACGCCTGACTTTTTTCTATTGTTAGGTATCCTAATGAACGTCTCGGTGGCATAATGGTTAATTCTCCTTTGCCGTACACCAAGTAACAGTCGCTTTTTCACTTACTGCACCATCATCACCTTTTCAAAAACATGTACCGTATGCGACAGGTACTTGCACAGTGCATCAAACTGCCATACCGGTTATGTAAAAAATGTACTTGCCAATTATAAGCTTTCAGTAGGGTATGAAATAAACGCTAAATTCGATGTTATACTGATAGAAAAAGTATGTGCATTTGTGAAGCGGAAGTAGTTGTCTATCTAGTAGGCTTTCCGGTAAACTACTCGTTGGAGCCGCCTTGGTGTCGTTGGTTAAGTAGGATGCTGCTAATACAACTGCGTTTGGTAGGTGGGTTCGAATCCTACTTGAGTCTGATAATTTTTATTCGCATTTTATACTTCGAGAATCATCCTCAAAGCCAATGTATCCGAAAGCTTTCACGTCGTGGTTTTAGTTAATTTATGTAATTAATTTACGTTTACCCTTCACAGTTGGTTTTTCCTCGGACTCGGCGACAGATCCCTTCTCTACCGCCTGAAGGGCAGTGTCTTAGAACGTGAGATTTTTGGTCGGGGATACAATTGTGAAGCAGGGCGAGTACCTCACCCAGGCGGCTTAATCTGCTATGCTGAATAGGGGCCTTGTTGGAAGATGGGAAGTCGGAAGGGATAAACAAGGAAGTGGGAAGGAAGCGGTCGTGGCCTTGAGTTAGGTACCATCCCGACATTTGCGTGGAGAAGAAGGGGAAAACCACCTCGAGGATGTCTGAGGATGAAATCGAGACTCTCTCTCGCTCTCTACTCAGTTGACCTTCCGAGGCTGAGTGGACCGCGTCCCAGCCCCCTGGGGGTGGCAGCTAAATCACACTACACCCAGAGGCGGATATTTATTTATTTAGGTACTTTTTACAATTTCCTTTACGTCGCACCAACACAGATAGGTCTTATGGCGACGATGGGACGGGAAAGGCGTAGGAGTGGAAGGGAACGGCCGTGACCATCAGGGCTGCTTATATGGCTGTTTTATAAACAGGGCTGGCCGAGTGCAGAATGGTTGGAGGTTTACATCCGCTTGACAGAGCAACAGCCTGTTAGTGCAGTAAGTGTTCGAGTAGATGACCACCTGCAGTAATGCACTTTTTAGCATGCCGTTGAACTGACATTCGGGCTCGTAGCATTGTAGATGTTACGGATTCACGGGCTTCCGGAATAAAGTTTTGAAGGCTTTCAGGATTTTCCGGGTGCTGAGCGAACACTACATCCTTCAAATAGCCCCATAGGAAGAAGTCCACTGGCGTCAAATCGTGCGATGTAGCAGACCAGGTGACATTGACCGCGGTGTGAGACGTTTAGGTAGTTGCGAACATCTGCTGACATGTGAGGGCGAGCTCCGTCGTGTTGATACCACATGGTTACCCGCTCACCCACAAGTACATCCTCTAGCAGCAATGGTAGTTAGCCTTGAAGGAACTGTAGGTACCGGGCTCCTGTCAAATGATCCTCAAAGAAATGTGGTCCAATTAGGTGATCGCCCAGTGTACTACACCAGACATTTACTCCCCATCGTGGCTGAAATTCTGCCTGCTTTACTCCAGTAGTGTATATTATGACGATTCACAGAGCTATTATGAAATCGTGACTGGTCCGATATGAGTTTCGAAATCTCGTCCGTGGAGCGCTTGATGTAGCCGCAGGTGATACGGACGAAACAAACTGGAATGCAAGGTCAGTACAACAGACGACTGGCTGATGTTGGCATGTTGTGCTACTGCCCGGGTACTCGTGTGAAGATTCCTCCGGAAAGTGACCAAAGATTGACCTGACCATGACTGGCAACAAATGAAATACGAAATTGCCGTGACTATCGAAGAAGGAGAAGAAGATAATATTGTGATCTCGCGAAGTAAACATGGAACCGCATGGAAGGTACGTCATTTTTGGTCATTTACGTCTTCGAACTGCGATCTTGTGAGCTAAGAAGTAGCCAGGCATTAGGAGCTCGTCGTAAAATCAATTCTTTTTCATCGGACGGAAAGTCGGAATAATCTGACATCCCTGCTAAAGAAAACAAAGAAAAGAATATATATTTCAAAATTGCTTTGTTTTGTAAACTTGAAACATAATTTAAAATAAGCAGTTGTGATAGTACATATATCACACCCCGAATTATATATAGAAGTTAGAGATATTATTGTCAGTATTCGATTTATTATTATTATTATTATTATTATTATTATTATCAGTATTTCATTTGTATATTTTGCCATTTATATTGGTAAGCTGGAAGATATCCATATATGTAGGTATGAGTAATTTGTTTTGCACGAGTGGGAAAACATTGCTTTAATAACTCTGGTAGTTTGGTTGAGTCATGTGGCTACCCCAGTGTTTGTTGTGATGTACTTGTGTCGGGATATTCCATGAGTCATGTAAATATCCCAGTGTCTGATGAGATGGGTTTGTTGATGTTGTACTAGGGACGTTCGGTGAGTCATTTAATAAACCTAAGTGTTTGTTATTGTCTTGGAACCTAATATGAGTTCAGGGCATGGTATTGACCAGTAGAGATCACTCATGATTGGCGGGCAAGCACCAATCCAGACGTATCATCTGAGAGGAGGGGGGTGTTGATGTCTATAAAGGTTGATCATACAGCGGCAACCGGAGACATTGTAATGTAACTACTACAACTACAAGCAGTAACACTGTATGAAGGAACGACAACTGACACTGTACGGGAAAGAAGTGGTGCTGATACACGATACTGGAGTGACACGGCTGTATGGACTGGACTTCAAACGTTCGTGGAGCGTAGTCTTGTTATGTTCGTGGAAAGTGGCTGATTGTGGAGAGTGCTTGCGCATTAAGTATTGTAGTACTTGTGGAGGTCTGCAATTATATGTTGGTGAAAGCTATCTCAGACTTTCCATAATTTATGTTGAGGATCGACAGACGTGTGACTTTACAACAAGTGTTAAAATATGTGAACACAGTAATACAAGGTACAGTATCTGTGTGATGTGATAACTGCCAATTATGAGAATCGGTAAATCGAATTGATATAGAGACAGTGAAGGGTATTTATCTTCATACATGTACATTGTTCATCGGACCATCTACAAATGGTAGCTTAGTTCTCGCTTTCGTTTTCCCACGATTTTCATTATTTTTGTTGTTGTAAATATGGAGTCTTCCAGCAATATTTTATGTGTGTATTATATGTATAATGTTGTATGTTGATGAGGTGCTCATGCACGGAATTAGTTAAGAATATAGTTAGCTATTTTAGAATCAGTGTTATTGATGAACCTAGGTGCAGTTCCTACCTAATTAGTCGTTTTCAGGAGGTTAGGTAAGGCCTGCAGCAGATGTACCAGTACGCAGCGTTATGTACACGCCCTGGGATATACAGTTTATCATGCTCTTATCTAAATTCGAGGATCCATTCTGGTGAACTCTGGCGCCCATACTACGGACATTTCGGTTAATTATGCTTATTAATTTTATTAAGTTTTTGAGTAATTTTATTTATGTATTTTTATTCATGATTTTATTTATCATCAAAAAGTTACACAGTATCATAAAACTAAGTAACAGCAACGTGTTCGTATTACAGTGGGCTATTGTTTATATGATATTCGACATAACCTCACTTCTGAAAAATTCGAGCGATCTTAGCAATATTATTTAACTACTAGCATTCAAGATATTTATAACTCACCTCGATATTATTAAGGTACGCTATTCTTACGCAGATACGATACAAGAAATCACTTCTCAAATCTTCAGGTCTAGTTCAATGTTTAATATGAACGATAATGATCTAGGTTCAAGGCGATTAACCGACGAGTATTCGTCAGTCATATCTGAACTGATCGAGAAGAGATGATCTTAGATTAGCGTTTATACAACGGAAAATCGAAGTTCAACTTGACTGGCAGCCATTTTTCCTCGTTAAACTCAGATCAAATGTTTTATACAACCGGGCCTAAGAGGATCTGTTCGGGAAAGTGACGTAGTTATACGCAAACGTCGCTCCACCCTCGTAAACGTATTTGCGATTGGTTGTTTTGTATGTGGAAATCTTCCTCGTGGTATAGGCCCTGTGCTTCCTGTCCGCTCTGTCTTGCATCTCCATAAATGAGGAGCATGCCAATATACTCATCTGTTGAATCATCATCATAGGGATTTATTCGTCAACTAATATATAGTAAATAAATACAATGTCATTCGGACATATTAATTGTATCGTCTCAGATGGCTGAACAGTTCGATTCTGGATGCACAGATTGTATTGCAGTGTCTGTTGAATACATAGCCAGGAAATGACCAACACTGCTAGGCTACACAAAGTGTCAGGCCAGTAAACATTAAACATGCATGCTATTGGTCGAAAGAGGCACGAGTGGCATTATATTGGATCCTCGAAGATTAAGATGAGGATAAAAATATTTAGGGCTCGTGGGAGTCGAACCCGCTTACCAAGGGCACATGCGTGAGCTCGTCTGTACTTCGTCCATTACACCACGGCGACTGTTTCCTCGAGCTTATCAAGAAAGCTTACTTGGTGTAAAATCACTCTCGCTTCACAAACTGTCACACGTTTACTGTCAGTATACCATCGCTTTTAGCGTTAAGTTCATATCCAATCGAAAGCTTATAACTGGCATGTACTTTTCTTCATAACCGTATGACAGTTTGGCGCATTGTGTAAATACCTATCGTATACATGTTTTTTTGTAGAAGTCTTGCTGTGAACACGCAGTAAGTGCTTTAAAGGTGATTGTAGCGTGGTAAATGGAAAAGGAGAATCGACCATCAGACCGCTGACGTTCGTTGGGATGTCTAACAATAGAAACAGTCAGGCGAAGCAGAATAGAGGCGTTCATCAAGCACCGATATTGGTACGACTGCCGTACCAGTGGCTACATCCAGTATGACTGAATTGCATTTCCCTTCAGCGCACTAGTTTCAAGGCCTTGTTTCAAGTCATAAGACAGATATAAGTATTTTAAAATTGAAATTGATAAATTATTTCTTATTCGTAAAGTCTGAAATTGATCGTCTTCCAGTATCAAATTATAGGCCACTCTGCAATTCAGGGTACACCCCCGCACGTGGTGTTATCTCTGCTTCCCTACTTCTGAATCTTCTTGCTCTAGGAGTTTTTTCCAAGGTAATGGTGTTACTCCATGAAATGATGGAAGGTACTGCGTTCTCTTCCAGTCTTCTTCTTTTATATTAACTACTCAGAATATATCTAACTCATTATAAAATTATTTCCTTATTACAACTAGTTAGCTTATTTACCTGTTTCAGTAATGACAAAATCTTCAGCTGCAAAATGCTTCGAGCAGACCTTGATATTACGAGATATTTTTATTTCTGTGATCCTGCCGACGAAGCGCATGCAGCCACTTTTTATGGAAGGGTTACTGCTTAGGAAATTGGTGATATGGATAGGATTGACCTTGATTTTGGCACATTGGAATACTGCAGTAGTCAGGCTTCACAGTTGGTTGTGGTTACATTATAATAATACAACTTTAATTTCATCAATTTACTCGGCAGCTTCCTTTAAAAACTTACGGGAACAAATGACGATCGACAAGCGCATACCGTCTACTGCTTGTGAGACATCTGTGGGTAGTGTTTCAGTACATCCCCATTGTCCGAAACCTATACGAGGGGAATAATTATTTACTTTTTAAACGCTCATTTCAATAGGGTGAAGTACCTTTTGAACACATTTGTACGTCTTTTTGTAGGTACTGGTGTTATTAACCTGCTCGAAAAATAATTATGGTTCATTGATATCGTATTATTAAAATTGTACCTGAAGTTGTGACAGTAATTTGAATGGATGATTTGTTCCTTCTTTGCGAACTAAGGGAGATAGATATTTAATATTAAGCTGTATTTTGGGTAGCACAATTTGATAGTCTTGAAACGAAGTGTTTGACATGAATATGTTATGGTTGGGGGTCATCCGAATATTTGTGACAGAAGTGGCGTCACATTAGTTTCTTATATATATCCGAAGCTTTAAAAATGTCGGAGTATTGCTAGCCACTATATGAGCGACACCATGCCTTGCCTATGTTTAATACCCACTATGTGAGGAACACCATGGGATAGTGCGGGTCCCTGTGGTTAGTACATCCATGTGATGAAAGCCATAGGTCTGCGTTGCCTGCAATTAGCGCCGCAGTGTGCGAAGCACCATAGGTCTGTGTTAAGGGGCCCATTCACAGTCAAGCCGGTTGGCGAGCCGGTTCATGACCTTGGTCGTACTGACCGCCTCGAAGGTGTATGGGGTGTTATAGAGGGTTGGGCTCGAGGGTGGGTCCGTGTTGGCGGTTCGACAGCTAAGCCGGCGAACCCGACCGGTTCGCCAACCCATCAGTGTGTGTATGGCCACTACCTAACCGGCTCGCTGTGGTTTCGTCTGTAGTTTAATTTTGTTTCTGTGTGAGTTAATTAGGCCTACCTCGAATAACAATGACTTTTGAGGAGATTAAGCAGTTCTGGGAAGAATTTATTGAAATATACCGGGCGATTCCTGGAGCTTTCCCATCCTTGCGTCACGCAATACCTTCCATGTGGTAGTGCAACATTCAGACACTAATAATAATAACAATAATATGAAGAAGAAGAATCCATGGTCTCCCGATACTCTCCTTCAAATATTATTAGCCTATAGACCATTCTGCTATGACATATATGCCTCTCGCGCCTCTGCACTTAAGTTGTTAATACTGCAAGTATGCATCATACATTACTACAATAATGAAATTTTCTGTGTTTCATAATTAGTAGTGAAATGACATTTCTCAAACTAATCACTTTCAAAAGAAAATTACGTTTGTTATATAAAAACGATCTTAAAATACATCGCAATCAAAATTGTGTAGGCCTATTTACGTGCAAATATTCCGGCTGCAACGTATCGAAGATTGCCCAACACGTCTCAGGAATGATTTTTCCAAGTAGCTGAGGAGTTATTACACTGCTAAATTTCAGGTCTTCATAACTTCTCCCTGTCGCTAGAAATCGCAATGTTACAATCAACCTCTCTTCAGCACTGATGGTATCTCTCATGTGTGTCTCCTGTTTCTTTGTGTTTGGCCGAATCAACTCCAACAGTTCGCAAAAACCGTCGCTGTCCATACGCAGAAAGATCTTTTAACCTGCAGGTTCTTGTACGCACCGAGATCTTAATAGGCTGGCGCGTGAAAATCGTGGTTTATCTCTCAACCACTCCTTCATCCACACACATTTCTTCTTCTTTTCTTCATCAATGCACAATAATGCTGCAACAGCTACAGCCACTTTGCAATGTTTTCGTTGGGCCATAACAAAAACTAGGAAATTTGCAAAACAGACTGGCGGACTGGTCCGCCAACGGGTTCGCCAGTGTATGGTCACGGCCGAGCTAGTCGGGTTCGGGGTGGGGATTTTATACATGGACCGACTCGACTGTGAATGGGCCCCTTATTACATGTGCGAATTTCATTACCTGTGAATAGTACCATAATGTATGGAATACCGCGAGTCTGCGCTACTTTTGATTAGTACCGCAACATGACAAATGGCATGGTTCTATTTTCCTAGCGATAAGCACCATTATGAGGGGCCGATGACCTAGATTTTGGACCCGTTTATACTACAAGCATCATCTATTCAGCATTGTGCTTTAGAAGCTGTCCCTTGGTCAGTAATACTATTTATTAACGCTAGTTTCTGGGAATGTGAGGCATTGCGGGTTGGATCCACTGATTGTTTTAACTTCATATCCATGCATTCATTCTTCGTCCTCACGTTTTCGAATTCTGGTCGGTGGAGGATTATGGATTTTTAAATTGTCATAATATTTTTGTCTCATTTCGTACCATTAGGGGCCGATGACCTAGATGTTAGGCCCCTTTAAACAACAACAGTCATCATCATCATCATCATCTTAGTTAAAGCTACGATCGCTTCCTTCCCACTCGTAACCCGTCCTACCCCATCGTCGCCTTAAGACCTCTCTGTGTAGGAGCGACATTAAACATTTTAAAAAAGACTTTGAAGACAGTTATCTTCATCTACAGACCTAGTCTAAAGCATAACCGTGCATGAAAAGCATTTCCACTCTTTTTACCTTTGGGGATTATATTTTGTGCAAAAACCAGAATCGAAATTGATCATAACCTGTAGAGTGCGGTGAAGGTAATGTAACGTACGGAATGTAGGAGGGAAGCGGGCTTTCACACTGCCTGCCTTGGTTCGATTCTCGCTGTATGGACTCTCCTAACCTGCTGTGGAGGTCATTGTACCCAGGAAGCAAGTGCTTCTTGAGGGAGTCTGTTGGCCAGGTTACTCTCGTTTTATAGTAACTACCGTAATTGTCGATTGAGGAAAACACGACCTCTCGTGTTCTTATTTTATAAAATCTACCAGAGTAACCTTGGCTGCTTACTAATATGGCCGCTGTTCGAATTCCCCGTAAAGCTATGTAGGTCCCGTGGCTATAATCACGTTATCAGTATTAACGTAAAACATCTGTCTTCCTTTATTTGCTGTTGATTCCTGGCGGGCACGCGTTCGCACCACAATTGGAACTATTATTCCATGAAAATGAGTAAGGGTATTGTAACAACACTTCGTCATTCATAAATCCTTTCCTTTCATGTAACCTCCGGTGAGGCCTGGTGCAAATCTTTCCATTTGACGCTCGGAGGCGACCTGCATGTCTGTGAGGATAAAGCTCTACGTAGTATGACATATAGGGCCTAATGTTGAAGACGGCACGAACACTCAGTCCCCGAACTAGAGGAATTAACCGTTGAATAGTCAAATCTCTGACGTGGCTGCGAGTGGTCAGCATTCTAACCAGCTAGTCACTGAGCTGGACGTTTATAAAACCCTACCAGTGAATTTTGAAATCTTCAGTATACTTTCTTCAGCTCTTGTGCATGCACTCTTCTCAAGATTTGCGGATTTAGAAGTTTTTGAAATAATCTATATGAAAACACTTTGTTCAACTGCTGACTCAAGATACTCATATAAAATTGCATCATATGAGTGCTCAGGTTGTTCTTTCAGAGCATAGATTGGTATTATGGATAGTACGTGCCCGTCAATCGATCAAGGTGACTGGCAAATATCTCCTCTATAAAATGGCAAAGGAACCCATGTGGACAAGTAATTGAAGGCCCTCTTCCTTCTGACAGAATCAAACTAGCAAAACCTTTTCGAGTCACAAGGATTGATTTCGCCGGTCTACTATACATCAAGGTGAGGAGTGAACTCAGAAAAAGCTGATATTGCGCTTTTTACATACGCCATTTTACGTACTGTCCATCTTGAATTATGCACATCCATGGCCGGAGATACTTTGCTTTCACCACTCCAGTAATTCGCAGGTTTACCTCATACGGTATATTTGCTTCGTAACGTCGACTCCTGCGCCGATAATTAATGCAAACTTATAATCACACAGTTACAAATTTGTGGCGTGTTCTGCACTCTGATTAAGAGTACTGACGTCATAGTACTTGCTCCGTCCCCACCACTACATACGAAAGTCTTTGATTCATTCATTTTTTTCGGAAATGAATGTTTGCTCTGTCTCCATTTACCATTCCGCATTATTATTGTTACCATCGCGTAACCGTCTTTCGTGGCCAGTGTCGCCAACACTGTACGAGTGAAAACCGCTAATTGACAGTGCCAATTCCGCCAGATTCTTCAGAATTTAATTTCATATTAAATAAAATGTGCAGTCTTGCATATTTGTTTCCCGAGTTGGAACGAAGCTTAATAGGGCATAGAATTTGGAATGGTTGCAATAGCACCATTTAGTTAAAAATAGTGTATGATTTATTAAATATAAGATAATGTAGTGCTTAACTGCTTACCGCTTACTGTAAAGCCATACGCTCTTAATCAACGCAATATAAATACGGTACCACTATCATCAGTCATTAGGATACTATTATATCGT
The DNA here is from genome assembly GCF_040414725.1 of Anabrus simplex. Taxonomy (NCBI): domain Eukaryota; kingdom Metazoa; phylum Arthropoda; class Insecta; order Orthoptera; family Tettigoniidae; genus Anabrus; species Anabrus simplex. The sequence continues at coordinate 1,061,310,119 of NC_090265.1, forward strand.
AAAATGTTTCGCGGAAATTTAAGATCCCAACATCTGTTGATTCATCAATGATGATACTGTAAGAGCTGTCACATATTTTTAAAAATCATTTACGAAATGAGGACCAAGTGTGTTTTAATTATTGCAGTATACTCTGTTCTATACATCTGAAAATTTCTGGCAACAACCGAATCTGTAAACATCGCCTTGCAAACTTCGGCAAAGTGATTAGTGGTTAATAAACTACAGTGTTCCTGAATAAATACACCTGATATTTAAACATACGCACATAGTAAGCACAATGAGTCATTAATGCAGAGGTAATATAAATGGATAAAGTAAATCGTTTAAACATAAAAACATAGAATGCATGCACAACACACTGATGAAAGTGACTAAAATACTAAATACTTTAAAAACTGACCTCTGTGGTGCTGCAGTAGAATGACTCCGTCTCACACAGACACCAGTGATGAACTGAACAAATATACACACTCGCAAAGGAAAACAGATCTCGTCCAGTAAAGAAAACGATACTTCCCAATTACATGAAGGTGATTTACAAGCTCGACCTGGCGGAACTGAGAGACAACTTTAGTGGTATTTCCACCAGGGACTAGGTAAATGTTCATTTTCCCGCTAAATTGATTCAGTAATACTTTTGCCATAAATAAGTGGTATTACGTTAACTTTTTACAAAGCCACTAGAAAATCTTCTGACACATCAAAATTCCGCCAAAATTTCCGCTAGCCGCTAAATGCATTTTTTCGCCGCTAGAAGGATTTAAATCCGCCAGATTTAGCGGCAAAATCCGCTAAGTTGGCAACACTGGTCATGGCGATTCGGTTAGTGTTCCTTGGGTTCCCAGACTAACGGGTTCGCTCCCTTCTGACATGATAGGGATTTTAAATACGACAACCTGTATCCGATCCGTTAAAGAACCCTTGCCGGACACAATTTCGACACCCCTGTACTGTTAAAAATATATTGCCGGGCTGAGTGGCTCAGACGGTTAAGGCGCTGGCCTTCTGACCCCAACTTGGCAGGTTCGATCCTGGCTCAGTCCGGTGGTATTTGAAGGTGCTCAAATACGACCCCTTTAGACAACATGCATCCTCGATTCAGCAGGATTGTGGTTTAGAAGCAGCCCCGTGGTCATTAATACTATTGTTTATGATAGTTTCTGCGTCGGATCGACTGATTGTTTTAAATTCGTATCCATCCATTCATTCTTCCTCACAACTTTTATTCTGTTCATTGGATGATTTGAACTTTTAAATTGTCATTACATTTCGTACCATTAGGGACCGATGACCTAGATGATAGGCCCCTTTAAACAACAAGCATCATAATCATCAGTATCATCATCAAAGAGACCGAGTTAGTGGCTGTACGGTTTGGGTCATGTAGCTATCAGCTTGTATTCGGGAGATAGTGAGTTCGAATCCCACTGTCGACAGCCCTGAAGATGGTTTTCCATGATTTCTCATTGTCATACCAGGTAAATGCCGGTGCTGTACCTTACGGCCACTGTCGCTTCGTTCCCATTCCTATCCTATGCCTTCGTCATCATAAGACGTATGTGTCATTGCGGCGTAAAGCAGATAGTAACAAGTAAAAGAGTGTCGCTGACGTGTGTACTCCAGGCGGGGGGAGGGGGTGTCTGTATATCTTCTAGCATCGCTCCCTTTTTATCAACTTGGAGGGCACTTAAAACTGTAGGCTCATTACGGTATACAAATTGAAGTACGCTTCACACGTCTCTTCACGTTTCCTCAGAGCTGAGCGCCAGAGACAAACGCAGCTTTATATATATATATATATATATACACACACAAACAGCCTTTTACAATTTCTGATTACTACGTCACCGCTTAGATATTAATTGATGGAGATACTGGGTTTTTAAGTTGTATCTCTAGGGTCTCCGCAGCTTAACCGATATTTCAGAATATATTACCCGGCATTGCCATCATATCAACTATAGCCTATATAGAAGTATTTCCATACTGGCCGTCCCGCGAGCAAAGAGTGACCGTGACGATAATCATATGCTCGTGCTCCCTGTGAATGAATCACAGATAAAAGTCACAGATATTTTTGTGTCACTGATACGCTTGTCACCGATATCGGCTAAAGGAAGACAAAGGGCCACGAAGGGCGTGAAAATGAAGGACTCCCTAGCCCTCGCATACCTAATAACGTCGGGGTCGGAAAATAACAAGAGTTGACCAAGAGAGGTCGAATATGATAGATGAAAGTGAGGAGCCTGGCACAAGTAACTGGAAGTAATACCAGGCCTCAGCTAAGGGCCCCGTGGTCACCAACCCACGCTCCAAAGTTCAGAGCCCCTGGGCCCCCTTTTAGTCGCCTCTTACTACAGGCAGGGGATACCGTGGGTGTTATTCTACCGCTCCCACCCACAGGGGGAAGAAATTATTGTGGGAGCCACACATGCGGCAGTTGAAAGGGCAATGCACCAAGAAGCTGAATATCAAGTTTCTTAGCAGCACTAATTGGTGGGCTGACCGCACGGTGTTCTTACGATTTTATAGGGCACATATTTTATCCAGGGTACACTACGGAAGTGCAGCATGTGGGTCAAGAAGACCAAGCGTCCTTGCGAAACTGAACACCATCGCCACAGCGGGGTTAGGTTGACGACGAGATCTTTTCGAACAAGCCCCATTGCCAGCTTGCTCACTGAATCTGGTCTACTGCCTTTACACCTGAGGCGCCAGTAAATGGTGCCACTTCACCCAAGCTGTCTTTGCGTATTCAACAATGGACATCGTCGGTTGTACGCTGCTTGTCCGCGAGCAACGTGGCCGATTGGATTACGCTTGGACAGCAGTCACAGGTTGTTTCACGTACCTTCGGTTCCTTGCCGTGTCAGACAGGCAAGAGAGGTACCTCCGTGGATAATACGACGACCTGAAATGATCCTGGATCTGCACATTGGCCCGGGGGAAAACGTGGACCCTTCGATTTATCGGAGGCTCTTCTTGTCCGTTGTTGGCCGGTATCCCGGTTCAGTCGTCGTTTACACGGCTGGTTCGAGAACAGACACGTAGGTGGGCTATGCGTTCGTTGTCGACACTGATAGGTTCCTTTTTGCTCTCCCGGAAACCTGTAGTGTGTACACAGCAGAGCTCTATGCTATCTGTGAAGCTCTGCGGTACGCACTGTCCGATGAGCGCCGACACTTTCTTCTGTGTCCTGACTCCTTGAGCTCGCTACAGTCTGTTGATACCTGTTTCCTTCGGCACCCTCTGGTCTGTATTTGTTTACAGTTGATCTGTACCACTGCCCAAATTGCCCTTTGGAAACTCGACGAGAAGATTTTATGCAGTCTGTGACAAGGCTGCTTCGTAATGGATCGACTTTACTATTTGAGGAGAATCAGTTATCATCTTTATCATCATCGTTATACCTTCTATATGAGCGACTTTGTGTCCCTAAAAAGGACTAATGACGAGCCTTAATTAGCGTATACTTCATATACTTCCCCAAACCTTGGGCAAGGAATGGACGGGAAAAGACTCTAATCTGTCTAGGGAATTTTACTGCTGACCCAGTTAATGGCGGTTTTCTAGGTAGTGAAAAAAAAATTACTGCTAAAGACATGTTTTGAACTGGACCATGGTTAAGAATTACGTTTTTTTTTTTTTTTTTCAGTTTCGTTCTGCAGTTTGAAATAAAGGCAGTGCTGTAACCTTGTGGATGTTATTAAAGATTTGTGATCTCACATTACACAAGTAGGAATTATATTATTCTCCTCTTCATTCTTTCTAAAATAAAATAAAAACTAACCATTGGCAAACCATCTTCAGAACATTTTTTTTTTTTTTTTGCTAGGGGCTTTACGTCGCTCCGACACAGATAGGTCTTATGGCGACGATGGGATAGGAAAGGTCTAGGAGTTGGAAGGAAGCGGCCGTGGCCTTAATTAAGGTACAGCCCCAGCATTTGCCTGGTGTGAAAATGGGAAACCACGGAAAACCATCTTCAGGGCTGTCGATAGTGGGATTCGAACCTACTATCTCCCGGATGCAAGCTCACAGCCGCGCGCCTCAACGCGCACGGCCAACTCGCCCGGTGATCTTCAGAACAGGGTGAGACATTTGCCTCCACACAAGACTGCCAGAATACATTTATTTCTATACACGGAAATATGAAACGGTCCAATTTCTCAAATGTGGGATGTTTAGAGACCAGGGCTGGCTTGTCAGGCAGTAATTCATTTGTTTGTGCCTAATAGCAGGGCCGAGTCTCCGATTACAAATGCCGGTACATTGTAAATTTAAGATCTAAACATGAAATAATGAAAGAAGATTTTTAAAAAACGGCGTATACATTTATGCTGTTATGTCCATTTAAAAAGGATTATGACAATTTTATGGCGTACAAAGATAAACAGTATCACGAATTTAAAAAAATCACTACCGGGCAAAGTTGACCACAGATATTTGCATTCGGGAGGTGGTAGATTTGAACCCCACTGTCGGCAGCGCTGAAGATGTTTTTCCGTGTTTTTTCCGTATTCACACCAGTCACTGAAGAGGCATACTAGGGAAATGAGGAGTGAGGTACTCGTTGCTTTTCTCATCGGGCCAGAAGTTGCTAGTACATATCACTCTAAGCCCACTGAAATGCATGCACCAACGGACCCTGTGAGCGATATTTTCACACCATTCATAACAGGGACTGGCTGCACAAGGAATGGTATTACAGGCATCGCTCATTCCTCGGCCAGTTTCATATTTCCAAAGCCAAGGATGAGACTGAGACAGATCAATGAAAGTAACAAATTTATTCTAGCCCATACCAGAAGACATAGTGCACTGTAAACATTACCTCTCGCCAGCAAAGGCATTTAATAGCCTGCAAGGACTAATAATCTCTTCTTACCTTATTCAGCCGATTAAGCATTTCCACGCACACTCCTTACTTCAAAATTACGATTATATTATAGATGATGTTATTCTGTATAGAGTAATACATAAATAAGTTACAAGATTGTGAGCAACTGCAAAATGACCTCGATAATGTTGTCAGATGGACAGCAAGCAATGGTATAATGATAAACTGGGCTAAAAGTCAGGTAGTTTCACAAATAGAAAAAGTCCTCTGTTTTAATTACTGCGTTGATGGGGTGAAGGTTCCTTATGGGGATCACTGTAAGTACCTAGTTGTTAATATAAGGAAAGGTCTTAATTGGATAATCACATAAATGGGATTGTAAATAAAGGGTACAGATCTCCTCACATGGTTATGAGGATGTTTAGGGACTGTAGTAAAGATGTAAAAGAGAGGGCATATGAGTCTCCGGTAAGACCCCAACTAGAACATGGTTCCAGTGTATGGGACCCTCACCAGGATTACTTGATTCAAGAACTGGAAAAATGCAAAGAAAAGCTGCTCGATTTGTTCTGGATGATTTTCGACAAAAGAGTAGCGTTACAAAAATGTTGCAAAGTTTGGGCTGGGAAGACTTGGGAGAAAGAAGACGAGCTGCTCGACTAAGTGGTTATGTTCCGAGCTGTCAGCGGAGAGAAGGCGTGGAATGACATTAGTAGACGAATGAGTTTGTTTGGCGTCTTTAAAAGTAGGAAAGATCACAATATGAAGAGGAAGTTGGAATTCAAGAGGGCAAATTTAGGCAAATATTCGTGAATAGGAAAGGTAGTAAGGATTCGAATAACTTCCAAGGGAGATGTTCAATAAATTTCCAATTTATTTGAAATATTTTAAGAAGAGCCTAGGAAAACAGCAGATAGGGAATTTGCCACCTGGGCGACTGCCCTAAATGCAGACCAGTATTGATTGATGTCCGGCCCCATTAGCGTGCTGGCCTTTGGTCACAGAGGTCCCGGGTTCGATTCCCGGCAGGTTCGGGTATTTTAACCGTAATTGGTTAATTTCGCTGGCACGGGGGCTGGGTGTATGTGTCGTCTTCATCATCATTTCATCCTCATTACGACGCGCAGGTCGCCTACTAGAGTCAGAATCAAAAGACCTGCGTCTGGGGAGCCGAACTTGTCCTCGGACACTCCCGACACTAAAAGCCATACGCCATTTCATTTCCAACACCCGTATCAGCTTTGGTACATTCGTCAACATTGGTTACAGCGGGAGTTTATTTGTTGATTCAGTTTAATAGAGCATTTGTTGATACTTGATTGTCAAAATTTTTGTTACTTATGGCTGGTCTTACTATATTTATAGCGGATTTAGGAGCCAATTTTGAATTTGATTAAACAAAATATTGCCTTATCAAGACAATTTGATGATACTTAACTCCGTTCTTTCCTAGAATGTGATCAGAATTATGTGTTCCTCTTGAGCATGGTATTCATTTATTTTTTAGATTGCAAAGCCACTAACTATTCCTTGTAATGTCAATTTATGTAAATGCACACTTTTAATTTTAGAGACTTTGTGTGTGTGCAAAACTGCTTTTAAACCATATCGATTTCTCTTTCTCTATTCATTGTATTACCTCTGAAAACTCTTGTTAGGGTACCGCTGGTGACGACTAATTGTTAAGTTCTTGGACATATGTACCGATCTTTGTACACTGATTCTTGAGTCCGACCCACAGAATCTAAATATTAATTTATTCCGTAAGCTAATATGTAGTCTCTGTTCTCAATTTACTTATTTTTTCTTTTATTTTATGAAACGAAAATATGTGTTCCCATTGTACTGTATTATGCTTGTATTTTTGTATTGATCAAGTTTTAGATTTTACCTGAAAACGATAATGAAGTATCAGTCGTTGTTCTGCCTTTGACGTCATTGGTGATATTTGAATCAACTGGCTTCCTCCCTGCGGTATTCACTCCACTTGGTTTTGTGCGCCAGCAGCGCCGTGTATTATTAATGGGGTAGTACCGCGTGAATAAGATAAGTGCTGTCAGTCGACACAGTGACTCGCTCTTCTGTACCTTACATAGACCCGTTCAGCGTTTCTTTACTCGTAAGTTTTCACGTCGTGTGCGATCTCTTCAGGCCGCAGGACATTTCAAATAAGTTTGAAGTGACGAGTTCCTCCTCTCTTCCAGAACATCAGCTATCAGTCCATGCCTCATTCCTGTTTATCATTTGCTCTAGCCGCTTGGGAATGGAATCTATGAAAAGCTGAAAGAGTCTGGTTTATTCCTCAGATTCGCCCAAACTTGATGGCAATGCACTAATAAAGCTGGAACCCACAAGTTTATCATTCTTACCAAAACATGTTCTGTTATGTTTGAGAGGCCAGTCAAGCACGTGGGGTTCGAACTCACTACTATATCCCAGATGAAAGCTCACAGCTGCGCGCCTCTAACCGCACGGCCAACTCGCGTGATGGTAATTTTCTTCTGCTATCGGCGAAGTCTATTTCTCAATGCGGATTGGCTAGCATTTCAACTAACGATTCCGGTGTGGCTTTTTTTAGTAAGAGCTCAGTGGTGGTTCTGTGTGTGCTATCGCGAATAGACGAGATACCACAATAAACCTATATGGTGTGTGCGTGCCCCTTTGTGGTAAACTTGCTCAGCCTGGATGATGAAGTGAGAGCTTTTACAGGTGTGTTTTGATTGCATTGTCAGCGCCGTCAGACCTACTCAGCAGTTCGTTTTGGAATGTGTGATTCATGTCAGCTGCTGTGGTATCTTGTTGCATAAGCTTGCGTGTCCTGGATGAAGAGAGCATAGTCCGGCCGAAAGAGCACAGGTGTACTGAACGTATTTCGAGACATAAGAGTACAGTATTAACAAAACTGTTACTGTTGAAATATTCACGTGTAACGGGGTATTGCGTACTACTTTCCTGCAAATATTTTCACGGCAACAAAGACGGCGTTCTGCTGCTTGTTTGTCGCCTATTGTATTAAACAACGAACATGAGCCTTCCTTCTCAGTCATGTAACTCTTTAACAAGAAGATATATCCGAAAAAGAAGATAATCTAATTCCGGCCCCACCTAGCGCTGAGATGTAGGGAAAGTAAGCAAGCTAGCAAGCTTTTTGTTTTACGGGACTGAATCTTAGCCTAGAGCAAGTAGGCCACCGTAATAATAATAATAATATAAATAATAATAGCTGGAAACAATAAAACCGTTAAGAACATTTTGTAATCAATTATCAGTTAATGAAAACTTACAAATTACACGCGACACTTCCGTGGCTCGGGCGGCAGCGCCGGCCTCTGACCGCTGGGTTCCGTGGTTTAAATCCCGGTCACTCCACGTAAGGTTTGTGCTGGACAAAGCGGAGGCGGGACAGGTTTTTCTCCGGATACTCTGGTTTTCCCTGTCATATTTCATTTCAGCAAGGATCTCCAATATAATTTCATTTCATCTGGCAGTCGTTAATCATTGCCCCAGAGGAGTGCGACAGGCTTCGGCAGCCGGCACAATTCCTATCCTCGCCGCTAGATGGAGGCTTCATTCATTCTATTCCTGATCCCTTCGAATGACTGGAAACGGCTGTGGATTTTCATTTCACTTCGGAGTAGGAATACAAGAAGTTGGATAAACGTTTTTTGTGAGTTTTATAAAGGCCATGATTTTGTTGCAATAAACAGGACGGTGTCAATTTCTGTTCTATAAACAAAATTAGCTTTTTTGTTCTTGTTCGTGTTCGTGTTGGGTAAGCCGTACTAAATCGCATGTCAACGAATTCGCTAAAACGAAAGTACACGGAGCTTTTCCTCGAACAACTGCATTATAAGGAGCTCATCTTTTCGAAGGAAGATGGGGGGGGGGGGGGGGAGGGGGCCTGAGAGCCGGGTGGCATAGTCACTGGCTTTTCACTGAGGAGGACGCGTTTGGAATCCGGCTTAATGCGTTTGGGATTTTTCAGATGGGAAGACACGTCCCATCGGTTCAGCTTCCAGGTCCCTTGCGGCTTTTATGTAGCAATAGCAACGACAATCATTTTAGGTGGTACTTCATGAATTGCAATTAAAATTCTTGCCTTTCCATGCCCTAATAATGTACAGTTTAGCACTTCGATGCATATAGAGGGATTGCCACTTTATCTCTGAGGACGACGAGTTTTAGAGCATTCTGAAACGATTTTATTTTTCCTGTTATGGAACCAATTTGTATTAGAGTAAAATGCAGTTGAAAGTCCCTTGCCCTAAGCATCATGGGGAGTTAAAACATGTAGCATATTATACGCGACCCACTTTCGGCAGCGCTGAAGATGGTTTTTCGTGGTTCCCCATTTTCACACCAGGTATATGCTGGGGCTGTACCTTAATTACGGCCACGGCCGCTTCTTTCCCACTCTTACGCCTTTCCTAACCAATCGTAGCCATAAGACTTGTCTGTCGGAGTGACGTAAAACAAATTGTAAATATATATATTATACGCTTGTAATTTTTCTACAGTGTTGTAGTGAAGTGGGCATCTTCTTTTTCCACGCTTTCAGTATAAGAAAGCGAACGCCATAGAACAGAATATCTCTAAAAGAAATGCTTGTGAAATTGTATGATCAGTTGACCGAATTCCTAGGTTATCAACATTTTTGAACTTTGATTACGTCCATTGGGGACCGTCCAGGTGCAGCTCAGAGGAATCGTTCACTAGAAAAATCGCTCAAGTACGTCCTGAGATATTTTATCCCTACACTGCATAAAGTTTATTTACACCTACAACTCTGACGTACAAAATTTATTACAGGGAGATTAGGTATGTAACGACACATTGACATCAGATTTTTAAATATATTTGATCATACTGGTGAGCTAAAAGGGAAAAATTCCAGAAGTGTGTAAAAACGCTACATCATGCATTGTAGGCTACTTGACGTACAAGTGTTACCCCAGTACAGTATGTGAGAAGTATTCCTCATTACTTGTAAGAACGTTGAAAACAAATAAACTGATTTTCAGACAATTAAGAGATGCAATACAGTGATGAAATTGGAAAATAATAGCTTGCGCAAATGGGTAGGTCATGTTCACAGTTCAACTGATGTGATAGCCTTTGAAACGGTCAACATTCTTCTTCAAACGCAGTGCTGCTCGGTCATGGCCATCCATCAACGGCTGCTAATTTCAGATCACCAGCCATAAAACATACCGTAGATTGCACGGTTGCTAGGTAACATTGTTTGCCCATTCATCCATACTTCACATCACAGCCTGCATGGTTGCTAAGTAACGTTGTCTGGCCGTTTATCCGTACTTCACTTCAGAGCCTGCACGGTTGCTAGGTAACATTGTTTGGCCATCCATACCTTATATCACAGCCTGCACGGTTTACTTGGTAAGATTGTATGGCCATCCTTCCATACCTTACATCACAGCCTGCACAGTTGCTAGTGTTACACTTCTGTCAAGCTAACTTCCGTAAAACATATTTTCGGATGATCCCCAGCCATAAGACATATGCCATTATTATTATTATTATTATTATTATTATTATTATTATTATTGTTTCGTATAGGCCAGCTAAGGACCACGACATTCAACTATTACATTTTGGAATGGGCTTTGATGTTTACCCAGTAGTTGCGCATCCTCAGACTGTGTTGCTCCTTCCTCTCCTTTGTCCAAGGGCCGCCAGTCTTCTTCGTTGGTAGTCTGTCCTGGAACTCCTTATGTTTAAGTATCTTCCTGAGTGCTGTCCGATCCTTTTTCCCTTCTGTTATTCCCGGTGCCTGTAGATCTTTATCCACTTCCATCAACCATGGTGACTTGGTCTTCCTATTTTGCCAGTAGCTGAGAATCCGGTTGGTCAACCTGGTCGGATGCATCCTGTAGATGTGCCCATAATATGCTAGGCGTCTCTTCCTTGCTACATTCGTTATTCTTTCACAGTACTTGTAGAGCTCTTGGTTAGGCCGTCTTCTATAACTGTCACCTTCCTTGACTGGCCCCAGAATCTTCCTCATTATTTTTCTCTCCCGGATTTCAAGATTTTCCATAAGTCCCTTCCTGTTGAGTGTTAAACATTCTGAAGCATATAAGGATTCAGGGCGGATGACTGTTCGGTAGTGCTTCATCTTAGTATTACGAGAGACACTTTTTATTATAGGTATTCTTCGTCAGTTGGTAGGCCATTTCAAGCCTGTTAACTCGAGTTGACAAAGCTGTTCCTTCAGTGAGATTAGATTCCAACCATTCTCCCAAGTACTTAAACCTGTTAGTTTTCCTGATCTCTCCCTGTTCCAGATGCAACGTACAAGGAGATTCACCGATGTTCGTGATGAATTGTGTTTTTTCAAGAGACAACATGTAGCCCAACCTTTGGTGCTTGTTGTCTGAGAACATTTAGTGTTTTCACTGAAGTTTCTATTGAATTAGATATAATGGCCAGGTCATCGGCAAACGCCAGACAGTCAACATTGAGCTCATTGCGCTTGTGTCCCAGATAAATGCCACTTGGAATCTCCTTTCTAGCTAATTCCTTTCGCCACTCTCTTATTACCTCTTCCGGGGCACAGTTAAAGAGGAGAGGGGACAAACCATATCCCTGTCCCACTCCTGATTTAATTTCAAAACTTTCTGATATGGTTCCTCTGAACTTTATTCGTGACCCGGTGTTGCTTAAAGTCTGTTTGATTAGGTTGTGGGTCTTCTCATCTAGTCCTAGTTCCTGCAAAATCTTCATAAGAGTAGGTCTGTCTACTGAGTCATACTCCTTTGTAAAGTCGACGAAAATGACAACGTATTTCTTACCGGCCATTTTTGCTTGATGTAATACTGATTGAAGATTGAGTATCTGTTCTGTACAAGAGCGCCCTTTTCTAAATCCTGCCTGGTACTCTCCTAATTGTGGGTCTAGTTGAGGCTCGGCTCTATTTAATAAGGCTTTAGAGAAAATTTTGTATGTGACAGGTACCAATGAGATTCCTCGATAATAATTGATGTCAGTCAAGTCTCCTTTCTTGTGTAAGGGATGAATCAATGCAGTGGTCCAGTCACTAGGTAATGTTTCGATCTTCCAGATGTTTTGTAGAATTTCTGTCAACTTGCTTACAGTCTTGTCTCCAGCCTGCTTCCAAAGTTCGGCTACTATTGAATCTTCTCCGGATGCTTTGTTGTTTTTCAGAGACTGGATAATTTGTATTACTTCTTCTTTGGATGGTGGTTGCGAGTTTGGTTGCTTGATGTTGTCTTGGTAAGTAAAAAAGGTATCAGGTGATTCACAATTAAGGAGATCCTGGAAGTACTTGGCGAGAAGGTGGCAATTGTCAGAGTCATTATAGGCTATATTCCCATCTGATCCACGGAAATGGAGACTGGGTGACTGTAGTGACTAAGGTTCTGTTTAAAGCCTCTGTAAAAGTTTCTGGTGTTGTTCCTCTTGAACTCATCATCCAACTGTGTCAATTGGTCTTTTGTGAATTGCCGTTTCACCCGTTTGATGATACTGTATTGGCAGTTATCTTCCGTTGCTCTAAGAACTTCACTCTGTTGTCTTGTGTCTTCTGTGAGTTCCACTTTAACCAGGCCATCTGCCTCTGCATTACCGCTTCTTCACATCTAGCTGTCCACCAGGCATGTTTCTTCTGTTTTAGTAATGGCGCAGTCTCTGCTGCTACTTTAACTAGATTTTCCCTCAATTCATCCCAGTCTCTGCATTCTATTCTTTCCATTTTCTCTGTAAACTGTTTGCAAGTTGCAAGTTTTTCTAAATCAAACTTGGTAAGTTTAACTGACTTGGTTCTTTTAGTGTTCCTAGGTAGAAATTTCAGCTTTATTTTGGAGAGGTGGTGGTCGGAGTTCAAATTTGCTCCTCTTAACACTCTTACATTCTGGATCTTTCTATGAGGTTTCCTTGCAATGGCAATATGATCTATCTGAAATTCTCCTAAGAGGTTGTTGGGTGACGTCCAGGTCTTCTGTTTCTTTGGTAGTCTCTTAAAGGCCGTTGACTTCATTACCAGGTTGAAGGCTTTGCAGAGTCCCACTAGACGCTCCCCATTTCTATTTGTTCGTAAGTGAGCTGGGTATTCTCCCACAATGTCTCTAAATTTGCGCTCTTTCCCTAACTGTGCGTTGAAGTCCCCGAGTAAAATGATTGTATGGGACTTTGCTGATGATGCCCTCTAGTTCTTCCCAAAATTTGTCGGTACTTTCAGAGTTACGTTTATTGTCTTCATTGATAGGTGCGCGAACATTTACTGTAGTGTATATCTTGTTTGCGCACCGGAAGGTTAGAAGGGATACTCGACTATTGGGCGAGTTGAAGTCAATTACCGAGTCCAGTATCTTATGGCTTACAAAGAACCCAGTCCCCAGGTGTGGCACATTCTTCATTCTCCTGCGCCCTACTTTTCCCTTAAAAACACGGTACCCCTGCGAATCAAAGGCATACTCATCTGTATACCTGGTTTCCTGTATTGCTGTGAGTAGTATCTTGTGGTGAGTCAAAGTGCCAGTTTGCCTAGCTTAAGTAGTGAGTTGATGTTCAATGTGGCGAAATAGTTCTGTTCCTTATATCGGATCTTATTGCTAGTAGTTCCAGGACGCTCCGACTCGTCCTCAAAGCATGTTGGTGTGGGCTCCCCAGAATCCGAAGGCCTACTAACACCGCCTAAGGCGGAGGTGGATTTGATACCACCTGGGGTAGTTACTTCAGCGAGTTTGTCCTCCATGCTTTAGTTGAAAATTGTTTTAGGAGACCAGAGGTTAAACCCCTTGATCGAGTTACTACCGAGGTTATGAGCTCCGGTAGGTTTATTTAGGGTTTTCTCCCTTAGACTGGTTGCCTTTCCAGGCTTACAACGGAGACCAATCTTCCCCACAGTGGTTCTTCCGCCTTCCTTGCCGTTGGATGATGCAAACCATCTTCATCCGCCTCAGAAGCCGTTGACCGTTTTTCTCTTAAGTTTTTTATTGTATTATCGCAGACCACCAAGATGGCTCCCAGCAGTAGGCAAAGATCTGTTGCCTTAGAAACGCCTCAATGGAAGAGTGGAGTTATTTATATGTAGTTGGTAGTATCTATGGAGACCAAGAACATTTAGCGAGTGGGTGGTTGTTAGGGCAAGGTTAGCAACCAAAATACATTCTTACTCTTAGTAATTTATCTATGGAGCAATTGTAGCAAAATCCAGCATGGAGGCACTTAGGGCAATAAAATGAAATAAAATTATGCCCTCAAATCAATTAAAACAAGTTCTAGACTCTTAAGATAACACGTTCACACAACCACCACACCAATTAAATGCTCAAATACTCCCTGATACCCACTAACACTACACAGAACGCGAGAAAAGATGTTAAGATCGCGGAACTCTACTACACATGATCTCTTCCAGTGAGCTTTTATTATTATTATTATTATTATTATTATTATTATTATTATTATTATTATTATTATTATTATTATATGGACTTAGTCCTGCAACATTAATAAAATAATCATCAAATAGAACACTATCAAGTACTTCAAGTCATTGCTGTTCATAACCTTCATACATGCATCTGAAAATAAATGCCTTAGCTACATAATGTAGCAAAAACGCTGCATTCATATTTCAAACAAACATTGTAAGTTGAACATTATTAGACATTTTTGCTAAAAGGTAAATATATTGTGGATAGAGCAGTATTTTTCTTAAACGGAACTTCAATCAGCGAATCACCTAGAATTATATTTCAATTCTATTCATGTGTACAGCCGCCATGAAACGTGTCTAACTGCCTCAGGCAAAGTTAAGTAGCACATAGCTGGAAAAATGAAATTGGCCCTAGCCTCCTGCAGCATCATTTCTGTAAGTGCGGATGCCAAAGCAAGACGGACTCCAATCCTCAGACCGTAATATTAAAAAAAACATGGCGGCCTGAGTAGCCGGATTGCTGGTATTGGCTAACACGAAAATATCACGTACATATTATATTATACACGGCGGTAATTTAATATGATAAATGTAATATCGTAGGGAAAATCATTTAAACGTATGAAAACGCGTCGCCAACAAGTACGCACCACATATAATCAACTAGAATAACATATATTCTACTAGAAGAGACCAACAAGCTGATTATTTAGACATTTCAATTTGTCAAATAACGTTTTCTCTTAGGTTTCACTTCGCTGAATAGATGAAAATACGTGATAAAACTGGTAAAATATTTCTAACATCATTTTGAATGTTTCAAAATAAATAAAGGTGCGAAATTCCTCGATTTATTCGCTCTCATGAGAACTGTGTAACATAACCTGTTGCCTTAGTTTTGATAATTTCTTAAATTCACCACCCATTGAATGGGAAGTACACCCGAAATAATAATGTTATTGGCTTTATGTCCCACTAACTACATTTTTTACGGGTTTTGGAAACGTTGGAATGCCGAAATTTAGTCCTGCAGTAGTTCCTTTACGTGCCAGTAACTCTACCGACACGAGGCTGACGTATTTGAGCACCTTCAAATACCAGATCACTCAGATCAAGTACACCCGAAATGATTATGTTAACCCAATGAACGGCCCTGGCAATGTTAATATAATGTTGACATATGGCATAACAGCACTTCACACAATGATAGTAACCTTAGTAATGAAACGTTCAGACACTAAAGACATAATAGGTTTTTACCCCTTAAAGAACATGAGTACAAAAACTCTTGACTAAATATTGATATTTAACCACATGCACAAGCTTCAGTTCGGCGCAGTCTGCTTGATAACAAATAGCCACAGCATGAATCTGAAGGTGTTGGTAGTGTAAAACCCTACGTTACAAACTCAGGTAATCCCTCTAAGTCACTATTTCTTTTGTGTAACAGTATACAGATTGTTCCATCTGTCACACTTACAAGTTGTTATACTACAAGATCCAGCCAAATATTTCCGCAGGTAAAACACAGATTATTGTAAAATACACTTGCATATAAATCACTAGACACTGACGGAATAACACAATATCAATTATATTCTATCTAACTTAAATATTTTTCGAGGAACACGAATAGTTTGGAAGTAGAGAACTGGCTTCCCTAACCTCAGGCTTATTCTCAAAATGATATATGCACGATATGGTTTTTCCATGGACTTCAAAATAATCACAATGCATATTTCTAATCGATTTCTCTTCTAATGTTCTATTACGTAGGAAACTTAAGCATAGTTGTATGAGAGGCATTGCCACAGTTAGACTAAAAACTGGTCCACCTAGTGCACTCATGTTCTTTAGTGGGTGCCGGGCTGAGTGGCTCAGACGGTTAAGACGCTGGCCTTCTAACCCCAACTTGGCAGGTTCGATCCTGGCTCAGTCCGGTGGTATTTGAAGGTGCTCAAATACGACAGCCCCGTGTCGGTAGATTTACTGGCACGTAAGAGAACTCCTGCGGGACTAAATTCCGGCACCTCGGCGTCTCCGAAGACCTTAAAAAGTAGTTAATGGGACGTAAAGTAAATAAAATAAAATGATTATTATTATTAATCTTTAGTGGGTAAAACACGATCAAAACAAGCACATTCTCACATTACTGCGTATAATTACAGATCCTATGTATCCACTGACTCATATAAATACACTCGCACACTTACAGTATATTCTACAAAGAAACTAACATTTATCGTCAACTTTCATCAAATTACACCGACTACATACGATAACAACAAACCAAAACAAACGTACATTTCCAACAATTCCGGCTACTCGATTCGCCATCTTTGAACGATCTAGAGTAGCATTAAGGTCTGAGGATTGGAGTCTGTCTTGATCAAAGGTTTGTTTGCCATCGTTTAGCATGTTACTGAACTACACGAAGAAGAATAGTATGTAGTGAAAACGGTACACTATGCAATGTAGGGTTATTACATGGTCCATGTGCAGTCCGACGTTAAGTTTGCGCATTTCAAGGCTTCGAACATGTCGAACAACAAATGCCTGATAATCATTTCTGTCGCGTCAAATTGGGCTATTGTATACGAATCATCGTAATATTTTCAGTTTTATAAGTGTTGTAAGGAACGTCTAAACTAAGTTCAGACAAGTTAACGAAAAACCAAGTTACGAATTCCTAACGATCCAAAAAATGGCACTGTAGCAGAACTCCGTCACAAGACTTCAGTTCGCAAACACAATTTTATTTAATTTTTTACCAGTATAAAGGATGAGAACATGTCTTTTTCCACATCAGATAAAAGTGTCAACATTAGTAGGTGATGAGTAGCTTTACAAACAGTATTTTTAACTATATTTGTAACACTTTTTACGTAGCCATTATAGCAGTATTTTATTAACATTGTTGCCATTGATGCTTTCACGGCCCGTACTGATAGACATCATACTGTATAGGCTTTTGGGCTTATGCCGTGTCAAGAAAATAAAGTGAATTTTTTTACGTTTTGCAGAGAACTGTGCTCTGCGTCATCAGAAGAAAATCTCGACTGTCCACGAGAAAACGACTTTTTTGAAATTTAGACGTTGTAATAGAAGTGGAAATGGTACGTTCATTCGTCACCGGCTCCCCGGACGTGGCGCAGCGCTAGCGTTCGAAGCGGAAGCTGACCGAACGTAAATAATGTCACCTTATTTTCTTGACACGGCATAAGCCCAAAAGCCTATACAGTATCATGTTTATTAACATTGTTCATACTAAACTGAAACTTCGACCATAACTTTCATATTCCTGAGTCGTTCCTGAACTGTTGTTTAAAACATCCTGGGTCGCACTTAGACGATGGCCTAAATCTTCGAGGGCCGCGTCTGGACTGGAAATCAGATTGTGTACCGCGCATGGGCATCTCCGCATCCATTCTTCTGTAAAATACGCAAACCATACGTGCTGCGCCACTTGCTTCTTTTTCTCTCTCGATGTTCTAATTTACTTCCTCATGAAGAATGTTGAGTGGTTGAAGGCAAGTTGGATGAAAACCAGTGTGGTTTCAGACCACAGAGGTGCTGTCAGAATCATATTTTCGCTATGCGTCAGGTAATTGAAAAATGCTACGAGGGGAGTAGACAGTTGTATTTATGTTTCATAGATCTAGAGAAGGCATATGACTGAGTACCGAGGGAAAAGATGTTTACTATACGAGGGGACTGTGGGATTAAAGGTAGATTATTAACAGTAATCAAAGGCATTTAAGTTGGCAATTGGTCTGCGATGAGAATTATTTATAGTATGAATTCGTGGTTCAGTGTCCTTACAGGGATTAGACAAGGGTGTAATCCTTCACCTTTGTTGTTAATTTACATAGATCGTCTACTGAAATGTATAAAGTGGCAGGGAAGGATTCAGCTAGATGGAACTCTGGTAAGCAGTTTGGGCTACGCCGACGACTTGGTCTTAATGGCAGATTGTGCTGGAAGCCTGCGGTCTAATGTCTTAGGAACTTGAAGACAGGTGCAGTGAATATGATCTGAAAATTAGCCTTTCCAACATTAAAGTGATGCCAGTATGTAAGAAACCTAAGAGAAAAAATGTCAGGTTGGAATGCAAAGCTGGAACAGGTAGATAATTTAAAATATTAGTAGTATAGTGAGTGAGTTTGATTCAAGGTGCAGTAAAGCTAATGCAGCGTGTTGGCAGTTGCAATCTACAGTATTCTGTAAGAAAGAAGTCCGCTCCAGGACGACACTATTTTTACATCCGCCTGTTTTCAGACCAACTTTGCTTTAAAGGAGTGAAAGCTGAGTGGATTGAGGATATCTTTTTCATATGTTAGATATAAGAGACGTGAAGGTAGCGAGAATGATCGCTGGTACAAACAGATGGGAATAGTGATAGGAGGTTACTTCGAATGAGGAAATAAAGACTGAGTTAGGAATGAATTCGAGTGATGAAGCCGTACGCGTAAACCGGCTTCGGTGTGGGGTCATATGAGGCGAATCGAGGAAGATACGTTAACTAGGAGAATAATGGACTCGGTCGTGGAGGGAAAGAGAAGTAGAGGAAGACCAAGATGACGATGGTTAGACTCAGTTTCTAATGATGTATAGATAAGAAGTATATAAATAAACGAGGCCACAGAGCTAGTTACAAATAGTGGATTGTGGTGGCGTTTATTACATTCACAGAGGCTTGCAGACTGAACCCCGAAAGGCATGGCAGTCTATAATGAAGATGGGTGTATGAAGAAAGCGTATATATAAATAATACCGATAAAAAATCAGGGATGCTCTTCGTGTTTTATAAAGAAAGATGGCTCAATCGGACTGGCGGAGAACATTTTACTTTTCGAGAAAATGAGGGTATTTTGTTATTTTCGGGCGCGTGATTCAGAGTGACGAACTCGCCGTATTAGCTGTGGCAGATCGCAACTCGCTGTCCGTTGCTGTGCTTCAATGAAGAGAGGGGAGGTGGGGTGTATGATAGACGGAGACAGAGATAATACTCAGTGCGAATGCACAAGTTTCTCGTTCGTTTAGCGCAGTAGCTACCCAGCCCCAGTTGACAATATACAGTTTCCGTATTGGCTACTGAGTCTGCGGTGTAAATTGATGCGAATGGTCCTGTTTTGGCACACGTATTCACCTATACTACACTTAACTAAAGTTGGCGTCTGGCAGGTAAGGTTGGAGGGAGGAGCACTGCACGTGCCATTTCACGATGTTGCCACATTCCAGCATTCCTTTCTACATGCTCTTACCCCTCGCTTCCGGCTCACTTTTTCCCCACCTTCATTCTGACCGCTGTGATCTGTTGTAGACTACCTGGCCAGGCGGTGTCGTCCCATTTGCGATCACTCTTATATAAACAATCAGGTTCTTATCAGTGACAGTGACAGGTTTGGCAACTCCCAGCAAGACGAGCTGCCCTGAAGTTTTATCTCCATGGCAACAGCAGTCGCCCCACCCTCGTTTCCATGGCAACCACACAGCCACTCCCTTTATCCCGCCCCGGCAGGCAGTAAACGGAACTCCCTCTAAGAAATGTCAGACGCCAACTCTTATTATTAGCAGTATAGCCTGTGGCGCAGCAAGTCGCAACGGGAGGGAAGCCGCACTGATTTTTGGCGCCCGGTATTCTAATCGACGCCAAACTCAAAATTTAACTTTTGCGTCAACACTGTGTGAAGGCGGACGGTATAAAACCCTCATGTGACAGCAGTGCGCACATTTCAGTATCGGTTTAGTGTCAGTATTTGGGCCGGCATTGTTGTTGACTATTTACTTGGGCCTCATATCCATCCTCGTCGCCCGAACGATGAGGTATGCTACCATTTCTCGGTAGAATTACGGCCTGGATTTTTGGAAGATGTTCCTCCGGCTATTTGGCAGCGAATGTGGCTGTGCCATAATGGGGCTTCACCGTATTTCACTCGCCGTGTCACGCAGCACTTAAATAATAATAATAATAATAATAATAATAATAATAATAGTAGCGTATGGCCTCAGGCCTGGTGCGGATCCTTTTCCCCCAGACGGCCTATTAGGCGACCTGCATGTCTGTGAAGATGAGGGCTCTACCTAGGATGATTTCTAATGCCGAATACATCAAACATACCCAGTCCCCGAGCCATTGGAAGTAACCAGTTAAGGTTAAAATACCCGACCCGGCCGGGAATCGAGCCCGGGACCCTCTGGACCAAAGGCCAGCACGCTAACCATTTAACCATGGAGCCGGATAACACTTAAATGATAATTATCCAGAAAGATGGGGAGGCCATGGCGGGCCAGTCTAATGGCCTTCGCGCTCGGCCGATTTAACTCCCACGGACATTTCTTATTGCGCGAAGACCTAGTTAAAGGGAGTAATATCAGCGCACATATGATAGTTTGTACGGAGGGGGGGGGGGGGGCAGACCTGAGGGTACGTAGTATTTTTAATATTTTGGAAGATGAATGGCTACTAGTATTCTGTGGTAGAAAAATCCACGGTGTTCCTTGCCTGTTGGTGGGGAACGGTACTACCGCTTCTAGATAATACTGACTTTTAAATCATTTTCTTGAAAGGAAAACACCCGACTAGACTAGATTTTTGCCTTTCCCTGAGAGCTAGAGGGGGGCCGCGGCCCCACCTTGCCCCCGGGTATGGGCGCCCTTGGGTAATATTGAAAATTTACTGTAATCAAACCATTGGGCGTATTGTTTCTTTCGTTCATTAAATCATTCCTTTTATACTGTTATTAGTAAAGCAGTGCACGTTCGTGTGGCGGCAGCGATGCATCTTCATGCATGTTAAATAATATAAAACGTTACTGAGGCCAATAGACGAGAGGAGAAACGATCGGTTGCATACCTTGACTGAAAATTCTGGCTTAATTACTGGGTCTTGTACTGTGTACCGAACGAGTTGGCTGTGCATTTAGGTTCGCGCAGCCGTGAGCTTGCGTTCGGGAGAGTGATTTCGATCCCCACTGTTGGCAGCCCTGAGGATGGTTTTCCGTGGTTTCCCATTATCGCACACGGCAAATGCTGGGGCTGTACCCTAATTAAGGTCATGACAGTTTCCTTCCTACTCCTAGCCCTTTGCTATCATATCATCGCCATAAGGCCTATCTGTGTCGATGCGACGTAAAGCTAAATTGTTCATCTTAACCCTAAACCGGGCGCGCTGCTGAATTTCGTTCACCAACCTGCGTATTTCATCTGTAGGTTTCAGTTCCTAAGTGCTACAGCCGTCGTGCTGCTAGTACCTTCCGGCGAAGTCTTATCGATACTGTCAGTGTAGCGGTATCTGTCCAGGAAATTGTACGTGTCATGCTATTTGACCTTGAATCGCACGTGCCGTCAATTGGTGAACTTTTTTCACCACGCGCCCGAAAATGTAACATTTATAGGCGCGCCCGCTTTAGGGTTATAAAAAATACTGTGTTTATTGCCTGTAAGAGATAAGGACAATGCTGCGCTATTCGAATGAAGGAACTTGTGCATTCGTACGGAGCATTATCTCTATCATGCACCCCATCCCTTCCTTGAAACACAGCACGGGGCAGCGGTTTGCGCTCTGCCTCAGCAAATACGGCGAGTTCTTCAATTTGAATCACACTGCCCGAAGTAACAATTTTCATTTTCTCGACGAGAAAAAAATTCTTCGACAATCCGATTGCGCCATCGTTCTTTGCAAAACACGAAGAGCATCCCTAATTTTTTGTCGGTATAATTTAGATGCACTCTGTATATTTACTCTACATTTCATTCTATTTCTACATTCTATTCCAGTTATACTGAACCGCACAAGGGAGGGCAACAAGCAAATATTGACAAATCGTATTTTATTCCTTTATAATCGATCTACAGGCATACTTTCTAATTTCGTTTCCTACAAGACATTCCCCGAGGAAAATATCTATTTTTATACTTATTGTACTACTTTGTCAGTCGAACTTGATCCATTTGCGTTGTTTTTTGCACTTGCCAGAAGATTTTCGCGCCCCTACAATTTCGCGTGTCTGGCTGAGCTGCTAGAAAGGTGGCATTCCTACTACGCCCCCCCCCCCCAGCTGGTGGGTTCGATTCCGCTCATTCCTTATTTAAAGTTACTCAGATATGCCACCTTCGTGTTGGTGATTTACAGGCTCTTAAAGAAGTCCTGCGGGACTACATTCTGGCACTTTGGCATTTCCGAACAACTATAAAAGTAGTTTGCGGGACGTAATACCAATATGAGTATAGTATCATGGTTCCTTTCGAATGTAAGAAATTCAGTCTTTATGTTCCTTTATCCACCATTGTCAGGTGAAGGATGTTAATACAAGTGCATTTCTACATATTTCGGGAAAATTATTTTGAAGAAAATCGCCCGCTAGAAGTTATTAGAGAAGGGTATAGTCGGTATGTTTACTAAGGACGAGTTGACAACCAAGTAGAACGGGCCAAGTTGTGTTACTCCGCTATATCGCGGCCGCGTGATGGCAGGTCAGTTCTCCCGGGCTGCTTTGAGCGGACGTATGTGCAACGGGAGTGGCAGTGCCTCATGGCCCCTGACTTTACGTAGAGGTAAGTAGGACAGCGGGCCGTACTATTGCGCGATACCACATGTTCGCCGGTCTCTTATAACTATACCCTGCAAAATGTTACCATTCAAATAACCGTGAACTGAAGAATATTTCCGTGAAATAAATGGTACGTGCATCAAGCTTCGTGCCGCTCTGCCATTGTTCATATTTATTGTGTACTAGCTGATGTACCCGTGCTTCGGTACGGAATTCTACATTGTACACAGAATTCTAAGTTCGGTAGTGTACACGTTGTGAGCAAGACTGTATTAAATTGCATAGCTGTTAACGTTACCCCTAGATACGCGACGGGGAAATCGCCAAACGTCTTTTCTCAAATGAATACTGGGTTAGGGAACATTTAATGGTAGGCCCGCTTGCCTACCATCAGTCACAATCAGGTTGGGGAATTTCATTATAATGGCAGACGCTCACTCACCAGCTGCCTATTTACATCCTAAGAAAGACTGTCTTAGTGGTTTTCCCAACTGAAATGGACATAGGTCATTAAAATGACGTCAGTAGGATTGGCACGAGTAAAAGCAATGCTTTCATCAAATGCTCGATCAAATGAAAAACCACACATTTTCTCACTTTTAACGGACGCTGCAGATCTAACAGTCCAAAATTCCAGAGCTGGAATGACCAGGCCGCAGACAGCCGTGATCCGTGAACACACTCGTATTTTTTCGATCGGGAGAGGGGGTCGAATAATGGAGATTCCCAGGGCAAAACACTGCCCTTTTACTAATCTGTTTCCTAGGAGTACCCGATGAGTCGAAAAATCTCAATTCAGATGATTTTCTTAAGAAACGGCTCTTTTCAGGGTTGAATTTTGAGTTATTTAGTGAATTGTGGTGCTATAATTTGGAATAGCCCTAAATTGTAATTCTAGACCAGGTCATACTACTACTACTACTACTACTACTACTACTACTACTACTACTACTAAAAATGAGCCTCTGCCTTAAGTGTGCACACTGCTCATTCAAAACGGCGCGTCAGAGTAGGGTTCGAATAGCTGGAATACTATGATGAACCAGTGTGTTACATATCAGCGGTATCAGAAAATGTACGAACCAGAGGAATGGCATGCTAAAGAAGAAAGTTTTCTCACTCCCCAGCTATTTCCCGCCAAAATTCAGTCAGGCTGTTATACTCGGTACGCAGCAGTAATGCCATCTATCGGAGTTGAGCAGCAGCTTAAGAGACAAAGAACATCACAACAAACAATGGTCAATGTAATGTTATTGTGCGCTTTCGATATTGTAGGCCTTCACATTTAGTATTCTTCCGACTCTGAAATACCGGCACCACTCTTATCATGGTCGGTACGGTAAAACTGAATAAAACATAAATGATCGGAAATTTAATTCTATATAACTTTAGTTATGTAGTATTTATCGATAGGATCGCTATTAATATAAATATCTCAGAGTTAATTTTTAGGCCTTCCCCTAAACTACCATTTCACTCCGTGTGAATAAAATTATTTATATCCTAGATTGTAGTGGCTTATCCCCTGATTTCACATACCGATTTTCATTAAATTATCTCCAGCCGTTTTCTCGTGATGCATGTACATACATACATACATACAAACAGAAATTACGGAAAAGTAAAAAGTGCATTTCCTTGTTTCTGTGGACACGACCGAGACAGAAATACCATTCTTTTCAAATTCTGAGCAATGTACGGACAAAACTTTTATTTTGTAGATTGATCGCATGAGGATTACATACACACATCGATGTGAAGACTCGTTGGGCGTATAATACCGTGGTAACTATTATTATATAGGACAGCTTATTTCAAAGCATCGTAGTTATTGTTTAGTTAAATGTTGCATTAGCGTAATTGGATAAATGTATTTGCACAGTAAAAGATGCATACGCTATACTGCTTTTAATTATGGTGCGTCCAGAAAGAGAATAGAGTATTCCACAGCATAGGCTCATGAATCATGATGCTAATGGTTATACGAATGTTTCCCTTCAGCAGTTGCTTCACGCAGACTGAAGATCGGCATAAGTTGATCATACTGTATATAAAGGGAAGGGCATGACAGACTGCATAGCGTAGTTCATTTGGTGAAACAGTGCCGTGGAAAACTGAGCTAGGCCCATGCGGCATTTTGAAAACATTGTGTTGAGTCTCGCTGCTTTACAGTTTTCTTGCAAAACGTTTATTGCTGCTAGACAGAGCATAAGGACAACTCGTAATAATTAAGCGTAATCAGCACAGTTTTCGCCAACCCATTACCAATTTCTTTATTAATCTTGCAACTGGGATTATTGGCTTGTCTTAGTGGATTGTACTTTATTTCACATAAGTTGCTCATCCTCTTTCCGACCGTTACAGAAATCTACTTCTGTGTCTGGGTTTCCTCTCTCAGATGAAAGGCGGTGAAATGCAGCACCAATAAATAAACTGGGACGCTTCGATCTTTCGTACGTGTGTCCCGTGAGCACCTTCATGAGCTGTACAGGTATCATCCAGCGGAAGTGTAATGTTACAGTCCTCCTGAATTATCAATTCGAGATGGAAATTAGTAGCTTTTGTTCGATACTGAATTATTGTACACCTTCTGCTATAGTTTCTGAATCGTACATTATTAATGGTGGAGATAAATTTTAATCTGTTTTCGACTCGGCATCTTTCGAAAGAGAGGCAGTAATTACCAATAGGTTTTTTCTATGGGCTTAACGTCGCACTTACAACCCCCAAACAATAGCTTATTGCCAACTCAAGAGAGAGGTGCATAGCAAGCTGAAGGGAAAGACATACTGTATTCCCCCAGAACCCTACTGGTCCTTCCCGCTGGAGACAGCCGCTGTTCTCTTCAGTAAGAAGGATGTACATATCCAGGTTTTCAGCGATGCAGGGATGGGAAAGGGCTAAGATTGGGAAGAGGGCCGATGGCCTAGACGTTAGGCCCCCTTAAACAACAAGCATCATAATCAGATTGGGAAGGTAGCGGCCGTGGCCTTAATTAAGGTACAGCCTCAGCATTTTCCTGGTGTGAGAATGGGAAAGCACGGAAAACCCTATTCAGGGCTGCTGGTGGTGGGGTTCGAACCCACCATCTTCCGAATGTAAGCTCACAGCTATGCGGCCCTAACAACACGGCCAACTCGCTCGGTACCAACTGTGTTGTCTTTGTACCAACAAGTGCATTTTATTAAATATTCACTGAGTACATTTTTAAAATTGTCAGACTGAATTGAATGCTTAGAAATGTTCGAGTGAATTGCTCTCACGACTCCACTGTTCGTCAAATAGACGTTCAGCTTTTTACGTCATGTCATGACAAGTACGGCGAATGTTAAGCATAGAAGAGAACTGGCCCACCAAATACTGGTGGGAACCGAACCGACAACGTACGGTCAGCGCAGTATGCTAGTCTAATTTGAAGTGATCAGATTGATTTAAAAAAAAATTAATTTCGTGAGGCAGACCCTCCAATGAGGGTGGGCGGCATCTGCCATGTGTAGGTAACTGCGTGTAATTGTGGTGGAGGATAGTATTATATGTGGTGTGTGAGTTGCAGGGATGTTGTGACAGCACAAACACCCAGACCCCGGGCCATTGGAATTAACCAATGAAGGTTAAAATCCTCGACCCGGCCGGGAATCGAAGCCGGGAACCTCTGAACAGAAGGCCAGTACGCTGACCATTCAGCCAACGAGTGGGATATCACATTGATAACAGCTACTTTTTTGATGCGAGTCAAACTTTTGCTAATAGGGTATTGAACCGTATTAATTTGGTGAAATCCTTTGTTTAGGTTCTCAGTGTCAGAATTGCTGAGAGAATGTGATCCACATCTATAATTAAGTGCATTCATGTCAGTGAGGTGGTGCCAATCGGCAGGAACAACCACCCTATACATGTCATATGTATGTCTCGTTACCATCTCCTTCGCCTTGCTATTTTTTCTCCATCATATATGTTAGGTAACACCACATTTTTATAGCGTACATTTCAGAGTATTTGCTCACATTCTTGGCGAATACTTCGGAATATAATACGTGTATTCATTTTCTACTGGTTAGTGTACTAGTGTATTCTATTAATAATGTAAAGGCAGTTTACGTTGGTGGTCTCCTTAGTATTGATTTGTTTTTATTTTACGGGGATGCATATTAAAATCCATTTACCTTTAAGGCTAATGGCTTGTAACAGTAAGATCGCAAAACTACTCAGGTCATGTGGTAATCTCTACATATTCAGGTATATTGGATTGATGATTAATTTTTTTCTAAGGTCGCAAAATGAAATCAGCAGGTACAAAACTGAAAAAGGCCTTATTAGTAAGTTTTAAATTAGTACTGGGTTCATTGTAACTGAAAACGTGAAATTGAAGAATAAAGTCAGTTAGGTCAGTTGAAAATTAAACTTTAGTTGTCTGTGGAGGAGTTTATTTTTTATGGATGGTTTGGTCACAGCCGTTATAATGAGGTTATCGAATGGTGCTCTCTAAATCGAACGTAGTTTCAACTATTGTACTCGTATAAGGCGTTTACCTGGTTTTCAAGATAATGTGTTGAAAGTGTGTTATTTTAGACATACAATCGATGTTAGTGAATTATTGTTGACAGGGAACACACTGTTTGTTTGGTAGTAGACACTTTCATAATGTTCATGATGTATACATGGTTATAATAATGATGAGACCATGGAAGGATTTCTCAGTGGTCGTGTAATACTACGGGACGGAGCATTGCTGTCTCTCCAAACATTTTACTTAAAACGTCTCTCCTGGCATTTATTTACTTCTCTCGTTCGCGACTTACGCTTGCAGGACGGGCTCTGTGTACAGGTGCAAATAATGCGGTTCCAAACTTCTAAACTGGGCACAGGAAGAATGGTTGAACAGGTGTTATTCCCGCCGGACGTGGCTTGCCTCAGTCACGCCAGCTACCGTACAGTTCAGTGGCCGGGCCAAACTTGCCCAGGTGGTCGACCCGTTGAACTTGCTCTCACACCCACACTTGTTGAAGGGAATACCATTGAAGTTCAAATGGAAATCGCTTCAAGTGCGTTTCACCCTTTATTACATAGTATTTTGTATCGTTAGTGGAGTAGAACTTGGGAGTACCATGCTGGTGATCCCTGCTGGTGTCAGATCGTCGTTTGAAGGGAGCAGCAGCTCGTTTCTGGCAGATATATTGTTACTCAAATTACCATTGGCCATTATTGCTTGGTAGAAATTCCATACAGTTTAATATTTGTACCTGCTCGCATTGTTCCTTTTACGTCTTCAGCCCGGAGGCTGGTTTGCATCCTCCATCAGCATCATTAAAAGTTGTGCAGTTAAAGGGAAACCCCAAAAACCGATGACGTCGCTATACTGAGGCGTACAAGAGATGAGTGAATTAGTTTGTCATTTCTTTCCTCACTGGACCAGAAAGTGCTATTGTAGCACAAGCTGCCATATGACTGCATACACCAGTCGTACTTTGGATGTCTCCGCACCACCTATTCCTCAGTAGCTTCCATGCTGTCACAGCTACAAATAAGACAACATTTTGATCTGGTCTGTGCCAAGATACACGTGCAGAAATACTGTATCCATCAAGAAGTGGCAACAGGCGGCGCTTGTACTGTAGGAAACATTTTATAAAACAGACTGCCCATGCCTATCCTCTCTATTTCGATTCCTCTTACGCTGGGAAAAAGCACACACACACACACACACACACACACACACACACACACACACACAATTGGTAGCGCAGCTCAGTACATTTAAAGTTCTTGGTTTAATTATATTTGTTTCAAATTTTATGTATGTCCTACGGTGACGATGGAAAAGGAAAGGGCTAGGAGGGGAAAGGAGTCGACCGTGGCCTTAATTAAGAAACAGCCTGGTGTTAAAACGAGAAACCACGGAAAACCATCTTCAGAGTTGCTGACATTGGGTTTCGAACCCACTATCTGCCGAATGCAATCTTACAGCTACATGACTCAAACGGTGCAACCACTCGCTCGCTGTTTATTTAGTACATCTGTTGTTCATCTCAGGTTTAAAAAAAAATTTACATTTGCCTCATTCTTATAGCGTAGGGTATTCAATTTATACGCTACGTAAAGGAGCTCCTTAGATTCAGTGACAGATTGTGAACAATTTCAATCTCTTCAGATTACAGTGTGCGAATGTCTCGACATTGCCTGTAACAGCTTACTCGTGCCAAGTTCTTCCGTTTCACCTTTTTGGTTGGCCCTCCCAATGTGGAGTCCCTTTTTTCCTGCCTTTATAACATCTCCTAACGTGTTGCCTTGCTTCCCCCCCCCCCCTTCATTAATGAGGCTGACTACCCTAATTATGTACAGCTCTGGAACCGAACACCAGTAATCGGTAACTCCCTATCTTACCGACCAGGATAGCATGCCATGACCTTGATGCTCGTTGACGCTGTGGACTTCAATAATGTTGCAAGAATTATTGTTGATTTAAAAAAAAAAAAAGATTTTAAGGGACAACACTATAATATTACTGATTCATTATTGAAGTTTTTCGTCCGCGACGGCATAGTTCGGTCTGCAAGATGTAGAGTTCAGCCGTGTAGGATTTATTGGTGCATTTCTAGCAACGTTTCGAAGTCGATTTCATGAGCGATGCTTTTCGGAAAGTATGTTGAAGATAACCAAGAAATGTACATATATCCGTATGGCTACGTTCTTACTGAGCCACATAGAAGTGGACATTCGTATCGCTTTTTTTGTTATAAAGCTGCATACAATTCACTAGACTAATGCACAATCCTTGCTCGGAGATTGATGAACAACTTGCTTACACTTACCAGACCTCTGGTTTAATTTCTGCTCGTGACCACGTTGAAATTGCAGCTCATGGTGTTTCTTCAACTCCTTCCGCTGCTTAACTAAGGGTTGTCGACTCTAGAAAGTAAAATACTGGCACACTTTCTTAATTTGTGTGTGCAGCAGACAGTCTGTACGAACACACTAGAGAAATGATTTCAGCTGTTTTATGTGAATTCTTCTTTCAAGCTATTTTCTAATAAAAAACATGTTTGAATTCGGTTGATAGGGTATATTCTTTAATTCAGGAACAGAACTGCTCTACACAATATGCATATAGAATATTAATCTACTGAGATTTTATTTAATTTTCAAATTTTTAGCTACATTATACCTTACTGTTAATACAGTCATTTTAGACGGACTGTGTGCTCTGATAGATGTAACATGAATGAGAATAAATTTAGCTGTTTTTATAATGGAATGATAAAAAGGATTGTTGTACTTTAATGTTGGCATTTATTTCTTAAACGTGTTTCGAACCGTTTTAAAGAATTGAGGAACATTCTTGCAAGTACCACTCATTTTTTACACAACGTTGTTTTTGTGTTAAACATTCTTGTTAAAATGACGTGTTTGTGCTCCTGTATAAAACCGTACAAAAACATTTAAGCGCCCAATTTACATTTGAAAACGCGCGAGCACGTAATTCTAATAGAATATTTAACACAAAAACAAAAAAAGTTTTAAGTGGTGTTTACAAGAAGGTCTACAATATTGTTGGTCATTGATTGTATGTTGCTTTTCATTAGTTGCCAATGTCCGCCTTAACTAATATAAATTTCCCACTGTACATAAAACAATTGTTTAAATATATGTACGTTAAGAAGTCTTTTACAAGTCATAGACCTTAGCAAGATCGACGGTAAGATATCGACCGGTTGGCCACCCTGACTTCCTAATTTTTGTGCAGTCAGTTACAAATTCATTTACGAGTGTCGATCTGCGATGCGGTAGATTCAGAGCAAATAATCTGCTGCTTATAGGTGACTAAAGGTTTGAACGGAATAATTCCAATTAAGAATCCATGCGTATAACGAAAGGAGTCTCGTCATATGAGCAAGTTACTTTACACCATTGCTAATTACAGTCTATTTTAAAATTTCAGGGAGCTGAGTATCGCTGTGAACTCTGCTAATGAGGTTTGTAAATGTTAATTAGAATTAAAATGTCGCCAGCTAATTACTAGGGGAGCGACTATCTTTAGGTCATTCTGTTAAAGCACTAATGACAAATTATGTGCCTTTATAAGAGCAGTGTTACCTCTCATATAGTTCTTGCAACTGGAAGCTTTTAAACTCTGACCGGACTTCGGATGGACAAGTCTTTCCCCGTTCTGACCTGTCATTATTTGTTGGACACAGGAATGATAGACCACGATAAAATAAAGAATAATATGATATGGGTTTAATATTCTTCATCTTATTTCTCTTGCCATTGCTGGAATTGTCTGGACAGTGCACGTACTACCTTTTCAACATGGTTTATCATCTTGAGCAGCTTCGTTTTGCGGTGGGTACTTTCAGAAATAGCCCTGTTTCTTGCACTTCATCGGAAATCTTCGGTTGGAGGACAACACCAACACGGGTTGAGTGGCTCAGACGGCATAGCGCTGGTTTTCTGAGCTCATGTTTATGGGTTTGAGCCTGGATCTGTCCGGTGCTGTTTGAAGATGCTCAAATGCATCAGCCTCGTGTCGATAGATTTAACAGAACTGCGCGACAAAACTCGTTGTCGCCGAAAATCGTATTCTTCCTATTCTAGTTAGTGGGATGAAAAACCAATAACACTATTATTAAAATACAGCACCTCGACTTCTACGTGTTAGACGTTTGCTATGCATACCGATACATACGTACATACATACAGATGTTTTATTTCATAACGGCGTTGTAGATTTCTCCGGAACAGATAAGACCCGTATTCTACCGTGAGGGTGATGCAGTGTATATATTTTGGTGAAACGGTACTGCTAATTGCATGGGGGTTATTGACACAGTTAGCATTGTAGCGAGTTCCCACTGGGACGGTACAGCGTCTCAAACCTCCCGTTATTCGGTGGGAGCAGCCAGCCGTTGATAAGACTCTTAAGGTTCACATTGTATCACACCTCCAGTTTCAACAAATGATTTAATCTGTCTTTCATCTCAAGGGCTTTTAATAATTAGTCTATACATCTCTTGAATACACGTAGGTAACATGAATAAAGCAGTCTTGGAAAGATGATTTATGAAACCGGGAAAATAAACTTCGATAAAAGTAACTGCAGTTACGACAAGAATATCCAGTTATACATTTAATGGTCTATTAGCGACAAACCTAACTTCTACGCCCAAGGTTACGAGTTCATATCCCAGCGTAATGTGTTTGCTTTTCAGAGACCCGTGTCAGTTAACTTGCTGGCACGTTAATAAATCCCTTTCGCGACAAAATTTCTCCATTGCAGCGTCTCTGAAAATCTATAGCCATACCGGTAGCCTATTTCTATTCGCTATGCTATAGCCATTGAATGAATGTTACACACCACGCTTTCTCATCATTTAATCCGTGGAATTAACAAAAAAAGGGTTTGTCTCAGATTAACAACCACATTTCTGATCATTTTTACTGAAATTGCTAAAACGATAGAAATATCAGGAACATGGAGTCAGGAAATGAGCAACAAATGTTCCGCTTAAAGAACTACACTCCACACTCTTTATTTCTATGTAACGGTTACATCTTACATCTACTCCAATATGTTCATCATGCCACCCTATCCTGTGCTAACCTTTTTTATTTCTATGTAACTGTTACTTCTTACATCTACTCCAATATGTTTGTCATAGCCATGCCTAGGTCTACCCCTACCGTTCTTACCACCTACAGTTCCCTCGAAAACTGAAATTACCTCTCGCTGTGTCATATGTAAGCCAGTCAGCGACGCGACTTGGAACGAAATCCGGATACCAACATTAATAATAATAATAATAATAATAATAATAATAATAATAATAATAATAATAATAATAATACAGTGTGCTAGAAGAACAGGTGCAGATGAAAAGACCTTAGCAATACCAGTAATTAAACAGATATTGGCAGACGTGACATCTAAAATAAAGTTTCTCAGACAAATCTCAAAACCTTTTGAAATCAAACTGGGATTAGAGAAGGTGGTGGCCTTTCTCCATTCTTTTTAAACTGTTTTAGATCAATTAGTCGTAGAATGCAAAATCAAACTACTTCAGGTAATCAGTATTGGATACAGAAACTCTGACATTAAATTGAACTGTTTACCCTTTGTACATGATTTAACTATTCTTTCAGACAACACGGATACTGCAACGGAGCAATCCTTTGAAAGTGACAGCAAAAAATGCAGTGGTACAAATTTCTTTTGATAAGATGCAGTTTATGACAAACATTAAAGATACTTCAAAATATCGTAACACTTAAATGTGGAAAAATTAAGAAAGTAAAGGAATCTAAGTACCGCCGAGAAGTAATTCAGCCTAACGATAAAGAAAACAAGATCTCAAAAATGGAACTTTTTATGTCATTTGGGTCATCACCCCATTGACTTGTTTGATGCAGCTCACCGTGCCACCCTATCCTGTACTCTTTTTATTTCTGTGTGACTGTGAAATCTTAAATCGACTCCAATATGTTCGTTATAGTCACGCTTAGGTCTACCCCTACCGTTCTTACCGCCTACACTTCCTTCAAAGCTAACTGAACGAGTCGAGTGTCTTACGATGTCTTTCTCTCCTGTATGTTATTCTCTTCAAATTTCGTCAGATCGTTCCTCTTTAACCATTTTGATTCAGTATCACATAATTCGTGATTCGATTTATCCTTCTCACTTTCAACATTCCTCTGTAACACCACATTTCAAAATCTTCTATTCTCTTTCTGTTCTAGTTATTGCCCATGTTTAACTCCCATCCAGTCCACACTCCAGACGAAAGTCTTCAAAAACATCTAATTCCTAAGTCAATGTTCAAAGTGAGCAAATGCCTTTTCTTAATAAAGGACTTGCTTGCTTGCTTTAACTAGTTTGCATTTTCTCCTCCTTATTTCTTCCATCGTTACTTATTCTACCCAAGTAACAATATTCATCTATATCCTTTTAGTCTTCATTTCCTGATCTAATATTTCCTGCATCTCATGACTTCGTTCAACTGCACTCCCTTACTTTTGTTTTGCATTTGATTATTCTCACCTTGTACTCCTTTTGCAAGACTGTGTCTATACCATTAAGCAGTTTTTCCAGATCTTCTGCATACTCAGATAAAGTAACTTACCATCGGCAAATCTCAGAATTTTGATTTCCTCTCCTTGGTTTGTGATTCCCTTTCCAAATTCCTTTACTGCCTGTGCTATATAAATATTGAAAATGAGACGGGATTGCAGCAAGCTGTTATGAGAGTGTAACAGCTTTCTTTAGAACATGGTTTTCGGTTTTCAACTCCGAAGACCTCTGTTGTTCATTTCTGCCAGAAGCGAACTCTTTATCCCCATCTTGAGCTTTATTTAGGGGGTGTTGTTCTTCTTGTACTTGACAGGTACCGATTTCTTGGGCTCCTTTTCGATAGTAAATTATCGTGGGAGCCGCACGTGTCAAAGTCAAATGCGCTAAGAAACGGAATATTTTGAAGTTTCGTAGCGGCACTACGTGGGAGGCTGACCACACGGAGCTCCTACGCTTTTATAGGGCACGCATTTTTCTGAATTAGATTACGGCAGTGCAGCAAATGGATCAGAAAGGCAAAGCGTACTTGTGAAACTGAATGGCATCCTCCACAGCGGTGTTGGGTTGGTGGGAGCATTCCGTACCAGCCCCAGTGCTAGACTACTCGCTGAATCTGGTGTGCCGCCTTTACACCTGAGGCACCAGTAAACACTGCTGTCCTATGTTGCGAATTTGCGATAGGTGTCACTTCACCCAAGCTATACCTGCTTATTCCGCAACGAGAACCGTCGGCTGTATGCTGCTTATCCACGAGCAACGCAGCCGGTTGGTATACGCTTGGATAACGGTTACAGGTTGTTCGGTATTCCTTCAGTTCCTTGTCTTATTAGACGACCAAGTAAGGTACCTCCGTGGTTAATACAACGACCTGAAATCATCCTGGATCTGCATACCGGCCCAAAAGTGAACACGGGCCCCTCCATTCATCGGAGGCTCTTCCTGTCCGTTGTTAACCTGTATCCAGGTTCAGTAGTTATTTACACGGGTGGTTTGAGGCCAGAAACGAAAGTGGGCTGTGCGTTTATTGTCGATAATAAGAGGTTTCTTTTTCGTCTACTGGAAACCTTCAGCTTGTACACAACTGAGCCCTATGTTATCCTCGAAGCTCTGCGGTACGCGCTGTCCTGTGAGCGTCGGCACATTTTTGCTGTGTGCTGACTCCATGAGCTCGTTACAGTCTACATGTTTCCTGCGGCAGCCTTTGGTGCAGCGAATCCGAGATCTGCTGGCTAGGTTGTGGAGAGTTAAAACCAGAATTATGTTTCTGTGGTTCCCAAACCATTTGTATTTGTAAGCCGTGGTGTCAAGCACTGGGAATACTTAAGCTGTGTGTGAATTTGTATGTGATGATGCTGGATTTAGAATGTTAAACTAGTAGTATTTCTTGTAATATTTTTTCTCCATGGAATTGGTTGTTGTTGGGTAACTTTATTATTGCACTGCTGTAAATGACCCCTACTAGAGCCCTGCGCGGATATACAAAATATTATCCGCATCCGCACTTCCTTCGTCCGCATTCGCGAATGGTTATCCGCGGATGTTCTAAATATTTAACTACACTATATCACACCCAAGGTATTGAAACTGTTAGATCTGTTAACACATTAAAATAGGCCTGAAACCTGGCGCTAAACCCCTAGTCACAGGTTTGTGAGGGATTTTCTTTTGCGACAACTGCCGACGTATTGACCTTTGTTCCATGCTTCTATTCATTGCGGGCAGGAGCCAGTTAGGCTTATAGTAGGTCAGATTTACGGCTGTATAGTTTCAAGGCACTTAATATAGGCCTGTCACCATTCTTTCATATCACTGTCAAGGGTCACCTAACCACAAGCAAAAGTAAGAGTATACCTAAGTGAATATCAATAAACTTCATTATTTAGAAATGATCAGCAAAATTATCCTCACTGCGATACAGTTTGCATCCGCCAAGACACTAACTTCGCGGATATCCGCATCCGTGTATGGCTCTAACCCATTGCTACAAGGATATTTCCCAATTGCAATGTATTTAATAATAGTAGTAGTAATAATAATAATAATAATAATAAAAATAATAATAATGAGGGTGTAGCGGGAAAAGAGTTACTTTAGCTGACCAGGCTGCCAAGGAGGTGGTCTCATTGCCTCCCTTGCCTTACAAAGTTCCAGCCAGTGATATTCGGTCTCAGCTGAGACATTTGGCAATGTCCCATTGAGAGCTGGGGTGGCAGGTGATGGTGGTGATTATTATTTTAAGAGGAAGTACAACTAGGCAACCATCCTCTATATAACACTAATCAGAGGGGGAAAATGGAAGGGATCCGACACTTCAAAAAATTAAGGTATCGGCCAAAGAAAGACAAGGGCCACGAAGGGCGTGAAAATGAAATACTCCCTAGGCCTCGAGTGCTCTAATACCGTTGGGGTCGGAAAAGAACAAGAGTTGACCAAGGGAGGTCGGATAGGATAGATGAAAGTGAGGAGCCTGGCACAAGTAGGTGGAAGCAATGTCGGGACTCAGCTAAGGGTCTCGTGGTCGCCAATCCACGCTCCAAAGTTCAGAGCCCCTGGGGCTCCTTTTAGTCGCCTCTTACGACAGGCAGGGGATACCATGGGTGTAATTCGACCGCCCCCACCCACAGGGAGGCTGGAGTGGCAGGCCATTCCTTTTTCAAATAAGCTGAGAGCGATAAAAGGAACTAGGAAAGTATGGAAGACTTCCTTCTACCTCCTCGAAAGAAACAGTGGCCAGTTCGCGGGATACTTAGGAATTATGGATATACGGAAGACGAGCAAGAAAGAGACCGTTTATAAGTCGAAAAAATCGAATGGATTAAATGAAGTTTGCCAAGACGCGTGAAAATAGGAGCCAAGAGTTCTGGGACCAAGTTATTTGATCTGATGAGACCAAAATTAACATTTTCGGACCAGATGGGAACAGCAGAGTTTGGAGGAAGGCAGTACTGCGAATGAGCCTAATGATACCACACCTACAGTGAAACATGGAGGTGGTTCGATTCTAGTGTGGTGTAGTATGTTCTCTAAAGGTGTTGGTACCATGCACTTTATCGATGGAATCATGAACAATCTTGAAGCATTGCAGAAAAAAATGTGAAACAGAGTGCTCAAAAGATGGGACTTCTACCTTCGTACATATTCCAGCAGGATAATGTTCCTAAACATGCTGTTGTCGTGTGTAAAGAATGGCTCATATGGAGTGTTTCTAAGCAGCTCAAAATACCTGCTCAGTCCCCAGATCTGAACCCCATTGAACATTTGTGTATTCACTTTTTTTTAAAATGGGTTCGTTCCAGCCACATACCATCTAAAGGTCGATTAAAGGAAATTGTGGCAGAGGAAAGGGGAAAAATTGACCCTACCGTCTGTAAAAGCCTAGTAATTCTATGCCGAGAAGTTGTAAGGCCGTAATAAAGGCCAGAGGTTATGCCACTAGATAGTAGGTTCTTCTTGTATTACAGAAAATGTTGTCCGACTCGTTGGCTGAACGGTCAGCATACTGGCCTTCGGTTCAGAGGGTCCCGGGTTCGATTCCCGGCCGGGTAAGGGATTTTAACCTTAATTGGTTAATTCCTACGACACGGGGGCTGGGTGTATGTGTTGTCTTCTTCATCATTTCATCCTCATCACGACGCACAGGTCGCCTACGGGAGTCACATAGAAAGACCTGCACCTGGCGAGCCGAACCCGTCCTGGGATATCCCGGCACTAAAAGCCATACGTCATTCCATTTTCACAGAAAATATTAGTTTAGTTCGTTGTATTACTGGTGTACAAATAAGAGTGTTGTAATATGAAATGTACGTTTTGTTTCTATCTGGATTGTTTTGTATATTAAATTTGTAATGACATTGTTACCTATGTTGTCGTACTTCTTAAATGCATGTAAAATCAGAACAGGACAAAAAGGCCCAAAGATATTGAGTACGAGTTATTGTGTTACAAAGTGTAAAATAACCACGTGTACAAATAAGATTGTCTGTACGTGGATTTATCTTTAATCGATCCTCTAAGATCATAGGTAAAGTCAGGATTGCTTCACATATTACTTTTTTT
The DNA here is from genome assembly GCF_040414725.1 of Anabrus simplex. Taxonomy (NCBI): domain Eukaryota; kingdom Metazoa; phylum Arthropoda; class Insecta; order Orthoptera; family Tettigoniidae; genus Anabrus; species Anabrus simplex. The sequence goes on from NC_090265.1 coordinate 1,061,348,053, forward strand.
TTCTGAAGCCACACGGATATTTTCCCAGCCAGCTTCAACTTGTCTTTCCATTCTTCGGATGTTATACATTTTAAAATTTTGCAAGCATGATATACTGAACTAATATTGTGCTGTAGTCTTCACACTTGTCAGCACCTGCTATCTTGGGAATAGGTATAACAACATTCCTTAAAAAAAAAAATAAAAAAAATGCATAGCTCTTTTCCTGTATCGTAGGTACATCTTACACGGTAAATGGTAAACTTCAGATGTTTCTGCTTATAGCGGATTCTGACAATTGTTCTAGTCTGATTTTAGAATACTTTGCCGTGCTGGGAGATACAAAGAAGCAATATTTTCCTTCCGTCACCTGGACGAATGTGACTGGATTCGCAATACCTTTGCCATTACTACTGAGGACTTTACCATTACTAGAGGTTGATGAGTTGACTGAACTTCTGGCTGATCGAACTTTGAAGTTCAAATTTAGGGAAGAAACTAGTTCAATTCTGGATTTTAGTGAAAAGAGAGTTCCCAGCGCTGTCAGAACATACCATTCCTGTACTACTGTTTCCAACAACATACATGTGCGAACAGGGTTTTTCGGCATTGACCAACATCAACAGTAAGAAACGTGAGCGACTTATTTCTGTAGACCAAGAATTGCGAGTGTGTTTGTTTGCTATGTGTCCACGCGTTGAACAGTTATTGTCCAAAAGTAAACAAGCCTATGCTTCACTCTAAACCACAACAGTGGCATAATACATTGACATGGCGTTCTCAATTTTTTTAGTTTATTTTGTATTGCAAGTATTTCCAGTTCTATAAGGTTATTAAATAACACTACTGAAATAATTCACAAGCCCGTTTTTGTGTATTCGCACTTTTTAACTTTTCTGGCGGCATAGTCTAGAAATTTCGCGCCACGCTAGTGCGGCTAGGCACACCCTTTGAGAACCCCTGCTTTAACTCCTTACTCTGGTCTCCTTACTCTGGTCTAGCCATATTTCCCTGGTCTTGTCTACTTGGCACACATTCTTCATTACCTCTTTTATCTTTTCGATGTCGTTTACGTGAACGAATTGAATCCACGAAATTTCATTGTAATATTTGTCCCAAATGGAAGATAATAATTGCTTTTACTTAAAGTGTTAAACCTGCGGGAAATTAAGAAATAGTACGAAATATTTTACGTGTAGAGAACAATATGGATACATACAAGTACTTTATTACCTTACAACTTTTTTTTCCTGCTACGTCGCAGCGCTTCCGTATGTTTTTGTTTGTCTAACACTTTCGTGTGTGATATCTTTGTTCACTGAAGTTGTTTGAATTAATTAGGTGTCTTTTCTTCATGTTGCTCATTCGTTTTGTGCCCTAACTCATTCATTAAGTGATATATTTATTGGTCCAGGGATTATGCTATTTTCCTTTCAACAAAAAAGTAATATATTTATTGGTTCAGGGATCATGCTATTTTGCTGTTTGAACTGGCCGCGCTAATCATATGGACAAATATAATGAGAACTCACAGACACAGCACTCTCATTCGTCAGTGGTAGCCCTGGACCTGGACCTCAAAAAAGAAACAAAAGTCAGCACGCGCAGCGGTATGTAACACAAGGGAGTTCTGTTTACAGCCCGTAAATGCGTATACATATTTCTCTTGTAACGACCGTATTTCTTAATTTACCGCTGGTTTTACACTTTGAGTAAAATTAATTATCTTCCATTTGGGACAAATATTACACTGACGTTTCGCGGATCGGATTCGTTAACATAACCTCGATGTCCTTGCAAGAATTTGCAGGGCTGGGGTTCATTTCAACGCCACCAATCACCAGAAGAACGTCTGCACCACTTGCTATATATTAAAGCTACGGTTGACATCTTGGGTGTATTTGAATTTGATCCTGTTGAGCAACCTCCCTTATGGCTGCGTTCACAAAATACGACTCAGAGTAGAGTAGAGTATCGTGGAGTAACTAGTAAGGTTAACTCTGAATAACGGTATTCTGTGGACGCTTGGAGTGAATACATGTCAACATAACATGGCTAATCAATTAAGGACGGTTACTTGTTTTACCATAACTTCATTTGCGAGGAAGTTAATGGCTAATTTTCAGGTGAGTTTTTTCATAGCAGTGTGCTATAAGAGTTGTTACCACTTTTCTCACCGAGTTGTGCCTTAAAACAGTATCCGTTATTCTTTATCTCGTAGGAACAATCTGATGATGTTGATGAATATCAATATATCAGCTCTGCACTGGTGCACGATGAGCCATTTAAAATAACTTTATATGTAGATTATGTTGTTAACAACTACGACGAAATTGAATTTAAACAAAATTTTCGATTGCCTAGATCAGGACTCGAACATCTGCTGAAAGTCATTGGCCTAAACTTTCTAAATCCAAAATCGGAGAACGAGGAAGACCATTGCAAGACCCACGAGAGCAACTTCTGGCTGTGATTTGGTTCTTAGCAATGCCTGATTCATACAGATCTGTTTCGTGAGAATTATAAATGCACTGCGTGGTATTTAGGTTAATATAACTAAATGGTCTCATTCAGAAGGTCGTCTAAAATAAACAAAATCTTATAAATTTGAGGTTAATAAATCAGTTGCGATAAATCAGCTGATCATTCATAACACGGGTGTTCTTATAAAAATTAAATCATGTTATTTCCGCCGATTATCAAATTGGTACCTACGTTTCCTGTTTTGGACGGAACTATATCCTTCATTCAATACATAACGTCCTTTTTCGAAAACTTGAATTCATTGCCATGTCAATATACCTACTCGTTTTTGTATTTTAATATTTTTCATCGCCACCAATGAATGCATTACTGCGTCTGTATTCATTCACTGCCACATCGATTCTCGATTCTCCGGAAGTGTTTTATCGGATGTTGTTTATCAGTTCGAGGGATTGGAGCTCTCTATCCAGATTTATCTCTATATCTAAACAATTTTCGTACACACTTCTTGGAATTCTTCGAATTAGGCCCTAATCTGGTTCGGTTTAAGAGCCGTTGGGAAACGTTCCTATTTCTAAGGAGCATATCTATTGCTCCAATTTTTATAATAAGAATATGTGGAGGCAAACCATTTATTCGAAGGAATCCAAGAATTACGCAGGAAAATGAAGTAGCTAACTTTCATGTTCAGTATTGATGTTTTGACGCTAGTGTATGGTTTTGAACTATCGGATATAAGCCCAATGACTTCCATATTAATTAGGATGGCAACTTTCGAGAAAATATCATCTTGCGCAGAAGTGAACGTTTTGCTATAAATTTCAACCACGGTATCATCATGTGCTAAAATTCTGGCTTGTAGTTCAATAATATTCGATCCGGACAGTCCCCGTTACCGATTTCTTGCAAAACATCAGCAAATTACATTTTTATGTGGTTTTGTGCGCATATTTTTATGTACACAGCGTGTTTTGAAGACGGTCAAAGAGAAGACTATTTAATAGAATTATAACTAAATAATTATTTGGCGATAAGCATGCAGCAAAACAGGCAAAACCTTTATGAAATCTCCCCCAAGAACAATAATTTTCCCACCAGAAGGAATGGGATATCGTTTCCTATGATATATTTTAGAAGAGTATTAACGAATGACTATTTGCCATTGGGGCTTTATCACATATTGAGCCGTGCTAATCCAATATCGTCAGCTACTTTGAAATTTAGTTTTAATCCGGACACCGAACTCCTATTTAAATTTAAGAGGATTCTTGAATGTAATGTGCACTGTTCAACTGGTGGGAAGCAAACCAGGGACTGTTCCTGTCTGTAAAGTTCAGCTAACTAATAAGACGGCGCACGCGTGCCTATCCCGTTCCACCTCTCCCATCGTGCCACCTGCTTAACGCCCTCACGGTTCAGGCGGTTTTGAAGTATTGGTGAGCGTATTGACCAATAATGCAATATTTTTCTTTAAATTTAAAATATACGGCAAGAAATGTATAGGCTTTTAAAGACACACTGCAAATCAACAGGCCAAGAGCATTCGTCAGAATGCTTTACGATATCAGTCGGTTCAGCCGTTCTCTCAAAATCGATGTTACAAAAATCAGCCTAGTGTTTTCAGTAAATAGATAATAATGTATGTAAGTTGGGTTTTCAGCCCGAACTCTGGTTTGATCCTCCACAGCTCCGCCGACACCTGTCATAGATAGCTTAGGCGTCAGTGATGATGCGTACCAGGAAATCCAGGAGTGGGGTAGTTGTTGTTGCTTTCCTCACATCATAATAATAATAATAATAATAATAATAATAATAGTTTTATGTCTTTGTAACCTCTCTGGTGGTTTTTGGAGGCACCCAAGTGCCGGAGATTTTGTCCCACAGGAGTTTTTATGTAATGGTAAATGTATCGACACGAGGTTGGTGGTTTTGATCACCCTCGCGTTACCACTGGATCGACCCATTCATTACTGCTATTGTTCCTGTTCATATTCTCTTATTTTCGGCCCTCCGGATGTTCAGTCTTCTTTCATCTTTACTCTCGTGGTAGACCTTTCATTCTTTTAATCCGTAGTCGATACCCCAAGTCTTCTCTTTATTGCGCATTTATAGTTATTTACATGCAACTTGTGTGTAAAGTGAACTTTTCTTTTCACGAGCTTTAAACTACACGAGTGCAAACAGGTTCACGCCGTCCACGTTACATACGTACATGATTGGTTATCATAATAAAAATATCAGTTCTGTGGAAAGACGTCTTAAAACAATCACCACCACCACATTTATGGAAAGAACATATTACTAAAATTAATGCATCAGAATTACTAGGATTTCTTCGTTTGTGTCGTTATAGTAACTTGGTACTCTTTCATTTTATACATAATTGTGTTTGTTTATTTTAAAGCACATCGAAAAGGTGGTATAGAATAGGCATGAATTGTGCGGGTATACAGAAATATTATGGTGTATTAGGTCGAATTGTTTTTTTCTTCATTACATAGGCCTATTTCAGATTCTATGGATGAGATTATAGGCAAGGCCTACTTTTCAAATGCGAAGCTGTTTGGAAAGCGCTTACTTTTTGTAGTAGTAATAATAGTAGGTCTAGGTGCAATATTTTTATTTCCCTAAAACCATGCTGTATCACACATGATTACAATGACTGTTAAATTATACCCTCTTAAAAGCACGTGGTGGCTGAAGACGTATTATCTATGTATGAGCATAGTGTGCCGGGGAGTCTAAATATATTAATTGCTGTAAGGGAGGAGAGGATGTGTCGCTTGAAATGGAGCCACGTGGGCCGCCTGTCTCAGAGATGGGACTGTCTGGTTTGGACGGGACAGGGCTCCCCTTTCCTGGTCTTCACGCGCCGTTGCGTTGCCTGCCAACTAATCGATAGCTGCCACGAGTTCTAAACTCTCTTTCAGAAGTCTAGTCACCATAATTTTGTCGAGCTTTTTTTTTAACCGATGTTACTTTTCTACCGGGACATTTTCTCTCTCTTGGATAATTTACACCTTCCTTCTATGCAATTAGCTGAATGTTCAGCGTACTGGCCATCGATTCAGAGGACCCCCGGTTCGATTTCCAGATGGGTCGGGGATTTTAACTGCGTACGGTTAATTCCCCTGGCTCGGGGACTGGGTGTTTGTGTTCTTCGTAATACTCTTCTCGTCATCTAAATACAACACATCAAACTACCAAACACCACAGAAATTCGCAATGGAGAGGGGAGAGCTCAGAATGCTTGGGTCCGGTTTATAATGAGCATTCCAAAATTTCATTACATAACTCTTGCATTTCATGAGCTGAATTGGCTTAAACTAAACAAGCGGCATAGCTATCATTCATTGCTTCGACGCCACAAAAAATATACAAGCAGACACTCTCTTATCTAACACATTTTTTCCATTTGCTCTCAACCGTTCATAACATCCCGACCAGAGCTGCAGCTAACCTAAACCTCAAAATACCAAATCGCAGAAACACTCCCTTCAGCAATTCTTTTGTTGTCAGTATGAACATGGAATTCATCGCCCTCTCTAACAGAGAGTTGCGTCAGAAAGTGCATTCGGCCGCAAAACTGAGCTAAATCTACCAAATGGCGTCCCAATAAATCGCGAAAAGGGCCAGGAAGAAGAAGAATATACTGGATATTATCCTTCCTACCTTAACTCACATGATAAATAGGCCTACATCCCTTATGAGTGGCATTTTTCCTTCGCAGTGGAGGCAAGCTATTATTCGCCCGATCCCAAAAATTTATGTACTTGACCTGAAGATTTACGACCTGTAAGCGTATTACCTTTTCTGTCAAAAGACCTTGAAAAAGTGTGTTCATAAGTTGATTATGACGTAGTAGGTGGAAACAATCTCTGGTCTAAGTAAGTAATGATACTGAATGTGCTCTAGAAAATGGTCAGCTAACAATTTTACTACTATTAAATCTGACAAGCCTTCGACTGCGTGGATAAAGATACACTTATGGCAAAATTAGAATCATTTATAAACTGTTCATCCCGTGTAATAACGTGGATATTTTTTTCTGTCAAATCGTAGTCGGTGTCTTTACATCACGAAAAGAACGTCCTCATGAAAGCAGGTCGAGACAGGGAAGCCTCAGGTTTCTATAATTTCTTCTTCTCTCTTTTCGCTTTATATTAACGGTACCCTATGTCATCAAATATTGGAAACTGTATCATCTATACGCAGATGATTTGCAGGTCTATGCTCACACGAAAGTAACCGGTATTCACGAAGCTACAGTAATGGGAAAAAGTATTCGTACACCTTAAATGTTAAGCAGTGTTGTCGTTTGTAGTTGACGCATTGCCCATAGGCTGCTAGAAATTTCACTACTTTTCTATATTTCGGTATTTCGCGAAACATGAATATGACTACGTACCGGAAATAACAATAATACTTTAGAAATGTTTGTTTTAACAAACGTGTCATCCAATAAGTTCGAAATATAGATGCGTAAGAAGTATTCGTACAGATGGTATATTTCATATCAAAGTCCTTGATAACATCTCTTTGCAACGCAGGTAAACAGTAAAGGTCACGTCTTGTACCAAGTCAGCTGTGCTTCAGTCGTTCTAAACAACAAGTGATACAGTCAATCAGTAAGATGGGCCGCAAAATGAAAGAAACAACAGAAGAAGAGAGAAGAATCGTAATCCGAGCTCATAATTCCTGTAAATCGCTCTCGGAAATTTCGAAACCTGTGAAGAGACCAAGATCTACAATTGAGGGAATTATTGACAGATATGGTGGGAGAAAATCTATCAAAAATGCACGTAGATGTGGACGTCCATGCAATCTACACGACCGAGCTAAAATACTAATTCTCAGGAAAGTTAAGAAAAATCCTAGAATCAGTGCTGCAAAACTGAAGTCTGAACCAGGAAATGATTTAAAACTTAATATCTGTGCTTCCACAATTCAAAAGTTTTAAATACGAATGGGTATCATTGTAGAAATGCCAGGCGAAAGTCTTGAATTACCACATCAAATAAGAAGAAAAGACTACAATATGCTACAGACTATAAACATGCTTCTCTAGAATTCTGGGATCGAGTTATATTTACGGATGAAAGTAAATTCACTGTTTTTTTTTTATAACTTGGCAAAAAGATGTGGAGGAAAACGAACACAGAACTCGAAGAAAACATCCCCTTCCTTCAGTGAAGCATCGTGGAGGTTGTTTAATTGTTTGGGGGTGCATGACCTCAGCTGAAGTAGGTTCCTTAGAATTCATAGATGGAAAGATGGACCGTGAATACTATATTGAAGTATTGAGGAAACATCCAGCATCTAGTGCCGAAAAAAATGGAACTTTTGAGTAATTATGTATTCATGCAGGATGATGATTCAAAGCACGATTGTAGATTTTATACAACACACCCAAATATATGGTAACACCCCCGTAATCCCCGTATCTGAATCCGATTGAACATGTGTGGGCTTATCTTAAATAGAGACTGAGCACAAGAAATATCAAAGCCAGTTTTGAAAGTGGCTCTTTTGGAAGAATGGTTTAAAATTAAGCCCACCTTCACCTTCAAGCTAGTTTATTCAATGCCTAGGCGGCTTGAGGCCATTGTAAAATCAACAGGATTGCCAACAAAATACTAAATGTGCACTAAAATCAGTGGGGAATGAAAGTAAAACCGGACTGTACGAATATTTTTTATGAGTATGAAATCATGGTATTTTTATTTATTTATGTATTAATGAGAGAGACGTCTATCAATTGCATGTTTTATGATGTACATATCTTTACATAGTGTACAGAAAGCTAACCTATTGAGTTATACAACGTACATGACAATAAGTGTGCTAAGTAAAGTATTTTTGTTTCAGTATGAAGTGTACGAATATTTTTTACCATGACTGGATATGTAAAATTAATCAAGACGTTGTGCGTGTAGAAATGTGGACTAAACTAAACGGACCCAGAATGAACCCCGTGAAACCTCAAGCTATAATGATAGGTACACACAAGGCCCATTATCACTTAACGAACGTACATAGATATCACCCCCCACCCCCCCACCCTCAATAACGTTGATTGGAATCATTATCCCTTTCGAAAACAAATGGAAAGATTTAGGATTAATACTGGACTTACGCCTTCACTGGACAGAACACTTAACAGTTAAATGCCAACGAGTATTTTTCTCCTTCACTCACTTAAAAGAATGAAAGATTTACTTCCTTTCAAGGTCTGAAAGCTATTGGTTCAACAGTTAGTAATGCTTCTGTTTGACTACCGTGACGACGGGTACGGCAGACTAAGTGGCGCCCTCTCGAACAGACTTCAGAGAGCTCAGAATGCTTGGGTCCGGTTTATAATGAACATTCCAAAATTTAATTACATAACACTTGCATTTCATGAGCTGAATTGGCTTAAACTAAACAAGCGGCATAGCTATCATTCGTTGCTTCGACGCCACCAAATAATATACAAGCAGACACTCTCTTATCTAACACTAGCTCATGTACCCGTGCTTCGCTACGGAATTCATTTTATACAGAATTTTAGGTTAGGTAGTGTACACGTTGGGAGCAAGATTGTATTCAGTTGCATAGCTCTTAACATTACCCTAGAAGCGCGATGGGGAAGTCACCAAACGTCTTTCTCATATGTACACAACTTTTTGCTAGTGGCTCTACGTCGCACCGACACAGATAGGTCTTATGGCGACGATGGGATAGGAAAGGGCTAGGAGTTGGAAGGAAGCGGCCGTGGCCTTAATGAAGTTACAGCCCCAGTATTTGCCTGGTGTGAAAATCGGAAACCACGGAAAACCATCTTCAGGGCTGCCGACAGTGGAATTCAAATCCACTATCTCCTGGATGCAAGCTCACAGCTGAGCGCCCCTGAAATAAATCACTAGAGGACCCGTGCTGCTCCGCAGCGTTCGTTTTAAATAGGTCAGATATAAAATTGTTCCATGTGCTGCCTAGGTATTCTTAGAACGTTTAATGTTAGGGGTTGTACTGTTGATTAATTATATCTGAAGTGATTTTGTAAATGTCTCTATTGTGATGATGAATGGTATTTTATGAATGTTTTTGTTTTGTTTTACAATTTGTTTTATGTCGCACCGACACAGGTAGGTCTTACGGTTACGATGGGATAGGAAACGGCCTGCAGTAGGAAAGAACCAATCGTGGCCTTGATTGTAGTACAGTTCCCAGTAGTTGCCTGGTGTGAAAATAGGACCACAGAAAACCACCTTCAGAGCTACCGACAGTGGGGCTCGAACCTACTCACTCCCGAATGCAAGCTGACAGCTATGTGATCCAAACCGCACAGCCACTCGCTTGGTTTCAACGGAATATTTTGTAGCTTTAGAGTTATTGTGTGTTTAAAGTAAAGTTTTAGTTTCAGATTATTTTGTTTCGCGTGGGACTTGGTCATTTTGGAACCCCAGATTGTCTGGGAAATAGTTTATCCTTTCAAATAATAAAGGTAACTGTATGTATTTACATGTCGCGCTATAGATGTTATGTACACCAGACGTCATCACGTAGTTACTCTAGGGAGCCGGTATTACTTGCTCCGCTCTGGACGGGTGTTGGTCACGTGACAAGAGAGCAACGGACAGGCGGGTTGCATACCGTGACCGTACTGTACTTGCCGCTCGGAAATGTTACCATATGAAGAACAGCTTTTATAATAATAATAATAATAATAATAATAATAATAATAATAATAATAATAATTTGCAGCATGAATCATATGAGACAAACAGGACACAGATTACGGAGTATAACAGGACAAGAAAATTATTCATTGTTAAAAGAAATATTCAGCAGTGTGTAATATTTCCTGAATTAAGATATTTTCACGATTAACTGAAGCTTTGGGACACGTACATTTACCGAAAGAAAATACAATTTATGTGACTTGTACATATTCTTTGCACGCACATTAACATACATTGCAATATTTGTATGGCATTTATGACTCAGACAACAAATTAAACACACGAACTGAAACATATCAGTGGTGTATTCCTGCTTAACGGGACCTTTGGGCTCTTTTAGGTAGTAGTGTGTCAATGTTTGGTGCTATCGTTTGCGTACTGGCAAGTCGCAAAACACATTTCAAGTTTTCATCGGGGAGCCTACTTCTTGTATCTAGATTTACAAATCTCCATTAATGAAAACATATGTTCACGTAAATAAGTTGATTCCAATATACTTACAATTTGAGCATTAAATGTGTACACACTACGAAATCTCTCCCGTGGAAAACGAACATAAAATTCAGTCAAACTGCTTGTGTTTGCAAACCTATCTTTCATTTTTGAGTATCACACTGTAAGGCAATCAGTTCTAGCTGCAGTTCTGGTCTGACAGTTTGCACATCCACTGAGAAGGGAATGCCGAACACCTGCAGATCCTTTTCTACCGCCTGAATATCGTGAAACCGACTCTCATAGTGAAATTAAAACCTCTTTATATTCTTCTAATGTTTTTTTAATGTGATTCCATATTTTATTACGTATTACACATTTTGCTGTGTTATTTTCTTGAACCATTAAATTCTCTTCTTCCCAAGAAGGTTTGAAACTTGTTGGCGTGGATGGCCTACGCTGTGCTGAAATCTGTTCCATAGTAAATGCAACATTAACCGACTAGAGTTCAACGTCGTGTGGTGTGAGGATAAAGACGGAAACACACTGGTGTCACCTCTCATGAGTTCACGCGTATCGTGTCGCAATCTAACCTGTGCAGTAAGATGTGCTATACGTTTGCGCCACCGACCTGCAGTGCGTACGTCGTCATGCACTTCCCTTACTTGCTCACTAAGCTGCTCTCTTTCCACGGTTACGTGCCAGATGTGACCGTGCCGGATGCGACCCGGCCATTATCGTGCCAATAGCGACCGAGCGGATATGCATCGTGCCGCATGCGACCCATCAATCACTTACAATTGATCTGCATTAAGGGCTGTCACCAAGTGGCAGATTGCTTATAAGTAGCTAACTTGGTCTTTTCTAAAATAAAGGTCTGACACCGTGGTTAGCAGCTTCGAGTGCCGTTGGTCGAAAAAAAAAATATAATAATGTTGCTGGCTTTACATCCCAGTAACTACTTTTATGGTTTAAGGAGACGCCGAGGTGCTGGAATTTAGTCCCGCAGGACTTATTTTACGTGCCAGTAAATCCACCGACACAAATCTGACGTATTTGAGCACGTTCAAATACCACCGGACTGAGCCAGGATCGAACCTGCCAAGTTGGAGTCGGAAGACTAGCATCTCAACCGTCGGAGCCACTTAGCCTGGATGAAAAGAAAATCACTATCAGAATGTTGGCCGGCAGGGTAGGAAAGTTGGTTGGTAGACAGTTTCTAATCACTAGATTGCACGCTAAAAGCCTGGATTCAAATCCAAACCTTTTCGCAGTGTTCAAATGGAGTGAGGGGATATGATGCTGTTGATGGTGATTCGGCCGTCGGATGGCGACGTAAATCATTGAGCAGAACCCTTGGTATTATTCGAGAGGAGTAGGCTACGTGCCGAAACCGGGTTTCATCTCTCCCTACTTCCTTATCATAATCCTACATACAGACGCGCAGGCCGCCCGCGTGAGTCAGGTAGACAGACCTGCACCAGGCAAGCCGAACACGTCCTCGGACACTCATGGTACTAATAGGACACGATAAGTAAGTAGTCCTATGTCGTAAATAATTTCAGAGAATTAGGATCTTTTTTCTTGCTAGTGGTATTACGTCGCGCACACACAGACAGGTCTTAAGGCGACGATGGGATAGGAAATGGCTAGGAATGGGAAGGAAGCGGCCCTGGTCTTAATTAAAGTACAGCCCCAGCATTTGCCTGGTGTGAAAATGGGAAACCACGGAAAACCATCTTCAGGGCTGCCGACAGTGGGGGGTTCGAACCTACTATCTCCCGAATACTGGATACCGGCCGCACTTAAGCGACTGCAGCTATCGAGCTCGGTATTGAAATGGCATTGCACTTCGTTTAGCTTACCTTATCTTGGGTGATGACACAACTTATCAAATGACAATTTGTTTGTCAACGCCGGTCGCATCCGGCACGGTTACAGATTATGCGGTCGCCAGTGGCACGGGTCGCATGCGGCACGGTCGCATCTGGCACGCCACCCTTTCCATGACAGCGGGGAGCAGACTGGCTCCGAAGGCTTTTCGCTCTCGATTGACGATGCCTGCTCTAGGGAGCCGGTATTACTTGCTCCGCTCTGGACGGGTGTTGGTCACGTGACAAGAGAGCAGCGGACCGGCGGGTTGCATACCGTGACCATACTGCACTTGCCGCTCGGAAATTACCATATGAACATCAGCTTTTATAATAATGAGACGAACAGGACACAGATTACGGAGTATAACAGGACAAGAAAATTATTCATTGTTAAAAGAAATATTCAACAGTGTGTAATATTTCCTGAATAAAGACATTTTCTCGATTAACTGAAGCTTTGGGACACGTACATTTACCGAAAGAAAATACAATTTAGGTGATTTGTACATATTATTTTCACTCACATTAACATTTCAATATTTGTATGGCATTTATGACTATGACAGCAAATTAAAACACGCGAGCTGAAACATATCAGTGGTGTACTCCCCCTTCACGGGACCTTTGGGCTCGTTTAGATAATATTGTATCAATGTTTGTTACTATCGTTCGCGTACTGGCAAGTCGTGAAACACATTTCAAGTTTTCATCGCTGAGCCTACTTCTGTATCTAGATTTACAAATCTTCATTGGTGAAAACATATGTTCACATAAATGCTTTGATCCGAATATACTTACCATATAAGCACTAAATGTGTTCAGTCTATGAAATCTCTCCCGTGGAAAACTAACATAAAATTCAGTCAAACTGTGCTTGCAAACCTATCTTTCATTTTAGTATCGCACTGTAAGTCAGTTCTAGCTGCAGTTCTGGTCTGGCCCTTGTCTTCCTTAGCCGATATCTGTTTAGGGGAAGGCCTAAAATTTAATTGTCATATTAACAGTTTGGCATACACTGAGAAGGGCATAGCGAACACCTGCAGATCCGTTTCTAATGCCTGAATATCGTGCAACCTACACAGAAAATCGTCGTATAGTGACATTAAAACCTCTTTATATTCTTCTAATGATTTTTAAAATGTTATTCAATATTTTATTACATATTAAACATGTTGCTGTGCTATTTTCTTGAATTATGAAATACTCTTCTTCCCAAGAAGGTTTGAAACTCGTTGGCGTCGATGTCCTACGCTGTGCTGAAATATCTTCCATAGTAAATGCAACATTAACCGACTAGATTTGAACGTCGTGTGGTGTGAGGATAAAGACGGAAACGCACTACTGTCATCTCTCATGAGTTTCAAGCGTATCCTGTCGCAATCTAACCTTCTTTTTTTTTTTTGCTAGGGGCTTTACGTCGCACCGACACAGATAGGTCTTATGGCGACGATGGGATAGGAAAGGCCTAGGAGTTGGAAGGAAGCGGCCGTGGCCTTAATTAAGGCTGTGAGCTTGCATTCGGGAGATAGTAGGTTCGAATCCCACTATCGGCAGCCCTGAAGATGGTTTTCCGTGGTTTCCCATTTTCACACCAGGCAAAAGGAGATATGCGACGGGTTTTTCCTATCATATTTCCCTTAGTCAAACCTTGTTCTTTTCTGATCTCCACGGTAAATCGAGGCCACGGGCGCTTCCTTCCAACTTCTATCCCATCGTCGCCATAAGGCCTATCGTGTCGGTTCTACGTAAAAAAGCAAAGTCACCTCCGTGCAGGCTATGAAGGCCCTTGGAGGATTGGAAGGTAAAGGCTTCCACCATTGTTAACCTCGGCACGTGATGGGGTAGAGTGCCCGGCCGCCTTTGCCCCCAGGAATTAACCTGGTACTCATTTTTGGTGTAGGCTGAGTGAACCTCAGGGCCATATGCACCTCCGGAAGTGGAAATCTCGTTTCTTAAATTTTACGACTTCCTGACGGGGATTCGAACCCACGTCCTTCCGGGCGAATCGAGCACAAATTAAAACAATCGTGACATAAGTACTGTGTACACCATATTTCATTGCAGAATCAATTTTCTCCGATACGTTATTCATTGAGATGCAAATATTGTTTCAAAATGTCTAAAATGAGAAAGCAAAATGTCGAAAACTCGATTAAATCGAACTCGTTTAATAGGGTTTTATATTATGAAACTCTAAGATGGGCTTAATATGATGTCCTGTTATGCTTAAAAAAATATAAATATCCAAACATATTTTTATATCTTTAATATTTGTTTAATAGTACACCTTGAGATATGAAGTGATAACCTTTGGCCAGTTCCTAGCTCTGTGACGAGGGTACCTCAGTTTTGCAACATACTAAACCGCTCTGTGTTACGGCTGCTTGCAACTGTCAAATGGCCTTCGTCTACCTGTCCAGATGTTAATGATGGTGACCTGTCGGCAGCCTGAGGCAGAAGAAAAGCCATAGCGCAGCGTTTGCTGGGTAGCGAGGCTCACTTCCGCTTCCGGCGTGCATTGACTAGCTGTGGGTGCAATAGGCCAGTGAGACATCGCTGTCTGTTTAAAGAGATAAGGGAGGACGCATTCTGGCCAACGAATGCAACTTGTACTTTTTGCTGCGTAATACAAACAAGCATCAACCTTGACCTTGACACTCCCAATCCATCAGCTGCTAGTGAAGATTTAGTAATGACCTCGTTCACTTATCTCACCAGCTCTTTCATTAATTCGTGCATGGTATTATTGAGTTTTACAGCTATGGATGTATCCCAGGGATCTGTAATGTAGTATTACCAATACGTGCTCGGTGATCTGTACCTCTTGGCCGAAGCATTGCGACTTTTTACACGGTAGGCGGCACAGAACTTTGCCGCTCGATTCGCCAGTTATTTAATCTACGACGGTTTTCCATATTATTTACAGTACATGGCTCATGAATAGGCAGTTGAATCCAGTAACCTTGCTAGGTGGGAAGATCAGGAAAACAAGCGGTTCGTTCTCTGCGGTGGCAATCAACCAGAGATGTTTTTTCTGAATTTATCTACCGTTGGTTATAGCAATTACAATATATAATACCGATTTCAGTACCTCTCGAAAATTGCGCTCGCCCGTTCGCCGGGGGCGAGTTTGTTTTTACTGAACAAAGGAAAAGAACCACCAATTTGTAACAAGTTAAGCAGAAGCACAGTTCGCTACTTGAAGTGCCGCCTTGCAGTAGATACAGCTTGCACCAAGTGCCACGTTTTTTTTTTTCTTGTGCCTGGCTTAAGATAACGCCCTTACTGCATTTTATGGCATTGAGGAAATATTTCATTTAGCTTATTTTTTTATTGATGGTGTCATACATGAGGATTTTTTGTTATCAGAATGGCTTCAACTTCAAAGGGATTAAGCGAGCTATTAAAAAATCTACAAGAGATTCGTGAGCGCTTAGGTGAGCCGAAGAAAAAGTTTTACGGAGTTGCGTAAGTATTTTGTGATTGAGGATTCAGCTTCGTTTACTGGATAAAAAGGAAGCAGGGACTTCCCCTCAACGTAAATAAACTAGGACATGCCTTATAGTTGGCAGTAAATGGACCACCCTGGTGTAGCCATAGACGTAGTATTTCTCATAGAAACCGTGCTATGTCAGTAACCACAAGGCCAAATACCGCAAATCCAGCTAGGCAAGGCGCGAGGGATAAGCTTGCAGAGTGTATAATTTTTCTTTTTTAAAAAATCAATATTATTCAATCTACACCTTGATAATGGAACTAGATTAATACAGATTGGCCTAATGAACAATGGAGCAATGCAATACATTACATTTTGGTTTGTGCTTAACGTTAATAATATTTTTCGACCCCCTCCGTCCCCTCACCCTCGGTTCTGCTGAGTTGAAAATACTAACAATTAGAGGAGCTTGCGGTGTTGCGAAGAGTCGAGATTGAGCCAGGTAGGCTCAGATCAGATTTACGGTTTAATGGTCTCAAGGCTCTTCATATATCACCATTCTCCCATACTACTGTCAAGGGTTGCCTAATCACAAGCAAAAATTAGAGTATACCTGAGTGAAAATCAATAAACGTCATTATTTAGAAATTATCAGCAAAATTATCCGCACTGACATACAGTTTGTATCCGCCAATACACTCATTTCGCGGATATCCGCATCCGTGCAGGGCTCTACACATAAGTTTAGAAGTAGGATGTGAAAACTACGATACATGATAGTAAAGTTGTATACTTTATGCTTGGGTGATTTAAGTGGATAAATATAACTGACTGATATACGAGTATTTTCTCCGCTAATGCTGTATTTCACATTTTAAGATCATTGATCCCACCTCATTTCACGATATAGCGGTAGATCAGTCTGAATACCTTGATCCTTTATTCCTTTGCTTTAATCTGTTTTAACTCCGCGGCTACTATAAATAATTTATTGTTATGTTCTGAACTTTCACATTAGTATTCTGCAAACTTAATCAGCATGGAATAAGTGTACAGTATTATCAGTTTGATTTGTGAGTTATGCCGTTGATAAAATACTGGTGTGCGTTATCGCTGTATTAGTGATGATATGTCTAGTCATAAATTTGGCTTTAGAATTCCAGAATGTGGAATGGTATGTACTATTTACGATATGAGAGCTATTTGATAGGTATGGAAGAAAAACAAATTTCTAAAAGTCTGTTGTGATATCCGAAAAGAAAGAATGATATTTTGATACGAAATCATTTCGGAGTGTTCTTAAACGATAAAGAAAATTGACATCGCTACACAGTTTAAGATTTGGGTGTGGAACCTACGGTACATGATAGAGCAGTTGTACTTTATGCTTCAGTGATTCGAGTTGTGGTCGCAGAAAGCGATCGCGTACCATTCTGCGTCCTACAGTCGACTTACAGGAGGAAGGCCATAGCAATACTGTAACCGCTGGTATCACAAGAAGTGCAGGGGTGTTAAAACTTCCCACTTTAACTGTTTCTAGTGTGCCTCTAAGTCATGCGAAGTGAGTCTGTGACATTTAATCACTCTTGAATGTTTACCGGTCCGGTTTCGACCTCGCACTTTTGGTTTCAGAAAGCTATCGCGTACCATCCTGCCTCTTGCAATCGGTTTATAGTAAGATCATAACAGTACTGTAATTTGGTCCTTTCAACCAGTGCTTTCATATGCCAGTAAATCTATTGGTCAGGGGTATATGTAAAATAACTCTTCCTTTTTAAATTACTGTTACGTTCCTCAGTCTGCGGAAATTAAGTACATTTATAAACTATCTGAAAAAGGAAACATATGGTAACAGAATTATACCTGAAAAAGAAACAACTTAAGATGAAGGAATTTCGTTAGTTGGTTGGTTAGTTACTTACCGGAATTCTCCATACATATGTTGAATTGGTTGCTTAGTGGCGAAGAGTTCAAAGTGATTTTTGACCATGTTGAAATCACCTTACTAGTTTCTATTTCAAGAATTCTGCAAAGATAGAAACAGGTAAAAGCTGTTGGATGAGGTAAGAAAACCAGTCAATTTTGTGCGGCTTCCTGCAGCTTACGAAAGATGCATCAGGCCCCACGATGCTACGCTCTTTTTGTAGGCTACTTCCGACCTCTTCTGTTGAATTTCTTTCCAACTAAGCACAGTACGCCTATACGTCTTCTGTTTATGTGGGATTAGCTGATTGTATAGAACGCCAATGAAATACAAAATTACTTTTCTGCTAGGATGGTGGTTCGCCAACCTAATCGTTTCTGACCTTAATGTTCGTAGATAATATATATTTCACCTCGATGCATCATTCGTTTAAAACAACCTGTTCTGTTTTGTTCCGTTTTAGGAACGTAACTCAGTGTCATTCCGTGCTGAAGGTCTTCCTACCTTCTAAATCAAAATCATTGCATTAGTTTTATTAACTACAGCTGAACCGATGATTCACTAACAGCTGTCTCTCCATACACCACATATTCGTCCAGTATTTCTTTAAAAGAATACATATATATCATATTGTGAAAAACCTTCTGCTCATTGACATTAGAAACTCTAAAAACTCTTTTTTTTTTTTTTGCTATGGGCTTTACGTCGCACCGACACAGATAGGTCTTATGGCGACGATGGGATAGGAAAGGACTAGGAGATGGAAGGAAGCGGCCGTGGCCTTAATTAAGGTACAGCCCCAGCATTTGCCTGGTGTGAAAATGGGAAACCACGGAAAACCATTTTCAGGGCTGCCGATAGTGGGATTCGAACCTACTATCTCCCGGATGCAAGCTCACAGCCGCGCGCCTCTACGCGCACGGCCAACTCGCCCGGTTCTAAAAACTCTAAAAACACGCATCTGCTCATCGCGACCGAACCCGATCGAGAGCGTCATATGTCGCCGAAAATGTGCTTGCAACGCACTCATTGTCAAAGAGAACTACTGTATTGAAAATCGAAGACACAAGCAATTAATTTATGTCAAGAAAACGCCCTCATCTTTCTGGATATCCCCTGCCTGTTCGATCACCGCTCTGTCGTGGAGGATTTATATAGTTTTATGAGCTATGCCTGCCTGCTGTCATTTCTTGATGGATACAGTACTTTTGCATCCATCTCTTGCAGAGTGTAGCTTCCACTGAAGTCCCTGTCTCATCCATGGCTGCGACAATATGGAAACTGCTGAGGTATGGGTGGTGCTGATTAATGACATTCAGAGCACAACCAGTGTGTCTGAGTGTCATGAAAGGTGTTGCTCATAGGGTTAGTTGTACTACAATAGCACTGTCTAGCCCAGTGAGGAAAGCAATAACAAACTACCTCACTCCTCATCTTGCCTAGTACGCCTCATTTGGGTACTGCCATTGTTTTCTGTGGTTTCCCTATAACTGCATAGCCTTTGGTGATGCTATTTGAGGATCCAATCAGCCTCTGGGTTGAGGACCTAACAGACAGATATGAGCTATGCAGTAGGTTGAAACTCCGTATTCAGTGATCATAGAATTATTTTTCGTGGTTTGACAGTAAACGCATCCCTCGAAACCTTATCCCCAATTCATTTTACACCCTCTTCCTAAGTGCCGAGGCCGGGCTGAGTGGCTCAGACGGTTGTGGCGCTGGCTTTCTGACCCCAACGTGGCAGGTTCGATCCTTGCCTCAGTCCGGTGGTATTTGAAGGTGCTCAAATACGCCAGCCTCGTGCCGGTAGATATATATAGGAAGAACTGGGTGAACCTTAAATCAAAGATATCAAGAACATTTCAAGGCAGTAAAGTAAAACAGATATTCAGCTTTTGCGGAACACATTTACAACAATAACCACAGCCTTTTAGGGATCGAAAAGGACATGAAGTTAATCTTTAAGGGTAATTATGGATTTTAATTAAATACACGTGAAAACATTGAGATATTTTTGGCGCAGACAAGGGAACCAGGTAAAATTTTAATTGAAACAGTCGCAAGCAACATTTTGTTTACAATCTTGAGTTGACGTAACATCATGTGCTCGCAGCGCGGTTCCGTACTTGAAGCTGAACGTTTGTCAGTATTCGACCAACAGTCTGAGCACGAGGAAAAGCCACCCTTCCTATGTTGATGTCAACATTTTAAACTCATTTTAACCAATTTTGACGACACACTTATGTGAAATTAAATTTAAATTTTAACCCTGATGATGGACCTTAGTGTCCGAAAACCGCTTATGTTTTAATAAAGTGTGTGCTGATACGACTGTATGTGATTAATAATAATAATAATAATAATAATAATAATAATAATAATAATAATAATAATATCCGACACCGACAGTGAAAAAGATGCTACCTCAACACCGGCAATAAGTATCACATACATAAAGAAAGCGGTTGATTATTGGCTGAACAAAAGAGGGGGAAAAGGTCGTTTTAAAGTCGTTCAGCACCAATTTAAAAAGCTACGGCACCAATCGGACCTTTCTAGATGGGAGCTACAGGTAGAATCTGGCGGCACAAAGGCAGAAAAATTGAAATTTATCACCAAGGAAACATTTGAAGAATTTAAAAAGGCGAGGCTGAACAACAACAAAAGCGTCCATGACGTACATATTAGAAAATGGGCCCTGAAGAATGCTCAGCGTGTTCATGACGATACCTTTCGCGCCTCAACTTCTTGCGTATGAAAGTTTGAAAATAAATTCAATATTGGTTCCCGGAAAGTTACAAAATTTGTAACCAAAACTTACACGGCCGATCAGCTTGACCTTGCGTCGAACGCAACAATTTTTGTAGGGGAGGTGTCCGAATTAATAAACACTCACTCTCCAAAGTGCGTTTTTAACATAGACCAAAGCGCGTTTAATGAAGAGTTCTATGCTCGACAGACGCTACACTTGAAGGGAGAGAAAATCGTTTTCGCAGAAGCTCAATCGTTGAACTCATTAACACACAGCTATACAATTCAGCCTATACTTTCTGCCGATGGAGAACTGGTACCTAAACTGTTGTTGTTTGGGTCATCAGTCCATAGACGGGTTTGATGCAGCCCTCCATGCCACCCTATTCTGTGTTAACCTTTTCATTTGTACGTAACTACTGCATCCCACATCTGCTCTAATCTGCTTGTCATATTCATACCTTGGTCTACCCCTACCGTTCCTACCACCTACACTTCCTTCAAAAACCAACTGAACAAGTCCTGGGTGTCTTAAGATGTGTCCTATGATTCTATCTCTTCTTCACATCAAATTTAGCCAAATCGATCTCCTCTAGCCAATTCGATTCAGTATCTCTTCATTCGTGATTCGATCTATCCATCGCACCTTCAGCATTCTTCTGTAACACCACATTTCAAAAGCTTCTATTCTCTTTCTTTCTGAGCTAGTTATCGTCCATGTTTCACTTCCATACAATGCCACGCTCCACACAAAAGTCTTCAAAAACATCTTTCTAATTCCGATATCAATGTTTGAAGTGAGCAAATGTCCTTTCTTAAGAAAGCTCTTTCTTGCCTGTGCTAATCTGCATTTAATGTCCTCCTTACTTCTGCCATCGTTAGTTATCTTACTACCCAAGTAACAGTATTCATCTACTTCCTTTAGGACTTCATTTCCTAATTTAATATTTCCTGCATCACCTGTCTTCGTTCGACTGCACTCCATTACTTTTGTTTTGGACTTATTTATTTTCATCTTGTACTCCTTACGCAAGACTTCGTCCATACCATTCAGCAGCTTCTCGAGATCTTCTGCAGTCTCAGATAACAATATCATCGGAAAATCTCAAGGTTTTGATTTCCTCTCCTTGGATTGTGATTCCTTTTCCAAATTCCTCTTTGATTTCCTTTACTGCCTGTTCTATGTAAACATTGAAAAGGCGGGGGGACAAACTGCAGCCTTGCCTCACTCCTTTCTGGATTGCTGCTTCGTTTTCAAAGCCCTCGATTCTTATCACTGCAGACTGATTTTTATACATATTGTAGATAATTCTTCGTTCTCGGTATCTGATCCCAATCACCTTCAGAATCATAAATAGCTTGGTCCAATCAACATTATCGAATGCCTTTTCTAGATCTACGAATGCATGTACGTGGGCTTGTCCTTCTTGATTCGATCCTCTAAGATCAGACGTGAAGTCAGCATTGCTTCACGTGTTCCTACATTTCTTCTGAAGCCAAATTGATCTTCTCCCAACTCAGCTTCAACTTGTTTTTCCATTCTTCTGTAAATAATACGTGTTAAAATTTTGCAGGCATGAGATACTAAACTAATGGTGCGATAGTTTTCACACCTGTCAGCACCGGTTTTCTTGGGAATAGGTATAACAGCATTCTGCCGAAAATCAGATGGGACCTCTCCTGTCTCATACATCCTACACACTAAATGGAATAGACTTGCCATGTTGGTTTTTCCTAAGGCAGTCAGTAATTCAGAGGGAATGTCATCAATTCCAGGTGCCTTGTTCCTATTTAGGTCGTTCACAGCTCTGTCAAACTCTGACCTCAAAATTGGGTCTCCCATTTCATCAGCGTCAACAGCCTCTTGTTCCAGAATTAAATTATCTACATCTTCACCTTGTACAACTGTTGGATATGTTCCTGCCATCTTACTGCTTTGTCTTCTTTCCCTAGAAGTGGCTTTCCATCTGAGCTCTTAATATTCATAACCTAAATTTCCTTTCTCCAAATGTTTCCTTGATATCTACCTTTCCTAGGATCATACAACGACATCCTTGCACTTCTCCTTCAGCCAGCCTTCCTTAGCTACCTTGCACTTTCTATCCACTTGATTCTTTAATCGCCCGTATTCTTTTCTGCCCTCTTCATTTTTAGCATTCTTGTATTTTCGTCATTCATCAATCAGGTCTAGTATCTCCTGAGTTATCCGCTGATACTTAGTTGATCTTTTCTTCTTAACATTTCTTCAGCAGCCCTGCTAACTTCATTTTTCATGACTATTGTGTTTTCCGCTGTAATAACAAGTCTTAATATCACAGAGTTGGGATTATTTCATTTTAATTGTACAATTGAGGCCTAAGTCGTTAGTCCACCCATTATGAATTCTGAATACCCGATGTCTGTTTTAATATCCATAAAAAAAATAGTTTGTCTCCGGCGATCCTGGATGGAACTAGAAGTACTTCAATATGGTGTTTAAGTTGTTAGTCTAGAGAAGATGGCGTGTGGTATCAAAGGTCTTTGTCATGGCCTACCATGATGGTTCCTTGCAGGCGACAGTCAGCTGTTAATCATGTGAAACTTACAGTGGCTTATTATCACAGCCGTTTAATATTTTCCCAAAGAAAAGAACTGTTATTGAACGTAAAGAGGATTTAAACTTAAAATGTTGCCTCCTGGACTGAAGTTGGTAAAAAAAGAATGACATTTTGTCCCGGTTCAAAGACATGAGTTTCATTGTTGCTTCCGTATTGAACTGAGATCACAGAAATGAGTTATTTATAAGGTTCAACCTATTCAGAGATGAGTTATTTATAAGGTTCAACCTATTCAATACTAGTGTCATCTCTCAGACAGTTCCAGTTCGGTCCCGAGCTGCGGCCTGCAGGTAATTCCAAGGCCTACAGTATTGAATAGGTTGAACCTTATAAATAACTCATCTCTGTTATTTTGTCCCGGCTCAAGTTTATGACTCCTGAAAATTTAGAGTGGTTGAGGAAAGTTGTAGATGGTGTGCCTTCTGATGACTTTAATGACAATGTCTTAGAAGAATATCTAAGTGACAGTGGAGAAAATGAATCTATGAACACTGCATCTGTATGATCTATTATTTACCAACATATTTCTCTATAATGTTTAAAAATAAAAAAATAAGTAAATATTGATTTTTTGTGAATGTCCTACTGCAGAAAAGTATTTTGTTATGATTTAAACTATTTTAGATAAAATATGCAGTTTAGAGTTAGAGCAAACACTCATTAACTCGGAAACTTAGGATTAAAATATGTTCATGGACTAACAACTTAAGAGACGTCTTTTGTGGTTAAACATGTGCACTAGATAAACAATTTTTTCGAGTTAGGGTAAATACCTATTAACCCTAGGAAAGTATTAAACTAGTAATATAATTTCAAAATAATAGCCGATATATGTGTATTCGATTGGCAGAGATTCTAATACTTTGATCGTGTTTTTCTCAGAACTTCATTTTCTGACTTAAGTCGTTAGTCCACCCATGTCCTCATATTAAGTAGATGACCGAGCAGAATATCCTTAACAGATTTTTATAATAGAGTTGTTGGGTGTCCTCTTGCTCGCTACACGCTGTAGCGTAATTTATAGACTTCGTATAATATGGTCCGTTTTACTCGTAAGTATTCAAAATAACGCTCAGGCTTGACGGATGAAGGATCAGCAGAATGAAAATATATCCTTCATGGAATTTGCTTCTGGCTGACCGTTCCTTCCATATGAACTTAATAACTGTGATTGGTAATGCTGGAGAAGTCATTGGAATGACATAAGTTATACGGAGGTAGTCCACAGCCACTTAAAATGTTATGTTACCAACCTGCAATTTGTAAAGCACCGAAAAATATTGGTCCCTGTTCCTATCCAGGATTAGTACGAAATATTTGGGTTCCCGCTCGTCAGTACCGACGGAATCGTTAGTGCCGATGGTAGTTCAGTTATAGGAACTATTGCATGCACGGGAACTATACAGATACGAATAACGCTTTAGAACAGGAAGCGTACATACTGCGTACTGTGAGCTACCGACTAATTGCTAGACCTCATCCTTGCTCAAGCGGCAAAAGCACGCACCTCTGTGGTTAAAAAACCGAACTGTGCAGAGTCAGGTTCAAATCATAGGCGGTAGTTGTCTAATGTATTTAATACCGTGGACATCGTATGGGCACATACCTACTAATTTCCTAAGAATGGAATTTTATTTCGCCCTGGAGAGGTCCGTTGGTACTGAATGTTAAGTAGTGTGATTTTGCTATCGATTTTTAGAAAAAATGGCTACATCACTGCCCATTTTGTGTAATATCCATTGGCAGAATTTTCCCCAAGCATCGAAGTCATACCGTGCATATGCAGTTTGTTACCGGCTGATGTTGGTTATTGTGCAGGTGCTTGTGTACCAACATGGAAGATATTCCGGACAGCATCTGAAAACTTGTCCCGCTCCATGGCTAAATGTTTAGCATGCTGGCCTTTGGTCCAGAGGGTCCCGTGTTCGATTCCCGGCCGGGTTGGGGATTTTAACCTTCATTGGTTAATTACAGTGGCTCGGGGGCTGGGTATTTGTGCTGTCCCCAACATCCCTGCAACTCACACACCACACACAACACTACCCTCCACCACAATAACACGCAGTTACCTATACATGGCAGATGCCGCCCACCCTCATCGGAGGGTCTGCCTTACAAGGGCTGCACTCGGCTAGAAATAGCCACACGAAATTAAAATTAAATCTGAAAACTCCGTTATTAGTAGGCGTTATTGGACTATCTCTAACAGGAGGTTTCATTCCAAGTGCCCCAGTTGAACATAAACGTTGTCCAATGTTCCGGAACGTATTGGCTGTCAGTTGCATTCTCTCGTGAAATAAATTGTGATCCAGGGGTTGTAGCTACGACGACTTATATCATGTTTCTCCATCCATTTTCAGATCTCGAAGACCTTATGGTACTTTACTGTTTCATCCACAATGACGACATACTTACGCATTCCCCTTTCATCTTGACATTTTTTAAATGTTCGTGTCATACCTCGGATTCATATTGTATACCGTTCACTTACGTTCTATCACAACAAATAACTTTTCACAACGTACTAACTTGATCATATTGACAGTACTTATACTAGCACCCAAGATCCTTTCATCCTGCAGGGAAGACCGTACGTTTAGTTGCTTTCCCGTGCAAAGTTGGCTCGTTATACATAGGTGACATGTGGGTGGCAAGCAAGCCGATGAATATCGACCTTTTAAGCGTGTTAGATGGGTTGCATAACTTGATCAATTGTAAGGGGCTTTTAGACCCTTCTTTATTTCTGATATTGCTGTGAATCATGATGCTAGTGTGGTTGGTGTATTTCTCCATCTCTCTGTCTCTCTCAAGGATAATAATGGACAGTTCTTCAATTTGAATTCCGATAGTGCCGATAATTTTGTTGTCGATTCCTTTTGAAGTGATGCTAAAAATTGGCGGCAGTGTATGTGAAGCGATAACTTAATTGGCAGCGTTTGTTAAGGCAGTATTGGGGGTGTTCAGTCCACCACATTGCTCTTTGCCATTAGTAAGAGCCAACTAATAGAATAATATTTATGAAACTGCTTTTGTATAAACTAGTGAGAAATGTGGGCTTGTTGGTGTTGTCATAAAGGATTCAACCGTTTATGTAACTGTTGACTACAGTTACCACTATTTTCTTCTTGACCTAGATCACAGTAACCACCGAATTGGCTAGCGTTTGTACAGTTCAAACAAACAGATATACCAGCGATGTTGTGCTTTCTTTAAATACTTAACAGTCTGAAAAATAAAACAGCCCTGCATTCAAAAGTACTCGTTCCACCCCGTCAGCATCCACGCTTTTATATTCCGTGGACCAGTTAACACAGGCTTGAGAAGTACCTCTGGCGTAACCTCATAAGACATTACAGACCTATGGCCCAGTAAGTCCAAAAGTCTTTATCTACATTCGCCATTCTTATTAATAATAGTATTATTGTTCCGACTGCGTCTCTGGCTGTTACCATAACCCCATTACCGATCAATGCAAGTGGGATTTTCGAAATGAGAAGTTCCCCCCTCCCCCTGTGATTTAGATTCCATGTAAACCTTAACTTGGCCTGCTTGGAGTTTGTCCATTAACTAATCCTCTCATAACATTCTCGAAACTCTGGAAATATTCTAGTATGGTATCTTTGCCTAGTCCCCTGTTCCGTCAAGAAATTGTCACCACTGTATTTTCGATTACTTACTGCTCCCTTCATAAAGGAACATAACTTGTAAAATATGTTTTGAAAATAATAATAATGTTATTTGCTGTACGTCCCACTGACTACTTTAACGGTTATCCGGAGATGCCGAGGTATCGGAATTTTTGTCCCGCAGGAATTATTTCACGTGCCAGTAAATCTACCGAGACGAGACTGACGTATTTGAGCACCTTCAAATACCACCGGACTGAGCCAGAATCGAACCTGCCAAGTTGGAGTCAGAAAGCCAGCGCCTCAACCGTCTGAGCCACTCAGCCCGGCAAAATATGTTTTACAAACACTGATACTTGAAGCTGATAACCTCTAGACGTAAAACATTTCTGTGAAACAGTGTCAGTAACAAGAATGTAGAAAGAGTGAATTTATTTCTTTGCATTTGAATTCCATATTCTATAACATACTTTTCTATTGATTATCGGTGGGGATACCGAATTGCACGTATCTGTTGTTACTGTTCGGTCGAATTCGCATAGTTGCGTGTGCCCAACAAGTCTTGCGTCGACAACTTCGTAACTCCTTCCTTATCTAGTGTGTGTTGAGTGTGACTTACGATTATTTATTTATGTATTTATTTATTTATTTTATTTATTTATTTATTTATCCTTGTTTGCAGTACAATGTTTTTCTAGTGTGACTTCTGTTCGGTTTGTCGATATAAAAATCAGTACTAATTTTATGACCGTTTCTTTTCAGGTAAGTGATGGCTGTAAGGTTGGACTTGCATAGTAATACGGTAGGACTTGCATTCGTATAAAATAGTGTTACGAATAAAACAGCCTTTGTTTTATTACTCTAATTTATTTCATCGTGACCCTATAAATGCACACACACACACACACACACACACACACACACACACACACACACACACACACACACACACAGAGTTCTAATTAACCATGAATGGCCACACCTAGTAATTGCTATCTATTTACAAGTCTCTCTTCTTTTTACACAGCAGGCGGTCCGCCCCGTTGGTATTACCTGGGGACGGCTATAATCCTATCACTAGCTCGCTTTACTTTCACTTCTCCAAGTCCAGCCACCCCACACAGCAGCTGCATGCAGACCGCTGGGTTTGAACAAAATGCTACTGGCTACACAACCTGCGATGATTGTTCCTTGGTTCATCTCCAGAGACAGTACAGTAATTCACACAGTCAAACACAGTGAACAAATAAACTGCAACAGCAGAACGGTGTTAAACAGCAGGACAGTACTCCTTACAAAACTATGATTATTAACACTGTTCCAATTACACTCATAATAGCTGCTCTAATCGCTGACTCACGACTATTCTCAGTCCACAGAAGTACACACACACACACACACACACACACACACACACACACACACACACAGAGAGAGAGAGTACTCGAAGGCAATACACAGTCTTCAGTCTCCTACGCCGTCTTCAGTCCCGCTACTTACTCGAGACTCCGACATAACAACAACCGCAACTCCTCGTTCAGACCTCGATGGGACACTAACGACAGCCATCACCTCTGTGGCCCTCAGCGCAGTCACCGAACCCCAACACACTGAGACTCACACTGACTCCACCACGGAGTCCAACACTGATTGACTGCCTGCGGCTAGCCTCCTTTTTTATAGCTGGGATGATGCGCACCAGACGGAACATTCTTGTTGTATCTCCCAGAAACTCGCAGATAAACCAGCCGACGAGAAAAAATTATGGAAAAGCCGGCTCTGCCCTACAGGTTGGCTGGGAGATCCCCGGTCGTCTGATTCACTGGCCCCTTCCAGGAAGTACCGAAAGGGGCTACCACAGGGCTGGCACGTAACATTTTACAATTTGCTTTACGTCGCACCGACGCAGATACGTCTTATGACAACGATGGGATATGAGTGGCAAGGAATCGAACATGGCCTTGATTAAAGTACAGCTCCAGCATTTCCCGGGTGTGAAAATGAAATTATTATTATTATTATTATTATTATTATTATTATTATTATTATTATTATAATATAATTCGCTGGGGCCATCAAGGACCACGTTAAGTCTTGTTGCATTTGACACTGAACTTGGCCTTCTTTAGAGCCCAAATTTCCCTCATTCTTTGTGAGTGGGCCTGCTTACGGTCCTCTGTCCAAGGGGCACCGTGTCTTCTCTTCGGTTGCTCGTCTCGGTTTAGCCCGTTCGTCAATATTTTCTTGCGGAAGAGATCTCTGTTAAGTGCGTCTTCAGCTGAGATATGTAGCATTTGCAGGTCTTCTTTGGTATTTCTAAACCAGGGAATTGTAGTTTTGGGGTTTGAATCAAAAAAGTGAAATATTTCTTTAGTTAACTTTCTTCCGCCCATTCTTTTCAGATGACCGTAAAATCGTGCCCGTCTTTCTCTGATTGTGTCGGTAATTTTCTCTATTTGACTGTAAACTTCCTTGTTGGATCTCTTTTGATGGATTCCATTTCTGTACTTTGATCCCAAGATTCCTCTCACAATTTTACGTTCTCTTTTCTCGAGTTCTTCAAGGAGTTCTCTGTTGGCATTTAGAGACAGAGTTTCGGCTGCATATAGAACTACTGGCTTCAGAACTGTTTCATAGTGACGTATCTTGGTGTTTTGGGAAAGGCATTTTTTGTTGTAGATTGTGCGGGATGTTTGGTAGGCTATTTCCAGTTTGCGTACTCGCTCCTGAAGTGCTTCTTTGTCCAGTCCATTTTTCATGATGATCTCACCCAGGTGTTTGAATTTGTCTACTCGGGTGATGTCCCCGTATTTTGTATGGAGTTTTGGTGGAGCCTCTTTGATGTTAGTCATTACTTCTGTTTTCACAAATGATATCTGCAAACCAGTTTGTTCGGGAATTTCCTTTAAAATTTCAACTTGAGCTCTAGCGGTTTCTATGTCGTTTGAGAGAACAGCAATACCATCGGCAAATGCTAAGCAGTCTGTTGCGATCCCCTTGGATTTGGTTCCTATTCTCAATGGACTGTAGTTGGTTTCCTGTAATCTCACCCGCCAGGTTCTGATGATATTTTCAAGAACACAGTTGAAGAGTATCGGGGATAGCCCATCACCTTGTCGGACTCAGTATTATTATTATTATTATTATTATTATTATTATTATTATTATTATTATTATTATTATTATTATTATTATATCTGTACTCGATACATTTCCAATTTCAAATATTGCTTGTATCTACGTACGTTCGTTCACGTGGTTCGCATAACAGGTGCCCATATCCTTCCTTTTATTTCTGCGCGACAGTTCTTAAAAATGCTCGCCCTCTCGCGAGCGATACTTTTGTAACAGTCTAATGGCAGTACTGATGTGCCTGTCCTGTTACTTGCTGGTCGGTTACAGATATTCTTAAGTTATTCGTAGTGCTTTCTATTCGGCTTGCTGGTGGTAATACAGTAGCGTAGTTCCTCGGAACAGTTACGCGTGGTCTGCCCACCTTGCATCTTGAGTTTCACTCCGTTTTCTGGACAATGAGTGAGTGGATGTACATATTACATCTGATACGATTTATTCTGAGGAGCTGCCTGTAAGTTTATTCAAGTTTACGTGCTATAAGTGATAATGCTATTGTTCGCTTAACTAAACTACTCGGTATTGGCAATCTCCAAATGATAATAGGGGACGACACCTCAAAAGAGGAAATGCTCTAAAACCAGATGTTATTCTCAAGATAGATAAACATATTAGATCTTTTCCAACTCATCAGTAACATTACAATGGAAAAAATGTTCGTTACTTGGACGCAGACTTAAATGTGAAAAAAAATGCATGCACTTTTTTTTTGTGAAGAGAACCCTGATCTGAATATCAAATATGAATTTTATTTGAAATACTTTAAAGGAAACTTCCAGTATAAATTTGAACGCCCGCAGGTTGACGTGTGTTCCACCTGCGAGGAACTCGGAGCCAAGATCAAATCTATTTTTCTAAACGAAACGGCAAAAAGAGTTGCAGTTGCGGAGTTGCTTATTCATAAGCGTAGGGCTTCGAAATTTTATAAAAAGCAAGAAGAAATCATTAAACTATGTGCAGAAAGGGATGATGTAGTAGGGATTGTTTTTGACTTCATGCAGAATGTCCCTTTGCCTTGTCTGCTTGTCCAAGAAATGTGTTATTTAAGAAAGCTCTGGCTATTTGTATCTGGAATTCGTAACCTGAAGGATAAACACAGCTCATTTTATTGCTACCATGGTCCAAACGAGGTGTGCACCGTTTTGTATGATTATTTACGTAGACTTCCTGACACAGTTCGAGGACTTCACCTTTTTAGTGATTCCTGTGCTGTACAAAACAGGAGCAACACTGTTGTTCGATTTTTTATGTATCTTACCATGATTAGAAAATGTCAAACAATTCAACATTATTTTCCAATACGAGGCCACTCTTTCTTGCCTTGTGACAGGGATGTTACTGTCGTCAAAAGAGTGTTACGAAGACGAGACATGGTGTATTCAGTTGAACAGTATGTTGAAATTACAGTGAATTGTAGAAAGAAGCCTCATGCATTTCAAGTCAAAGTCATGGAATATGAAGATATAGTTGAATTTAAGCAGTGGTGGCCATCATATTTCAAGAGAAGTTGTACTGCCTTGGACAGCCAAATGAAAGTTAAGTTCTCGCTTGCAAGCTATATACATTTAATCTATAAATCACAGCTACCAGGTTACATATGTGCATCGGAGTTTATTGATGGACTAAACTTCAGCTCCTTCAGGCTTCTTAAGGGACTAGAAATACCGACAGGTCCTGAGGACAAAACATACAAAGAAGTAGTTCCTCTCAACCGTAAGAAAATCGAAAATGTTCAGAAAATCATCAAGTACATTCCTTCAGAGTATCAGGGATTTTACAGTAATATTGTTCAGTGGTCGACGAGAAGTGATGATCAGTCTGATGTAGAAATTGATTAGGACAATGAAAACAAAATGTTGTCTTGTAAGGAATGGCAATGTTGAGTGGTATGTGCCGAGCGAAGAAGTATTCCTTGTATCCGTTGTGGATTTATATGCAATAAACTAATTGGTTACGGTGACATAAACGAGTGTTTCTCTTAAAATAGTTTTCAATACCTTCGAAAATTTGAATTGTTGGAAAAAGGAAGAGTATGATATGAAATCCGTCCGACTCGTTGGCTGAATGGTCAGTGTACTGGCCTTCGGTTCAGAGGGTCCCGGGTTCGATTCCCGGTCAGGTCGGGGATTTTAATGGCTTCTGATTAATTCTTCTGGCGCGGGGACTGGGTGTGTATGTCCCAACACTCTCCTCATCATATTCAGGCAACATACCACACCAGCAACCACCACAGAAACACGCAGTAGTGATTACATCCCTCCATAGAGGGTTGGCGTCAGGAAGGGCATCCGGCCGTAAAACAAGGCCAATCCACATGTTCGACGCAGTTCGCACCCGCGACCTCACAGATGTGGGAAAAAGCGGTAGCAAAAGAAAGAAGTAGTATGATATGAAATCAGTCTAAAAAATACAAAGATTTGGTTAAGTAAACACCTATAAGTATTGTAAGTCAATGGAGAAAAAGTAACAAGGCGGTCCGTATAAACCTTATAGTAATAAGTTATAATTCCTCTCTGGAGGTAGTGTAAACTTGAAATTGATTTTTATGATTCAGTGGATTGTTAATTAGTTCAGTCTAGATTTTTCAGTCATAACGCAAACATGCTGTACTCACTTCGGCAGCGTGCTTTTATTGTGGAAACGTATTGGAAGAAAAATTATTTGAATGCTACAGCGGACATTTCGAAAATAATTCGGTGTGCTTGATGTTTCAGTCAGGCCATCATTGTTATCGGTGGTAAGAAAGCTGGAGACGACTGGCCACTCCTCAGCGATAGTGGAAGACACGGACCTGGAATTAGTCAAGATGGTGTTGTTGATGTTCCGAGAACACTTAGTGAACTCGCCAAAGATATCATTGCGCCGTCTACTCAAATGACACATGTCAGAGCTGGAAGGGAATCTGGCTTACGAGCATACCGAGTGTATGCATTGCTGGAATTGGAAGGACCAGTTGCGGATACAATAGTACGAGGGACGATTTAATAAAGAGGCACCAAATAACAGAACAATTTCAGCCTGCGTTGACAAGCTCCATCACGACGTACCGATTTCTTCTAATGGTTTTCAGATTAAAGCCATATTCACCTTGATGGCTACATGAGCCGGCAAACAACTCATTTTTTAGGGTTTGAACGGCTTGCTATTGTTATACAGAAACCACTACACAGTGCATGGAGTACGATTTGGTACGCCGTGTCCGGTCATGGAATGTTGGTTCCATATTTCGTCGAGGATGCTTCACAGAATCCAGAAACACTGGACCAGGTAGTGTACATAGACTTAGCGGGATTTGCGCGGATTTTGTCGCGCCAGTAACTTGCCCCCCAACGACAGTGGATGCAGCAAGATTGAGCTACAGCCCGCACCGCGGAGAGCCTCATATCCTTCTGTAACGACACTTTGGAGATCGCATAATTCCATTCCCATACCCTTCCTGCTCCCCGGATCTCACGGCCACAGGTGCCTACATTTGGGGCATGTTAAAAGAATCGGTTTTCAAAAATTGACCCATCTGCAAATATTCCCGAATCATGGGAGAAGATGACGTCACTTTTTGTCCTTTCAACAATCCTTGTTCATCATCATATTCAATAATTTTCAGAAATGTTGTGAGCAGTGTGTGACACGTAATGATGCATATTTTGAACACATACTGTACCAACGCAATAAAATATTTCGTTTGTTTTGCCGCATTCGGTATATGGATGTAACCAGTGAAACAGTTCAGATTCCTCGGACAAGTAATGATGGAAAATGTTCTGTGTGAGTATTTTATTTTAGCTATGACTAAACCAGCATTTTGCGAAAAGCATCTCGATATGTCAGCACACCATGTCCCTGAACTTAAGAAAACAACTTGCAAAGGCCAGCGCGCGACCGGTGACTATATATTGTGGCGTGATATGGGCTCTGAATAAAGGCGACATAAGAAAGTACAAGTCCTTGAAATGTGGTGCTGGCGCCGTTCGGAGGATATAATTTGAGTGCAGAAAATTACCACTAGGTCGAGTTAGCGACAAGCAGCTGATCAACCAGACGAGAAGAGTAGGGTCGTCGTGTCAGGGACATAGATTGCGACATGGGCGTGACAATCGATCTACTTTAGAGGATAAACTACTTGCAAAATGCCCTCGTGGAAGTCCAGAACTCACGGAGACATTCTTCAAATAGCACATGCCTGAAGAACTTTGAAAATGCTAAAATAAATATTCAAGATAGAATCACTTGGAGGACACGCATTGTGGGGACAAACCAGTCGGAAGATGATGATGAATTGTATGGCATCTGTTACCGTTTTCAGGCATTTTAATTTCACGTAGTTTAGGCTGTCTGTGTGATAATTTCTATGTTCCCTTTTTTACTCTGCCGGATGGCGGTCTCTTGAGTGACGTATGGCTGAGATTTAATTTTGTAAGCCCTGAATATGTTACCAGTTATCTTTTGCGTCCGACGTCTTACGACATGGCCATCATATTTCAAGGTGTAGTAACGCTGCCAGTATTTCTGACGGTTATATATTTTATAAAATTTTGTAGGAGCATTACGTTCAACGACATTAGCATGGGCTCTTCGCTTTTATTCATGCATTTTTAATTTACTCTAATTCGTAAACCCTACTTACACAACGTGGAGTATGCCCATTATTTTGATCATTTTTGTACTCTTGGTATATAATTCAGCAATATATGATCTGTTTGCTTTTACGTCGTAAGATACGCCCGTAGTTGCCCGTAAATTCCTCGTTCTTCATTTTGAAATCGTATCCATCCATAGCGTACCTACACGACAGGTAACACTTCATGAGGCGTGCATTTTAAATGACGTGAGCGTCAGAAATGAGGAGCTCTCGAATGGCATCAGCACGCGCCGAAGATGACGTCACAGTGGACCGGAAGTTGATTGCAGAGGGGTGTGGTTACGCGGTCTGGTCGTTACTATTGCCATGGTAATGAAGGGGGAATGCTAAGGTAGCCACTACTCTTCTCAGCCATTTTCTTTTGTACGAGTTGTATGGAACTTCAATTGTAAGAAATTTGTTGATGTTATTAACGCCGGCATTGGTGACGCTTACTTGTGCCAGGCTTCTTCTGTAATTCTTCCTGTGTGACCTTCCTTCCAGGCCCTTAACCACTTTAATCCTTGCTCATAAATCCGGACGAAGTACGGGTACTTTGACTAGTTACAAGAATAAATCAGATGCAAACAACGAGGGGCAACATATATAGAACCGATAACTTGAAATATTATTTTTTCGATTCATCCTTGTGAGGTTACTACGGAAGGTTGCAGGAATCATTATTTTCGTCTCTTACCCTTGTCATTATTTTTAGAAAAATTCTTTCTCAGTTTGTAAGTAAGGAAAATCTGATTACTGACATTCACTTCTTCGATGTGCAGCTGCGGCGTTTGGGAATTCGATAGTTGGGGAGGGGGGGGGGGGCGGCAAATATTTTACAGACAGCCAAAAGTACCCGGGTTTGTGGGGTA
Source organism: Anabrus simplex (assembly GCF_040414725.1). Classification (NCBI taxonomy): domain Eukaryota; kingdom Metazoa; phylum Arthropoda; class Insecta; order Orthoptera; family Tettigoniidae; genus Anabrus; species Anabrus simplex. The sequence goes on from NC_090265.1 coordinate 1,061,383,499, forward strand.
TAGCGGGGGGGGGGGTATGCACATCGAAAGTGAAGGAAAAAGCTCTACGAAATGATTTTTTTTTTAATGCTCTCTGAACGAATTTCTACGGAGCTAAAGGTTTACAGTTTACCATATTGAGTGCCGTAATAATATTTTTTTTGTGTGATTTTGATTCAATACTATACAATATAACTTTCACCAAAGGAACAATATTACACATGTATTACAATTAAATAGAAGGACGGCGTGATTATACAATTAAAATAATTTTATATTTGACTACACACTAAGACCCTAAAGAGACTGCCAGACTGACGAATGCGCGCGGTAAGCGGGTGAATCATATCTCAGTGTCCATGACCTCAGCAAAATAGTATATCCCTGCTAACCTTCCTCATAGCACATGCAGTCTCTACTACTTGCTGTGGCGCTATACAAATCGGTTAGCCGCGACGAACGACATTTTGAGCGTATTTCCGTTAATAATTTTGTTAATAATGAAAGAAAATAAAGAAATGATTAAGCCGGCTAAATTGAATAAAAATGTCTTGGGGGGGGGGGGGGGGTGTTCGGCATAGGGGATGAGAAGTTAGTGTGAAAATAAATAAATAGGGGAAGGTAAGTAAACCGCATGACAAGTCTGATCAGCGGGTTGCCTATCCAACAGTATTTTTTAAATATACTAATGTCGTTAGGCCTCGTTAGGCCTCGGAAGACCTTGCGGCCAGATCCAACAGTATGTAAAGATTATGATGTGTTTCTTAAAACTTATATTTTTCTTCTTTTTCTTCTATGAACGGTATACACAAATGAAAAGTGCAAGTTCAGTCCCCATAGCATAGGGGGTGAGGAGTGAAGAAAGAAAATGTCGAAAATGACAAGATATTACATGTGTGTGTGTGTGTGTGTGTGTGTGTGTGTGTGTGTGTGTGTGTGTGTTTTTCAGCATATCTCTCAACGAAACTAGATACACACACAACTTAATATCTGGAAAAATTACTGTAGGGACAAGACAACCCTAACACCCCTAAAGGAAGGGGTGAAATGTAAAAATCCGAAACATGTCCGATGTTAGTGGTGAGTTGATAGTCTTTGGGGTAGCTGAGATGATCCGTGACATTCTAGATGCCGTTTGAGCCAAAGTTCATTCCCTGTCGGGATGGCGGTTAGAAGGGGTGAAAGGAATGTCCAAAATGGCCGAGATTATGGATGTACGTGTGCATGTTCCAGCATAGCTCTCAACCATACATGATACTGTTTGGGAAAGAAAACTGTAGGATAAGACACCCCTACGGGCGGGGATTCAATGGGGGTGAAATATTAAAATAATAGAAAACGACCAGTATTAAAAGTGAAAACGATGTATGTCAATAAATATGGTTTTTTTCTTTTGCATTTCATTAAACGGTTTAGAAAAATCTAACGCGATTGAACTAATAAACGCGGGCGAAGCCGCGGGCACCTGCTAGTCACAATATATTTAACAACAAAAGAAACCATGATTCTACAGCCTTGATGGGCCTTAGCCTACCAAGCGGCTGCTGCCCAGCCTGAAGACCTGCAGATTGAGGTGACACGCCGTCAGTGTATCGAATCCTCTCCACCGATATTATTGGTTTTCTAGACCGGGGCCGCTTCAGTTCTCGCGTAGGCTGAGTGAATCTCGAACCAGTCGTCAGATCCTGGTAAAAATCCTAGTCCTGGTTGGGAGTCGAACCCTTGGGCCTTCCTGTTAGAGGCAGGCTCGCTACAACTTGACCGCGTGTGTATAAATAAGGAAAGAATTCATGTGAGGAAATATGTTGTTGGATAATTTATCTCTTTTATACATTTCTCTCCTGAGTTCTGTTGTTACTGTCACTCTCTTCATGGAAGCTTGATGCTTTTGGATGGTAGGAATGTGACACTCCCCGGTGATTCGCTGTTTCACACACTTGGCACAGTATTCTATTGGAGAAACATGTGCAAATCGGTGAAGGTACTGCGGTGCAAGGGGAGTTGACGCGAGAAAGAATGGTTCGGGCATGACGTAGCGAGATACTGAACTAAGATCTCTGGCGGATTTGCCTTTCGAAGAAAATAACGTCCGCTCATTTGCTAAGGACATGGCTTCAAAGTTGCTATTTTAAAGGTTAAAGGTACATACGCCATGACGAAACTAATAATCAGAAGATACCGAAATTTCTGTTCAGCAACCCCTGTAGTAATACCTTCAATTAGTAATATTTCTTATTTCGAAATTCAAATATTTTGTTCACATTTTCAGATTTGAATAACATTTTTAGTGAGAAAAAAATTGTTATATTAACTTCAAAGTTATTGCTTATTTCAAGCGGCTCTTAGTCTGTGCAGTAAGAAGGTTTGTTCAAACAAAACGGTTGAGCGATATACCCATGGTGTATATACCTTCCAGACTCTGCAAAACGGTAGCTGACTCTCTTTCAATTCCCTTCCACAGTTTAATGGTAAAAGTAGGTCTGGGTAGGGGTGGTCAGCACGGCACCATACTATGATTTCATAACTAATTCTATCAACATATGGTATCAGTGATGCTCTTGCTGATGGCAGGTTTTCTCCTCGAGTTTTTCTTTCTTCGTGAACATCCACCACCTCAGTTCTCTGTTTGATATATTTGTGCCAGGGACATAGACTTGATATATTAACATTTCTGTTAAAAATCTATCATTATCAAGAACATTTTCCAAGTTTCCAAGTTTGCCAACAGCTTCAAGCGTGTCGTCATTTGCTTTTCTGAAGACTTTACAAAAGGAGGTTTTTGCTTTCTTTGCCAATGCTCCTGTGGTGTCACTTCCTGACAGCGCATGCATACCTAGTAATGTTGAAGTTTTCTTTGGGCCCAGGGAATCGGTTATTTTGCCGAGACTGATCATTCTTTGATTTTGACCAACTCCAGTTGCAAACATAGTGTCACGTGGAAAGCCACCAAAAAGCAAGGACGAAGACAGCTGTATCAGGTGAATAAATATGAAGCTTTGTGGCACCACGACGCCAGGCGAATATGGAATAAAAAATAATTTTCGTATCTGCCGCCTCATGATTGCTTTTGAGTTCATCTGTTATAATAGCCATTGAAGACTTTGTTGTTTCCCTCCAAGAATCAAATAAACACTTGTTTCTTTCAGCTGCATACTTTATTGCTTTCCCGGATAAGTAAGCTATTAACTCATCTTTAGTCTTGGTGTGGGATAACAATAACTTCATAGCAGTGTTCCCCAGTGGTGACGCGTGACGTTTTGAAAAGTGTTACCACACTCCTTCTGGGAGTTGCACCGCAACATTTTTATGAGCAGTACTGATGTCATTTCATAAAAGTGAAAGACTTGATAATTGATATTACTTTTGTATAAAATATCATTTGAAAATGATGAAATGGCACATAATATATTGAACACTAGTGAGCATCAACATTATGGGAACTAGCAACAATTTGTTTTACGTCACACCGACACAGATAGGTCTTATGACGACGATGGAATAGGAAAGGCTTAGGAATGGGAAGGAAGCGGCCGTAGCCTTAATTAAGGTACAGCCCCAGCATTTGCCTGGTGTGAAAATGGGAAACAACGGAAAACCATCTTCAGGGCTGCCGATTCTGGGCCTCAAACCCACTGTCTCCTGGATGCAAGCTCACAGCCGCCCGCCCCTAACCGCACGGCCAACTCGCCCGGTATAGAAACTAGCAGTCTCGATCATGCACTAATTGAAAATAGTTAACATCATGAAAAACGTATGGCAGGCGACTCATGCACTCATAAACATAAAATTTAACATTCTAACGGAGCTGCAAGGCTTACTTCAGTATTTCCTATTTGTACTTCAGGTCGATACAACGGCATGTTGTGGCATCCAAAATATCACAGCATCGTAGAAATTAGGCCTCTTCATTAAGTAACTTAGAAATTTCTTCTCAGTCGCAATCAAAGAAAGTGCAAGGGTGGTGGTGGTGATTACTGTTTTAAGAGGAAGTACAACTAGGCAACCATCGTCTATATAACACTAATCAGAGAGAGAATATGGAAGGGATCCGACACTTCGAGAAATGAAGGTATCGGCCAAAGGAAGACAAGGGCCACGAAGGGCGTGAAAATGAGACTCCCTAGCCTTCGGAAACCTAATAGCGTCGGGGTCGGAAAAGAACAATAGTTAACCAAGGGAGGTCGTATAGGTGAAAGTGAGGAGCCTGGCACAAGTGGAAGAATGCCAGGATTCAGCTAAGGGCCCCGTGGTTGCCAATCCACGCTCCAAAGTTCAGAGCTCCTGGGCCCCTATTAGTCGCCTTTTACGATAGGTAGGGGATACCGTGGGTGTTATTCTACCGCCCCACCCACAGGGGGTGAAAGTGCATAGAGCCTGTCCTGTACTAGTGAATTTCTTTGGAAGGCGTGTATACTTTTTAAGACCGAGAAGCTACTTTCAGCGGAAGCGCTAGTTGCCGGGATGGTGAGAATGAGGTTAGTCATTTTCATTGCTTCTGGATATGCCTTTTTAAGACCACTGGTGTGTAAATATTGGTAGAGGTTATATACATTATTCTTCAGAAGGTCCGGCTTCGTGTAGAGGATAGACGGTTCACTTTTAAGTTTCATGCAGTCAAAATTTCGTCCGTAGGTCTTCACTAACGACTGATAGGCACTGTTCGGGAACTTCTTCGCGAAATTGTTAAACTGGTCAATATCAATTAACTGAAGGAACTCCAGCTTGTTAATATCAGAAAATCTATCTGATAGTTGCACGGATATGATGTCAATTATTTCCAAATACAATCGGAGGTACGATGTTTTCTTAGTTCCTATAAAATCAATTCTCTGGCGCTTTTGTGGGTAATCTTGCCTTCCTTCATTGTCGTGCAACTTTGACCACATAGTTTCAAAATTATTTCTGGTTGTTTGCAAAAACGCTTTAAATTGCTGCATCACTTTGGAGCAGAAGACAATATCACATATTTTCTTCTGAAGGATCTGATACAGAACATCAGATTGAGGAAGTACTTCAGCAAATAAATTTAATAGGAAATAGAAATCAAAGTCTTGGGGGGGTAACATAGTAACCCTTAGCTTGAATTATCGTTCCACCGTCCCATTCGTCTGCGTTATCTTTCATTTCTCTGAAGAATTCAAGGAGATCTGAGACAACTTCAACGAGCCTACCAGCATATATCCATCGGGTAGGCGCTACTGTTGGTAATAGTCTCTGTATTACTTTGTCAAGAGCAGCGGCCCTTTTAGGGGATGATAACCCCTGCTGATCCGGGCAAGATCTGAAAAAGTACTTTGTATTCGTTGATGTGGTTAACATATTGCTGTGATACCAAGTTGAGCCTGTGGCTATAGCAGTGAACAAAATAATGTAGTCTGGTCATATTTATCCCTGACTAACTTCTACAACCCACTGTGCTGTCCTACCATCACTACTGCTGTATCAAATGTTTCTGCTACTAACTTTTCACCACACTCGAATTCTTGTAACACTCCAAAGAGATGTTTAGTGAGAGAAACAGCAGAACGGTCTCCGCTTACATCAGTGAATCTCCAAAATCTCTCTTGAATTTCACCTTCGGGACTAACATATCTAAATACAGTCGAGAGTTGTGTTCTGTTAGAAACGTCTGTACTTTCATCCAAAGTAGCGGAAGCAAAGTTTGCTTTCTTAGCCTCGTCTTTAATTTCGTTGGTCATAAAAGTAGCCATGGCTTCAATATCATTTTGTACATCAGATGAAAGTCCTGAGAAAACTGTAAATGTTTCTAAGTGGTGCCGACATACGTCATCTTTTCTTAGAAATTAATGGTAGTAACTCCCTGTAATTACCTCTGTTATCGGATTCTTCAGTTTCTCGATGACCCCCGAAAGGTAATCCTTGCTTTGAAAGAAAACAATATATCTGTTATTTTTACTAGCTTATTTTGTTTGTCAACTTTCTTTCTGTAAGCTGTACTCAAACAGAACTCTATTCTGGACCTTCCGAACTGAATCATATCGGCAACAGCGTTGATGTGTGCTGGAGACACCTCATGGCGTCTCTTTAAAACTCTGAAGTAATCTTAATTGTCCACACCGTCTTTATTCCAAGCATTATTTTCTGAAGAAAATAGAATACATGGCCATCGGTACAGTTTATTCATTTTTGCACAACCACATAACCAGAAGGCGTGGGTCTACCTTTTTCAATTATATTTTTATTTTCTTCAAAAGTTCTTTACAAAAATGGCGTGTTCATGAAGCTTTCTATTATACATGAACATTCTGGGCCCGCCAACTCACTTATTTTCGAGGTGGAAGTGACAGCAGTCATTTTAATGTTTAATACGTTGTGCAGTCCTATAGGCTATCATTACCTAACATAAATATAAATTCACCATTTAACAAGAGAAGTCACGTCGTATTACCATAGAAAACAATAACACAATAATTTAACAATATACCGTTGAGCGCGGCGGAACGAACAAACGGAACAGCTAGCACCGACGTTATAAGCTTTTGTTTCCACTTTCCACTGTGGTAACACGGCCGGTGAACGTAGTTGGGTACATCTCAGTGTCGAGGGGAAAGGGGCCTTGCTTGGCGCAGGCGCAGTAATATCCGCCTAGCTGTTTGAAGAGTTTCAAAGAGTAACCACTGCATGGAGTGGTAACAGCCTCTCCAACAGGACGCCCTCCGTTGAGCCTTCAGTTATTTCTGTGGGACGAAATATTTTTAAATCGAACCACAAGTCTGTAGAGGCGGTTACGTGCCAGAAGCGACCGTGCCGGATGCGACCCGGCCATTATCGTACCACTAGCGCTGAGTGGTTAAGCATCGTGCCACATGCGACCCATCAACCACTTACAATTGATCTGCATTTAGGGCTGTCACCAAGTGGCAGATTGCCTATCAGTTACTAATTTAGTCTTTTGTAAAATAAAGCTCTGACGCCGTGGTTAGCCGGTTCGAGTGTCGTTGGACGAAAAGATAATTATGATAATGTTGCTAGCTTTACGTCCCACTAACTATGTCCCTGTTTTAAGGAGACGCCGAGGTGCCGTAATGTAGTCCCGCAGGAGTTATTTTACGGACTGAGCCAGGATCAAGCCTGCCAAGTTGGAGTCGGAAGACCAGCACCTCAACCGTCTGAACCACTTGCCTGGATGAAAAAATTTTCACCATCAGAATGTGGGCCGGCAGGGTAGGAAAGTTGGTGGTATACAATTTGTAATCACGAGATTGCGTGCCAGAAGCCTGGATTCAAATCCAGACCTCTTCGAATTGTTCAGATGGAGTGAGGAAATATGATGCTGTTGATGGTGATTCGTCCGTCGGATGACGACGTAAAGCTTTGAACAGACCCCTGGGTGTTATTCGATAGGAGTAGGCTACGTGCCGAGACTGAGTTTCATCCTCTCCCGATCTCATTATCATAATCTCACATCCAGAAGCGCAGGCCGCCCATGGGTGTCAGGTAGAAAGACCTTCACCAGGCGAGCCGAACACGCCCTCGGACACTCCCGGCACTAATAGGATACGATAAGTAAGTAGGCGTAAGTTGTGACGTACCCACTTGGCCCACAGATGTGTGACAAAATTATAACGTGGCGGGTCACTTTAATATTAAAAATAAAATAAATGATATCTCATTGTTTCTCCATAAACAATATCCCATGGGCGCCAGCCTTCAAGCTTATGGCTTGAAAACGAAAGTTGATAATTAATAATAATAATAATAATAATAATAATAATAATAATAATACGTAATGAGACAAAAAAAACTCCCAGGCGTGAGGTGACGGAACACAAATCATTAAGTACACTAACTTGGAATTTAAGGATCATTAATAATAATTTCAGAAAATACAAATTAAAACAGCTATTTATTAGGATAACGTGATGTAACGGCGTATTAACGAAATCTGAACTTACGGAAGCAAAAGAAAAATTAAATTAAATGGACTCTAAGAACATGAATTGTAACGCGTAGACTTGCAGTAATTTAAGCCAATAGCTCACCATTTGTAGACTTTGTTATCTGGAAGCTGATGATTGATGATGGATCTCTCGTACCGGCTTCGTCATCTGTTGTTGGATTCCAGTCCTACTTCTGCTTCGTGCATAATACACTAGCTGTAATATGACTTTCCTGCCTTAACACTCCTACTGTACTTACATAAAGTCGTAATGAATCCTAATTTTAAAAGCAAAACCACCATGGGTTATGTTCATGGAGAGAATACACTTGTATTCTTTCGTATGACGGAACAGTAGCGTAACTAAATTCATAATAAAAGCTCTCCTCCCCTATACTAGTCAAAACCGGTCTCCCGTTGACTACCTCTCGCCATTGAGCTAACAGGTCCCAATGAGAGTAACTTTTGAGTAGTATATACTCAGATGCGAAGCGAACTAAGTTAAAATCTTCTCCGATGTGCAGACGTAGAATCGTACTAAGAATGTCTTCCAAGAGTGTCTGTGTCTCTGAGTAAGAATGAGTGTGTCCTCTCCAGCTCTTGTCTTCGAAGTATATCGGTTCAAAAGTCTCCCTCCATCAGCCATACCACATGGTCCAGTAAGATTCGAGGTCTCATCCCTTCTCCTATGTATTGCTGTGAATCCATCACGTTGCTTCATTACGTCCATTCATCCTAGGCTGAACGTTCCCGCGAAATCAAAGCGTCAGGTAGCGAACTTCGAAAAGTCGGCGTTCATAATGTCAACTGTCTCTTCAGAAGGTGGAGAGAGTAAGGTCTCTCGTAACCTTGATGACGTACATTTCCTGGAAATGGGCTGAAATTAGCCTGCTGACTCTGGTCACCTCACAACGGCTATTGGAAAATTTACTGCAAGCTATTAATATGAATCATGTTGAAATACTTTACCCAATATGTGGTTCGTTCAGAATACGTTATAGCCGCGATACAAAGAAATGAAATGATGTGAAATGGATGATTAAAACCCTGTATATACATATTAATTTAAAAATGACCTATCAGTGATTAAATATATACATATTATCAATTAATTAGACAGTTCAATAATTTATCACATGCTGTGATGTTCCAAACATCACAAAGTCATAAATAATTTCGGAGAATTAGGAAATTTATTGAACATCTCCCTTGGTAAATTATTCCAATCCTTAACTCCTCGTCCTATAAATGAATATTTGCCCCAATTTGTCATCTTGAATTCTAAATTTATCTTCATATTGTAATCTTTCCTACTTTTAGACATCACTCAAATTTATTCGTCTACTAATGCCATTCTACGCCATCTCTCCATGCCAGCTCGGAACATCCCGCTTAGTCGAGCAGCTCGTCTTCGTACTTCTAAGTCTTCCCAGCCCAAGATTTGCAACATTTTCGTAACGCTACTCGTGTGTTTTGTTACCAGACATTATCGATTGTTTTCTGAACGGGGTTCAAGCTTAATTTCGGAGTCCCCGGTGCAGCGTAATTAGATTCTGAAACAAATTTAGATATGACTGGCTGATGTACGAGCTTCGCTACGGAATCCTACATTGTATTCAGAATTCTAGATTATGTACTCTATACGCTGTGAGTAAGATTATATTAAATTGTATAGTTCTTAAAGTTACCCTGAAAAGCGACGGGAAAGTCACCATACGTCTTTTCTCATGTGAAGACTGGGTTAGGGAATTATAATGGCAGGTCTTCTTGCCTACTATCCGTCACAATGAACTTCGGGAGTTTTCATTATGATGGCAGGCCCACTTCCTACTGCCAGTCAGTCGAGTTGGACAGTTTGATTATAATGGCACTCACTCTCCACCTGCCTTCTTACATCCTCAGAAAGGCCGTCTTTGTGGTTTTCCCAACTGAAATCATCATAGGTCATTACAATGAAGTCAGTAGGAATGTCGCAATTACAAGCAATATTATCATATGAAATACTCAATCAAATAGAAAACCGCACATTTTCTCATTTTTAACGAAGAGTACTATGCTGCCGATCTAACAATCCAAAGTTCCCGACCTAGAATGACCAGGCCGCAGACGGCCGTGAACACTCTTCTGCCATTATTCCTTTAAGTGTGCACACTGCTCATTCCAATCAGCGGCTCAGAGTAGGGACCAAATGCGTGGAATACTATGATAAACCAGTGCGTTACGTACCAGTAGTATCAGACAATCTATGAACCAGAGGAATGTCATGCTAAGGAAGAAAGTTATCTAACTCCACATCCCTCTGTGGATGGGGGCAATAGAATAACATCCAGGGTATTCCCTGCCTGTCGTACGAGGCTATCAACTTGGGAGCGTGGGTTAGTGACCACGGAGCACTGAGTTGAGTCCTGGCACTACTCCCACTTTCTTGTACTAGGCTTCTCACTTTCATATATCCTATCCCATCCCCTTGGCCAACTCTTGTTCTTTTCCGACCCCGATAGTATTACAACTTTCTAGGCCTAGGGAGTCTTTCACTTTCACGCCCTTCGTGCCCCTTGTCTTTCTTTCGCTGATATCTTCATTTTTCGCAGTGTCGGATGCCTTCCATTTTATCTCTCTGATAATCACCACCACCACATTAATACATAGCATTTTTCCTCTGTTTGGCGTCAAGAAAAACATCCAGCCGTAAAAGTCTGTCAAATCTGCTACAAACCCTGACTCGCAGGAAAAACCGGATAAAGTGGGGAGTAATAGAATCGAGCCCAGTGGCATCACTGCTCGCTTCCCACCAAGGCAGTCCAGGTTTGATTCCCGACCAATACGTGTGGGATTAACGAAATGAAATGCCACGTTCTATGGATCGGATTCCACATAAGAATGGAGGTCCTGTGGCTTATGATCACAAAAGTAAAAGTCACATAAAACTAAGCGTATTTACTTTTGAATTAAAAAACATTTAAACAACGACAAAGCATTGATTGATTTAAATTTTATTTTTTTGCATCTGGCTTTTAGTGCCAGGAGTGTACGAGGATGTATGTTGTGTGATGATGTTGCCCGTGAGTGTAATTGCACGGGCTAGAAATTGGAGGAAGGTACATCAAGGCATTTTTCCGAAGATGAAAATGGGAAACCGCGAGAAACCATTTTCGAGGATGGCCAACGGGGTATTCGAACCCAGCAGCCTACCGAAGTAGCTGTAACTAGTCGTGCTGCAACGTACTGACCTAACCTGCTTCATACCTTCTCCCAGACATGGAAACGCACCTCCATATATGGACATATTTTAGGAAAAGACGTAAACGCATCAGCATATTTCGTGTTGTAAGACGAGTTTCCCCCAGAAGTGTTTCGTAAAGTAGGGGCAGTAGCTGCTGTTGAAATGGCATTGCATTCCGTACAGGTACTTCACAGGAAAGTTCTTTAAAAGCAATGGAAGATGATGCTGCTCTGTCATATCTGTTTCCCGAAAATCCAATGACTGGTCCTGATGATCCCCAAGAGCTGTACTTAAAAATCAGTTAACTGTAAAACAAATAATCCTTGTTAAAATATAACCGAACTTGTGTTATTCGAGTATTCAACAGAATATTACCACCGAGCTCGATAGCTGCAGTCGCTTAAGTGCGGCCAGTATCCAGTAATCGGGAGATAGTGGGTTCGAACCCCACTCTCGGCAGCCCTGAAAATGGTTTTCCGTGGTTTCCCATTTTCACACCAGGCAAATGCTAGGGCTGTACCTTAAGGCCACGGCCACTTCCTTCCCACCCCTAGCCCTTTCTTGTCCCATCGTCGCCATAGGACCTATCTGTGTCGGTGCGACGTAAAGCCCCTGGCAACAACAAAAAAAAAAAAAAGTATAACTGTGACACCTTATTCTTAAGAATTACAGAGATCGACGTGGGGAATTCCGACTTACGTCATTGTTTACTCAAGCAACAGATAAAGTGTTTGGTTAATTGGATTATAAGACCTCTACCGTATGTACTAGCTCTGTTTGCCACATAGGATGCCAGGAATACATTTTCTCCGTCTCTCAGTAATATACATACTGTATAACGCGGAAAAATGGTCCCAAATTCTGCACCAACGTTCATAAAAGGCACTATCATGCAAGTTAACCTTATATATGCGCCAGAATCGGAAGAAACGTCATATTATGCAATATTAAACGTCCAAATATTCGCTATTAAATCCAAAATCTTCAAAATACGCATTGTGCATGAATTTTCTCTTAATAGGCCAAAACATGCAAACATGCAGGGAAAAAGAACGGTTATTTGGAATGAATATTTGAAATTAATATTTGCAAAGTTTGAGAAGTGTAACCAGCTTATTTAAAAACATGCATGTGCATAGAAATCTGGGCTCTAGTTATGACCAATGACGAACATAAACTTCGGGCCTCATGACATTACAGTCTGTAGTTCGATCCATTACTAATAGGTGTGCTTAACAGTGATGTCGCATGAGATCATCTCATAGAGAGGGGTATGGGTGCGGTTGTTCATGTGGCCAGGGAAAGTTTATTGCCACTTCTAACCTCGCTCTAACTGTAGTAGTTAATTAGTGGGTGCTGGAATCGCTCCCACCAAGATTCGTAGCAGACCCGCCCCCACGTTGCCCATGCCCAACACGCTAACTGCTCTGTAACTTCAAGAGGTTTCCATCTAAGTAGGAAAATATAAATAAGATCGCAATTAGAATATCATGATTATAAGCTAGGCTATAGTAACACAGTTTCACGCGAAATCTCTTTTACAAGAATGAACCTGGGAGAAAAAAAAAAAAAAACGTGAATCGCTGTCTACCCAAGACGGTAAAGACGTTCTCATCATCCGGAAGGACGTGGGCTCGATTTCATGCCCGGAGCTCGGAAAATTCAGAAATGTGACTCACGTCTGGAGAAGCACGTGGCCGTGGGGTTCATTCAGCTTTCATCAGAAGTGAATATCAGGTTAATTCCTGGAGACATCGTCGACCGGCCATAGAACTAACCATTCTATCCCACTTAGTGGCGAGGTTACAAGAAGTGGAAGCCTTTTATCTTCATCTCCTCTAAGAACCTTCGTGGCCCGCACGGCTTCGCTTTTTTTTTAAAAAAAAAAAAAAACTTTTTTCTGTATTAAAATGACTGATTATCAGAACATAATAAAGAACCTCGCAAATAATGTGCTAGATATTTTTCCTTTTAAAATCGTGGATTGCCGAGCGAAGTGGCCGTGCTGTTTGGGTGGCGCAGCTGTGAGCTTGACATTCGGGAGATAGTGGATTCGAATCCCACCGTCAGCAGCCCTGAAGATGGTTTTCCGTGGTTTCCCATTTTTACACCAGGCAAGTGCTGGGGCTGTACCTTCATTAAGGCCATTGCCGCTACCTTCCCAATCCCAGCCTGTTCCTATCTTTTCGTCGCCGAAAACCGTAGATGTGTTAGTGTGATCTGGATTTCCTAGAGTTAATACGGTATAAACTTGGGAATACATAATTACTATGATAGATTTGTATGACCTAGTGAATTTTTCTTCGCCTTTTATAGACCTTTCGTTGCTGTTCCCGGCACCCTTGTAAACCTCGACAAATTCTGAACAGTACTGAAATTTTCTCCTTAGGAACGTTGAGGAATACTTATTCAGTACTGTGCTGTATAACACTGACTTAAGGGTAGTTGCTAAAGGCGGATTATTTTGATCAAAATATACCCCATCTTCGAAATGAATATTAAAAACGTTAGTATACGTATGTGCACTCCTATATTATTTCAGTCTCTTTGTTATTCACTTAGCTTCATTTTATTAAATATTTGTTAGTGACGATGAGCTTAATCAATAGAAAGCTTTGTGTAAACACTCAGTAATAATGTTGTTGTTTTTACGTCCTACTTACTGCCTTTACGATTGTTGGAGACGCCGATGTGTCGGAATTTTGTCCCGCATGAGTTCTTTTACATGCCGGTAAATCTACCGACACGAGGCTGGCGTAATTGAGCCCCTTTCAATACCACTAGACTAAGCCGAGGTCGAACCCGTCAACTTGGACTCAGAAGGCCAGCACATTCATTATTTTCCCGAGAGTCTGTTATTACTTGATACAACAACAGTTTGCAACCTTTATGTACGTGCAAATTTTCATTGTCAGTTTGGTCCGAAGTGTTTTTTTTTTTTTTTTTTGCTAGGGGCACCGACACATATAGGTCTTATGGCGACGATGGGATGGGAAAGGCCTAGGAGTTGGAAGGAAGTGGCCGTGGCCTTAATTAAGGTACAGCCCCAGCATTTGCCTGGTGTGAAAATGGGAAACCACGGAAAACCATCTTCAGGGCTGCCGATAGTGGGATTCGAACCTACTATCTCCCGGATGCAAGCTCACAGCCGCGCGCCTCTACGCGCACGGCAAGGTCCGAAGTAAAGGGTGAGAATATACATTTCATATGACATGATAGGATTGTGCATAAATACTGTATAAAGCGGGTACGATAAATATAGAACAGATAGAGCATCATTTATTGAATTCTCTTTGATCACCCTGTGGTCAGGACGAAGCCTTCTCTAACTTGTGGGGCCACGGAAATTACGAAGCCTTACGTGTTTGTGCCTTCATTGGGTTGTAATGGGGGAGAGATCAGTTCTTCGTGCTTTTGGAAAAGTGTATTCCACGTGCTATCTGGTGGTGCTGGTAGTATTAGTAGTAGTAGTAGTAGTAGTAGTTCCTGTTTTGAATATGCTGGAATGCTATTCTACTGTGTGATGTAACTTTTATACAATAAAAGCGCTTATTGTGCATAGATAGCACTTTCCTATGTGCTGTGCACACTCTGATAGAATGCCGCGACATTATTTGAAATAAAAACAGCTACCGTATATTAATTTTGTAGATGGACGTCTGTGCAGAAGACCCTATATTGTATTGTGGCAGTCGACAGTTATTTCCATTTTATGGAATTCAGTTGTCATTGAACACCAAAAGGTACCCTTGAGCCATCAATGCTGTCTGTGGTGACGCTTTGTTATCCTGTTAATCCTGTTGGTAGCGGCCCATTCGTCCTCATTTTAGTTCGCTGTCGTTGACGTACTTTCTAACATCATACCGCACTACTTTACTTTGTTCAGAGGGCTTGGCAGCCGAAAAACATCGTCAGTTTCTCACCAAGGCAGTCACAATTCAAATTCAGACCAACGCATGTGACATTTTTGAAATGAGAAAAGACGTGATTAGGATTCCGTGTAAATCTAGAGAACCTTGTTACTGTACAAGAAATATTCAAAATGCATATGCAATTCAAAAATTATGCCGTTAGAATTACAAGAGAGAAGTCACGAAGAGACGTCGCAGTAAAATATATTCTAATGGACCAGTCTCATGCTGGTTAAATATGTTCAAACACGTTAAATAACTTCTACGGGACAAAATTATTGAAAAGCTGTAAAACTATTCAGGGGGACACTCAACGAATAACGTAAGTACTGGTAAGCACGGTGGACAAACCCTCATTTTCTGTGTCTGAAAATTGTCCCGAGTTAGGTTTGTCTTCAATGCCAGTCTCTCCATCATTGAATATCCTCATCTATTTTTTGAAAATGCTTTTCCAACACTACCGATCCCTACCTACCTGACATATATCTCCCACATATGTTTACTATGTATTTCTTTTTCTATCGCTTTTCCCACACCTGTGGGGTTACGGGTTTGAACCGCGTCCTACAAACTAATTTGGCCTTGTTTTACGGTTAGATGCCCTTCCTACTGCATGTTTCTCTGGTGGTTGGTAGTATCGTGTGCTTTCTGAATATGAAGAAAAGGGTGTTGTGACGGACATAAACAGCCAGTCTCCGAGCCAGAAGAATCAATCAGAAGGTATTAAAATTAATTAAAATTCCCGACTCGGCTTGGAATCGAACCCGGGACCCTTTGAACCAAAGGGCAGTACGCTGACCATTCAGTCAAGGAGTCGGGCATGTTTTACTATTTATTTTTTTGCTATGTAATATCTATTTAGGAAATAGATTGTGGAACCTGTGTTCTTTTTCGTACCATGTTATTTTGTGGCCCACATTAACATTTGTCGTTCTGATTTAAACTATTATTACAACATATCATGCTGGAAGAAAAAAAGAAGGAAATAGTAATAATGTGAACGATTGGGAAATGACAACTGTCGTAGAAGACAGGACGTCCTAATTGATTATGGTGATTAATACAAGGTACCTTCATTGTTATCGGGTCATATCGTATATGGATCTCGGAATTGCCTGTTGTGACTGAGCATGAAAACTAAACCTGGAAGTATCAAATTGATACTTCGAGAAAAAAAAATCTTGTTTAAAAATAACTGAAGTAAATGACGATAAGGTTTATATAAACTACCTTATTTCCGTCAGGGTCGTATGTCGTGGCTTTAGGTGATGGCTCATTAATGTGAATGATATCCAGGGAATTCCGTGGAGTATCATCACTTAGATAATTGTAGCTGCGAAGTAGGAAACACTAAAAACGTACGATGTCGTAACAGCATTGTAACTCACTACGACTTACTTTCCTCTTCCGGACTTCATTGATCAGGACTGACTGGGTAACGTTGTAAGGTTTCTAGCTTACACCTGCTTGTTTATAGGACGCGATACCTTACTTCTACCTCTCCCTCATCAATAGAGTGACAGCACTGAACATACATTATGACATGTGAAGTAAAAATAAATAAAAATAGAAAATACCATGGTATTATTTGAGCACAGACAATTATGAAAACTGCATCGTTGCAGAGAATTTCAGACGGAACACTGAAAGGCATAATAGTCTACAGTGAATAGGTTACTTATGAAAGGTGACATTTTAAACTACTGTGCTTTCCTATTGACTTCGTTTTTTGTTTGTGTCATCGAGTACGATTGTTGCACAGCAGAATTTTTGCGTCGTGCTTTATTTAGATTTCAAACATAGCGGGAATGAGGTTAATATAAATGTAGGTTTTGTTCAGTATTTTTTTTTTTTTTGATTGTATTTATGGGAAGATTCAATAGTGAAACTTTACTGAAATAAAATAAATATAAAAATTATGTAATGTATATGGCGGTGGTGATCACAACTGGGCAGCCATCCTCTGTTAAGACTAATCAGAGGGAAAAATCGAAGGGGAGTGACACTTCGAAAAATGAAGGTATTTGCCGAAGAAAGACAAGGGCCACGAAGGACGTGAAAATGAACGACTCCCTAGGCCTCCACACGTAATACCGTCGGGGCCGAAAAAAGAGTATAAGTTGACCAAGGGAGGTCGGATAGGATAGATGAAAGTGAGGAGCAATGCCAGACTTAGCAAGAGGACCCGTAGTGGCTAACCCACTGTAATGTATGTGTGTACGTTCCAACATAGTTCAGGAACGCATGGAGCAATTTCAACGATACTTGGTCCACACCGACAGGAAGAGTACGAAATACTTGGACTAAATTATAGTTTAAAAGGTGTACTCAGTTACACTTACTAATTACTTTTAAAATAAATGATCAGTGATATTGCAATTATTTCAGAACGCGAGTTTTTAGGAAATCACTGACATTCACCTGAGTGTGGAATGATACTGTTACGTGTCAGCCCCGTGGTAGCTCCTTTAGGTATTTCCAGGAAGAGGCTGATGACTCAGACGACCTGGAATCTTCCAGCCGGCCTGTGGAATTGGGGCAGCCTTCCCGTGTGTTGTTCTCGGTGGCCGGCTTACCTGTGAGTTTCTTTGAGATTAAACGGGAATGTTCTGCCTCCAGTGACATCGTGAAATTTCTTGATCAAATTACGCGAGCTATAAAAAGGGAGACGAGCTCCGGAGAGTCAGTCAGTGTTGGACTCCGTGTGAGAATCAGTGTTAGAGTGAGCGACAGTTGGGCTCCGAGGTGGAGCCATTGTGACACTCAGTGAGTTGGGGTTGGGTGGCTGGGCTGAGGGTGACAGAGGTGTTGGCTGTCGCTAGTGTCCAGTGACTAGCTGCATGGGAGACGGCGTACGGGACAGAAGACTGTGTACTGCCTTAAGAGTACTTCCGTGGATTGAGGACCGCCGTGAATCAGCGATTGAAGCAGTTATCGCGACTGTGAGGATAATTGGACGTGAGTTAATATTCGCTGTCGTGAGTATCGTCCTGCTGTTGGATACGACAATATTAGCAATAGTTTTCTCCTAACACTTTTCCCAAAACTTGAAAGAACTTGGCGTGATAAATGTCGACAGCTTGTTTCACTGAAACTTATCTCCACTATATTCATTAAAAATCAGACTCATCACTGCCTAAAATTTCTAAAATATAATCTTTCGTTATGCTTTCTTTACACTCCCGTGCACCCATCTCAGAAGACAGCTGTGAAAGAAAAACACAAGGCACATAATTATCGTCAAAAAACGGTAAGGCGATTTATGAATCGTCCGTCGTCTGAACAAAGCATTATTTGAAATAAAAACAGCTACCGTATATTAATTTTGTAGCAGCGTTGGACTGAACTCGGAAGTGAACAAGAGCGCATTGCTTTAAATCCGAATTAAGTCGTGTTTGGGACAGCAGGAGAAATGTTGACTTCCGAGTTAACTCGGGCATGGGATGGAAAAGGTTAACAGGATACGCTGCGGAGTTGGAAGAAGTCCTTCTGCTCTGCATCAGTGGGGCTGGAAAGACTCGCCAGCTTGTGACTGTGGTGCTGAAGTGCAAACAATCGTGCACATTCTGAAGGACTGCCCTCTGCGAGCTTCCATTGAGAACATACATCGTGTAACCCCTGAGGCACTCTCTTGGTTGGAGAAGACCTGAACATTCATCTTCTGTATAAGAGACTGAAAGCCCCCCACATTAACCTTTTCCAATGTGGACTTTGTATATTATATTATATTATATTATATTATATTATATTATATTATATTATATTATATTATATTATATTATATTATATTATATTATATTATATTATATTATATAAGGTGAATAGAGTCAATTGCGTATCTCTTTTTGTGCGTGTCAAGAACTTGTACAGAGACGATTGTCAACTGTAGCATAAATAAATAACTAAATAAAAACACTAAATTACTTCCCAACTCTGGTACACACATGATTCACCATTTGGAAAAAACAATACTGTGCAAGTAAAATACGATATGTGCGGGGATGGGGGCAGGTGACGTAAAAATAGTGGAAAACGGCCAAAATTAATGTTGAATCCATACTTTTCGGCGTAGTTGAGATGAATAGTGACACGTTGGAATACGTCCAATTTCAGCCCCATTGTCATGGGGATGAGAAGACACCCACACACTTACAGCTTCTGTATACGATAGTTCCTGTTTCTCATAGCTGATTCTATTTTCCTTTTCTTTTCCACTGTACAATCTCAGTCTAAAATGTCCAAAATGGCCGAGATTAGTGTTGAATCCACTGTTTTTTGGGGGCTGCTAGGCTGATTTGTGACAGTCCCAATGACGGTTGGAATCGTGTGCATTTCAGAAGATCAGCTGTTTCCCAGACTATCTGGGCTGCCACAGGGGGGAAGTTTAACGCGAAATAAAACAATCTAAAACGGAACACACAGCAATAACTGAAAAGCTAGAAAATATCAGTCACCGTCACAATAAAGAATTCAAAATATTTATTTAAATAGCGGAATGGAAATGCCTTAACCCCTTCACCATCACATGTTTATTCCGGCTCCATTCTCGACCACGCAGCCTCTGTGGATGGGGGCGGTAAAATAACATCTACGGTATCCCCTGCCTGTCATTAGAGGGGACTAAAAGGGAGACCACAAGGACTCTCAACTTGGGAGCGTGGGTGGCGGCCACAGTGAACTATCCTTCTTTCCCGATCCCAACGATATTAGGTTTTCACGCCCTTCGTGGCCCTTCCCTTTCTTGTGCAGGCACCTTCAAAGTAGTTTCGAAGTGTCGGACCTCCTCCAGTTTCCTTTGATTAGCGTTAATAGAGGATGGTAGCCCAGTTGTACATCCTCTTTAATAAATAATCACCACCACCATCTCGACCACGTAATACACGATTATCTAAATCTCAACCAGTAACCACGACAGCCTGCCTGTGCGCGACGTGGGCATGGTGCCCCTGGCCACGAAATGTAGTGCGGAAGAAACTGTTTTCATCTCCTGCATACCTGACTACCACATCCTGTTAAACTGCGCTTCGTAATGATAATAAATCTCGGGGTCAGTGTTTAAAAGTTGCTGGTGTGGATTTAAGGAATGATTTTTCTAATGGACAGTTAGGAGGGCTAACAAGTGAACAGGCTACGCACAACTGACAGCCTTGTGATTCTGCAGCCACAGGGACGAACGAAAAAATGTAGTTTACAAGGATGTTTTGTAAAACAACCTGACTTCAACAACCACCTTAGACAACATAATTTGAACAGTGGTAGAATGCAGTTGTTACTGGCTGTAGGCAAGGGAGACTGACATTATAATGAGAACTCCCCAGTTCGAGTGTGACCGGCAGTAGGCAAGGAGGGCTGCCATTATGAAATATCCCCAACTCGATTGTGATTGGCAGAAGGAAAAGGGGCAAAGCGAACGATAAAGGGGTAAATATACACATCATACGATGCTTAAGACGCGTTCTAGACAGATTGTACCACCCACCGCAAGTACAGTTGCCTGGGGTCGAGTTGCTCAGTTCTGTTGTCGCTAGCCCCTACGCTGTGAAAATCCGTACGACTATGCGACAGGCATTCCTATTCCTTAGACGCCATTCTAACCCGAGCCTCAAATTAACATTTAAATAGATCAGTATATACACTAGCAGTAATTCAAATGAGATCAAATACGTACTGACTTAGGTTAGCCGTTAGCAGCTACATTTGCTTCAGACGAATAACATTAATAACACATTTTTGGTGATAAACTACAAACATATTTATGTGCTGGTATTTTCTACTGTATTGCACCGATACTCTTATCTTTCAGCAAACAGGATATTTAGTGCAATATTTCCTGTACTTCGGCCACACTCAATGAGTACATCAATAAATTAGCAAAACAAGGACAAGCAAATTGCTTCAGAGGCTACGTGTCACAGGTTAAAATGTCGTCATCTTTTCATGGTAATGATTGCGTCGGGCGCATGCTATAGATAATGTAGTATTAGTTAAGTGCATAGTTCATTATCTCAATCTTAATTGCCTTCAGCACAAGACGAAGTTTGTAGATTAATGAATGTCTTCTTTCATGCGATTTAATAAACAGTGATAGTAGCTATTTCGCTCTCATCTTAATCTCCGCATTGTTAGCACCTTGCCCCATGTACTATTACTATCGTACTCAGTACGTTTGTAGTCGATATGAGGACATGCGTTTGAAATGTACTCCTGAATTAGTGTCACAGAGCGTACCTGTCGTTGACGGTGTCGCTTATTCCTCTTTGTACCCTTTGCTGACGTTTAATTTTAAGCAGCAACCCTCGCACACTCTGGTGTCAGTCTGAATTAGCAAGACTTAACCAAGAACCGGCCAGGTACTCAACTGAACAACGCTCGGTCCGTGGGTGACCTGGAACATATAAAAGCTAAATTACCTGGAGAACCATTACAATTACAAAGAAAATGCATATTACCTTTTCTGTTGTTGTAGAAAACTGAATTTTGAGTAGCCTACATCTTTTCGGCTTTATTTGGCAATAGGATTGACCACTTGCCATATTACTGTGGGGTTTAGTGGATAAAACATGCTCAACGTGTTAATGCCCAACACTTAAAAAAAAACGTTAATTGTTAACAAATAAGAATATTGTATTTGAACTGTGTGTCTGAGGTACAATACAGTATATCCATGCCATATTTCAGTTCAATATTGATCCAGTAGTTCAGGCGTGATTGAGCGAGGACTGAAGAGACACAGTCTCATTTTAAGTATTACAAAGTTTTAAAAAATAAAATAAAAATAATTTTGCAAATATTTTCAGATGAGTATCTTGAAAGAAACATAGAAGAATGCATCAGTCGTTTAGTTCCACACCTCTTGTAACGAAATCGTCACGTTGTCTCCCTGTACCTCTAAGGCCAGTCCAACATTCTCCGAGGTAATTCGCCTCACATGATCCCTCTACCGAAGCTGGTTGATACGTACAGCTTCATCCATCGAATTTCTTCCTAAATTAGCCTTTATCACCTCATTTCGAGTACCCTCTTGCCGTTCTTCCTACGTTTTTGTACAATCATCGCTACTTTGATGTCTATTCTAATTTACGAGTAAAAAATAAGATATTCTGAGTCCACCCTGCTTTCTTTCCCATACAGCTAAGTCGGTCTGAAAATAAACTTACGCTATGAGAAGATAGTTTCGTCCGATAGCCCGGCAGCCGCTTGTAGGGTATGTGTGTATATAAAAGATTTGTCAAAGTGTTTAACCTTACCTATGTAACGTTTGCTTGGTATCGTTATTTACCAAATTTACCCAAGTTTAATGCACTGCGATTTGAATTTGAAATTCATATTGCATTTTAGAACGGTTAATTGAACATATAACGGAAGTCGTACATTTCATTTTCAATTCTTCCAGGCTTTTGAGAAGCTTTGGAGATGGAGCCCGTATACAAAGCAACAAGTGACTGCCATTGAAATTGTACAAAACAAGTTCCTATGTTATCTTTATTTCAAAACTTTTAATACTTTTTGCCCTTTCTACACATCAACCCAGTTATTTAGGAATATATTTCAATTTCCTTCATTGAAAACCAGACGGTCCTTAATTTCTATACAAATACTAAGAAGAATTGTAATAGGACGATTTGATTCTTTGTACCTGTTAAAACGCATTTCATTCCATGTTCCGCAGACAAGATCACGTCAGCACCAATTATTTCACCTACAAATGTCGAAAACATTGCATCAGTCAAATTCACCTTTCGTAAAAATGACAACGCTTTATAACACTGTAACAAAAGAAGTCGATATAAATTCACTGATTCGGATAATTAATTCAATAAGAAGCCTGCCTTTACAATTTGTAATTTTTTAATAATTCTTTTTTTCTGATATTCATCATATTTCCCAGCGTACTCTATTGTGTTTTAAGTTTGTTTTTTGTATTCTTTTACTTTGTATTACCATGTGATTTCTTAGTGCATTTTTTATTTCTTTTAAACAAATGGTATCATAATGTTGATATTCCTTTTTTTTTAAGCTTTGTTTTTGTTAAATGTTAACTTCGTAGATACAGATTGTTAATGAATGTTAAGAAGGTGCTTAATTGGGTGTAAAACCTGTGTACTTCCAGGTAAATAAATACCTAAATAAATAAATAAATTTTACCGCTCTTGAGGTTGCCTAGTGAGCAATCTTGAGGTCAGGTAGGAAAGATAACAGAGTATATTTTTGGCGCCGGAAAGATCTACACAGACCGGTCTACTTTCACCACGCTTGGCAAACCAACATGTTGGCTATCGCCTTCTTATCAATAAACTTATATCGTTTCCAGGGTTGGCTGGTTTAAATCAATTGTGTTTTAACGCTTTTTTTCCTGCCATTTTTACAACTTTCCAATTCTGCTACTGGAACAAAAATGACAGTTTAATTTTTTAAATAATAGACAGTTTAGCGAGTGGCGATTGTCCATTGTTAGACTGGTATCCAGCCTGTGTTATTTGTACAAGTTCGTGTACTTTTTACCCTTGTGTTGTGGCCTGGTTCTGAACCAACGCAGTAAGATGCGTAGTAAGAGAAAAGTCTTAGTTTGGCTCATCAATCAATCACTAATGATCTGCATTTAGGGCAGTTGCCCAGGTGGCAGATTCCCTATCTGTTGTTTCCTAGCCTTTTCTTAAATGATTTATTGAACATCTCCCTTCGTAAGTTATTCCAATTCCCAACTTCCCTTTCTATAAACGAATATTTGCCCCAATTTGTCCTCTAGAATTCCAACTTTATCTTCATATTGTGATCTAATTTGATTAGATACGAAAGTGCAAGGAATGTGGACATGAATTAGAATGCCGAGCACAAAGAATGAAAAATCATTAGAAAAATACCAGGAAACAATGGAGGTATGTTATTCATTCAATTTTGATTCGTCCTTGTAGTAATAATAGTAACTCGTTAGATTTCCTCACACATCTTAACATTCCCTTCTTTAAATATTCAGTCTTCACCTTTTTTTTCTACCGCTTTATCACACACTTGTGGGGTCGCGGGTGCGAACCGTGTAGCACATGTGGATTTGGCCCTTTTACGGACGGATGCCCTTCGTGACGCCAACCCTACTTGGAGGGATGTAATCAATATTGCGTATTTCTGTGGTGGTCGGTAGTGTGATGTGTTGTGGGGAAAAACACAAACGCCCAGTCCCCGAGCCAGAAGAACTAATCACATGAGTTAAAATCCTCGACCCGGCCGGGAATCGAACCCTGGACCCTCTGAACCACCTTAACTCGTGGAAACACCACAAATGGTGGAATTTTGTTCCCTAAAGCATTAATGGCATTGCAAACAGTTACCAAGTTACCTCGTTCTTGTGAGGTTGCTTGCCCTACCTGTTTATCACCTTTTTGAGCTATAACTTTGCTAGGCCTGTGGACAGTTGTCACACCTGTCTCATCGATATTCCAAATGTTTTCAGGACCAAATTTGTATTTTACATATAGCTGTTCCAAATTGTCGTGAAATTCACGAACAGCAGTCGCATTAAAAGCAGATGAGCGAGCAATACTAGTCGCTTCTGGAAGCCTAATTGATAAGTCTGAGTTTCGTTTCATAAAACCGCGGAACCAGCCATACCCTGCAATTAGATTAGTATCCCAAGAGCCTGGATATTTTTTTACCTCTTGCTTTGGCAAACTGATATGCAAGCTGGCGACAACCAACAGTTCCTAGACCATAATGGAGCTTTGCGGCCCTCTTCAAATGGAAAGCATAGTTTCTTCGGCTTTACTGAATACCTGGCTAGCATTATACCCTGGTTCAAATACTGTAGGCTTCATCACATCTTTAAACTTCACCACATAACGTCTGTCATTTTATGAAAATGAATTTTGCAGTGGTAGCACGAAGTCCACATCCATCCTGCACCACTTCTGATACTGCAGCCTTCATTTGTGTACGTGACACACATTTCCTTTGCTTGGTACCTTCCTTCGCCTTGTAGAACATCGGCATCCTTGAAAATCAAAGAATGGTGTAAATTCTTTCTTTCCTATCTTCGCATTCAAATCCCCGAAGATTTTTTTACAGTCTGCTCTTGGGCACTCATTATAAATTTCATCCAATTCATCGTAAAATAAATCTTTATATTCGTCGGTCTTCTCTTCAGTTGGAGCATGTGCACAGATAAGGCTGTAAATGAAGAACTTCCCTCTAATTCTAAATCTGGACAATCTATGCGATTTTGCCCGAAAATCCATGATAAGATGTTTTATCTGCTTATTGACAATAAAATCAGTACCAAGCATGTGATCCTTGATATGGCAGCTATAGAATACCATGTGATTTTTTTCTCTGTATCACTCCTTCACCAATCCATCTCACTTCTTGAATAGCAGTAATATCTTGTCGAAACTCATCCAGCTAATTGAGCAACTTTCTTAGGTTTCCAGCTTGGTAAAGAGTTAAAACATTCCACGAACCAATTCGCAAGTCCTTTACACGTTTGCGAGGTCGTCGTAAACACGTCCGGCCGGCTATTTCTTCTTCAGATTTCGTAATGAGAGTGTTTTACAGATTGAGTTGTCAGCCCAACGCCAACCCCCAGCAATCCTGGAGGGCCGATGTTTTCTTTCGGGGTTGTCTCCCTTTGTTGGTGGGTCCCCTTTTTTGAAGCGTCGAGAACTCGCTTTTTCGCCCTTACATGACAGCCAGTGTACCCGTTGGCCAGGGGCCATGGTGTGGACATGCATGTATCGGACTTGGTAGGAATAAATGGCATTTCCTGTGCTTTATTAGTACACTTCCACCAGCAAGAAGTGAACCCACAAGACCACATACTACCTCTTTGACCCCCTCTCTTCTCCTTAGGCATTCTAAATTAAATAGCAAGAATACAGCTATTTAACCTACTATGAACCACAACCTTTTTCAACTCAACAAAAGTAAGACTGGCAAAAACTAATTGTGCATAACTACTGTATTTACGAAATGAGAAAAAGACAGCCCTGCTTTAAGAAAAATTCCAAGAATCAGTACCCACCTAATAGCATTGCAGTTGCAGGTAGACAAAGTCATGACCGGATGTAGAGCTGGTGTTGCTAAATTTAAACATGCTGCGACGTGTCAAACTGCCTATCTGAGGATAACCAGCACAGCTTAACACTTAAGTTATCTAAAATACATGTGAAATGTTCCAATAATATCCCGCAAAAGCTTATGTCTGCACTCAAGACGAAAAAAATACTTTTGAAATATGCACTATTAAGATAAAACTGCTCCAAATATGTCACTCAGTCTACTGTAAGGTACGTGTGACTTTGCATATGGCGGTGTAACGTTAAGCTAGTAGTGAGTTCAACCTATAGTGTGATAAGCCGTAGTACTAAGCACTGGAAATACTTCAGTTGTATGTGAATCTGTATGTGATGACGCTGGATTTAGAATGTTAAACTAGTAGTATTTCTTGTAATATTTTTTTTCCATGGAATTGCTTGTTGTACTCTTGTTGTTGTTGTAGTAGTTGTTGTTGTAGTAGTTGTTGTTGTTGGGTTATTATGTTTTTAATTTACTTTATAATCACCCTGCTGTATATGATCATGGCCACCGGGATATTTCCCACTTGCGATATTTTTAATAATAATAATAATAATAATAATAATAATAATAAATTCAAATTCAAACCAATTCCCGCAAACACAAGGAAGACAACCAAACAGATCACACGCTTCGACATAGATAAACTTCGGCAAAGGGTCGAGAAGTTCCAGGAGAAGGCTAGACCAAATGACTGTGACTTTAACAACGCCAAAAGTCTCCTTGTTGAGGCCGCCAAAGACGTTGCAGAAATCAAGAGAAGCAAAAAGCATGCCTGGTGGAATGGTGCCTGCGAATCAGTCCTCCAAGAAAGACTCAATGCGTGGAAACAGTACTACTCTACGAAATCAGAAAATGATTGGGAAACCTACAAAACCCAGCGTGCCCAAGCAGCTAGGCTGTTCAGAACTGAGAAACGTAAATACGAAAAATCCCTCATTGAAAAGATAGAACAAAACTTTAGGAAGAATGAAAGCTGAGAGTACTACAGAGCCTTCAAACGCAAACTCACTGGCTATAAACCACCATCTCTATGCTTTGAGCGAAAGGACGGCTCACTGGCGACGTCAAATGAAGAAAATTGCAGCATTCTGGCAGACTACTTCAAGAATTTACTTAATTGCTCTAAACCGCAAAGCCCCATTGAAACCAAGGAACCCTTACTCAGGTACGCAGATTCCAGACCACCCGACAGAGATGAAATCAAGCGCCACATTGCCCGTCTCAAAAATAACAAAGCGCCGGGAAAGCCCCATTGAAACCAAGGAACCCTTACTCAGGTACGCAGATTCCAGACCACCCGACAGAGATGAAATCAAGCGCCACATTGCCCGTCTCAAAAATAACAAAGCGCCGGGGGAAGACTCAGTAGTAGCAGAACTATGGAAATATGCCCCAGAGGAATCACTTGATATCTTGCAAAGGCAAATAGAAGAAATTTGGAACAAGGAGACCCTACCCGAAGATTGGAAAATAGCTTGGATCCATCCATTACACAAAA